>NC_072425.2:141760000-142433000 GCF_028878055.3 Symphalangus syndactylus | reverse complement strand
CCAATTCCTTCCACTTGTTCTTCCAAGGGCTAATCTGAGATATTTTATCTGCATAATAAGATAGCCTTTGTTCTCAGTACAGTTCTGCCACCAACCTTCCTGTAACTTGTTGACACTTTCACAAAGCCCAGCAGAGCTTTGTACTAGGCTATGGTCTGCTCTTTGGGCCCACTCAGTGCTCCTAAAAACTCATTTCTTCTTCCTCTAAAATTGCCTACATTCCTCTCTTCCCTCTCCCCTATGAAGAGGGTATTTAAGCTTCAACCATCTGGCCCTTCTTTGAATCTCATATTTTGTGGCTCCCATGCACAGTTATGCATTAATGAATTTGTATGCTTTTTTTCCCCTGTTAATATGTCTATTATTTCAGCAGAATTAAGGACTCAAACATTCAGAGGGGGAGGAAATAATTTTCTTTACCCCTACACCAGATAAAATAGAGATACAGCCTGCCAAGTTATATTTGAATTACATATAAACAATGAGTAATTTTTAGTATGAATCTGTCCTATGCAATATTTGTGTGATATTTATTTAAAAAAATTACTCATCACTTATCTGAAATTCAAATTTAACAGGGTGTCCCATATTTCTATTTGGCAAACCCAGCATCTGGAATGGGAAATTAAAGAATATCCAATGGATATAAGTCATGAACTTTTTCTTTTTATGACTAAGTAGCAATTGAGGTTTGGTTAGAGAAAATTTCTGAATAAAATGGAATTGAAGTTAATTCATAGATTTCACTTTCTTTGCTTTCTATCTAGGATTTTGTATAACTAAGTATTGTTTTATCTCACATTCTCACAATATCCCTATGAAATATATAGGAGTCTACAAATTGGAAAACAAAGGCAAAGATATTAAAAAACAATGTATGATACCTGAATGAATTTGGGGTCAATTTAAACAAAATTGGGGCAGTTTGGGGATCCGTTTTTAAAGAAAAGAGTTTAGATTCATGAAACTTATAACCAGGAAAGGATTTTATTGTAAGCCCTTTATATTATACCAGAGGAAACTGAGGTTTAGAAAACCTAAGTAATTTTCCCTGGTCACAAAGCTAGCTAATGGTAAAGTTGACACTTAAGTCCGAAACTCCTGACTCCTAGCCTATGGAGCTTTTCCCAGTTACCAAGGTCACGTATTCTTCTCCCTCTTCTCCCTGATCTTTAGTTTTCCTCTCTTTTAATGCACTAGATATTAGATCTGCCATAATCACACAATTATGTGGAACACTAAACTGGGAATTCTTTCTGGTCTTGCAAGTAGTAAGGACCTGGATTACTTAATGTGGATCAATTTTTTTCTGTTCTAAACAAGTTTACAAAAGGATTTAAGAATAATTTCTATTCATTTCTTTTAGCTATAAACAAAGGTGCCACTATCAGACTTTGGGATAATCTTTTCTTTTCTAATAGGTCATGAATGAGCTTTCTTTGATTTATACATTTTGCATTGCATTCACGTCCAACCACTATACCCAAAGAACAAATTCTTACCCTGGAAAGAATCTGGATTTATTTGACTCTGCCAGTCTACAAAATCAGCTGACTTTGATCATAGATGCCAAGCCTCTCAAAGCTTTTGGTTTTATGTTCATTCTCTGCCCAGTGGCTTTTCTAAGACAGTGGTAAGCACTCCATAGTTCACTTCTCATGTGCCCCTGAGTATCTGATCAATATCCAACAATGAATTTTTTTTCTCTCATAGCTTTCCAAAACCCAGTTTCAATGCCATACCATGTCAAGAGTTTTTCAGGATATCATTTCCTCTATGTAGTCTTTTTTTTTTTTTGATATGGATTCTTGCTCCGTCACCCAGGCTGGAGTGCAGTGGTGCAATCTCGGTTCACTGCAACCTCCACCTCTTGGGCTCAAGCGATTCTCCTGTCTCAGCCTACCAAGTAGCTGAGATTACAGGTGCCCACGACCACACCCAGCTAATTTTTGTATTTTTAGTAGAGACGGGTTTTCACTATGTTGGCCAGGATGGTCTCAAACTCCTGACCTTAGGTGATCTGCCCTCCTCAGCCTCAGAAAGTGTTGGGATTACAGGTGTGAGCCACCACACCTGGCCATTTCCTCTATATATTCTTTTTTTCTTTTTCTTTTTGAGATGGAGTCTCGTTCTGTTGCCCAGGCTGGAGTGCAATGGCGCGACCTTGGCTCACTGCAACCTCCGCCTCCCGAGTTCAAGCAATTCTCCTGCCTCAGCCTCCTGAGTAGCTGGGATTACAGGCATGTGCCACCATGCCTGGCTAATTTTTTTTTGTATTTTTAGTAGAGACGGGGTTTCACCATATTGGCCAGGCTGGTCTCAAACTGCTGACCTTGTGATCCACCCACCTCGGCCTCCCAAAGTGCTGGGATTACAGGCATGAGCCACTGTGCCCAGCCCTTCCTTTGTATATTCTTAAGGGAGCTGTTGAAGAAAAAATTATTCAATGATGCTTGTTTTTTTTTTTTTTTTTGAGACGGAATCTAGCTCTGTGGCCCAGGCTGGAGTGCAGTGGCGCAATCTTGGCTCACTGCAAGTTCTGCCTCCCGGGTTCACGCCATTCTCCTGCCTCAGCTTCCCAAGTAGCTGGGACTACAGGTGCCCGCCACCACGCCCAGCTAATATTTTTTGTATTTTTAGTAGAGACGGGGTTTCACCATGTTAGCCAGGATGGTCTCAATCTCCTGACCTCGTGATCTACCCGCCTTGGCCTCCCAAAGTGCTGGGATTACAGGTGTGAGCCACCACGCCCGGCCTCAATGATACTTGTTAAAGCACAGTAAAGTAAACTTTATTGAGGACCACTGCAATAAGCATAGGGACCACTGCAATTGGATTCTGCAGTGGGGGACAGAGATTGGGCTCAACTCTGAAACAGATGGACAAATGGGAATTTATAGCCAAAAACAGGACAAGGATCAGTGGATGAAAAATTGCTAGGTGGAAACATCAGGGATAAGGAGGATTCTGGCTAAAGCAACCTAACAGGATTTTTGCTGAAGATAGGCCAGGGTGGTCAGACATCACCTGGGAGATGGTAGAGGATGAGGACCCTGATCAGATATTGGGAGTAGAGGGTTCTTGCTAAACTTTCTTCACACGGTTCTTGCTGAAACTGGATTTTATAAGGAAGTGCATAGATCGACCTAGGGGAAGGTTCAGGAGCCCGACTAAAGATTGGTCAAGCAAAGAATCTTTGTCTCTTTGTCAGAGCAACCTGGCTCAGCACACCTCTTCTTTGGGACTTGGTGTTGCGTGTTGTTAGGCTCTCACCTTGTAGAATGTGACAACTAGAAGAGATTGGCTTATTTAAATCTTGGCTAAGTAAGACTTTGGGGAAAATGTGGGTTCTTTGCTCATCATGTTCACAGGGTTGAAAATGCAGTCATGGCTTAAAGTTGAGGCCTTAAAGAGGACAGAGGTGGCCCTGGGCAGTATTTGCATGGCTTGCTGGGCCCTGGGGTTTGCTGGTAGTGAAGTGATTTTTATGTGGCTGGACTGGTACAGTGAAATGCTAATGTTCTTTGGCATTTCTGTTTCCTCAAGGTCATTTCTGAATCACAATGATTACCAGGGCATCCTGGGGATAGCAGAAAATAGAGAAGATTAGTCTGAGATGGAGAGGAGTGGGAGTCAGTCCTCAGGGGTTTGCAGAGATAAAGTCCCTGCTTGAACTGGGGGGTCTTAAGAAGAATAAAAATCTAACTTAAAAGTGAGCTCACAGAGCTGAGCCATCTCAAGAGTGCTGCCCTCTGCCCCCTACCATGGCACTGTCGACTGGGCTCTATTTCCTATAGAGAGTAAGAGACAATAATAGCCTATGCCTTCCCTTATTCACCCAGGGCATATGCTGATCTGTGCTGATGAATCACTTGGTAGCCACAGGGAATTGAAGATTAATGATATGTTTGTTTGTTTGTTTTTCCTGGGCCACTGTAGATCTAAAAGCTTCCCACAGTGGGGACCTCATTTTCTATTCCTATTAAAATCTGTGGTTCTCCTTTCTTTTTTCTTTTTTCTATTGAACAGCCAGATTCCAGAGGGTCTCCTTTTTTGAAATATCCAGTTCTCTTCTTGTGTAGAAAAAACAATTGTCAACATATTTGCACTTATGGGAATTTCCAGTTCCTTCTTTTCTTCCTTCCTCTTTCTCATATATATATATATATATATATATATATATATATATATATTTTATTTATTTTTAAAAACTTTTTATAGAGATGCAGTCTCACTGTGTTGCCCAGGCTGGTATCAAACTCCTGGGCTGAAGCAATCCTCCTGTCTCGGCCTCGCAAAGTGCTGGGACTACAGGCATGAGCCACCACCCCTGGCCCTTTCTACCTCTTTTTCTTTTTGACAAGGTGCACTTATGGGAATTTCCAGTTTGTCCCTCCACTCCTTTCTCCTCTCCTCCATTCCCCTCTACTCCCAGCCTCCCCTCCCCGCCAACTCCCGCGCCAAGCCTTCCTTTCCTATTCAAAGACAAGGTCTCACTATGTTGCCCAAGCTGGAGTGGAGCTGGCATTCACAGGTAAGATCATAGCACACTGCAGCCTCAAACTACTGGGCTGAAGCAGTCTTCCCACCTCAGCCTGAAATTTCCAGTATCTTGAGTGATCTCATTCATTTACTCTATTTGTCAACTAGTTTGTGTATTTTGTGTTTTTATCAGGTAACAGAGGTGAGCATTCTGAAATTTATAATTATTCTTGGAGTTGATTTATTGTCCATTTTTATACTACTGCCCATTCTCTTTGATAGTAATATGATATTGTTCTTAGTGCATGTGGTAGGGAGTAATTACCTGCCGACTGGGTGGCTATGAATAGATTTTGAATCTTGGGGGAATATTCCATTTCCCTTGTGGAAACAAATCAGGGAGTTTAAGCAACCCTGGATATTAAGGATGGAAATGAATACAGGCTTGAATTAAGTGTTAGAGTTTGAGAACTACCAGTGATGGAAAAGCAGAGCAGTCTTAAAATGTTGGTAGGTATGAGCTCATCTTTATTTGCTGCACTGTGATTGACACAGGTTTTCAATAAAGCCTCGGCAGCTCATTTCCAGAGTCTCATGGAAAACTGGCTTCATCAAGAAGGATCTTTCTAAGGAAGATCAAATAGAATAACCACAATACATAGCACACTATCACCGAATTTCTAATCTTAAAAAGCCATTTCCAGACTTGAAAGCCATTTTTTAAAAAGGGTCTAGGTGACCCTATGAGGTAAATTTTCTCATCACTATAGGTGTGTTTCTATCCTCCCAGTCTGGGAGGGATATTGGTTTCCGCATCAGGTTGGTGATCAGGCTAGATGAGCTTTAAATACTCCATATGTTCTAAGGTTCTCTGATTCTATTATCAAGTTAATCAGAATGCCTTGAAATCAGCCCCTAGAGTGGTATTGATGGGATTCCTGGAATGATTTACTCTGTATCCCCAAAAAGCAGCAGTTTGTAGCTATGACTCAGCCTTAGTTTTGCTTGTGTGTGTGTGTGTGTATGTGTGTGTGTGTGTGTTTTAGACAAGATCTCATTTTTTTGTCCAGGCTTCTTTCTCTCTTTCTTTCCTTTTCTTTTTTTGGTAGAGACGGGGTCTTATTTTGTTGCCCTTTCTGGTTTCCAACTCCTGGCTTCAAGCAATCCTCCTGCCTCAGCCTCCCAAAGTGCTAGGGTTACATGGCACCAGTCCTCAGTTTTCCTTACTTAGCAAATAGTAGCTTGTTCCATTATTAGGCACTAACTAGATTCAAGGCACTCAGCTTGTATCTAAGGGTTTCAACACTCACAAAAACCCCAGCAAAAGAAAATATTAGAGAAGTTAACTCAGAAACCTAGCTAATGACTGTGGAATCAAGGTTTAAACCTAGTTATTCAGACCCCAGAGCCCAAATCTCCTTTTGCATGTTTTGGTTCATTCATTTGACAAACATTTACTCAATGTCCACTATCTTTTATTTCAATGCCTAAGTCATGCTGTCAAATAATCAGCTTCTCTGTGGATGTGGATTTTTTCTTTTTTTTATGTGTACACTTTCCCTTAGTATATTTTATTTATTTATTTATTTATTTATTTATTTATTTATTTATTTAATTTTGAGATGGAGTTTCACTCTGTCACCCAGGTTGGAGTGCAGTGGTGCAATTTCAGCTCACTTCAGTGTCCACTTCTCAGGCTCAAACAATCCTCCCGTCTCGGCCTCCCGAGTAGCTGGTACCACAGGTGTGCAACACCATGCCCAGCTAACTTTTTATTTTTATTTTTGGTAGAGACGAGGTTTTACCATGTTGCCCAGGCTAGTCTCGAACTCCTGAGCTCAGAAGATCCACCAGCCTTGACCTCCCAAAGTGCTGGGATTACAGGGGTGAGCCATCACATCCAGCTAGGTATTTATTTTTGAGACAGTGTCTGGCTCTGTGTCTCAGGCTGGAGTGCAGTGGAGCCATCTCAGCTCATTGCAACCTCCGCCTCTGAGGGCTTCAGTGATCCTCCCACCTTAGCCTCCAAAGTAGTTGGGACTACAGGAGTGTACCACCATGCCTGGCTAATTTTTACTTTTTAATTTTTAGTAGAGATGAGGTTTCACCATGGTGCTCAGGCTGGTCTCAAACTCCTGGGCTTAAGTGATCCTCCCTCCTCGACCTCCCAAGGTGCAGGGATTACAGGCATGAGCCACTGCACCCAGCTGAAACTTTGTAAAGCTCTAGAAACTTTTAGTATGTATAGAAATAAAATTGGACTAAGTCTGATTGAAGGGATAGGGAGGTGGGAATAGTTCTATCAGCTCTAAGGAGGATCCCTGAAACCCCTAATAACACACAGTCAGCACTTACTGAGCACATATTATATGCTAGGTCATGTGCCAGTGCATGAGTTATTTTCTTCATTGCTGCATCCTTAATTTTGGCAAGTGCTTTGTACACAGGAGGTATTAAAGTATGTTGAATATTGAATTACATCCTTAACTCTTTCTAGGGTTCCGTACTAGTTTTTTAGGACTGCCTTAACAATGACACCAAATAATTAGATTTCAAGACCACCCTAATCTAGTATGGTCTCGTTTTAACTAATTACATCTGCAAAGGCCCTATTTCCAAATAAAGTCATATACTGAAGTTTGGGGTGGATGTGTGTTTTTGGGGAACATTATCTATCCCAATACAATCTACCCTGTGGCTCCCCCAAAGTTCATGTCTACTCCTCATGCAAAATATATCGATCCCATCCCAACATTCTGGTTTTTTTTGTTTTGTTTTGTTTTGTTTTTGTTTTTGTTTTTAAGACAGGAGTCTCGCTCTGTTGTCCAGGCTGGAGTGCAGCAGCTCAATCTTAGCTCACTGCAACCTCTGCCTCCCAGGTTCAAGCAATTCTCCTGCCTCAGCCTCCCGAGTAGCTGGGATTACAGGCACACACCACCACACCAGGCTAGTTTTTTATATTTTTGGTAGGGACAGGGTTTCACCATGTTGGCCAGGCTGGTCTCGAACTCCTGACCTCAGGTGATCTGCCCATCTTGGCCTCCCACAGTGCTGGGATTACAGGTGTGAGCCACAGTACCTGGTCACATCCCAACATTCCTAAGGTTTAACCCGTTCCAGCATTAGCTCTAAATCTAAATCTCATCTCTTACAAATATAAAATCTAAAAGTTCCAAATCTCATCATTTAAATCAGGTATGGGTGAAACTCTAGGTGTGATACATTCTGGGGCAAAATTCCTCTCCCATTGTGGACCTGTGAAGTTAGAAATCAAATGATCTGTTTCCAAAATACAGTGGTAGAGCAGACATTGGATGGACATTCCCCTTGCAGAAGGGAGAAAATGAGAGCTGGGCACAGTGGCTCTTGCCTATAATCTTAGCTCTTTGGGAGGCTGATGTGGGAGGATCCCTTGAGGCTAAGAGTTTGAGACCAGCCTGGGCAACATAGTGAGACCCCATTTCTACAAAAAAAATTTAAAAAACATTTTTGAAAGAGAGAGAAAATGGAAGGAAAACAGGGGGGGGTCATTAGTCCAAAGCAAGCTTGTAGAACAGCAGGGGAAGTTCCATTAGGTTTCAAGGCCTGAGAAAAAATCCCTTGTGGTTTGATGCTCCATCCTCTGGATCCAGGGCAGTGGGCCCCATCCTAAGAGTTATTCTTTCTTTTTCTTGAAGGATAACCCATGTTTGCTGCCAAGAACATGCATCAGCCTATTTTTTGCCTGTGGAATTTCAGAGGTCTATGACTTGTCCTTCATTTTATCTCTGTCCTTTTCATTCTAGGCTGACAGTGTTTCTGTTGGTATAAAATTCTCAGAACCCATGTTGGTCTCCTCTGTAACTCGCTACTTAGGAGTGAAAGGGATCCACACCATCATTCCTCCTTGCATTTTACTATAAGCAGCAAGGAGAAACCTGGCCAAATCTCCTACACTTTGCCTGGAAATCTCAGCTAAATATACAAGTTCATTGCTTACAAGTTCTACTTGCCTTCCAAGAGCAGGACAAAATTCAGCCAAGTTCTCTGCCACTCTATAACACAGTTTGTCTTTTGTTCAGTTTCTAACAACAGTTCCTCATTTCCATCTTAGACCTTCCCAGAATCACCTTTAACATTCATATTCCTATTTTGTTATAATAATATATGTATCCTCTATGACCATAGAAACTTTCTCTACAGTCTCCTCACTTCTGAAGCCTCACTAAAATTGCCCTTAATATTCATAATTCTACCAACAGTCTCTTTGGGGCAATATAGGCTTTTTCTGTCATGTGTCTCAAACTTCTTCCAGCCTCTTTGCATTACCATGTGCCAAAGGCACTTCCACATTTTTAAGTATTTGTTGCAATAGCACCCTACTTTCTACTACCAAAATTTGTATTAGTTTCCTAGGCCTGCCATAACAACTGATCTTTAAATAGAAATTTATGGTTTCATGGTTCTAGAGGCTGGAAGTCCAAAATCAAGCTGTCAGCAGGGCCATGCTACCTACTGAAAGTCCTGGGGAAGAATCTTTTGTTGCCTCATTCTAGCTTTGGGTGGTTCCTGGCAAACCTTGGTGTCATTTGGCTTGTACCTGAATTACTGCAGTCTCTGCCTCCTTTCCTGCGCATGCTCTCCTTTCTTTTTTTTTTTTTTTTTTTTTTTTTGACATAGTCTTGATCTGTTATCTGGGCTGGAGTACAGTGGCACGATCTCAGCTTACTGTAACCTATGTCTCCTGGGTTCAAGCAATTCTCTTTCCTCTGCCTCCCAAGTAGCTGGGATTATAGGTGTGTGACACCACACCCTGCTAATTTTTTTTTTTATTATTTTTAGTAGAGATGGGGTTTCACCATGTTGTCCAGGCTGGTCTTGAACTCCCGACCACAGTTGATCTATCACCTCCCAAAGTGCTGGGATTACAGGCGTGAGCCACCACGCCCAGCCTCCTCTCCTCTTCTTATAAGGACACCAGTCATTGGATTTAGGGCCTACCCGAATCTAGTATTACCTCATCATAACTAATTACATCTGTAAAAGTCACATTCTGAGGTTCTGAGTAGACACAAATTTTAGGAAAACACCATTCAATCCACTGCAGGTTCTAAGCAGCAGAGTTTGGAAATCAACATACTAAACATGGAACCTCTTGAAAGCATGCCTTCATTTTTGGCTCCCCAGCTTCTAGCCTAGTTCATGGAATGCAATCAATGTTTGCTGGAATTTGTACACCGATGTTGACAGCAGCATTTTTTTTATTCTTTCTTTCTCACTCTAATTCCATGACAGATTAGTAGTATTATTCACAATAGTCAAAAGGTGGACACAATCCAAATGTCCATGGGCAGATGAATAGATAAACAAAATGTAGTATATACATACCATGGAATATTATTTACCTTAAAAAGAAAGGAAATTCTGACATTGTTGCAACATAGATGAACCTTGAAAACATTGTGCTAAGTGAAATAAGTCAGATACAAAAAACAAATATTGTATAATTACACTTATGTGAGGTACTTAGAATAGTTAAATTCTTAGAGACAAAATTAGTATAGTGGTTACCAGGGCCTGGGGAAGGGAGTACTGGGGAGTTAGTGTTTAATGGATACAGAGTTTCTGTTTGGATAACAAAATTTCTGTAGATGAATAGTGGTGGTTGTTACACAACAATGTGAATGTGTTTAATACCAGTGAATTGTACATTTAAAAATGGTTAAAATAGTAATTTTTATGTTATATATATCTTACTACAATAAAATAACTGTTTGCTGGAAGAATAACTGGGCTCATGTTGAAGGATTTCTCATCCCAGGTACCTAGCCTAGGCTACCTGTCCTCAGCTTTCAGTTTCTTCATAGCCTCACAAAAATACAACAGAATCCACTAATTGGTTACTTATTATATGCTAGGCACTGTGCTAAGCATTTTGCATGCATTATATTACTTAATATGCATGACAACAACCTTGTAGTAGATATTGGCATCCAACAGCAGATATTGGCATCTCCATTTTACAGATGAGAAAACTGAGGTACAGAGAGGATAACTAACAAGGTCACCAGCTCAAGACCAAGTTCTTTATCACTTTCAGTACTTCACAAGCTTCTCTCAAACCTGTTTGTCCCATGCTCTGAAGATCTAGACAAAAGATGGCTTCAAATTAGCCAAGACATATATATATATATACGTATACCTATATATGTATACATACGTATACATATATACACATATATATTATTATATATACACACATATTTATGGGACATATATACATATGTATGACATATATATGTGTGTGTATACATATGTACACACATACAGACATATAATGCCTTCTAATAAACCTGGAAGTACTTTACTTATATTCACTCCTTTAATCCCACAGCAGGCCACAATAGAGTGGGGCACTATTATTTTCTTTTTTTTTTGACTTGGAGTCTTGCTCTGTCGCCCAGGCTGGAGTGCAGTGGTACAATCTCGGCTCACTGCAAGCTCTGCCTCCCGGGTTCATGCCATTCTCCTGCCTCAGCCTCCCAAGTAGCTGGGACTACAGGCGCCCGCCACCACGCCTGGCTAATTTTTTGTATTTTTGGTGGAGATGGGGTTTCACTGTGTTAGCCAGGACTGTCTCGATCTCCTGACCTCGTGATCCGCCCGCCTCAGCCCCCCAAAGTGCTGGGATTACAGGCGTGAGCCACCGCGCCTGGCAGGCACTATTATTTTCTTCATGTTACAGATGAGGAAATGAGCCACAGGGAAGTTAACTAACCCAAGGTCACAGAACTGGGCACGATCCCAAGAAAGGAGATTTAGGGATCTTTTAACCAGCTACTCTTTGTGATTTATTTATTTATTTTTGAGACAAGGTCTTGCTGTCACCCAGGCTGGAGTGCAGCTTCAACCTCTTGGGCCCAAGCGATCCTCCCACCTCATCCTCCAGAGTAGCTGGGGCTACCAGGATGGGCCACCATGCCTGGCTAATTTTTTTTTAATAGAGATGGGGTCTCACTATGTTGCCTAGTCTGGTCTTGAACTCCTGGCCTCAAGTGATCCTCCTGCCTCAGCTTTCCAACATGTTGGGATTACAGGTGTCAGCCACCGTGCCTGGCCTTATGATTTCTTACAGGAAGACATCCTCTGTCTATTGCTCCCACAAAGGCAAATAGGCCAACTCTTCTTCTCATCTCATTGGGACATTATTCCTCTTTCCATCCTTCTCATGGTTGAAATGTCTGTGGAATGAATGCATAAACGAGCAAAAGAGAAGCTCCCTGCCCCTTCCAGTTGAAGTCCTCAGTTCAGCCCAGAGGTACTTTGCCATCAGACAAAAGTACTTGGGGTTTTCCAAGCCGACATGCTTTTTCCAGTGCCTTCCTTCGATAATTACAGTTCTTGTGCTCTTAGTTGTGTGTATTTATGAATTATTAGACTTTTATTGACAACTTCCATAAGCACAGGCCTATGCACAGTAGACAAGATAAATTAATAATTTTTCACAAGACTCCAGGGACCCTTCTTATTTCAGCCTCTTGAATTTTCCTGTATTATCTCAAGTCTTCCTGGGCCTGAAATCTTCTCACTCAGATTTTTCAGCTGGATCCGGCTCCCACCCAGCATCTTTGGGCGAGAAAAGCTCTCCTGCCGGCATCCTCACTTTTGGCTTGAGGTCTGAACCCAGTTGGGGCTGGGAGACGTCGCTGGGCCTACCCGCCTCAGCCTCCAGTAGAGGAGAATGGGAAACTCAGAAAGTCCAAGAGGGCCTTTGAGTGTGTCTGCCGGCATCCGCCAGCAGCCATCGCCTGCATTTTATCCAGAAGCTGGTGTCAGGCCCTGCGAGGTATCCATATTGGAAGTTATTGCACGCTTTCATCTTGGAGCTTCTGAATATTCATGAGGGAAGCAGAAAGGCCAATGTTAAAGAGGAGAGAAACAGAAATGCATAAATATTAATAAAGGCAGGCCCACGTGCTCGGAGGAAGGTTATGAATGTTAACGAGGGGATGACGTCCAGCTCCCGCGCGTGCCAGTTGGGCGAGTGCCCGAGCGCGGGCGCGCCCCCGGAGCCCGGGCACGAGCGCGGGGAGGGGGTGGGGTGGAGGCGGGAGCGGAGCCGGGCGCCGCCGGAGCTGCGGGGGGAGCGCTCGCTGGCTGGCTGGCTCTCCGCTGCGCTGCGCTGCGCTCCGGCCGCTCCCGCGGCCCGTGGATGGGGGTGTCCGGCTGAGCCCCGGGATCCGCCTCCCTCCGCCAGGACCCGCACAGGTGCCGTCGCGGGGGTCGACATTAGTTAGGACCCGACCCACTGCTGGGGGTGGGGTCTGGTGGGGGTGGTAAGGAGGCCCCGGGATTCTCTGACAGGACAGTCTGGGGTCGCCGCAGCTCCCCTCACCTTGTCCCATCCTGGGATTGGAAAGGAACAACAGGAGGCCGTCGCCTTCCTGCCCAGCCCTTCAGGGAGCGCAGCTGGGACGCCGCGCCAGGCCCTGGAGATGCGGGATGATGGGCACTTCCAGTATCATCTCAGCATCGGCCCTCCAGCCAGGCCTGGTGTGTGTGTGTGTGTGTGTCCGCGTGTGTGTGCCCGCGTGTGTGCGCGCGTGTGAAGGCAGGCGGCGAGGTATGGGGGCTGGGGAAGGAAGGGAACGCCGCCCGATCGCGCTGGGGCAGTGGGTTGGTACCTCGTCCTGGGACCGTTATCTGGTCCAGTCGCCGTAAACGCCCCAAGATCATCTTTGTCCCTAAAAACTTACCCCCGACCCCGCTCGTGCCCCTCCCCAGAGTGCGGAGCCTTCCCCAGACCGGGCATTCCTGTAGTGTCAGAACCGCTGGCAGCGGCCGCAGACGCCGGGAGAGCGATTATTTTACTACAGACGGACGGGAAAAGGGACCGGGGCGGCTGCGCGGTGGCGGGGCGCGCTGCCGTCGGGTGGGCCCCGGGCTCTGGAGCGCGGGGAGCCGTGTTTGACGGCGTCGAGGGGGTATCACAGCCCGCTATTCTTCCCTTTTGCCTATCCCTTCCCTCCCCGCTGCTAGACATCCCCGACTCCCATCCCTCTCCCGTGTCCGGGCTTGTTTGGCCAGAAGGGCAGTGGAGTGTGTATGCGGCCTGCACGGGATGAGTCCGGCTTCCTCAGAGTGCCAGCCATTGTGCTGCCTGGAGGATCCTTTCTTTACCCCATCGGACTGGGGGGAGGAGGAGGATCTGAGATGGAGGTGAATGGAGCAGCGGGAGGAGGAGGAGGGGAGCAAGCAGAACCGCGAAGGGGTTGCTGATCCATATGCAACGAAATACTTTTTCTGTCAAAATGTGCACAAACATGCACACTGGGTGGGTTCTGCGGAGGAGCAGTGGGAAATCTGAAGGTGGATCAGTGCAGGGTAGGTTTTAGGGACGGATATGAGGGACGAGGCACGGAATCAATTGATCTATGGAGCAAGTGATTGGAAGAAGGAGATGGAATGGGGCTTGTGTGGAGGTGCCGAGGCCCAGCGGGGTTAGCGTGGTGAAATCTCCACCGCTCCGCTCCACTCGGGTCAGCTCAGCAAAGCAGGGACTAAGCATTTGTACCGCAGCCCCGAGATGCAGCGAGTGCATCATTATGCTGCAAGGAAACGTTTATGCGTTTCCTACTGGGTCTCTGTTAAGCCCCGTGAGTGTCTTTTCTTTTCCAAATTACACCGTCTATTGGGAGTGAAAATAAATGGAATAGATTGTAGGACAATCAAACTATAGTCCTGCGCTCTGTTCTGTGGTAAAGAGAAAAAGAAAAGGTGACCCTCCCATGGTTCCTTCTTTCTGCCATTTTCATATATGTATGTATTTATTTTTGATCTTGGAAGTCTAAAGGGAATAAGCTATCACTTGTATTAATCCTACTTTAAGGAAAAGAAGGCTCCTACACGAGCTATGAATGAGGATGGCGCAAGCGTGCCAGGATGGAGGATAAGGTTGTTGCAGACATTTTAGTTGAAGGATGAAAGCATTCCGTGAAGAGAGGAGGGCGAAAGAAAGTGGGCTAAAGGAAGGAAGGCAGGGTCACCATCTAAGGAAGTGCTGCTAGCCCCAATCCACTGAGCCCTCCTGGAGGCTATAGTGGGGCCAGTCAGAACGCCTGACTTTCATCTCCTGTGCCACAGCCTGAGGTCTTTCCACAAATGCTGGATTCAGTTTGGGTGTTGAGTGACTAGTTTCCCAGCACTGGCTTTCACTTTAACTTCATCTCCAGATGGTCATTCATGCAGCACTTCTTGGCTCTTGGATAATGAGTTGACAAAAAACAATCAGTCTATATTATGGACTGTTTCAAATGAGCATGTGTCTGAGCCCTAGAGCTGTGATATTCATTTCGTCTTTTATAATTTTCTAGATGAATCCATTTTCTCTACACTCTGCCTGGGCTGAGGATAGGTGCTTTCAGCACACTCTTCCTGTTGCCAACACTCAAAACTCAGTCTTAGTCCTAGATTCTAGTTGGATTGGCCTCTTGTTGCTGGTTAATCATATAGACTGTGTCATTTCAAATCAGAAACCCCACTGGTGTCACCATCTGGTTCTGCCCTGTCATTCCCAGAGAAAAGAACAAATTTAAAGGCAGTGAACAAATGAATTGAAAAAAGAAGCCTTAGTAAAAAAGATGCTAAAATTCTTTCAGCAATAGTTCTCTTGTTTGATAAGCATATTGAAGCATTGCACAGAGAATATGATGGTAGGGATAATTTTTCTTTTACTTGAAGCACTCCCACATCACATTTCTTTCTTTTCTTTTCTTTTCTTTTTTTTTTTTTTTGAGATGGAGTTTCGCTCTTGTTGCCCAGGCTGGAGTGCAATGGCATGACCTCCGCTCACTGCAACCTCCGCCTCTTGGGCTCAAGCGATTCTCCTGCCTCAGCCTCCCAAGTAGCTGGGATTACAGGCACCTGCCACCATGCCCAGCTAATTTTTTTTTGTATTTTTAGTAGAGACAGGGTTTTGCCGTGTTGGCCAGGCTGGTCTTGAACTCCTGATCTCAAGTGATCCACGCACCTCGGCCTCCCAAAGTGCTGGGATTACAGGCATGAGCCACCGTGCCCAGCCCCCACATCACATTTCTATGTAAGTAAGCTATCCTGGTTTTCCTAGAATTATTTTTAACTTTTTTTTTTTTTTTTTTTTTTAAAGATAGGGTCTCACTTTGTCACCCAGGCTGGCATACAGTAGTGTGATCATAGCTCACTATAGCTTCAAAATCATGGGCTCACTCAACCAATCCTCCTGCCTCAGCCTCTCCAGTTGTTGGGATTACAGGTGTGAGCCACCGTGCCCAGCTTTGATTTTTCTAGAATGATTGATATTTATTGGATGCTTTCTATATTCTGCACATTGTGCTTAACACTTCAAAGATGATCTCATTTAGTCCAAAAAGTAATCTTCAAGGGAAGCACTGTTTTAAACTCCATTTTATAGATGATGAAATTGAGGCACAGTGAGGCTGATAACTTGCCCAAAGTCTCCCAGCTACGAGTGACAGGACCAGGACAGGAATCCGAAGCCTATGCTCTTAGCCATCACAGAGTACTGCCTTAATCAACATGAATCCCTGGGCTGTAAAACCTTTTTTACTGTCTACTGCATTCTGCCATCTTTTCTAATCTCACTTTTTTGTTGCTCAGGGATTCTTAATCTTTTTTGCACTATGACCTCCTTTGGTGGTGTGGAGAAGCCTGTGGGCTCCTTCTCCAAATAATGTTTTTAAATGCATAAAATAAAATACTTAGTCTTGTAAAGGAAACCAATTTCATTGAAATATAGTTACCTTCAAAGAGCCCACAGGGGTCTATGAACTGAAGATGAAGAACCCCTGACTGGCAATTACTTGTGTTTGCTTTAGAGCTGTGTTGTCCATTTCAGTAGCCACAGGCCACATTTGGCTGTTGAGCACTTGAAATGTGGCTAGTCCAAAGTGAGATGTACTGTAAATGGAAAATATACACTGGATTTCAAAGGACTTAGTATAAAAAAAGAATAAAAACTACCTCATTAGTTTTTTTGTGGATTACATTTTGAAATGGTAACACTTTGGATATATTGTATTAAATAAACACATTATTTCAATCAAAATGATTAATTAAATTATTGATTTATTAAAAATAACTCCTAAAGATGTTAACTCTATACCAACACCTTCCTCATAACAAATGAGGAAATCAGGACCAACGATGCTTGTCACTCAGCCAGCCATTGGCATATTTGTTGGCTCTTGAGTCTGTCTTCTTTCCAAGATATGGTACTACTTGTATATATTTTTGTATTCAAAGGTCCTATCATGTTGCCTTTGCAAACTGTAAATGCTCCAAATATGTTTTAAAGCAATGGTAATCAACTTGATCCCAGCAAAATCCCGGTACAAACTGGCAGTGTCCTTGCCTGGCATGTCCTTTGCCTTGCTTATTTAGAGTTTTAGTTTTGTAGGTAGAGATGGAGAATGGGCACTCTTAGGGCAAAATCCATGAATTTGGCTGTCTGGTTCTCCTCAGGAAGCGCCTCCAATTTGAGCACCTAACTATATCAATAACCCTATAGACCAAAGAGAAAAGCTTGGTTGCCTTTCTGTTGAGCATGTAGAGAAGGGTATGATAGTCAGCAATGCTTGTGCTGCCTGAAACTGAAAATGGAAAACTGTATGTGGGAGATAGATCATTTTTTCAAGGAGCACACATTGATTGACTGCCTAGCCGCAGGATAGGCAGTGTATATTTGGAGCCAGGGAAGATATCCAGAGGATTTCTGTGTCCTTGAGGAATTTAAGTTAAAATTGAATGGGGCCCAGATGTACACACAGATGGATAAATCACAGTTGGAAGCAGTGTATGAAGATGGCCTGATGAGGAGTAGAGGTCCCACAGTTGGTGGGAATTAAAGGGAGGTCTGTGTGTGCAGCGTTCCAGGGTGCAGTGCTCAAAATGGTTATGGAGTATGGCTTTGGAGCACATGGGTAGTTGGGTCTGTTTCTTACAGGATACAGGATAATAGATCATTTAGTATATTCCTCTGCTCCTAGGCATATGCTCTATGTGTGGGAAAACCTCGGGTGCTTGTCTGGGCACGGTGGCTCATGCCTGTAATCCCAGCACTTTGGGAGGCTGAGGCAAGTAGATCACCTGAGGTCAGAAGTTCGAGACCAGCCTGGCCAACATGGTAAAACCCCATCTCTACTAATAATACAAAAATTAGCTGGGTGTGGTGGCACACACAGCTACTTGGGAGGCCAAGGCATGAGGATTGGTTGAACCCAGAGGTGTAGGTTGCAGTGAGCTGAGATCACACCACTGCACTCCAGCCTGGGCCACAGAGTGAAGCTATGTCTCAAAAACAAAACAAAACAAAACAAAACAAAAACAACTCAGGCATTTATTGGAAAGTCTCTATTGATGTTTTATTAGTTTTTTAAAAAAAATAAAAAATAGAGATGGGACCTTACTATGTTGCCCAGGCTGGTCTTGAACTCCTGAGTGAGCTCAAATGATCCTCCCACCTCAACCTCCCAAAGTGCTGGGATTACAGGCATAAGCCACCACATCCAGGGAATGTTTTATTAGTTTCTATTATTTATTGATAAGGGTAGTGATATCTAGGTACACAAACCCTTATCCAAAACCCCTGGGGCCAGGCATTTTGAATTCAGATTATTTCAGATTTTGTAAGGTAGTAATAGAGTGTACATTCTGCATTTCATCCAGTGGGATCTGGGATAGCAATCTTTGTAATTAAAAAGTTAATATTTCTGCAGCAAAACACACAAAATGGGATAAATTAAAGCCATGAGCAGCTTTATATTCATGTTGGTCATGTTTAGTTGCCAGATGAGTTTAGATCATGTCACATTTTGCTGCCAAACAAGTCATGGAGAATTTTCAGCTTTCAGATCACATAGTTAAGGATGTGGATCTGTGGTAATAGTAATAGTAATAAAAATAATAATACTAAAACACCAACACAAAGTATTCAACAATATTGGGACTTATTATCTTCCAGGCACTGTTTTAAGCACTCACCTGTGTTTACTCCTTTAGTCTTCTAACAGCCCTTTGAGGTGGGTTCAGCATTATATCTGTCTTGAGAAGAATAAGAAGCATAGAGCAGTTAATCACTTGCCCAAGGTCACAGCTGGTAGGACAGAACAGAATGCAAACCCAGACGATCTTGTCCAGGAGCTTCGTACTTAACCAGTGCCTTGTTTTTTGGAGTAGGGAATTGGAAGCAGGTGTGTCTCTAAAGTTTATTATTTAGATTAGCCTGGTCTAAACTCATATTATGCTGTTCATTTCTTTTAGATAAACTCATCCTGAAAGTCGCTGTTGTTCTCCTGCTGAGCAAGAATGGAGGCCCCACTGGTGAGTCTGGATGAAGAGTTTGAGGACCTTCGACCCTGCTGCTCGGAGGACCCGGAGGAGAAGCCCCGGTGTTTCTATGGTTCATCTCCCCACCATCTCGAGGACCCCTCCCTCTCCGAGCTTGAGAATTTTTCTTCTGAAATAATCAGCTTCAAGTCCATGGAGGACCTCGTGAATGAATTTGATGAGAAGCTCAATGTCTGCTTTCGGAACTACAACGCCAAGACCGAGAACCTAGCTCCCGTGAAGAACCAGTTACAGATCCAAGAGGAGGAGGAGACCCTTCAGGACGAGGAGTAAGAAGTCTTAATTGCCCTCTCCTGCTTCAGTCGAGAGCCCTGTAGTCCTTGTCTCCTTGACATAGTGCTAGTTTCTGTCTATAGGTTTACGGCCTATTACTTTCATTTTCGTGTTGCCAGTGGAGCAGTGCCCTGGTACTTGCTGTCATAGCTCTATATATGTCCCTTTACAGTCCCCTGTGGAGAACTTTCTTAAATTGAAACCTTAGAGGAATGAAGGTTTTCCTAGATACAAAATGGAATTTCAGGAGCACGGTAAATTTCAGGGTCTGTCTATCTTAAGCTTTCTCTATATCAGTGGAAATCCAGCGAGATATTAGAAATAAAGGCCAGAAAAAATTAATTAACCATGATGGATGAATCTATGTTATTGGACTAATTTGCTTCAAGAAACACCAGAATTTTGAAAATCCCGAATTTTTGACAGCCCCTCAGGCCTGGAGAGTTATCTACAGATGTTAGGATATGTCCACATAAGAAAGCATCTACACTGAACTGAGGGCACAGGGGGCTACCCTGGACAAAGTAAAGGTGGAAACTAGGTGATGTGGCCTTTGAGTATGCAGATTCCTTGTATCACTTGCTAGCTAATTTCCAGGGTCTTAATAGTAGTCAAGAAAAGGGATCTGAGAAAAGTACTCTTTCAGGAGGGACTAGAAAGAGAAGGGGGTGATATGTTACACAAATTAAAGAAGGATGTTTTAGGCATTTAGTAAAAATTCAGTGGTTCCCCGCTATCCTCGGGGGATGTATTTTTTTTTTGAGATGGAGTTTCGTTCTATCGCCCAGGCTGGAGTGCAATGGCACGATTTCAGCTCACTGCAACCTCCACCTCCCAGGTTCAAGCAATTCTCCTGCCTCAGCCTCCTGAGTAGCTGGGACTACAGGTGTGCGCCACCACGCCTGACTAATTTTTGTATTTTGAGTAGAGATGGTGTTTCACCATGTTGCCCAGGCTGGTCTCGAACTCCTGACCTCGTGATCTGCCCGCTTTGGCCTCCCAAAGTGCTGGGATTACAGGTGTGAGTCACCACGCCTGGCCCATGGTGGGGGATATGTTTTAAGACCCCCAGTTAATGCCTGAAACCGCTGCTAGTACCAAACCCTAATGTTTTTTCCTGTATGTACGTACATATGATAAAGTTCAGTTTATAAGTTAGGCACAGTAAGAGACTAACAACAGCTCACAGCAAAATAGAGCAATTATAACAATATATTGTAATAAAAATTATGTGAATGTGGTCTCTCTTTCTCTCTCTTTCAAAATATTTCATTGTACTGTACAGCAGATAACCGAGCCCTGGGAAAGCAAAACCACAGATAAGGGGGGACTACTGTCTACATGAGTTCCCTGCAGAGATACAATATGCATCCATTGTTCCTTAGCTATCACACAAGAAATGTCAAAGGTCAGGGAAGTCTGAAGCACCTGTGCTTTTTTTTTCCCTTTTTGTGGATTTGAGTGGGAAGAATGGCCCACAGATAATGGGGTAAGAGGCATGTCCTAGAGGATTGGAACCTGACAGTATTTGGGAGAGGGTTGCTTATTTGATGACTACTGTAAGACTCTACCTCTACACGTAGAGGGGCCAAATATCTGTCTTATTCACTCTTACAGCCCCACTGTCTAATACAGTGCAATAAGCAAATAATATTTTTGAATGAAATATTGAATATTGAATAAACTAGATGAGTGATAATAGCTAGTAGCCTTGTATGTACATGTAATATATTTCTAAGCCCACACCATTTCCTTCTTTTCTTTTTAATTAATGCTGGCAGGAATGTATGATCACAGAGAACATTTCATTCTGCTGACTAGTCCTACAGCTGTGGGCTATGTGTTTAAATTTTAAGTTTCAAACAGATTCTTTTTAGATTCTGAGCCTGTTATCTGCTCAACATCTATAAGTCAAAAAAGAATGGCTCTGGGGCTTATTATGCAGAATATTTTTTCATTCGAGCGCACCAGCCAATGAACTAGAAACACAAAGACTATGAATTCTAATTTTGGTACTCTCTCTAACTCGCTGTGTGACCTTAGGCAAGTCACTTAACCCTGGTTGACTGTGTAGGTCCTCATCTATGAAACCTCCAGAGCTCAATCTTGATGAAGTGAGGCTAAGGACTTGTAAAGAACCTAATTTCTTACCTCACCCAGGATGTGCTCTGAAAGTGACATTTCAAGATGCGTCCCATTCCTTTTGCTTCCAACAAATCATTTCCCCCCATCAAAACCCCTCCTCTGCCTCATTAAGGATGAAGGCCCAATGAGCAGATTCTTACTGTCTTGTAGCACATTAGAAGAGGCTACTCAATGTTAATTACCATCACATGGGATTATTGGCCTTCTCAGCCTGATTTTTCTGACTTGACTGCCTCAGTTAAAAGACCAAAGATTGAATAATTCCTTCGAGATAAAGTATAATTTGGGGACAGTGTAGAGGGAGGAAGCTGGGAAGAGAAAAATTAACACAACACTTTCTGGGCATTCAGTTCTAACCCCTCTTTATAATTAAAAGTAAAAATCAGAATTCTGTTACACACTTTGTTTTATAGACACCATCCAGGTATTTCAGCTGTGAAATTATGGCTAAGTAAAGGAACAGGGTGATTTAATATCTCACCTGACTACACTTCTCCTGAACGTAGCGCTAATGTTATTGTTATAAACTTGTTCAGGTTTAGTATTTAGAGGGCTGTTTCATCCACAAATGAGTTAAAATTGCTGTGGATGGGTTGGAGGTAAATAATAGAAGCTTAAAACAAAAGCAGGGAAATACATGGTTAAACTGCCTTCTTAAAGACAGCACAAATCATAGAGCAAATGTAGTGATTCCCTTAGAAGCTTTCTTTAGTCTTCATTTGGAACTATTTAGCCAAGAAGGGAGTTGGCTAAGATTTATCAACTTATCTCTGATTTGTCAGGGCATGGAAGTTCTAGGCATTAAAGGAGAGTCAGATTTGAATACACATTTTTTGGTTTTGAATTCAAGAAATATCCCAGAATCTCTTCTTTGTGTATATGTGACCACCCTCTTCCTTTGCCATAAGAGATTGGGCCTGGGGGTCAGAGCCTCTTAGGGGCCACTACAAAATGGAAATGGATGGCCCTCAGCTTACCTCCTATGTCATTGGGGATCCCTATCAGCCCTCTTACGAGTACCCTGAAGACAGAGGGGCTAACCATGCAATGGCTGTTTCTTCAGATAGAATTGTTACAGGTGATGTTAAAAATAAAGTGCACACAATAAACTGCCTGTCATCAGATATACTACATGTTGAAGACAAGTAAATACCAAATAATCAGCTAGGGAAAACTACACATAATTGTGATTTTTAGAAAATTTAATTCTCTTTTTAGAGGTTATAGAAAGCAGATATAGTATTGATTCTATTTAAACATTTGAGGACATCTAGAAATTTGAGCAAACGCATTAATGTGCTGCTAATAATTTCTACTTTCTTTCTTTCTTTTTTTTTTTTTTTGAGACAGAGTCTCACTCTGTCGCCCAGGCTGGAGTGCAGTGGCGTGATCTCGGCTCGCTGCAACCTCCGCTTCCTGGTTTCAAGCAATTCTCCTGCCTCAGCCTCCCGAGTAGCTGGGATTACAGGCGAACGCCGCCACGCTGGACTAATTTTTTTTTGTATTTTAGTAGACATGGGGTTTCGCCATGTTGTCCAAGCTGGTCTCGAACTCCTGAGCTCAGGCAATCTGCCTGCCTCACCCTCCCAAAGTGCTAGGATTATAGGCGTGAGCCACCACGCCTGGCCACTAATTTCTACTTTCTAAACATAAAGTGCAAAAGTGTACTCAAATTAATACACATTTGGGTGTGGATATCGGCATGACTGCACACCGGAAAAACACTAGACAAGGGAAGTAGCCAGGCTTGAGGGAAATGTCAGCAAATTAGAATTCTAATAAGCCCTTTAAGCCGCCTGCCATATTGTCAGAAATAGGTATATAAGGGTTTGCATGTGCGTCAGGACTGAGAGAGCCCTGATGGCTATGTTGCCAGTTCCAGGCCCTGGAGCTCTTTGTACATGTGTCCTGGCACCCCCCAGTCTCCACCCTCCTCCACTGGGTTTGCTCTTACTCTGCCAGCAGGCCTTTCCCAAAGCCCCTGCTCTCTGTGGCGAAAGATACTTAAGTCAATTCTACAGGCACCTAAGCCCAAGCTATAAAATATGCATCTGAAAAAGCCTTTTCTGTTATACAGGGATGGAGAGAGCAAATTGAATCTCAGGTGTCATGGCAGCATAATGATAGGAACTGACGCAACCTGTTTAATCTTAGTTCTCTGATGAATGATAGAGGAGATAGCTTTCAAAGTCTTCTTTCCCCAAGGTAAGAGTAAATAGCAGGATGCTTCTCAGGGAAGTAAAACTTTACAGTCCACCTCCGAATACTCACAAAAGGGGCGATGCACACTCCCAAGAACCCTGCTTATGATGGGATATATGATGGGATAGACAGCACTTCCCTTTCTCTTCCTCACAGAAAGCTGTTTCCCCCCGCCCTGGCTGCATCGGCTCCTCTGTTGCTGAGGCTGCCAGCGTCTGCCTGTGCCTTCCTTGTGCCCTTCCCTGGGCTGGAGATCTACATAGAAAGTGGCCATGCACCCCTGCTATCTTTGTCATTCCTCCTTCTGTAGATCCATGAAAACACAATGTTCGGGATCATGGTACTCATGGGTTTCTCACACAAAGCAAGTTTCTTTTTTTTTTTCTTTTCTTTTTTTCTTTTTCAAGATGGAGTTTCACTCTTGTTGCCCAGGGTGGAGTGCAATGGCGCCATCTCGGCTCACTGCAACCTCTGCCTCCCGGGTTCAAGCGATTCTCCTGCCTCAGCCTCCCAAGTAGCTGAGATTACAGGTGTGTGCCACCACGCCCAGCTAATTTTCATGCAGAGCCAGTTTCTAAACTGCTCTCCTAGGTTATAATTAGGAACTTGGTATATTATTCTGATGCCCATGCCGATGCCAATTACATAATTCATAAAGACTTGGAATTGTTAAGTGGTTAGGAATATGGGCTCTGTAGTTGTGCTGCCTGAGTTCAAATCCCACTTTTACCATTACTGGCAGTGTGAGCTGAGACAAGTGAATTAACTTCACTATGTCTCAATTTTTTTCTCCTTAGCATCTGCCTTGTACAATTGTTGTGAAGAATGAATGAATTAATCCATGCTTAGAATCCGGTTTAGAGTACTACCTGGCTCATAGTAAGTGCTCAGCAAGTGTTGAATGCCATTGTTATTGTTAAATGGGCACTGGGTAAGTATGGAAAGGGTATGCAACTGATTATAAAGAGATGAAAGCTGCTTTATCTTAAAGCTTGTTTATAAACTTCAAAGGATAAAAAGTATGTCAGCAAGGAAAAAGGAAACCTGGACAAAATATGAAAGAGAATGAGGATGGCTTGAAATCCTGAGAAGATATAAGTTTAGGGAATTGTTGCTAAAAATGTAGAATCAGAAGATAAAATTCAAAGCTTATCAGCAAAGGCTCAGAGGAGAAAAGCAGGCACTCTAAATGATCCCGAGAGAGCCCCTGCTTATCACTTTAAGGATGTAAATAGTCTCAAGGTTATTGGAAAGTGTGTAGTTCGTTAAAGTTCTCAGCTTCCCTCTAGCCTGGGAGAGATACAAAAGGCTCCTGCCTATTTTGGGCTTTGCTGAATTTCATTTCTGCAGGCACTTCCTGCAGGGATGAATCTGAAGGTCAGTGCCTGTATGCATGTTCATTCTTGCAGCACAGAATGTAATGCAGTGATGTAAAGAGTAGTCCTACAGTGACCTTTCCAGCGGGTGTGGTGCCTTGGAGTTTTGTCTTGGAGAAAGCAAATCCTATTTGCTTCTTGGCTCTAGAATGCTAATGGCACTTGGATTTAGAATTAGCCTGGATTAATGCAGCTCTAATAGTGCCTGATGGAGATTAGGATATCACCCATGGTTTAAGAAGTCTGCTCTGAAATCCTGCTGAGTAGATGGCTAATGAGTACTTGATGAGTTCTCTTCAAAGTGTTTTCTTGTAACGGTAGGAAAATAATGAATAAGCAGATGCCTCAAGCACTGCCATTAAATGGTGTTTTCTTGGGTTCCTTTTATTTGTTCCATCACCAATTATATGCATTGTGCACTAAGAAAGTCTTTTTGCTTTTACACCCATATATCACGTCGCATTCCTGATATAAACAAAATCAGGAATGTGATGTGATATATGGGCATTTTGTTTAGTTAATAGTGCCCTCATTACTTTCTGATTTCAGGTGTCTGTGCGCTGGTGTATATATACATACTTGCTTATTTTTGAAATCTTGCTCTCACAGGTATCATTTGTGTTTGACATGCAGAGGCACCCGAAGGAGAGTGTAGCATAGAGCCCTAATTTATCATTATCTGATATTTCAGTGGTTTTATTTTTTTTTTTTTGAGACAGTGTCTTGCTCTGTCACCCAGGCTGTAGAGCAGTGACATAATCATGGCTCACTGAAGCCTCGACTTCCTAAGGTTCTTCCCACGGATCAGGCTATCCTCCCACTTCAAGCCTCTCAAGTAGCTGGGACTACAGGCCCATGCCACCATGCCCGGTTAATTTTTGTATTTTTTGTAGAGACAGGGTTTCACCATGTCGGCCAGTCTCGTCTCGAACTCCTGGAGTCAAGCAATCTGCCCATCTTTGCCTTCCAAAGTGCTGGGATTTCAGGTGTGAGCCATCGTGCCCGGCCTCATTAATATTAATTCAGGCGCCATTGGCTTCCATGGCGGTCATTGTCTTAAGGGCTTTGTTTACTGATTTACGTTAATCTCTTGGTGTTGAATAATTTATGTATCTTCCTGACGTGTGTTTGTGACTTTGAAATTTTCCTCAACCTCCCTCCTCTTTTTTTGTAAGAAATCTTTCTGAAATAAGTTAAGGAATAAGAATTGTAGAAATCCTTTCTTATAATGTACATATCAGAACTTTAAAAAGAAATGTAATAAATGTAGCTCCATCTTTCCCCACTAAAAACAAATTGTGTAGACAGAGGTGTATTTGTTGGTTTCTTTTATATACAGTATTTACCTTAGAGTGTCCGTGATGTTGGAATGATATAATGCAGGATTTAGATTCTACATTGCTAGAGGGCAGGATCTTGCAACCCGTGGGTTCGATAGAACATTTTGGATAGTAAGTAAGCACTCACTATATTGGCATTATTCCCTTACCTACATTAGATGTCAAGGAGGGAATTCCTGATCATTTAGATTGTAGGCCTCTGAAACTGAAACGGTTATAAACTAGATAATGATTCTGATCTTAATGAGATTTGGCCAGAAAAACTGCCCAAATTTCTCTGTCTCTGTGTTCCTCTCTCTCTCTCTCCCTTTCTCTGTCTCTCTCTCTCTGCCCATAGGAAAAGAAACATGGGCATCTCTTAGATTCAGAAACATGAGCTATTTGGATGAGGGGCAGATTTATTTTCAGAGCCAGAGGCGGTTTGATTATAGACGCTGCCATTTGTATCTCAATGGTAGGAAATTCCTCTTCCCTCAAGCAAACACCTTTCACACTGAAGCCCCTGGCCAGGCTCCATGCACTTTCTCCCCTGGATGTGCCTCTGATTCAGTTTTTAAGCTGCTTTGCCCCTGCATGCTGGAAGGCAGATGATCTCAGCCTGGCACACACAGAAGCCTCTCTCCTTTCCCGGCCCAGCTCTTCCTTCCTCCAGGCGGGGCCAGGCCACAGATGTGTGTTAATGAGAGCTTCTCTTTGTTTACAGGGTTTGGGATGCTCTGACAGACAATTACATCCCTTCACTCTCAGAAGACTGGAGGGATCCAAACATCGAGGCTCTGAATGGCAACTGCTCTGACACTGAGGTACCTCTCCGGGGCCCCTGGTTTAGCAGGGCTTGAGAAGATGTGGAATCCAGTTAGAAAAAACATTCAGTAACTCAATAGTCTTCCTCAAAATTGTTGATGGAGGCTCATGCCTGTAATCTCAGCTTTGGGAGACCGTGGTGGGTGATTGCTTGAGTTCAGTAATGTAAGACCAGCCTGGGCCACGTGGTGAAACCCCCGTCTCTACCAAAAATACAAAAAATTAGCCAGGCATGGTGGCGCATGCTTGTGGTCCCAGCTACTCAGGAGACTGAGGTGGGAGGATTGCTTGAGCCTAGGAGGCGGAGGTTGTAGTGAGACAAGATCATGCCACTGCCCTCCAACCTGAATGACAGAGTGAGACCCCATCTCAATTAAAAAAAAAGTATTGTTGGGAAGGAGGAGTTGTGGAGGAGGGTGAAAAATAAGGAAGACATCCAATATATCCGAAATGATAGGAATGGTCATCTATAGAAAAGCAGAAACACAGATCACTTCTATTAGGTTGGTGCAAAAGTAATTGTGGTTTTTGCCATTACTTTCCTTTTTTTTTGTTCTTTTTTTTTTTTTGAGATGGAGTCTTGCTCTGTTGCCCAGGCTGGAGTGCAGTGGTGCGATCTCGGTTCACTGCAACCTTTGCCTCCTGGGTTCAAGGAAGTCTCCTGCCTCAGCATCCCAAGTAGCTGGGACTACAGGTGCATGCCACTATGCCTGGCTAATTTTTTGTATTTTTAGTAGAGATGCGGTTTCACCGTGTTAGCCAGGTTGGTCTTGATCTCCTGACCTCGTGATCTGCCGGCCTTGGCCTTCCAAAGTGCTGGGATTACAGGCGTGAGCCACCACGCCCGGCCTGCCATTACTGTCAATATTTCTAACCTGTGTACTACAACATGAAAAATAAAGTGGCCTGAAATAAGAGGAGGAAACTGTCATGGGCTTCTCTTGGGTTCAAACAATGATGGTTTAAAAAAATTAGGTTTTCCCATCTTAAATGGACAGTTCAGGCCCACAAAAACAGTGCTGAGAACAAGTGCTGACGGATCTTGCACTTGACAATGGCCAGAGGTGGGGCCCAGATATTAGCAATGTGGCCACACAATGGGGAAGAAGTCTCTCTTTTTTTTTCAGACAGGGTCTCACTCTGTCGCCTAGGCTGGAGTGCAGTGGCGCAATCTCGGCTCACTATAGCCTTGACCTCCTTCAAAGGATAAAAAGTATGTCAGCAAGGAAAAAGGAAACCTAGACAAAATATGAAAGAGAATGAGGATGGCTTGAAATCCTGAGAAGATATAAGTTTAGGGAATTGTTGCTAAAAATGTAGAATCAGAAGATAAAATTCAAAGCTTATCAGCAAAGGCTCAGAGGAGAAAAGCGGGCACTCTAAATGATCCCAAGAATCAAGTGATTCTCCAGTCTTACCCACCACCCCCTCCCTGAGTAGCTGGGACTACAGGCGTACGCCACCATGCCCAGCTAATTTTTGTATTTTTTGTAGAGATGGGATTTTGCCATGTAACCAAGGCTGGTTTCAAACTCCTGAGCTCAAGCAATCCACCCAACTCGGACTCTCAAAGTGTTGGGATTACAGGCGTGAGCCACCATGCTGGCCTAGAATTGTTTATGAAACTCAACCAAGCGGACGTTTATGTGTCTGGACCAGAGTCACACTCCATGAGTTACTGACTCCAAGGAAGAAAGTAGCCTAGGGGCTTCTGAAAAATAAAGGTGATATTTATTTTGAGTTGATTTGCAAAGGCCATAAAGGGGGTGACCTTTCAGAAGATCCAAATTGCCCCTCCTATCTGAATCTACATATGGAATGGTTTCTTAGTCAGTTTGGGCTGCTATAACAGGATACGTTAGACTAAGTAATTTATAAACAACAGAAGTTGATTTTCACAGCTCTGGTGGCAGGGAAGTCCAAGATCGAGGCACTGGCAGATTCAGTATCTGGTGAGGACCTGCTTTCTGGTTCACAGACGGCACCTTCTCATTGTGTCCCCACATGGTAGAAGGATCTAAAGTGCTCCCTTGGGCCTCTTTTAGAAAGATACTTGTGGGCATCCCACCTCCATGATATCGTCACCTCCACAAGGTCTCACTGTCTAATACCATCACTTTGGGCAATAGGATTTTAGCATATAAATTTGGGGGGCGGGACATAAACATTCAGAGCACAGCAAAAGATAAAATCATTTAATGGCTCTATGTTAAAAGCCAATTTCTGCCTCACTTGGTTTTCTAGTTTCAGCTGTGAAGGAAAATTTGACAATTTATCGTCAGGAAGGGCTGTCACAGCCCTGCAGGCTCAGCAAGTGATAGAGTTGGATGGGTCTAATCTTTCTAAGTGTTTCAGAATTGAGTCCAAGTAAAAGAGCAAGAAACAGATTCCCCTTACTCGGCAATATATTTGTAGATTATTGCTCAAAATAGCACAGCAAAGAGATCAGCAGTTGACTGATTTGTTGAAAATGTAGCCATATATATCCTCCTCCATTTTTCTAGTAATTAGCAATCTAAGGTACTCAAAACCTCAAGGCTTCATTGACGGGAGCAAGTGAGATGATGACTTTGAGACTAAGATTTCCTGCAAGCCTCCTCAGCACAGACATAGGAGGCCGTGTCTCAGGTCCTGTTTTGAACTCTCGGCTGTGCATTTTCTCTTGTAATGCTTACAGGTATGGTGCTTAGTACTTACCCAAACCGCAAAGGAGATGGAGGCAATAATGGAATAAATCTAGTTACTGAAATTAAATCAGGTCCATCATGGTACAAAAGGCAGATTTTGCTTTGTTATCTCTTTTGACACCTTTCCAACTAATTTTGTGGATTAAGCCAAAGGATATATAAGATAGCCTGCCCTTCAAAAGGGCTTTAATTTATCCTCATTTCCAGATTTCCCTCAAGAGGGTTAATAGTTCAGGGCAAACTGAATGACCCTGAGAAGGATGATCTTCAGCTCTGTTCCTTGTAGTATTTCTTCTGTCTAACCCGTGGGAAATGGACAGGGTAGCAAAAGTAGATGGATTAAGGCTGTTTTATTTCATCCTCTTTTATTATCTGGATTAATTACAGTAGGAGCTCCATTAACTGCCCTAAATTTAAACGATTTACCAGATTAACCAGTGCTCTGTATTCCTTCTGTAAAACATACGACCAAAAGTGCTTGGCATGCTGAATGTGCACAGCTGTGAGGCTTCTCTCTAGTGAGCCCTCATACCTCCAATTAAGTGGTCCATTTAAAAAATTTTTTTTTAATTTTTTTGAGACGGTGTCTCTCTCTGTTGCCCAGGCTGGAGTGCAATGGCGCGATCTTGGCTCACTGCAAACTCTGCCTCCCAGGTTCAAGCAATTCTCCTGCCTCAGTTTCCTGAGTAGCTGGGATTACAGGCACCCGCCATCATGCTCAGCTAATTTTTGTATTTTTATAGAGATGGGGTTTCACTATGTTGCCCAGGCTGGTCTTGAACTCCCAACCTCAGGTGATCCACCCGCCTTGGCCTCCCAAAGTTCTGGGATTATAGGTGTGAGCTGCCACACCTGGCCAAGTGGTCCATTTTTAAGAATCAGTTGTTCCCAAACCTGTTTGTGCTGTCCTTGTGACTGCACTAAGAAATTTAATTAAATTTTGTACCAACTATTGAATTGTGACTGCAAAGAGTGTCATTTTTCGTTAAAATCAAAGTAACACATCTACATAGTTTAAAAAGTTAATTAACGCTTTGAAAGTAATGCACTGTAAGTACAAAACAACACCCAAAACAGTAGACCCCTGCCTTCTTGTCTTTCCCTACTCCATAGAGGCAACTGCTTACATTTCTTTCAGCTGACTTTTTTTTTTGCATATAGCTCCAGTTTTATAGTGGGGCCATGTGGGGCCACATGGGGAAGCTCCAGTGTCCCCTGGAGGCAGAAGGAGCCAGGCGAGAGCCAGGCCAGTGCCTCAGGAATGGCAAGATGAGGTAAACAGTTTAGGACTGGCTAGTTTGAGTAATTTCTGCAAGCTGTAAACACTAGGGATGGTCCTTAGTGGCTAGTGCCCTACCCTGGGATGACTAAGGAAGAGGACTCTGCCTCCTGGGATGTAGAGGTCAGGTAGAGGGGGCACGGCTCGGCTTTGGTTAGTTTGCATATAGAAGGCTTGCTGAGCCCTTTGCTACCTCTAAGAATTGGCTAATTTTTTTTTTTTTTTTTTTTTTTTTGTGACGGAGTCACACTCTGTCACCCAGGCTGGAGTGCAGTGGCAAGATCTCGGCTCACTGCAACATCCACCTCCCAGGTTCAAGTAATTCTCCTGCCCCACCCTCCCAAGTAGCTGGGATTACAGGAATGCGCCATGACACCCAGCTAATTTTTTTTTTTTTTTGTATTTTTGGTAGAAATAGGGTTTTGCATGTTGGCCAGGCTAGTCTTGAACTCCTGATCTCAAGTGAGCCGCCTGCCTTGGCCTCCCAAAGGGCTGGGATTACAGGTATGAGGCACTGCACCCAGCCAGAATTGGCTAATCTTGAAGGTACAGTCTATCCCCACCAGAAAGATCTTTAAAATGTTAAAAATCATAATTTTCAGAAAATTAAAAACTATAAATAACACAATGCTTAAAGAAATCAGATACTGTATTGTGTCAATTCCATGTTTTTTTCTTGAAAACATCCCAGTTAGTACCTTTCATCTTTCTGCTACGAACTGGTCTGGTCATTTGCTAGATCAGCTGCACAACTGCTGTCCAGAGAACGTCCTTCCCTTCATGCTGGGGATTCTTTTGTCTTCCTCTCCTGTCATCTGGTTACCATATTTTAAAAATCTTTCTAGATACAGTTCCTTGTTTTGGTGAAAAAAGCAACAACAAACCAAACTATTCAGCATATTTTTGAGAAAGGGGTACAGAGGAAATGGTTTTTAGGATATATAAGAATATTATTATTTAGCATTCTGAGGGCTTTGTTCTCTTCTAGCATTAGGTCGTGTTGAGAAACCCTAAATCTTTTCTGATTCCCAGTCCTTCTTTTTTGGCTGACTCTGTTCTCCATCTTTAGATTCCTGCTCCTTTATTATATGACTTTTTTGGTTCTCTCTGGAAGCTTTTAGGATGTTCTTTTCCTTTCTCATTTGAAATTTTACAACAATGTGCTTTAGAATGAAGTTTTTTTTTTTTCCTTCATTATGTTATCCTCAGTGAATCCTTTCAACCTAGAAGCTCATGACTTTAAATTGTGACGTTTTCTTATTATTTTTTCTGAAGATTTGTTATTTCTGTTTACTGCCTCTGTGGAGATGATTATATAGCTTTTCTCCTTTATGATGTTAATGTGGCGAATTTCATAAATTAATTTTCAAATGTCGACTCAACCATGCATTCTTGAGATATACACAACTTCATCATGATGTATTATCATTTTATTTTATTTTGTTTTTACCCCCAGATCTTTATTGAAAGGTAATGGCATATAATGAACTGCACGTATTAAAGTGAGCAATTTGGTAAATTTTGACATCTGCATGTGTCTGTAAAACCATCACCACAATCGAAATATTCAACATATTCATCATCCCCCTCTCACTGCCCAGTCTCTGGGCGACCACTTATCTGCTTTCTGTCATTGTAGATTAATTTTCATTTTCTAGAATTTTGCATGAATGGAATATGCAATATGTACATTTTCTTTTGTCTGGCTTATTAAACTCAGTGTAATTAGATATTCATCCATGTTTTTAAGTATAGCAACAGTTCATTTCTTTTTATTGTTGAGTAGTATTCTGTTGTATGGATATATCACCAGTGGCTTATTCATTCGCTTATAGATGAACAGTTTTTTTTTTCTACTTTTTGCATATCTCAAATGAAGCTGCTGTGAACATTCTTCTGTAGGTCTTTGTGTGAACATATGCTTCCATTTCTCTTGGATAAAAACCTATGTGTGGAATGGCTGAGTCATATGGTAGGTGTATGTTCAACTTTTTTTTTTTTAGCTTTTATTTTAAGTTCAGGGGTACATGTGCAGGTTTGTTACATATGTAAATTTGTGTCATGGGGGTTTGTTGTACAGATTATTTCATCACCCAGGTGTTAAACCTAGTATCCATTCGTTATTTTTCCTGATCCTCTCCCTCCTCCCACCCTTCATCCTCCAGTAGGGCCCAGTGTGTATTGTTCCCTTCTGTGTGTCCATTTGTTCTCATCATTTAACTCCCATGTCTAAATTTTTAAGGAACTACCAAACTGTTTCCCAGTTTGAGAGCTGTAATTGTCCCATATTCTCACTAACACTTGTTATGGACAATCTTTAAAATGTAGACATCTTCATGGGTAGTAACAAAATTGATACCTTATTTCAGTTCTAATTTGCTTTTCTCTAGTGACATAGAATATTGAGCATCTTTTCAAGTGGTTATTTACAGTGTGTGTGTGTGTGTGTGTGTGTGTGTGTGTGTATTTTTGAGACAGGGTCTTGCTGTGTTACCCAGTCTGGAGGGCAGTGGCTCAATCTCAGCTCACAGCAACCTGCACCTCCCAGGCTCAAGCAATCTTCCCACCTCAGCTCCCCAAGTAGCTGGGACCACAGGTGCACACCTCCACACCCAGATAATTTTTGTATTTTTAGTAAAGATGAGATTTCACCATGTTGCCTAGGATGGTCTTGAATTCCTGAGCTCAAGTGATCCACCTGCCTCGGCCTCCCAAAGTGCTGGGATTACAGGCGTGACTGTGCCCGGCCTGTATGTTTTCTTTGGTGAAATGCCTCTTCAAATCTTTTGTGCATTTTCTTAGTACATTGTTTGTGTTCTTGGTATTGAGTTGTAAGAGTTTCTTTTTTTCTTTGAGTCAGAGTCTTGCTCTGTCACCCAGGCTGGAGTGCAGTGGTGCAATCTCAGCTCACTGCAACCTCTGCCTCCCAGGTTCAAGCGATTCTCCTGCCTTAGCCTTCTGAGTAGCTGGGATTACAGATGCACACCACCATGGCTGGCTAATTTTTGTATTTTTAGTAGAGACGGGGTTTCACCATGTTGGTCAGGCTAGTCTCGAACTCCTGACCTTGTGATCCGCCTGCCTCGGCCTCCCAAAGTGCTGGGATTACAGGCATGAGCCACCATGCTTGGCCACAAAAGTTTCTTATAAATTCTAGATAAAAGTTATTTGTTGAATATATGTTTTACAGATATTTTCTCCTAGTCCATAGGTTGCCTTTTAATTTTCTTAACATTATCTTTTGAAGAGCAAATGTTTTTTAAATGTGATGAAGGCGGCTGTGGTGGCTCACGCCTGTAATCCCAGCATTTTGGGAGACTGAGGTGGGCAGATCGCTTGAGGCCAGGAGTTAAAGACCAGACTGGGCAACATAGTGAGATCCCCTCTCAAAAACAAAAATTAGGCCGGGCGTGGTAGCTCATGCCTGTAATCCCAGCACTTTGGGAGGCCGAGGCGGGTGGATCACGAGGTCAGGAGATTGAGACCATGCTGGCTAACATGGTGAAACCCTGTCTCTACAAAAATACACACACACACACAAAAAAATTAGCCTGGCATGGTGGCACATGCCTGTAATCCCAGCTACTAAGGAGGCTGAAGCAAGAGAATTGCTTGAACCCGGGAGGCGGAAGTTGCAGTGGGCTGAGATCGCACCATTGCACTCCAGTCTGGGCAACAGAGTGAGACTCCATCTCAAAAAAAAAAAAAAAAAGGAAAATTAAATGTGATGAAGTCCAATGTATTGATATTTTCCTTTGTATACTTTGTGTTTATGTTGTATTTAAGAAATCTTTGTTAAACCCAAGGTCACTAAGATTTTTTTCTTAAGTTTTCTTCTAGAAGTTTTATAATTTTAGCTCTTGTATTTAGGTCTATGATCCATCTCAAATTAGTTTCTTTCTTTCTTTCTTTCTTTTTGAAATGGAGTCTTGCTCTGTTGCCCAGGCTGGAGTGCAGTGACTCAATATTGGCTCACTGAAGCCTCCACCTCCCAGGTTCAAGTGATTCTTCTGTCTCTGCCTCCTCAATAGCTGGGATTACAGGTGCCCACAACCATGCCCAGCTAATTTTTGTATTTTTAGTAGAGATGGGGTTCTACTATTTTGGCCAGACTGGTCTTGAACTCCTGACCTCAAGTGATCCACCCGTCTTGGCCTCCCAAAGTGCTGGGATTACAGGTACGAGCCACTGTGCCCAGCCTTCAAATTAGTTTTGTACATAGTGTGAGGTCAGGGTCAGGTCTCATTTTTTTAAATTTTTGATATAAAGTCTTGCTGTTTCCCAGGTTGGTCTTGAGCTCCTTGGCTCAAGCCATCCTCCTGCTTCAGCCTCCCAAATTGCTGGGACTACCGAGGCACTCCACAGTGCTGGGCTTCAAGGTTTATTTTTCTGCATATGGCTATTCAATTATTCCAGTACCATTCATTGAAAATCTTATCCCTTCCCCATTAAATTGTTTTGGCATCTTTGTTGAAAATCAATTGATCACGTATGTGTGGATCTACTTCCAAATTCTTTATTCTGTTTCAATGATATATATATACATGTGTCTTTTTTTATCATCCCTAATTTATTTTAAAATGTGTCTATCTTTATGCCAATCCCACACTGTATTGATCACTGTAGCTTTATGGTAAGTCTTGAAATAAAGTAGTATAAGTTCTCCAACTGTGTCCTTTTTTTTCTTTCCAAATTTGTTTTAGTTATTTTAGGTTCTTTACATTTCCATATAAATCTTGGAATTAGTGGATGAATTTTTGCAAAAAATCTTGCTGGAAATTTGACTTTGATTGTGTAGAATCTACAGACCAATTTATATATGTAGATCAATTTATCATGTTAATGTGATGAATTACATTAATTGATTTTCAAATATTAAACCAGCATTTTATTTTAAAATAAACTCCACTTAGTTACGATATGTTATCTTTTTTATATAATGTGGGATTTGATTTGCCAATATTTTATTAAATATTTTTGCATCATGTTCTTTTTCTGAAATTTTATTTTGTTCGAATGTCATAAAATAAGTTGGAAATTATCCTCTCTATCTCTACTTTGTGAAAGAATTTGTATTACATTGGTATTATTTCTTCCTTGAATGTCTGATAGACTATACTAGTGAAAGCATCTGGACCTAGGGTTTTCTCTGTGGAAGATTTTCGGTTACAAGTTCAATTTTACTGAGTCAGGTTTGATAAGTTACATTTCTCAAGGAATTTATCTATTTAATCATTGAATGCATTGACCATGCATTTGTTTATAATTTTGTTTTGTTATTGAAAATGTCTGTAAGATTTGTAGTGATGTTCCCTTTTTTATTCCTGACATTGTTAATTTGTGTTCTCTCTCCCTCCACCCCTCTCTCACTCTCTCTTGTCAGCTGGTCTGTGGGATTATCACCTTTATTAATCTTTTCAGAGAACCACTTTTTATTTCTTTGATTTCCTTTATTGTTTGTTAACTTTTTAGTTTATTGATTCCCTCTCTTAGCTTTATTATTTCCTTCCTTCTACTTAGTAGGGGTTTAATTTGCCCTCATTTTTTTAGCTTCTTAAGGCAGGAAATTTGATTATATTTTAAACTTAAAAAAAAACTTAAAGCTATAAAATTCCTTTTAAGCACTGTTTTAGCTGAATTCTAATATTTTGATTGGGTATGTTTTCATCATTCAATTAAAAACATAGTTTCTAATTTTTTCTTGCAATTTCTTCTTTAACCCATAGGTTATTCGGAAGTTTGCCGCTTAATTTCAAAGTGATTGGGAGATTTTATAGCTATCTTGTTAAAAATTGATTTCTAATTTAATTTTGTCAGAGAACATACTTTGTATGACTTAAATCTTTTAAAATACGTTAAGACTGATTTAGGGTCCAGCATATGGTACATCTTAGTGAATGTAATATGTGTCATTGGAAATGATGCGCATTCTGCAATTGTTGGTTGCAATGTGCTATAAATGTCAACTAGGTTAACTAGGTTGATAGTATTGTTGAATTCCTCTGTGTTCCAAATGATATTTTTTGTCTGTTTATTCTATCAATTAATGAGAAAGGTTTATTAAAATCTCCAACCATTATTGTGCATTTCTTTCTATTTCTTCAGTTCTGTTGATTTTTGTTTTATATATTTTGAAGCTCTGAGTACATCTCCCTGATGAGTTGATCCTTTTATCCTTATGAAATATCAGTCTTTCTCTGTAATACTTATTTTAAAATCTACTTTGTCTGATACGAATGTAGCCACTCAAGCTTTCTTATGCATACTGTTTGCAAAGTGTGTGTGTGTGTGTTTGTGTGTGTGTGTGTGTATCTATCTCAATCCTTTTAGTTTCTGCCTATCTCTGTCTTTTTATTTAAAGTGTGTTTTTGCAGGTAGCATATAGTTGGATCTTGTTTTTATATTCAGTCTGACAATTTATGCTTCTTGATTATTGTGTTTAGTTTATGTGCATAGTGTGTAGTCCATTGACATTTGGCATAATATTGATAATTTGTGTTGAAGTGTATTGTCTTCATTTCTGATTGTCCCATCTAGTTTTGTTGCTGTTTTGTTGTTCCTCTGTTCCACACTTTTTGTCTTCTTTTGGGTTAATCAAATATTCTTTGGCTTTCCATCTTATGTCTTCTGTTGGATTTTTATCTATACCTCGTCGTATTTTTTTTTCGTGGTTTCGCTAGGGATTACACTATACATTATTAAGTTATCATAGTCCATTTAGAATTAATATTGTGCACTTTACATAAAATGTAAAACACTTGTCACAGTATAAAGTCTATTCCTTCCATCTTTTGTGCTATAATTGTCATATATTTTATTTCAATCTACATTATATATTCCACAACACAAAGTTATTATTTTTGCTTTAGACAGTTAGTTGTCTTTTAAGAAAATCAAAAGAAGGAAAAAAAAGATACTTTAAAAATATTTACCTACATATTTATCATTTCTGGCGTTCCTTATTTTTTCCTGAAGATTCTGATTTTCTATCATTTCCTTTCAACCCAAAATACGTTTTATAGCATTTCTTTTAGTGTAGAGCCACAGGTGACAGATTCCTTCAGCTTTCATTTATTTATTTCATTTATTTCATGTTTTTCCCTTCTTTCAAAACACACAGGCTTGCACTGCCTGTGTCCAGTGCCTGAAAACAATTGGCTCATAGATTTTGTCCAGCTTGTAGTTGTTTATGGTAGGAGGGGTAAGTCCAATACTAGTTACTCTGTCATGGCTGAAAGGGGCCATCTCTTCTGTTTTTCCTTTCTAGAATTCCTTTTATTCAAGTATTGGACTTCTGAAGCTGATCTTCTGAATATTTCCCCCCCACCCCCATATTCTATCTGCTTATTTTCTTTCACTCTCCAGGGGACTTCCTCAGCCTTCAGCTCGATGGAAAAGTCTAAATTTTCTATCATACCTTTAATTTCTAAGAGCCCTTTCCAGTTTTTACAAAATTTGTGTGTTTTTTAAAATTTTTTTTGGTCTTACTAAGTGTACATCTTTGTAGTTTTTAAATTAATTCTGATAAATAGGACACATTTGGGGGAAGCAAGGTGTTCTGTTATCCTTCTGAAGGCAGGTGTAGCAGTTTCTTAGAAGAGGTTTCTTCTGCTCTCTCTCTTGCTTTTGATTTCCCTCCTCTATACATTTTTGTCTTTCATGTTGGGGGTTATTCTCAAATGTCTGGCAATCCTTGAGCATCTTTTCATATTTAAAAGTGAGGCTTTATGGCCAGGCATGGTAGCTTACACCTATAATCCCAGGACTTTGGGAGGACAAGGCAGGAGGATCCCTTGAGCCTAGGAGTTTGTGAACAGCCCCATCTCTACAAGTCTACCAAAAAAAAAAAAAAAATGCAAAAAGGTAGCCAGGCATGGTGGATGGAGTGCACTTGTAGTCCCAACTACTTGGGAGGCCGAGGCAGGAGGATTACGTGAGTCCAGGATTTTCAAGACCAGCCTGGCCAACATAGTGAGACCCTGTCTCTACAAAAAGTAAAAAAAAAAAAGCATTAGCCGGGCCTGGTGGCATGCACCTGTAGTCCCAGCTACTTGGGAGGCTGAGGCTAGAGAATTGCTTGAGCTTAGGAGTTTGAGGCTACAGTGAGCTATGATTACACCATTGCACACCAGCCTGTGCAACAGAGCAAGCCCCTGTCTCTAAAAACATTAATTAAAAAAGAAAGTGGCTGGTGATAGCTCATGCCTGTAATCTCAACACTTTAGGAGGCCGAGGCGGGTGGATTGGTTGAACTTAGGAGTTTGAGACCAGCCTAGGAAACATGGCAAGTCCCCCATCTCTACAAAAAATACAAAAATTAGCTGGGCATGGTGGCATACGTCAGTAGTCCCAATTATTCAGGAGGCTGAGGTGGGAGGATTGCTTGAGCCCGGGAGGCAGAGGTTGCAGTGAGCTGAGATGGAGCCACTCCCCTTCAGCCTAGGTGACAGAGTGAAACCCTTGAAAAAAAAAAGTGAGGCCCTAGAAGGCTATGGGGTCAGGGCTTGTTTCCTGCTGGATCACAGTGCCAGTAAGGACCTATGCGTCTTGTTCAGAGATCTTGACAGTTGGCATGTATTTGTAGACTTATAGTATCCATAGAGAGGTGTCCTCCAATGGCTTGACGGACAGAATAAACCAGCTGCCAGTGTCCTTGGAGCCTAATCAGGGAAGGAGGCCAGAGGTCTGTCTGGTGAGTCATTCTGTAGAGTCTTACATCCTCTCTCTGTTTTCGGTAAGAACCCTCACCCTCACTTTTAGGTGGCCTGGTGCTCTGAGTCCAGAGCCTCCAGTTCAACCTGCTCAGAGTGAAGTCTACAGTCCTTTTGAGCTGAAAGGATGCAGTTCCCTTTCTATCGGGGTTGGAAGAAGACACTTCCACTATGTCGGGGTCTCACTATTCTTGATGAAGAATACCAGCAAATCTTCCTTACATAGCCCCACCATGCTGCCCCTCAGGGGTCTGCAATTCCTAAGCCATTCAGCATCTGCTGTGTGACCCCCTTTACCTTGGGCAGCCTCCTCTCGCCAAGTTTAACCCTGCTGAGCCTGCTAGGCCGGCGTCTGTTTTCTGGCATTTCTCTTGCTGTTGTCTTTTCTCCTGTTCACGTTGTCCCTTTTGGGTTATTCTTTTTTCATCCCTTGACTCTCATTTTAGTAGGGTTTGAGGAGGAAGGGCTGATAAATGTGTGCCCAATCTCCTGTGTACCCACCTTCTACTATAAAGAAATGGAAACAGGAAATCATTTTAAAAATTATGTTATGGGCTGGGTGTGGTGGCTCGCACCTGTAAGCACAGCACTTTGGGAGGCTGAAGTAGGAAGATCACTTGAGCCTAGGAGTTAGAAGCCAGCCTGGGTAAAGATAAAGAGGGAGTATTGGACTTAATCTTTACAAAAAAATGAAAAAGTTTGCCATGAGTGGGGGTGTGCATCTGTGTTCCTAGCTACTTGGGAGGCTGAGGTGGAAGAATTGCCTGAGCCCGGGAAGGGAAGGCTGCAGTGGACTTTGATCATTGATCATGTCATTGGACTCCAGCATGGGTGATATTGTGAGACTCTGTTTAAAAAAAAAAAAAAAGAAAGTTATTATGTGGATGATGCAAGAGAGACTGTGGAACTCTACTCAGAGTTTCCTTGTAAGCTTGGTCCTACACTAGGAACTTGGTGAATAAATAAATGTACATTTACATTTTTAGGTCAAAATAATTTGCTTGAGTTGATATGTCTGTAGGAGTCATTATTATTATTTTTTTCACAATTTACCACTTTTATTGGGGCTTTCAATTAAGCAATCTATTCTATTCCTGTGATGTAAAACACAGTTTCCTTTTACCTTATAACCTTTATTTGATAGCAGACAGTGGTTGTCTGGATAAGAGGAAATTGGAAGTCCAGGATAGTGAATTATGTCTTCCATATTTTTGAGACAGGATCTCACTATGTCACGTAGGCTACAGTACAGTGGCAACAGTCATGGCTTACTGCAGCCTCCACCTCCCTGGCTCAAGCAATCCTCCCACCTCAGTCTCCTGAGTAGCTGGGACTACAGGTATGCACCACCATGCCTGGCTAATTTTGTTCATTTTTTTTGTAGAGACAGAGTTTCACTATGTTGCCCAAGCTAGGCTCAAGTGACCCTCCCACCCTGGCCTCCCAAATTGCTGAGATTACAGGCATGAGATACCATGCCCAGTCACATCTTCCTCTTTTCCAGGTGACTAAATAGCTAAGTTACCTGTGGAAGTGGACTGAATCTAGATGATAGTACTGCTCTCAGTCCTCTCTTTTTCAATTGTTCATTAATTCTTTCAACAAATATGTGTTGGCTGCATGCCCTAGTGCATCTCCCTATGGGAATGCACAACCATTGACTTAATCCACACAGATGTTTCCTGGTTGTTCGTAAGCATAAAAGGGACATAGTTACCAGGCACAGTGGCTCACACCTGTAATCCCACTTGGGAGGCTGAGGTGGGAGGATTGCTTGAGGCCAGGAGTTTGAGACCAGCCTGGGCAACACAGTGAGACCCCTATCTCTAAAAAAATTCAAAACAAAAAAAATCTTAGTCAAGTGTGGTGGCACCTGCCTGTAGTCCCAGCTGCTTGGGAGGCTGAGGCAGGAGGATCACTCGAGCAAAGGAGTTAGAGGCTGCAGTGAACCATGATTGTGCCACTGCATTCCAGCTTGTGTGACACAGCGAGACCCTGTGTCTAAAAAAAAAAAAAATGGGACACAGTTGTGGTGAATTTCTTTTTTTTTTTTTACTTTTTGTCTGAAGATAAAAATGTATCTTTGTTCTCTTAATTTTTGTCAAGGGGGCAACCACTCATGTCAAACAATAGTGGTAAGGGGAGGAAAATATTATGCAAAGGGCTAAATATGCTGTAAAAATTACCTTTTCTATGAATGGGGTCATTTGAAACACTTTAATAAAATAAACTGGTTAATAGTCAGTATTGGAATCAAGGACTCCACATAATTTTAATCATCATTCAGAATATTTTACTGTGCAGCAAGATTTAGCAATGTTATAGGCCTCAGGGAAGGTTTTCTGTATTTCTTTTCAAGTTTCAAGCTTTCACGTTATAGTCCTGGAGGCACACTCTTCCCAAAAGCAGGAGGAAGAAACAGCTTGCTGAATAGTATGGCCAGACCCCTTTCTGGATTCAAATCTTCTCAATTCTGGGAAGAAGTCATTTGGAAGAGTGACTTTTCTTGGAAGAGCATAGTTCAGTTCAGTAGCATCCAAACAGCTAGCAAGTTTTTTTTTTTTTTTTTTTTTTTTTTTTAGGCAGGATCTCACTTTGTCATCCAGGCTGGAGTGCAGTGGCATAATCACGGCTCACTGCAGCCTCTATCTCCATGGCTCAATTGATCCTCCCACATCAGCCTCCTGAGTAGTTGGGACTACAGATGTGCCATCATGCCTGACTAATTTTTCTATTTTTTGTAGAGATGGAGTCTCGCCATGTTGCCCAGGTTGGTCTCGAACTCCTGGACTCAAGCAATCCTCTCATCTCGGCCTCCCAAAGTGCTGGGATTACAGGTGTGAGCCACCACACCTGGTAACAACTAGCAGTTTTAGCTGACAAAGAAATTCAGCCCTAAATGACCTGGCCTGAAGTTATTTTTGACATGTAGCTTCCCCACTGCTGCACAAGGGACTAAAGGAACTCTCTACCACAATTTCTATGTCAGTGTCTTATGCTAGAATTAAGAGTATTTATATGCACAAGGGCTGTCATTTTTCAAAAACCTTTCTTTCTTCCTCTTTCGTTGTTTCCCCTCCAGCTCTCCACCCTGTGCACAACATACTGTCCTGGTCAAGGAGGGGAGGGAGGGAGTCTGTAAACAGTGCTCGTAAAGAGGCAAGGGCTTGTGAAGTGATGGATGCTGTTGGAACAGAGCAAAGTCTGGCAGGATGGACAGAAAATGTGGGAACCAGGCCTAGGGAGGGTGGAAAGGGTGAGAGGATCAGAATCAAATGCTGGAGAGGGAGGTGAAGAGGCTGGGGCACGACGGAGGTGGGGAAGCCCAAGGTTTAGGGGGTAACCCGCACATAGAGGGAAGGAGCCAGGGTTTTCTTGGCAGTATTTTGTGTCTGCCTCTCCTTTTATTTTATTTTTTAGTGGCAGACTTCTGAGAGATAGGAAAATAAGGGATGAGTATGGTTCCCATAATAGTAGGAACTCACAGTACCTTTCATAAGCTTATAATTGATTTTCCCATCTCTGTTTTCCCAAGCCTGACAATTCAGACCTGGAGGCTTTGTGCCTGAGAGGGGGAGGGGAGAGAAGCTCTACTAGTGCATCATTCCGGCCACAGCCCAGGCTTATTAGCATTTGAGCAGCATGAAGGATCTATCCCTAGAAGCTTCCTTCCTGCCTTCTTCCTGGAACTCCCCAAGGAGTGAGGACCTTGGGGAGGGAGGAGATGGTGTAGTTGAAAGAAGCAATATTAACAGTCAGAGAGTTAAACCCAGTAAAATCAGCCACATTTCAGAAAATGTAAACATGCCATTTTTATATAGACTTAGTGCCCACCACCCCCTACCCCCTGCCAAATCCTGGTTATAGACTAACAGTTGCTGTTAGATGCTTATGAAAAATAACCCCATTTCCCAGGACGAGCCTAGCTTGGGCTCACACTAACTTGGGCTGGGTTCGTATTGATACATTTCTTCCTTTTTCTCCCCTAATTTTTGTCTAGAGGAAAAAATGTATCTTCGTTCTCTTAATTTTGGGCTAATTTCTACTGCAGGATTTTCTGGCCTGAAGAAAGTTCTTCCATATGAGTGTAGTTGTGAACAAAGTGTAGCTCCAGGAGTTTTGTTCTGCATAGTGGGGAGTGGTGGAAACCATGAGGCCCCCGCAGGTGGTGGACTTGGCAGAGAGAGGAGCATATGGATTTGACAGCGGAAATAGATGTCACCATCTGGTACCCGGGCCCTTCAGATGATTCCATTACCTCCCTGTTCTACCCCATATCTAGGTTGAGTGCGGATGGCATTTGAGATATATTTGCTTAATTTTTTTCTTTTTTAATGACATAGTCCTGGTTTTAAGCAAATGGAGATAAAAGGTGATGTGCTCTGTTAGGGATGTCTGCCAAGGCAAAGCTCACAGAAGACGAGAGAAGTTTCTGAGGATAGACTACCTCTGACATTATTGCTTGGGTTGGAGCTGGGCTGTTTCCTGTCAGAAAAGGCAGAATACAAGCCCCAGGGAAGGGGCCAATCAGTGTGCCAGCTACTGGAGCGCAAGGAGGATTCATTCCTGGATGAGAGATGACTCAGCAGAAAGATTTCCTAGAGACACCTCCTGCCTCTCCCTTGGATGACGTTCAAATCAGACTTCTAGACATACAGCTTGTTAGGTGTTTAGTGATTAATTTTTGTGTGGGACTTGAATGTAAATGCTAGACTATGGCAGTTTGGGATATGGTCAGTTAAGCCAGATATGCTTTGAGTATCTTGTTAGATTGAAACATCTAGAATTTTGATGGCTGTGAACTTTGAGAATCTTACTTGGGATTATGGAATTATAGAGACACAGGGCAAATGAGATAAATGGGGTTCTCTTTCGTAGTTTTGTTGTTTAGTTCATGTGGTCAGGTTATTCAGTGGCATGTCCCATGTAGATTTCTTACATCTGCCATCAGCTATGACATCACACCTGGATTCCAGTAACAGGATGGTATTTCATCAAATTCTGAAAGTCATCATTATTTGGACTAGAACAACCTATTCCTTAAAATGCCTAGTAAGACAAAATCTGGAAACAACCCCCCAGGTTGGAACTCCTTAACAAAATCAGGGCACCTTTGCTGCAGTTGGTTGCAGTGTCACTTACCTGGACAAGGTGCCTTGTTCACCCCAGGATGACCTGTCTGTGGGTTAAAAAACGGTGCTGTTTCCTTTGAGTCAGAATGGTGCTGGCCACTCCCCTATCGTCTTTTCCTGCCAAGTTGGATTCAGTGCTGCATGCTGGATTTCTGGCATGCTGGAGTTAGTGATGGGGCAAAGATATGTTTGGAATTGGATGAAACTCTGGACACCTCTTCAGCTCCACTGTTTAGACAGCAGCTGGCTGGAGTGGCCTCCCAGTCAGTATCATCCATTCTCGAAACTAGAGGCAATCCCACTTCTTCCGATGGTTACCCAGGATTCTGTTTCCCCACCTCCTCTCCAGATCCATGAGAAAGAAGAGGAAGAGTTCAATGAGAAGAGTGAAAATGATTCTGGTATCAACGAAGAGCCTCTGCTAACAGCAGATCAGGTATGAGAATCTCTCCAGGTTATTGGGACCTTTTGTTCTTTTGATGGAGAAAAGGTTCAAGAGAACACAGTTGCCACATCCATTTAAGGCAGAAGAAAGATATGTGGTCATGTGGTGCCTGTGCTCATGACTCAGAGTATTTTTTGTTTCTTTTTTTCTTTATACATATATATTTTTGAGACGGAGACTTGCTCTGTCGCCCAGGCTGGAGTGCAGTGGCGTGATCTTGGCTCACTGCAACCTCTGCCTCCCAGGTTCAAGTGATTCTCCTGCCTCAGCCTCCCGAGTAGCTGGGATTACAGGCATGCACCACCATGCCTGGCTAATTTTTATAAAAAATTTTTTGGTAGAGATGTGGTTTTACCATGTTGGCCAGGCTGGTCTCAAACTCCTAACCTCAAGTGATCTGCCCACCTCAACCTCCCAAAGTGCTGGGATTATAGGCATGAGCCACCGTGCCTGGCCTTTTTTTTTTTTTTTCATTTTGAGACAGGGTCTCACTTTGTCACCCAGGCCGGAGTGCAGTGGCACAGTCAGGGTTCACTGTAGCCTCAACCTCCTTAGCTCAAGTGATCCTCCTGCCTCAGGCCCCTAAGTAGCTGGGACTATAGGCATGCACCACTATGCCCAGCTAATTTTTTGTACTTTTAGTGGAGATGAGGTTTCACCATGCTGCCCAGGCTAGTCTCAAACTCCTGGACTCAAGCAATCCACCTGCCTTGGCCTCCCAAAGTCCTGGGATTACAGGCATGAGCCACGGTGCCTGTCCAACTCAGATTATTTTTGATAAGAGATTTCATTTCTCTTTCTGCATCAGGTTGCCCACCTGCAGTGAACATGAATGACACTCTTGACACTTGGGATAGTTGGGGTCAGTCTCTGACAGGAGCCAGAGACAGGCATAGTGTTTAGTAGCTATAATCCTGCTAAGCCTTCTTATTGAAATTCATTGTACTTGGAGTCAAGACACTTAAACAAGGGTCCCAAATACCTGTTTTTCCAAAAAGAGAAGTGACAGATGAGGCTTTTGTGTGATGGATATTTTCTTACATTTCATAGAACACTCAAAATTTTGGGCCTTCCGAAAGGAGTCTTAGAGCCACTTTGACTTTGTGAAAAAAGATAGAGTGCTTCACATTCAATTGAGATCATCATAGCTTTAATAATTTATTACTTAGAGAGGATAATGTTCAGTTTCTGGATTCCTTATTCAATGTTTTAGTCAACAAATATTTATGGGTGCTTACTTTGAGCTAAACACTACACAAGTTTCCACAAAGTCTTTCTGCAAAGCTCCACTGGCAGCCTTCAGTGCCAGAAAGTGCTTTTTAGCAGCAATGGTGCTTTTTCATATCTGTGATAAAAAGGTGGGAATTGAAACGTGAGGATGAGGAGACTGAAGAGAAGGAGATTTTTAAAAATAGGGGCTAATAGCTATTCTTGTGACTTGTAGGAGGAACTACAATTGAATGATATGAACTCAATTATAACTACTCATAGAGAAAAGGACATTCAGCCATAAGACCCTGACAGGGACTTGTGTCATTTGGTTGCATTCTGTAATATGGCTTTCAGTAGTCAAAGACTGGGTATTTCCTAAGTTTGTGAGTAGAGGTGAGAAGGTTTGGGAATAAGAATGGAAATTATTCTAAAGGAGGAGACCCTGAAGTCCCTTGCCTTTGGTCCAGCCCACTGTGAAGAAACCACCTCAAACATTACAATGCTGGCCTCGGTGACTTAGTCCATCCGTGGAGAACAGACAAAGGTGAAGGCTGTGACAAAGCTCATCTAAAGACCTGCTTTCAGCAGCAGTCTTCTTTATTTGTAAATAACTAATGTACAAAGTAATTCACTCTTTTTTTTTTTTTTTGAAACAGGATCTGGCTCTGTTGCCCAGGCTGGAGTCCAGTGGCCCAATCTCAGTTCACTACAACCTCCGCCTCCTGGGCTCATGCCATCCTGCCACCTCAGCCCCCCAAGTAGCGTGGACTACAGACACATGTCACCACAACTGGCTAATTTTTCTGTTTGTTGCAGAGATGGGGGTCTCACCATGTTGCTCAGGCTGGTCTTGAACTCCTGAGCTCAAATTATCCACCTGCATCGGCTTCCCAAAGTGCTGGGATTACAGGCATGAGACACCATGCCCAGCTAGTAATTCACTCTTGTTCCTTTTGGCAGATATCTAATTTTCCCTCCACTTCTGGGAGCTGGCTCCTGTCAATAGTCTAGATTAGAGCTGGGGTTCTCATCTATTTGCTGTTCTCTAGACTCCACCTATCCTTCTATTATTTCATTATCTCTATTTTCATTGTTGCTGGGCAGCTTCAGTTCCTGTCTAGGTGAATTCTGGAGAAATAGCTGTTTTCCTCCCCATTTTGTGTTGTTCTAGGAGCACGCTGTTTTTTACAGTCACATGTATTATGACAATTAATGGACTGGGTTTTGTGTTAAAGTCGGGTGAATGAAATATTTTCCCACTTAGGAATAGCTCAGCAAATTGAAGTAAATGTTCCCTTCCAGGCAGCTCTGCCTTGCTTCCTGAAAGAGTAGCTTATTTCCAATAAGTCATTTATCTAAATGGAGCTCTTGGAAGAGGTTTTACATTAAAGAGTGCCTTACATTAAAGAAAGAGTGTATGCAAGCCTTTGGTTGGAACTATTTTTATTATTCAGTATTTATTTAAAAACAATATTGCTTTAGAAATTTCCAGATAGCTAATTAGAAACATCCTTAAGTGATTAAAATTCAAGCCAGAATTCCCCTCTAGCAGAGAACAGAGTTAGCACTCTCTCATGTACCTTCTTCAGGTAATTGAGGAGATTGAGGAAATGATGCAGAACTCCCCAGACCCTGAGGAAGAAGAGGAGGTTCTGGAAGAAGAGGATGGAGGAGAAACTTCCTCCCAGGCAGACTCGGTCCTCCTGCAGGAGATGCAGGCGTTGACACAGACCTTCAACAACAACTGGTCCTACGAAGGTGAGGGCCCTGGGCGCTGGGCTGGTGGAGGAGTAAGCACCTGCTCGGGGCCAGGCTCTGGGCTGTGTGCTTTGTACATGGCTAACAGAACCCTGACTGCCTCAGAGCAGAGCCTTGCAGATCCAGGTGGTCAGCAATACCTTTCTTACTCAGCATCAGGAGAGAAGTTTGCATTTTTGAGAAAAGAATAAAGTAGTTGAGCAAAATTTAAATGTTAAAACTAACCAAAGAACAAGACTAAGGCAGAATAAGCAGAAGAAATCTGAACTACTATATAGAAGCAATGAATGATGCTACCAAAAAATCAATGAAAAAAAAGGTAATAGTAACAGCTCATATTTTTGAAGTGCTTTCTATGCACCAGACCTTATTCTAAGACTTTCTATCTTTCTTTTTTTTTTTTTTTTGAGACAGAGTCTCTCTCTGTCTGTCACCTAGGCTGGAGTGCAGTGGCATGGTCTTAGCTCACTGCAACCTCCACCTCCCAGGTTGAAGTGATTCTCAAGCCTCAGCCTCCTGAGAAGTTGGGACTATGGGCACATGCCACCACACCCTGCTAATTTTTGTATTTTTGTAGAGACGAGGTTTCACCATGTTGGCAAGGCTGGTCTCAAACTCCTGGCCTCAAGTGATCTGCCTGCCTCAGCCTCCCAAAGTGCTGGGATTACAAGTGTGAGCCACTGCTCCTGGCCGTATTCTAAGACTTTCTATGCCTAATCTCATTTCATCTTCACACCAACCCCAGTTGGATCAAGCTAACTGAGTCTTTCAGAGATTACATGACTTGTCCAAGGCCACTGTTAGGGAAATATGATTAGAAATGAGATTTCCTTCCTGTTCAGAAAACCTCTCCACAAAGACAGATGAGAAAGAAAACTATTTTATTACTATTTTTATTTATTTATTTATTTTTTAGAGAAAGAATCTCGCTCTGTCACCCAGGCTGGAGTGCAGTGGCATGATCTTGGCTCACTGCAGCCTCTGCCTCCCAGCTTCGCGCGATTCTCCTGCCTCAGCCTTCCGAGTAGCCGGGATTACAGGCATGCATCACCATGCCCAGCTAATTTTTGTATTTTTAGTAGAGACAGGGTTTCTCCATGTTGGCCAGGTTGGTCTCAAACTCCTGACCTCAGGTGATCCGCCCCTCTCAGCCTCCCAAAGTGCTGGCATTACAGGCGTGAGCCACCATGCCCAGCCTAGAAAACTATTTTATCATTGAATAAGCATTAAACCAGGATGGGAGCCACATCACAGATAACTCTCTAAAGAGACTGCAAAGACAGAAAGCAGTTTCACTCTTGTGTAGCTAAGTGGATAAATGGAACCCATTATATTGAGTAGGTTTTACAATTTGGAGTCAGAAGGGAGTAAGGCCCCCCTGCTCGGAACAATGAGAGATGATTATGTTTCTTTTTCTTTTCTTTCTTTCCTTCTTTTTTTTTTTTTTGAGACATAGTCTTGCTCTGTTGCCCAGGCTGGAGTGCAGTGGCATGATCTCTGCTCACTGCAACCTCCGCCTCCCGGGTTCAAACAGTTCTCCTGCCTCATCCTCCCAAGTAGTTGGGATTACAGGCATGTGCCACTAGGCCTGGCTACTAATTTTTGTATTCTTAGTAGAGATGAGGTTTCACCATTTTGGCCAAGGTGGTCTCGAACTCTTGACCTCATGATCTAACTGCCTCGGCCCCCCAAAGTGCTAGGATTACAGGCATGAGCCACTGCGCCCGGCCCGATTATTATATTTCAAAGCAGTAACCCCCAGGCCCTTGAAGAAACCATCCTGAATTATAAGAATGATAAGAGGCTTATTTAGCCATGACAATAATTTAATGTAAATGTAACATACGTTTATTTTAAAGATTTAATCTAAATCTTTGAGAGATTGAAAAGGATAGGTAGAAGAAATTCTGAAAGAAAAGGGAGGTGGGGGAGAGGAAAAGTCTCTTCCCTTATTTTCAACAGGGAGAATCAAGCCTCTAATTTAAAATTTGTATTTGCGCTTAGTCCATGCAGAAATCATAAGGGGTGAAGCCAACATTTGAAGCCAGGTAGGTTAACTCCGAGGCCATCCTCTTAACTCTCTGACACAGGTTTATAGTAATTATGACTGTGCACAAGAAACGGCTGGGTGAAGCATGAAATGAAAAAGTGTAACACAGCAAAGGCAGAACAATTCACCAGCCGTAGGGTATCAAATGCCCATGCTGCAGAAGGGGCTCCATCCTAGGAGTCAATACACCCGTGGGGAGATGAGAACTTAGAAACGGGGGGGGAGAAGGTGGGTTGGTCAGGGTTCAAAGGTCAACCGCGGGTTAGAAGTGGTGAAAGCAGAGGCAGAATCTGGAGGCCTGCATCCTGCAAGTCAGACTTTGGCTCTGAATAGCAGCGGCAGGAGGTGGCCGGCAGAGAGTCCACTCGGTGCTGAACTGGACTTGGCTGCCTCGTTGCATTCCCGACTGCCCTTGTCAGGCCTTTCCCAGCCACACAAAGGTCCCAAAGATAGACGGCGTTCAGCAAAAGACTTGTAAAAACAGCTGAAAGGCAGAGTGAAATGGCAAAAAAACAGAAGGGGGAGAGGGCAGCTCCAAAGAGCAGAATAAGGGGAAAGCCCAACCAAGTCAGCAAATATCCGGGCGAAGCAGAAACAAAGAGGAAGAGGAAAATGGATTCTGAGGTGAAAGTGAAGGACATCATTAGACGCTGTACATTTAAAAATAACTAAAAGAGTGTAATTGGATTGTTTGTGACATAAAGGAAAAATGCCTTAGGGAGTGGATACCTCATTCTCCATGATGTGATTATTACGCATTGCATGTCTGTATCGAAACATCTCATGTGCCCCATAAACACATACACCCACTATGTACCCGCAAAAATTAAAAATTAAAAATCAGTCAATCAATCAATTCTTCCTCCCCTGCCACAAAAAGATACCATTAGATGGAGACACATTTAAAAAGATGTTTCCCAAGTATATTTTATTTTTTCAAATATTTTTTCAAATAATATATATGTGTGTGTGTGTGTGTGTGTATATATATACATATATATATATATATATATATATATATTTTTTTTTTTTTTTTTAAGTAGAAACAGAGTTTCACCATGTTGGCCAGGCTGGTCTCAAACTCCTGGCCTCAGGTGACCCACCCACCTCAACCTCTCAGAGTACTGGGATTCCAGGTGTGAGCCACTGCACCTGGCCTAAAAATTTTTTTAAGTGTTTAAAAGAATTTTTAATCAGAAAATGCTTAAAAGATATAAAGTTTTTATTTATTTATTTATTTATTTTTATTTTAAGATAGAGTTTTGCTCTTGTTGCCCAGGCTAGAGTGCAGTGGCGTGATCTCTACTCACTGCAACCTCTGCCTCTCAGGTTCAAGCAGTTCTCCTGCCTCACCCTCCCGAATAGCTGGAATTATAGTCAGGCACCACCATGCCTGGCTAATTTTGTATTTTTAGTAGAGGCAGGGTTTCACCATGCTGGCCAGGCTGGTTTCAAACTCCTGACTTCAGGTGATCCGCCCATCTCGGCCTTCCAATATGCTGGGATTACAGGCATGAGCCACCGCTCCTGGCCTAAAGTGTATAAAGTTTTAAAGCATGATTTAGACCTGTATACAAGTATAATCTCAACTATGAAAATATATAATATGTAAACAGAAAAATTTGGAATAAAATATCCAAATCTATTTTAAATGAAAGAAGTCTTGGGAGACTTCTTAAAGTTATATGTTTCCCATGATCTCAGCTTCCCTTTTCTTTCCTCTGAGGGTAGCTGACTGCCGTATGCTGACCCGCTAGGCATTATTTTTTCGTGCATAGTCGCCAGTCTTCCAGGTTTCACATATTTTTGAATACATGTGCTGCGACACAGGAATAGAGATGTAAAGAAGGGCTCAGATGGTCGGCTTTTTTGTTGTTGTTGCCGTATGCTATATCTTGATCAGTTCTTGGGAATAAGCACCAACGTCTCTATTGCTCTTCAGTATGGATGACAAAAACCTCCCTCCCATCACTTTTCCATCCCCAATTCTTGACCCATTTCACACAAGGAATCTTATGGACACAGATAGAAAATAGAAGGAACAAAGGATCTGTCTGTCCATCCCCATTTTTGAGAATAGAGTCCACAGACTTCCTTGTGGGCTGTTTCTTCTTCCTCCTTTGTTTCCTGAGAGGGATGTTCTCTTCTGCAGTCAGTACACAGGCTCCTGCCTTCCTGGCGTGCCCCTAGATTGTGAAGGTCTTTCTTGGATCTTTAAGGAGTTGGAAGGGGGCTCCTCGGAGGGGCAGTCCCATCTTGATTGGTGGTGGCCCCAGGAGCCTCCCCAGCGGGCTCTGGTGTGGATGCAGGTGTTATGCGGGAGACGGTCTTCCCCTGCAGGGCTGAGGCACATGTCTGGGTCTGAGCTGACCGAGCTGCTGGACCAGGTGGAGGGTGCCATCCGCGACTTCTCGGAGGAGCTGGTGCAGCAGCTGGCCCGCCGGGACGAGCTGGAGTTTGAGAAGGAAGTGAAGAACTCCTTTATCACGGTGCTTATTGAGGTTCAGAACAAGCAGAAGGAGCAGCGAGAACTGATGAAAAAGAGGCGGAAAGAGAAAGGGCTGAGCCTGCAAAGCAGCCGGATAGAGAAGGGAAACCAGATGCCTCTTAAGGTAGGTGAACAACCAGGCGGAAGACTGGCTGCCTCCAACCTCCAACCCTGCCCGTTTCAGTGCCCTACCAACCCTGCAGGGGACTCATCAACGTTTACTGAGCAGTGGTGGTGAGCAGCACACTGTGACAGACAGGGGGTCGGAAAGGGGGAAGATATCACCTGTCTCCTCCACTCCCCCAAAGCACTCACAGTCTAACCCAGGAAGACAGTGTGTAAACATCAGGAAATAATTGAATTTGGCTTGTGTTCTCTGTAGGCAAGACCTTAAAGAAAGTGGAGTGAGGGCATTTCGTGTTGGGAGTCTTGAGATGGGCCTTGGAATTCTGGGTCCAAATCCCTCCTCGTGTCCCAGGTTCCAGTCCTGACTGGTCTCTTTAGGGTGTGCTAAGGTGTTTCAATGATTGAAAATGATCAGATGCCTTATTATTATTATTATTATTTTTTGAGACAGGGTCTCACTCTTTTGCCCAGGCTGGAGTGCAGTGGTACCATCTCGGCTCACTGCAACCTCTGCCTCCTGGGCTCAAGCGATTCTCCTATCTCAGCCTCCCTAGTAGCTGAGATTACAGGTTCATGCCACCACTCCCAGATTATTTTTGTATTTTTAGTAGAGATGGGGTTTCACCATGTTGGCCAGGCTGGTCTCAAACTCCTGACCTCAGGTGATTTGCCCATCTTGGCCTCCCAAAGTGTTGGGGTTACGGGTGTGAGCCACCACACCTGGCCCCAGATGCCTTACTGTTCTATTGACAAGATGCCCAAACCCGTGGTTCTCATGGTTCATTTTTTTTTTTTTTTTTTTGGTGAGATGGAGTCTCACTCTGTTGCCCAGGCTGGAGTGCAGTGGTGCGATCTTGGTTCACTGCAACCTCTGCTTCCCGGGTTCAAGCGATTCTCCTGCCTCAACCTCCTGAGTCGCCGGGATTACAGGTTCATGCCACCATGCCTGGCTAATTTTTGTATTTTTAGTAGAGACGGGGTTTCACCATGTTGATCAGGCTGGTCTCAAACTCCTCACCTTGTGATCTGCCCGCTTCAGCCTCCCAAAGTGCTGGGATTACAGGTGTGAGCCACTGCGCCTGGCCGCTTATGGTTCTTAATCAGGGGAGCTCAGTAGAATTATCTAAGGAGCTTTTTCAAAATGCCTTTCCCTAGGCACTATCACAGACCTATGGAATTAGTTCTCTGCATGTACATTTTGAAAAAAACTTCCCCCATCAGGACAGTTGCTTTAAGATAGGCTTTTCTGATAGCTGAACATTTTGTTTTCCCCTAAGATCTTTGCATCATGGTTCATCTAAGTTTGACTGAACTGCTTTATTTTTCTATTTGCATGATGGAGGATAAAAGGAGGAAAACCGGGGGATGCAGAGGGGTCTTGTAGCCCTGAGGGATTTACTAAGATAAGAGTTCTTGAGACTCTGTTTATTCTTGCAAAGCTCAGGCTTCAATTCTGGCCTGTCTCTGTAAGCCAATGTCTTACACTTACTGTCTAGTCACAGAACCCTGGGGCATTATCTGGGACAGCCTGGTAGCTGAGAGGTCCCTGGGTGTGGTGACGATGGAGCAAGAAGCATTTGCCCTTCTTGAGTGTCTCTCCCCCCCACAGCGCTTCAGCATGGAAGGCATCTCCAACATTCTGCAGAGTGGCATCCGCCAGACCTTTGGCTCCTCAGGAACTGACAAACAGGTACGCGCAGTCTCCCTGCTCCAAGCTCTCTTCCTAGACTCCTGCAGCTTGGCCTCCCCAACAACGCAGGGGACAGTGACTCACCAGAATTATCCCAGCATTTATTTAGGGGGCTAGGGGTCCTAACACTTTCTTCTCCTCTTAAGGAGGAACAGAGAATATCTTTTTAAAAGGCAAACTTTTTTTTTTGAGCTCTAGTGTTCTAGGACATGGGCAAGACTTAAAATTCAACACTGCTCGTAGGTCTAAGAATTAAGTTGTTTTAAGGATGAAATGCATTAAAAGGGAGTCCATTTGATGATGGATCCCATCCTGGAGTTTAATTAACTTTCCACCACACTGGATCATCCACCAAGCCATTCCCACTAAGACTGCCTCTGCAGCTGCCCAGCTCTGGTTGTAACCCATGCTGTGGCTTTTTGTTGGCTCAGTAATTTCCCTGTGACATAGCTTGCATTTCTGGTTATTAAGACAGCATTCACAACTTTTATCAAGCGCCTGCTATGTGCTAAGCTCTGTTGTTAGGCCCTCAGGTGCAAAGGTGAAAAGTCCTGACCCCTGTCCTCATGGAGTGTATAATCTAATAGACATGGCTGGCACGTGAACAGAAAGTTTGAGATGGTGGAATGAGTGCACGTGAAAGTATATATGTTTTAAACATATTTGTAGCTGAATTCTAAGTGCTAGAATTCTAGAACTCTAGATTTCTAGAGATTCTAGAGAAGGGGAAGAGATTTTAGCAGCACTGATCACAGTCTTCTTGTTTTATGGCAGTGAGAACTATGGCCCGGAGATTCAAGGCATTTTTCCAAAGCCACCCACACTGTCAGTGGCAGAGCCAAGACTAAAATGTGAGCTTCTGGCCGGGCGCGGTGGCTCACGCCTGTAATCCCAGCACTTTGGGAGGCTGAGGCGGGCAAATCACCCAAGGTCAGGAGTTCGAGACCAGCCTGGCCAACACGGTGAAACCTCATCTCTACTAAAAATACAAAAACTAGCCAGGCGTGCTGGCAGGCACCTGTAATCCCAGCTACTTGGGAGGCTGAGGCAGGAGAATCGCTTAAACCCGGGAGGTGGAGGTTGCAGTGAGCCGAGATCACGCCACTGCACTCCAGCCTGGGTGACGGAGCGAGACTCCGTCTCAAAAAAAAAGTGAGCTTCTTAGCTTTGTTCTAGAGCTCTGGCACTCACCACCTCAGGCTTCCTTGAGACTCCTTTGACAGCCCACTAGGCCCTGATGCTGGTTTTGTTGTAGGAGCACCTGACATCCAGCAGAGGGAGCAAATCTGACATCAGAGACCCCGGGTGGGGTTGAGGTTCTTTTGCGTATCTTTTTTGACAAAAGAGAAACAATTCCTTCCCAAATTGCACTGCAAAGAATAAGAAAATATAATCCCCTTGGAGATATTCTCTGCTCTCAGTCTGAAGGAGAAAAAGCTCCCCAGGATTCCTAAATAACAGAGAAGTTTGTAGTGTAGGAAGAATCTAGAAGTTGGGATGGAGAGAAGTTTTCCTGCCTAAATGTGGGAAAGTCCTACTTTTAAAGAGACATCCCCTAAAGATGGGGAAGAAGTTCTGAAACAGTGATGTACCAGTGACCATGAATGTTTCAGAGAAGGTCAGATTCGCAGAGTGTGTGTCTTAGAGAAAGGCTAAATCTCAACCCAGAGGAAGCATGTCTTCTGTCTCAAGCCCCCTGCGTGCTGTTTGTCTTGCAGTATCTGAACACAGTCATTCCTTACGAGAAGAAAGCCTCTCCTCCCTCAGTGGAAGACCTGCAGATGCTGACAAACAGTGAGTTCCTCTTGTTCTCAGCCAGATCAGGGCCTCCTTTTTCTCCCTTCCTGCCTATACGTTGTACCTCCGTGTCGCAGGCCCGAGACTCCTCAAAGCAGGTTTAGATGGGCCAAAATACCCTCCAAATTACTGCGTCACATCCTCCTGCACAGTGTAAAATTAAAATATTCTGCAGTGATAATCAGAGCTGTCTTTTCTTTCTCCTGGTTCCCATAAGGGAAGAGGCCTGCTGGGAAAAAAAAAATGAGCTGGTGAAAGAGGTTGGGGTGTTGTTGCAGGGGACTTTTTTGTTTTCCCCTGTAGTTCTCATCCTCTGCCTCCCTGCTTTCTCTCTCCCTGCAACTTGAGGTTGCCTGGTCGGCACTTGTGCCCCTTGAAGCAGGGCGCCCGGTCTGTGGGTCTGGCTCTATTTTTAATGAGAAGCAAGGTTTCTTGGGTGGGGTAAGGCTGACTGGAAAAAATAGAGTCTAGCTTTCCTTCCAGGAAGTGACTGCCTCCTCTCCTCCACTTTGCCCTATTGTCAAATATTAATAAACATTCTGAGCTATGAGGGAAAACAGTGTGCAACAAAGAGCCTTTTGTAGACAGTAACTGTTTATATACATCAAACGGTACGACCCCCAAAGGGCTGGGGGGCACATGGTGTTAGCCATCAGTGTCAGCTTGGCCCTCTTAGGACGAGAAAAATCCTAGGCTGAGATGTGGTGACAGGCCCAGAGGATCACGAGGGAAATTCCATTTCCTTGGCAACCGTGCCCTGCAGAGAGTGACAGCTAACGAGGCCCCGCCCACTGCAGCCTGTTCTGGTGGGAAGGGGCCAGTGCGGGGCTACTGGATACCCCAGGGGAAGGGAAGTTGAGCTTCTGTTCAGCTGAGGAGGATGGATACCTGCTGGGCCCTGGTGCTGAAGGTGACCAAACGTTTCATTTTTTTATCAATTTGGAGAATGAAAGCAGGAGGTTCTGGCAAACAGAGATCCTGCCTACATCATGCCTACATCAATAGACACTGTGTCCTTGAGAATCAGGAATTTTAAAATCAAAGTGCAGTGACTTGTCCTTAACTCATTGTAAACTCCTTTATTTGCATAAATATGCACTAAGTTTTTTTTTTAAGGGAGAAAATAGAGATGAACTGACATTTATAGATGTTTGTGTTTTCACACAAGTTACATTTGGAAAGTAATTTGGACAAATTATGAAGGTTGATATATGTAAAGTATTCTATCATAGCTCAAAAAAATAAATAGCTATTAATTTGTTGCAGATACCCATTCAGGAATTCAGTGTGAAATCTTTTCATTTTAATTAAGAACCAGACTTTTTTCTATTTTGAGTGGTTTTGTTTACATTTTTTAAGTTCATTAAAAAAATTATAGCTAGAGTGTATCCATCATTTAGACTACTTTGGAAATAAGGAAAAGCAAACAAAGAAGAATAAATAACTCATTGTCCATTCCACTATGGTTACTATTTTGGTGCTTTTCAGCCATAATATTTTGTATCTTTTCTATATAGTTGAGATTATACTGGCTATAAAATTTTGTGTCATGATTTTAGTCACATTAGTTAACACTTTGTTAATGTTCTTTTTATGGCTATCTCTTCTATCATGTGGATATACTACGTTCCAACATTTTATTGCTTTTAGAAAAAAAACTGCCATCTTTTCTGAATACCAATTCTCCTGTAGGTTATGAAGCCTTTCTTTTTTGGCAGATCCTCATATGAATTTGTGAACAATGCCTCTTCTCTCTTCTACTCTTTGAACTAAGTACATAGGCCAAAGACAAGCTCCTGCGACTAGCCAATCCTTGTAAATTTTAGATTTTGGAGATTAATTTAAATATGTATTGGCGAGAGCAATTATTGTATCTTTACGTGATCTTTGTGGTGTGGCATTTAGTCTGCTTATGCTCAGTTGCAAAGTATTCTTGACAACTAAGCTGAAATGAAAGCATGTCTAAAAAGACAGAAAAAAATAAAACAGGCCGAGTACGGTGGCTCACGCCTGTAATCTCAGCACTTTGGGAGGCCGAGGCGGGTGGATCACCTGAGGTCAGGAGTTCGAGACCAGCCTGGCCAACATGGTGAAACCCCCGTCTCTACTAAAAATACAAAAAATTAGCCAGATGTGTGGTGCACGCCTGTAATCCCAGCTACTTGGGAGGCGGAGGCAGGAGAATCGCTTGAACCTGGGAGGTGGAGGTTGCAGTGAGCCGAGATCGCACCATTGCACCCCAGCCTGGATGACAAGAGTGAAACTCCATCTCAAAAAGAACCCCAAAAAACCCAGAAGAAACCAGGACCCCCTAGAATCCACTTAAGCTGAGATGAATACATGTCTAAGGATACAGAAGAAATAAAACAGAAACAAACCAACCCCTCAGTGGCCTCAGGTTGAGTCTCTTTTTCTGGACCTGGCCACTGACTCATGCCACCATTGGATTTTCTTCCTCACTCACTCCTAATTCTTGGATTCAAGTTTCATTACCCTATCTTGAAACTAGGCAAGGTAATCAATGGAGGACAAGGATATCGAAATGAAGTGGGAATCCCACTGTTGCAGCTGCCTCCTGACTCTAGCTATCAGTGCCAGTTGATCTTTAGTGTTTTCTCGGCTTACAAAAGTAATACATGCTCATTGAGAAAAGCCAGACCCCACAGAAATGCAGCATAGAAAAGAACATCCCCTATTGTCTTACACTCAGAGATAACCACTTAATAGTTTCATGTATTATTATTCTAGATTTTTTTTCTATGAACATTAGCATTTAATTGTAAAGTTAATACATGTTCTGTAACCTTCTTTCTTCACTGATGACTATGTCTTGTACATCTAGCTCTCTCTTATTTTTCTTTTCTTCCTCTTTTTTTTTTTGTAGAGACAGAGTCTTGCTATGTTGTCCAGGCTGGTCTTTTTCTTGTTTTTGAGACAGTCTCACTCTGTTGCTCAGGTTGGAATGCAGTGGCATGATCATAGGTCACTTTGGGAGGCCAAGTGGGGAAGATTGCTTGAGCCCAGGAGTTCAAGACCAGCCTGGGCAACATGGCAAGACCTCATCTTTACTAAAAAAAAAAAAAAAAAGAATTAGCTGGGCATGGTGGCATGTGCCTGTAAGTCTCAGCTACTTGGGAGGCTGAGAGGGGGAGGATTACTTGAACCCAGGAGTTTGAGGCTGTAGTGAGCTGAGAACACGCCACTGCACTTCAGCCTGTGTGACAGGGCGAGATCCTGTCTCAAAAAGAAAAAAGAAAAGAAAGTCACCAATAGGTCCACTACCTAGAGACAAACACTGTGGCTCTTGCTGTGTTCTCCTCTATCACCATGTGCAGGTTTGTTACAGGGGTATATTGCATGATGCCTCTCAAGTAGTTTGGACTACAGGTATGTGCCACCATGCCCAGCTATCTTTTTTTTTTTATTTAGAAATGAGGTTCTGCCATGTTGCCCAGGCTGGTCTTGAACTCCTGGGCTCAAGGTCTGGGTTACGACTGAACCTAAACCTGTCACCCAGGTAGTGAACGTAGTACCGGCTAGGTAGTTTTTTAGCCCTTGCCCCCGAAATGCTGACCCTTGATAGAGGCTTCTAGACTTTTGCTCAATAGTCAATAAATGTCTGGTTCCTTTGAATCATTTCTCTCTCACTCTGGGCCGGTGGGTCATGTGGCCCTAGAAATAAGCCTCATGACCAGATGGTATCTTAGCTCCTCTCTCTCTCCTTTCCTAGTTCTCTTTGCCATGAAGGAGGATAATGAGAAGGTGCCTACTTTGCTAACGGACTACATTTTAAAAGGTAAGAGCAGCCCCAGGCTTCCTGGAGCAGAAGGGGTTCTCTGGAGCTCCTGCTCCAGTTAGGGAACCTTCCCAGCTTACCCATGCCAGACCAGACCAGGCAGGGGCCAGGGAAATCAGGGACAATTGTGAGGCTTTGCAGTAATAGGTTTTGCCTTTGGGTGTTGCCGGGAGGCGGCAGGAGGAGATTCCATCACCCCCGAGTCACCAGAGTGACTTTCCTTGGAGCGTCAAACCAACAAAGGACTTATTGTGAAAATTCTGCAGAGTTTGGGCTACTTAGTATTTAGCTGGGAAAAACAAAGCCTGATGATAATTTAATACTTTTCAAGCACTTGAAAGGAAGCTGGAGACATAATTGACTACACCCTTTCATAACTTTTTAACCTTTTCTTATGGAAACTGGTTGTACATACAAGAGTAGAGGAAATGGCATAGTACACTCTCAGGTACTGAAGAGCCGGCATCAACAGTTATTAAGTCCCGGCCAGACTTATTTCATTTACGCCTCTACCCAACTTCCCGTCCCATGTTATTTTAAAGCAAATCTCTGTCATAGTTTTTCATTCATAACCATTTCAGTATGCATTTCTAAAACATAGGAACTCTTGAGGAAAACATAGCCACAATACCATTTCACAACTAAAAAAAATTAAGAGTTTCTTTTTTTTTTTGAGATGGAGTCTCTCTCTGTCACCCAGTCTGGAGTTCAATGGTGCGATCTCAGCTCACTGCAACCTCTGCCTCCTGGATTCAAGCAATTCTCCTGCCTCAGCCTCCTAAGTAGCTGGGATTACAGGCGCCTGCCACCATGCTCAGCTAATTTTTGTATTTTTAGTAGAGACGGGGTTTCACCATGTTGGCCAGGCTGGTCTCAAACTCCTGACTTCAGGTGATCCACTCGCCTTGGCCTCCCAAAGTGCTGGGATTACAGGCATGAGCCACTGTGCCCAGCCAAGAGTTTCTTAGTACTGACTATCTAATCAGTATTCCTTGTTTTTCCCATAAAGTATTTTTCAGTTTATTTGTTTGAATCAGGGGCCAATAAAGATCAGTATGTTGCAATTAGATAATAATATGTCTCTTACATCTCTTTGATGTATATAGGTTCCCCTTTTCTTTCTCTCTTCCGTTTCTTGAAATGCATTTGTTGGAGAAACTAGGTTGTTTGTGCCATAGAATTTCCTCATTGTGGATTTTTGCTAATTTCATCCCCATGGTGTAATTTAATATGTTCTCCTGTCTTCTTTATCGCCTGTGAACTGATAAAAATGGAAGCCTGATCAGATTCAGCTTCAGATTTTTTGATAAGCACTACATTATAGGTGGTTATAGGTTTCCAGACTTCCATGGGGTGACATATATTGTCTGATTGTCTTTCTTTTTGTGATGTTAATAGTCATTGAGGATTGCTCACTGTCTAGATCTATTATTTTATTGTTTTTTGTCCTGCATGCACACAAAACTATGTACAGTTGCAGAGGGACCATATTTGTGGGACCTATAGTTAAGAAATCCTGAGATATATTGTTTCTATAAGGAACAGAAGGACTAACCTTAAATTTCAGCAGGAGGAACTTAGAGTAAACATTAAAAATAACTTGCCCAGCCTGGGCTACATGGTGAGACCTCGTCTCAATTAAAAAAAAAAAAATCAGCCAGGTGTAGTGGTGCGCGCCTGTAGTCCCAACTACTCAGGAGGCTGAGGTGAGAGAATTACTTGAACCCAGGAGCTGAGACTGCAGCGGGGGCTGTGATCACACCACTGCACTCCAGCCTGGGTGACACAGCAAGACCCTGTCTCAAAAAAAAAAAAAACACACACACACACACACAACAAAACAACAACAACAACAACAACAAAACACAAAAAACCGTAGAAAGGGTTTGTGACTCAAAGATTTTAAAAGAGCAGCACATTTCTCAAAGGAAGTTCTCAAAGGAGGATTATAGAAACAGGTTATATACATTTGGTAGTCTGAGGGCTCGACTTTACCCCTCATGATCCACTGAAATGTCAATGAATTTGTACAAGTAATTAATATTTACTAAGCACTTGCCACATGCCTCTCAACAACCCTGTGGGGTAGGCACAGGTACATTCTATTGTATTGATGAAACAAGCATGGAAAGGTGAAGTTAATCTCCCTAAGGTCACGTAGTTAGTAATGGCTGGATCCAGGATTTGAACTCAGGCCCTGGAGACTACACGCTTAGTTATTATAGCCAGCAACCACCTGCCATTGTCTCTCCCTTATTCGAGGCACTAAGTGGGGCTGTCGCCACTCAGGAGCTGGTGTGACTGCTCTCAGCTAGGGTTATCCTGGGCTCAGAGGCCCCGACCTGCAGCTGTGTTCTGACCACTCTCCCCTCCTCTCTTCTCGTTGCAGTGCTCTGCCCTACCTAACCTTGCCCTTTGGAGCAGCCTCGCTGCAGGAGGTCACTGAGCAAGAGTCATTCCATCACAGGGACTGCATGACACCACGTAACCTCCGACATGTATTTAAACGTGTATAGCTTAACCAGGATTAAACATGAGCAAGCGCGCGGGGTCCTTTGCCGTTGGCTTCTAGTGCTAGTAATCATTGGATGCATGATGGGGCAGGGCCGGTGATGGTGCCTCCTCCTTGCTGGTGTCAGGAGAGGGGAAGGCAGCCGCTTTCACCACTCATTATGTAGTCTGGCTCCAGCCCTCAAAAACAGCTTATACTCTAAGACTAATTTTGAAATAAAACCTTCATTTAATTAATATTCTTCATGTGCTTTGGAGTGTGATGTCCATTAGCCCTCTGCTCCAGACTCTAGAGATGGGCTGTATAGCATTCTTCACACGCTGGCCTGTGGCCTGTGGCAGCCAGTGCTGTGTTTAGGGACCGGGCGCATGCCCTGTTGTGGGTCGTGGTGGGATCCTGGGACACAGTGGGGCTGCATATGGTATAGGCAGAAGGAGACCCTCTGCGACCTCAGTTTTTGCTGCTCAGCCACGTTCAAGGGAGCTGCACCAGGGGCTGCAGAAAGGAGCTGGTCAGAGTGGGTGTGAGACCGGGGTGAGAGTGTGCAATTAGCAGATAGAAAGTGGGCCTCATGGAGGAGCCACACAGCTGCAGACCTGCTGGTGGGATGGCCAGGCTGGCCCTGGAGACCTTCCCCAGGCCCTCCACGGGGACGTGGAGGCTCAGGGCCTGCGGGGAGTGAGCTCTGCTGGGCTTTCCCAATGTAGGGGACTGCAACTTGTTTCCTGTACTTGACGAGACCACCACTCCCCGTTTGTCCCCAACGACCCCTGGCAACAGTGTCCTTTGACTTTGCAGTGCTGTCCCCCGCCCTTCCCACAGCCCTCCATGAACAGCAGCTCTGACTCCTCGCACTGTCTCCAGCATTGATGGCAGGCAGCTGCCAGCCTTGACCAACCAGCAGGCGAAGGTCTCCTCGTATCCCGGATGCTGGATCCATCTCACCACAATCTGAATTCTGTTGGCTTCCATCTTCTGGCTTGAAAGACATTGAGCCTGCCAATTCCCATATCCTCCTCTGAAAGCAAAAACTTGTACTGGGCACTTGTAGCCTGCACTGGCTTCATCGTGCATTAGCACACATCACAGCACCCCCACGTGTAAACAGGTACTAGTATGATCCTGATTTTGCAGAGGAGGAAACCAAGCAGCAGAGATGTTCAGTAGCTCGCCCAGGGCCGTGTAGGAAGTGGTAGAGTCAGGCTGGCATTTAGGTTTCTTATCCAGTGAGACATCCACTGATTCCCAGGAGTTTAGTGTCTGCTTGAACTAAGCATGCCACAGAGAAAGCCATACTTTATCACATCAACAGCTCCACAGAAGGCCACAGAATCCATCTAAGGGACACAGAAGGCATTCCCAGTGCCCTGCCTCCCTTCCTGGGCCTCTGCTTTTGTTTTCTTTTTTTTTGAGATGGAGTTTGACTCTTGTTGCTCAGGCTGGAGTACAATGGTGCGATCTCAGCTTGCCGCAAACTCTGCCTCCCACGTTCAAGCGATTCTCCTGCCTCAGTCTCCCGAGTAGCTGGGATTACAGGCATGCAGCACCACACCCAGCTAATTTTATATTTTTAGTAGAGATGAGGTTTCTACATGTTGGTCAGGCTGGTCTCGAACTCCCAACCTCAGGTGATCTGCCCTCCTCGGCTTCCCAAAGTGCTGGGATTATAGGCATGAGTCACCGTGCCTAGCTGGGCCTCTGCTTTTCCAGAAGCAGAACACTAGCAATCTTAGCTCGGGGTGACGGAGACTCATCCCACCCGGAAAACTGCTGCAATGCCTAAAGCTCTAGTCCAGGCATCTGCCCAGAGCAGAGCTTCTCCATAGATAGAGCCCTGGCTGCCACAGGAGCATGGAAGTGACCACTAGTCCTGTGACAAAAGGGCATGGATTCAGTTCTGCAGTTCACTGGTGCTAAGGCTGAACATGCCCGGGGTCATTAGTGGTGTGAGGTCATTAGCAAGTTTAGCACTCTGCCGGTGACGGGGTTTTTCACCAGCCTCAGCAAAGGGGAAGCAGCGAATTCCTGAGAGCTTTTCTTTCTGCCTTGGATTTGTCAGATCTGGGTCAGCCACTCCTTTCCCCCAATTTATCCTGCCAGCAGGTGTCTGAAGCGGCAGAGACAAGCTAATCAAAGCTGCTGGCAGTTAAAAATAAATCTCGAGTGTCAGGGATACGCTCTGGCTAGGAGGAGGTGAGCAGGGCAGGCTGAAAACAGTGGCTCCTCCTTTCTCTCTTGTTTGTCTGTCTATCTGGAGTTTAAGGGGAATATGAAATCAATTCCTCATGGTTTTACATTGCCCTTCCCTGTGTTCTTCCTACTCAAAGTGTGCTTTCCAGGCCAGCAGCACTGACCGCACTTAGAAGCTTGTTAGAAATGCAAAATCTCAGGCCCCACATCAGGCCTACTGAGTCAGAATTTGCATTTTAACAAGGTCTCCCTTTAAAAGGGAGGCAGCTCTTCTCTTAAAAGGAGTCTGGGTTTTGTGCCTTGAGTTCGAATGCAGCTCTACTACATATTACGCTAAATCTCCCTGCAACTTGTATTTGCATCAAGGATTGGAGAAGCTCTGCCCCAGGTTTTCAGAGTTGCTGAATCCTTGACTCTTCAATGCTGAACCTGGGGAATGTGTGGATCATGTGATTATCAGGTGAACCCAATTGTCTTCCCTCAGCTTTTCCCTCTTCTGGTCTTTCTGGATTGTAGAAACCTCAGGGAAAAGTCCCAAGAATTAACTGATTTTCAGGCCCGAGTCAATCTTGACTGCAAAACTCAAGTCCCGTCTAGGATGTCCGCACTCAGCAAAGTGTATCAGAGAGCCAAGGTCTGCAGGGAGCCCTCCAAGGTAGGTCAGAGGTCTGCCTGGCAAATACAGCCTATAAATAAGGTAAGTTCCCGTCAATTAAAGGATTTTGCTAGGCCTAGTCTGGTCAAGTTCTGGTAAGAAAACTCCACCATAGGGCCGGGCGTGGTGGCTCATGCCTGTAATCCCAGAACTTTGGGAGGCCGAGGTGGGCAGATCACCTGAGGTCAGGAGTTTGAGACCAGCCTGGCCAACTTGGTGAAACCCCCTCTCTACTAAAAATACAAAAATTAGCCAGCTATGGTGGTGCACACCTGTAGTCCCAGCTTACTTGGGAGGCTGAGGCAGGAGAATCACTTGAACCCAGGAGGCAGAAGTTGTAATGAGCTGAGATTGTGCCACTGCACTCCAGCGTGGGTGACAGAGCAAGACTTTATCTCAAAAGAACAAACAAACAAAAAAAAACACCATGGCACCAGAGGCCAGCCTTTATTTATGTGTAATTGAAACAAATGATCATGCGGGAAAAACTATTTTTCAAATGGAATATTCCAACAGTCTCTATCCTTTCATCCTACTTCAGGAGACCAATGTGATACTTCAGAAAGAAAACCCAAAGGGAGCATTTTGTGACCCTAAGTTTGTGGGACAAATTGGATTTTTAAAGTTAAATGAACCCTTTTCATACTTGCTGGACTAATGTCTGGAGAATGACTGTCTTCCACTGGTGGTCAGGGAAGAATGGATGGAGACCGTTAATGAGAAGAACTGGTCCTCCAGGTGTCTTAGGGTTAATTATAACCCAAGTCTTAATGGACTTCACCGAGTCCATGGCCAAGCCTCTTTTGAGCACCCACTATGTCCCAGGCACTCCCACCACAGCCCAGTCACTTAGAGGTTTAGGGGGCTCACCAGAGGTCAAAGGCAAAAAGCACCCCAGGACGCCCAGCTTTCTTTGCAGCAGAAGCAAGTAATGGGGAGTGGCAGCCTCGCTTCCAGGGAAGCCAGGAGAGGTGACTCTCATCACCCAGTCAGCCTCCGTAATTAGTATGCGTGGAGAGGAAAGTAATTAAATGCTACTCTTGGAGAAGAGATACTTGCATTCTTGATGGCGCCTGATTATTTATTTCCTTGAGAGGATGAGAGAATGGTCGTTAGGGTTTCTGTCTGAGCCTGAGGTTTGCTCTCTTCCCTTCATCGGGGAAGGGAAGCCGAGGCCACTCTGCTCGCTGGAAAAGTGCTTTGGTTTCTTACTAATGCCTTTCTTCTAAAAGAACAATGAGCCACCTTAGCCCACAGCCCAGCAGCTCTGCACCCCGCCCAAGCCCTCATGCATATTCATCCTGCTTCAAAGAGCACAGCATGGAATATGCAAATTAGCCAGGCAGGAGCTGGTTGGCATTTTGATAATAGCTTTGTCTGAAAAACCCCAGAGACACATGCACATCTAGTTTCTCTCTTTCTCCCTTTCTCTTTTCTCTACCCCTGTGTCCTGCTTCTCACTCTCTTCCACTCCCAGCCTCCCAGAGAACAGGAAAATGAATCACAGAACCAAAGAAGCAAGTTATGGAGGAGCCCGGTGTCGCTATTCCAGTCCAATGTATTTCCACTCCTGCCTCTCCTCTCTCCTCCTTCAACAGAGTCATTTTATTTTTTCCTACCAAAGTGTTGCCTGATCTGACAACATCCCAAGGTTTCCGGCTTGTCCTATGCTCTCCGTTGACTCCCCTGACTCTTGCCTGGGGACCCATTCTACGCCTGTCCCAGGGATTAACTTCCTTCCCTGTGTCTTTCTTCTTCCATCTTCCAATCTGTTTTGCCCTTACTCTCAGCAGTCAAGGCTAAGAAACTAAGAACCTAAGAACCTAGCCTTGCCTTCCAAGCAAGAAAGGAAAGGAATCAGCTGCACAGATCAGGAGAGAAGGTCTGGATATCAGCTGTCAGCACTGACAGGTCACTGGGACTCAACATGTCCTGACACACACCAATTTCCAAAACACATCTGCACAACCATCACCAACAGTGCGGACGGCGATGCTACTGCCCCCTCCTTTATCCCAGCAGCAGCGTCTCCTTCATGACTTGCTTCCTGACCCCCTCCCATAGCAGAGTACTTGAATAGTATGAAGAGGATTTCCTTAAGTTCAGATGACATGAGTCCTGCTCCTCCCCGAAATGCAGATGGTCAAGTCAGGAGCTGGTGGGTGACAGAGTAGGCGCTCTGCTGTGGGAGAAGCAGGCTGGGGTTTGAAGCCCACATCCCTGGATGCTGTTTCATCCGCGACCTTAGAGGAGAAAGGCATAGGCAGGTGCAGGGATACAAGCACCTCTTGGGATTTGAGGACAGAGGGGGCCTCTCTCCTTGACTCCAAAGGCCAGCCTGGGTCAGCCAATGATTGGGGAGGCAGCTTATCTCCTAAAAGTAGCATGGGCTTTGTGCCTTGAGTTCAAATCCAGCTCTAGATACATATTAAGCTAAATAATTTTTTAGAAAATTACTTAATTTCTCTGAGCCTTGGTTTCCTCATTTAAAAAATGGGAATACTAATATTAATAATACTAGTAATTCTCCCACAGTTGTTTTAAATAATCTTTAGTGCTCAATGAAATGTGACTTTTATTTTTTCCTAGTAAACTTTGAAAACCATAGAGAAAGTGCTGGTTCTGTTGCCTCTTTAGCCTTGGGGATGTGACCATTTTTTCAATTCAACAGGCACAAAAAACCCAAAAACAAAATCAAAACAAGACAAATACAGCCTGTTGCCCTAAAACGAGCTTTTTTTTTTTTTTTTTTTTTTTTTTCTGAGACGGGGTTTTGGAGTTTCGCTTGTCGCCCAGGCTGGAGTGCAATGGTGTGATCTCGGCTCACTGCAACCTCCGCCTCCAGGGTTCAAGTGATTCTCCTGCTTCAGCCTCTTGAGTAAGTGGGATTACAGCTGCTCGCTACCACGCCCTGCTAATTTTTAAAATATTTTTAGTAGAGACGGGGTTTCATCATGTTGGCCAGGCTGGTTTCGATCTCCTGACCTCAAGTGATCCACCAGCCTCGGCCTCCCAAAGTGCTGGGATTACAGGCATGAGCCACCATGCCCGGCCTAAAACCAGCTTTATACCTACGCTTTATGCTCATTAAATCCTGCTTAGTGGTAGCCCAGGGAGACCTGGTACTTGTGGATTCTGGAACTAGCGGCCTCCAAGTACATCTGGACAAGAAGACAAAGTGAAGAGGCAAGAGTGGGAGTGTATTCTGGCTTCTCAGCAGGTTCATTCAAGGGAAGGGGTGGAGGAGGGATAGTGAAAAGTCACATTTATTTTTGAGCTTAGAGAACAGACTCTATTTCCACTGGCAAAGAGATGGGTGGGTTCACAGAAGAGAAACACACAGACCACTGCAGACACGCTCAGGGAAGCCTCCTGTGCTTTAGGGATAGGCAAGACAGGTGGGAACATGAGGATTAGTTGAAGAGGTTGGAGAAAGGTCCTGTAGATCTCCTGAACTGCTGCTCCTACAAATTCCATAAGCCCTGAAGACCGCAAGTATGCAGTCTGGAGGGTTCCTACATATTCCCTCTGTCTGCAGAAGGCAGAGCTCAGATCACCGGGTGGAAGTTGGAGGGATCAGTTGGCTCTGTGTAACAATTTGGACTTCTTTGCCCTGGGAGGTAGTGGGCAGTGTAAGGTAAACAGAAATGACTTTTTTTTTTTTTTTTTTGAGACAGGGTTTTGCTCTGTCATCCAGGCTGGAGTGCAGTGATCATGGCTCACTGCAGCCTCAGCCTCCCGGGCTTAAGCAGTCCTCTCACCTCAGCCTCCTGGGTAGCTGGGACTACAGGCATGGGCAACCATGCCTGGCTATATATATTTTTACTTTTATTTTTGTAGATATGGTGGGGGGTCGGGTCTCACTATGTTGCCTAGGTTGGTCTCAAACTCCTGGGCTCAAGCAGTCCTCCTGCCTCGGCTTCCTAAAGTGCTGGGATTACAGGTGTGACCCACTGTGCCTGGCCAGGAGATGACAATTTAGTGTTCCGTGGGCAAGGTTCCTATATGACATGGGTGAGTTAGGATTACTGGCCCATAGTACCCTTTTCAGGGCTGAGAAATGATTTTTTTTTTTTTTTTAACTCTAGGCTTGGATTCTTGTTAAGACACAAATTCAGCTGAGACGAGCAATACTGAGAGCATCAGGTGTTTTCCGCTCAGAGCGACTCACTGCCGGTCCTTTTGTGGAATCAGGTTGAAAATCTCTGGGGTGCTATTAAAAATGCACCTCCCTGTGCCCCACCCTGTGAGTTTCTGATTCAGTAGATGGAGAATAGAACTTGGGCACCTGTAACTAAAGCTTGCTCAGCAATTCTACAGTGCACTCCAGCTGAGAAGCCCTGGGTTAGGGGTTGGAGGAGAGATGAAGACACCATTGGGTTGGGAGGTGGGGAAGATTCCCTCATAACAGAGCAGTTATTTAATATTTCACCTCCTTCCAAAATGTGTCCCCACATGATTCACAGTGTTCTCCAGTCGAAAAGGGAGCAAGACGTGTGAAGCTGTCTGGCTGTTGGAAGCTAGGCAATGATGTCAGTGTCAGCTTCTCCAGCAGGGTGGGTGGCTTCCAAGGAGAGCAGCTGCATTCCCAGGAGAAGCTGAGAAGCTGCTAAGCTGTCATACACAAGACTAGAGTTTCATAGACTATCAGTTGAAGGGGCTCCTAGTGCCGTCTCCTCTAATCCCCTCAATATGCAAGTGAGGGAAGTTGCTTCAGATGGTCCCTGTGTGTAAGGGAAAGTTACGGGCAGAATCTTAACTTCATCCAGGGGAGCCCAGTGTTCTTTCCTGTGCAAAGGGGTCAGGGAAGGTCCACAGATGGGCAGAGCTGGCCTTAAATGAATTTGGTAGAATAAAAATTTTGCAATACATCAGTGGAAACAGCTAGAATTTCTAGAACCTAGAAGTTCACAGGAATAACAGGTGGATGTGAGGTATACACACCTGTAGTAGATTCTCTGAATAATAAGATGAGAAAAATGTGAAAATGAAAAGGTATAATGAGATACACATAACTGAAGGGAATTGTCTTAAATGGCTGATTGTAATGAGATGTACATAAATTGTAAGGCTTGTAATGAAATGAAAAAAATCATATTCTTGCCTGATAATACTGGGTGTAATGTCTATACCAGAAATAAGTTGTCTCAGTGCGCTGAGTGTAATGAGATGCACATAATTTTAAAGAGCGTAATGAGATGAAAAATAAATCAAACACTTGTCTTAAAATGAAAGATGTACTAAGATGCACACACCTGAAGGGCATTGTCCTAAATGGGTTCGATTTAATGAGATGCATTTAATTTGCAAAGGGGCTAAATGAGATTGGCCCAGAGAGAGGCTGAGAAATAAAAAGTATAAGATACGCTGGAAAGTGGTATAATAAAATCTGCCTCATCTGTGGGATGCAAATAAGGTGCCAAAGTGGAAATGGAGCGTGTGAGGTGACCACCATTCTGTCAGTCTTTGGTGATCGGTCCCTTGGTCTGTGATGCTCTGCAAAGTTCATCATCCTTTGTCCCTCGTAGGTTACCAGGCACATAGTGGGCACCTGGGAATTTGTATTGAATGAATCACTGGCTTGAGGGTGGTAGTGTATCTGACTAAAGGAAGTTAAAGGAGCAGCTATAAAGCAAGGAGCTTCAAGAGACAATTGAAAATTCTTTTCTTTTTTTTTAAATTTTTATTTTTGAGACAGAGTCTCACTCTGTTGCCCAGGCTGGAGTGCAGTGGCGCTATCTCGGCTCACTGCAACTTCTGCCTCCCGAGTTCAAGCGATTCTCATGCCCCAGCCTCCCGAGTAGCTGGGACTACAGGTGCGTGCCACCACATTTGAGTAATTTTTTTATTTTTAGTAGAGACAGGGTTTCACCATGTTGGCCAGGCTGGTCTCAAACTCCTGACCTCAAGTGATCTGCCTGCCTCAGCTCCCAAAGTGCTGGGCATGAGCCACTGTGCCTGGCCGACAATTGAGAACTATTTTCTGAGAGCATTGTTCCTCCAAGTCTTTGGGCATCTTGCCTATAGCTATCTGGGGCAAACACCGGTTGTGGAACCTTCATTGTATCTATAACAAGCAACCCTGGTGATTTTTATGCCTCTAGCCTCATTGTTGCCTGGGGAGGCAGGGTAGGCAGAAAATGTATGAGTGAAGAGATCTGGATACGAGACACAGGTATACTTTGCAATGAAAGGTAGGAGTACCTTTATGCCCACAAACAAATACATTCTCTCCAATATTTTGTACCAAAGGCAGGGCCCTCCCTCTTGGACTATCTTGTTTTCTTACTCTTTTTTTTTTTTTTTTTTTGAGATGGAGTCTCGCCCTGTCACCCAGGCTGGAGTGCAGTGGCATGATCTCGGCTCACTGCAACCTCCGTCTCCCGGGTTCAAACGATTCTCCTGCCTCAGCCTCTACGCTCAGCTAATTTTTGCATTTTTAGCAGAGACGGGCTTTCACCATGTTGGCCAGGCTGGTCTCGAACTCCTGACCTCATGATCCACCCGCCTCGGCCTCCCAAAGTGCTGGGATTACAGGCGTGAGCCACCGCGCCTGGCCCTTCTTACTCTTGATGGACTAATGAGTAGAGATAAATATTTCCCTTCTTAAAAACAACCACTTAGATATTGCAGCAAAAGGGGGTTAAAAAAAGGGGCATGGGGGAAGCTTAACTAAGCTACCAGCCACCCAAATAGTGACAGCCAATAGTAAATGGGCAATGAACCCTCAGCCTCAGTGTTGGGGAGACCACAGGGGCTGCAAATGTCCTGATGACACAGAGAACGTGCCTTAGGGGGCAGCAGTTAATTCAACTACACTCAATCATGGCCAAGTGGGATTATATAGGTCCCAAGTTGCCTGATTGCCCGATTTTTCAGGAGAAGCCAGGAATCTGATTTTTTAATGTGTAACCTTCTTTTAAATGTTGGCACACAATTTTTAAAAAACAATATATGGCTCAAAACAGGACTGAAAATTGCGCTTAACCCGAACCTCACAGTGGAGCTGAAAGCTTCCTGCTTTGCAACTCTGAATGAAGAAGTTTGAGATCTCTGTGGTAAGGATGAGATCATAGTTATAGCCATTACAAGGATGCTAAGAGCACTCTTTCAGTCTCAATCTTTTTCTTTTTTCTCACGTATATTCATTTTAAAATAGTAGAGAATAGCGGGCGGGTGGGGGGTCTCACTATGTTTCCCAGACTGGTCTTAAAATCCTGGGCTCAGTGATCCTTCCACCTTGGACAACCAAAGTGTTGGGATTACAGGTGTGAGCCACCGCACCTGGCTCAGTCTCAGTTGTTTCTAGTAGAAGGTAAAGAACTCCGTCCTTGTTAGCCACAGGTGTATCCTTGTAAAACAGTGCCTGGGACAGAGTCAGGGCTCGATAAATGCGTGCTGAGATAATGAATGACTCATCAGGAATGAATTGAGAAGGCTGCAGTGTGGTGGTCACGCCCTCCTGGAGCCCCATGCAAGGCAGGAGAGGGGATCCTCGGTCAAGGAAGCTGAACTCTGGCCACCAATTCCCGTGAGCAGGATCTCTGAACTTGAAAGGTCTTTCCTGATGGGTCGGGGGGTGAGGGGCAGAAGACAGTCTGAGAGTTGCCAGAGCCCTGATATCAGAGTTCTACTTTGAGGTAAAGGAAACCTTCCCCTACCCCTCACACTGTCATCCATCTCTTGTATTTCCACAGGGATTATGGCGTGTCTTTTCCTTGGGTTGGGTAGCATTTGGGTCATGCACAGAGACAGGTTGTTGGCTCCTAAAAACACAGCTGCCTACATCTCAAGTGATTTCAGAAGCCCCTTTTCAGCCGGGAGTGGTGGCTCATGCCTGTAACCTCAGAACTTTGAGATGCTGAGGCAGGCAGATCTCTTGAGCTCAGGAGTTGGAGACCAGCCTGGGCAACATGACAAAACCCTATCTCTGCAAAAACAAAACAGAACAAAAAATTAGCTGGGCCTTGTGGTGCATGCCAGTAGTCCCAGCTACTCAGGAGGCCAGGGCAGGATAATCACTTGAGGCTGGGAGGCGGAGGTTGCAGTGAGCCAAAATTGTGCCGTGGTACTCCGGCCTGGGTGTTGGGAGTGAAACCCTGTCTCAAAAATAACTAAATAATAATAATAATTTTAAAAGGCTGGGCGCAGTGGCTCACGCCTGTAATCCCAGCACTTTCAGAGGCCGAGGCAGGTGAATCACCTGAGGTCTGGTGTTTGAGACCAGCTTGACCAACATGGAGAAACCCCGTCTCTACTAAAAATACAAAATTAGCAGGGTGTGTTGATTCAAGCTTGTAATCCTAGCTACTTGGGAGGCTGAGGCAGGAGAATGGCTTGAACCCGGGAGGCAGAGGTTGCGGTGAGCCGAGATCGTGCCATTGCACTCCAGCCTGGGCAACAAGAGCAAAACTCCGTCTCAAAAAAAAAAAAAAAAAACCCACTTTCAGCTGGCAGCGTGGTTGAAAAGATGGCTGGCAGAACTTGATAGAAAAACTTAGCGGGGGGAGTGCAGGACAGGCTACTCCGCAATTTCTTTAGAATAGTGTTCCCTGAAGTGTGTTTTGTGGAATATTGGTATAACTTGAATAGATATTACTTGAAAAAAAGGGAGGTGAAGCAAATCTGGGAACAATTGAAACAAAGTTAAACAGGTTTCTCTCCTGTAGGACTTTTCAGAGAGCCTTTAGTATAATAATGTGCGTGATGAAGCTCTACTAACAAAACAGAATACGCAGTTAATCTTAGGCTAATTTGGGCATGGATTTTTTTTTTTTTGGTAGCGTGTCTTTCAACAGTGTGTTCCTTAGAAACCACTGCCTTCCCAGCTCTGGAAGTGAGGTTCCAATCATCTTGTAGTTCTTAAGATTTTCTCCCTCTGCCCAGAGAGGCGGGGTTTCTGTAGAGTTTGCAGAACTCTCCCCAGGTGTGCGGAGGGGGAGGGAGGTTGGGCTCCCTGAGGGCAGTGATGCAGGGAACTCCACCAGAGCTGGTCGGAGCCCACTTTGCCTGTGTAATCAACCACTGGCTTCCCTATCTTCCACCTGGCCATGGGGTGATCCGCCAGTACGTGCAAACTCTCCAGCATTCCTGAACGTGAACAAGGCACTCCCCTTCTGCTTCTAAACAGATGCCACAGACCTCTCAGCAAGTGCGGCTAAGGAAGGTACCCTCACGTCTGGAGGTGACAAGAAGGCCTGCCTCTCACTTCTGTGGGGAGATCAGCTGCCCCTGAGTTTCTTCTTGCCTGGGGGATTATGGTGCTGACCCCTGGGATTCAAGGGTAGGCTCCCTGCTGGACACAGCTCCAGGGTGAAAGGCGGCAGCCAAGACTCTCTCTCCCGCTGCCTGGGACTTTCACCTGCTGATTGGGAAACAGTGGGCGCTCAAGGCTGGGTGTGGGGCCGTGGTGGCACCAGCTTCAATCATGAAATCCCTCGTGGGCCGAGGATGGAGATGGGAAAGCAGAAGGCTTTGAGGGAGGTGGAGTATGGTGGACAAGAGCGACCAGATTCATAGCTTCCGCTGCTGTGGGGAAAGCTGTCAGGAGAGGGCAGTGCAGAGCTTCCTTGCCTTCTCTCCCTAGCTCTGCCTTCCCACTGGCCGCACACAAGGTGAGTGTGCTGCACTTGGCTCTTCCTCCCCAGACAGGGCAGCTGAGCTCACGCAGGACGCACATCTACCTTGTCCCCTTCCCTGGGTAGTCAGGTGTGTACTGAGGCCTCCAAATTTTGTCTGGCCTCGGGTCCCATAAAAAGAGCAAAGGATTGCCACAGCAACCACAGAAAGAGAATTGTGCACCAGGGTTACGGTAGGTAATAAGATTTACTGAAAACGTCTCGGCCACATTCAGTACTGGTTTGGTGGATACATCAGAAGGAGGCTGCATAACATTAGGCAGGTGGAGGGGCTGGGAGGAAGAGATGTGGGCACCTGTGTGCCAGTGTGTCCGTGCTGGGGGACGCCTGTCCAGGTGGTGAGTGGAACGGTGTGTGTGTGTGTCTGTGTGCGCATGTTAACAAGAAAAACGAACCAGAAAAGGAAATGCATTTTATCCCACTGCACATTGCAAAAGTCTCACGCCGAAAAAAGCTAGACTTTCCTCTATGTATGGCATCAAAAGGGAGTAAAAAATGATTGGATCACCCAGATTATAAATAAGGTTATTTGTTTCTCAAAAATCCCTATTAAAACATTAAATATCAGCTCTTTTGGGGGAGAAATACATTCATTTCAGGGAGACCTTGGAAGAGTGACCATCCTTTTGCTCTACCCCAACCAGGTGGAGGAGGGGAAGCCCCAGAGGGCCCCGAGGGTCCCCTCCAGTTGAGCCAGGTAGCCACTCACATCCTGCCACGGAAGGAGATGGCTAATGCACAATTTACAAATGAAACTGCACGTCCATTAAATTAAACCCAATGGAAAACACGTGTGACCTGTCCTGTCATTCACAGCCATGGGGTGAGAGGGAACGGGAGAAGAGGGTGCCAACCAAGGGGGTCTGGAAGGTGGGTGGGAGGGTATGTGTTAGGGTGGACAGTGGAGAGCCTCCTCCTCCTTCCAGGAGCCCCAGTTCCTCCAGGGCTGTGGACAGCAGGGTTAGAACAGCAGGGTGGGTGGGGTGGGCATCCCCGCAGGCTCTTGGGTGCCATTCTCTGGGCCCTCCCCCACATTTAGGATTTTGATGGGAAGAGGGATATAGCACCTTCTCCAACCCCTGTCTTCCCACTGGACTAGATGCTTTCCAATGTTTCTTCTGCCTTCCCTGAAGGACAGAATGAAGAAAGGAAGCTGGAGGCTGATGGAGCCAGCCTGGGAGCAGAGGGATGGCCGTGGCGACCTGCGGGGTGGAAAGAGTCCCAGATAACCTGGTTTCACCTTCTCTGAAGGTCTATGGAGGGCGTGGAGCACTGAGGGTGGGAACATCTAGGGTAAAACACCATTGTCCTGTTGTTACAGGAGCTAAGTTCTGTGACCACCTAGGGACAGCTGTGGCCTCAAAGTCACCTTGATATGACTCCTAGCCCAGGGTCTGCCATCTCCTTGGCTCCTGGAGTCAACCCAGAAGGGACTCCTCTTAACCTCCCACAGGTTGAGCCCACCAGCTTACAATTTGTTTCCAGGACAGAGTGAAGGGCACTGTGGCTCCCATCCCTCTCTCCCATGTCCATGGTTGCTGTGTGCAGAGACAGGGCCTTGGAGGGATAAGCAGTGGATTCCACCCCATTCTGATCTGCAAGATGTGATGCCTCAGGCCCCCCCACTCCTCTGGCCACTGGTTATGCTTTGGGGCTCCCTCCTGCCCTTGAATGTCTGTCAAAGGAGCTGAGAACCTTCTGGGGATGAAACTCAGTCCCCCTTTGTCTCTCCCCTTCCTTCTAAGTCTGCCCCCGGGCAAAGGCCCACTCTGCGAACAGCACCAATCTGCCTCACAGTGCAGGGCTTGTAAACAATTCAAGTCCTTCCGTGGGTGGGGGCCATGGGTGCCATCTGTCCTCAGGGATTTGGTGAGACCAGATCTCACTCCTGTCTTTCCATACAGGCTGCTCGACTGGCCCCGCCAAACAGAGTCCTCCGCAGTTCCAGGGAAGTGGGGCTGGGGTCCTCATTGAAACTTGGTGGTTGGGAAGGAACAGGTGTCTCCTCTGCCTTTCTTCAAGCTACTGATTTGGGGAAGCTAGGGCCCAACTCCCTCGGTGCTTCCTGCCCATGTCCCCTTCCCCCCCACCCTGAAGGCCTCCCGGCGACACTCCTCTCCTGCTCGGTGATCAGTGCCATCTGGGCTGCCCGACTACTCCAGGGAGTCACTGTGTTCCAAGCCCAGGTCGCTGACATTCGTTGTCTGCAGCTCATCGACCTCCTCCTCCAGCTCCTCCTCCTCCTCCTCTTCCATCTCATCCTCATCCTCTTCTTCTGTCCCATCCAGTGAGTCATCGTGTGCAGCCATCATAGCCTGCTGCATGGCCATGGTGGCATTGTCTGAGGACAGGGACTGCAGGTTGTCCAAGTTGATGGAACCTGCGAGAGAAAGCAAGGGTCAGGACGGGGCAGGGGCTGCCGGTCAGGGCCAGCACCTCTGTGCTGGACAGGGTTTAATGGACTGGCTCATAGAGCAGTGAACTCGTTTTTAGGGCTGTCCAAGCCTGAGCTGGACAATGCCCTGGTATGAAGTCTCCCATCCATTCACTAGTCAGCTACTCCCTGCCCCGCCTCAGGAAGCAGCACTCCCAGCCACCATTCACTGCGCATTTTCTTTATGTGTTGGCCACTTTTGACTTTCTAACAATTCTGTAAGGCAGGTATTATTATCCCCATTCTGTCTCAGACAGTTAAGTCATTAGCTCAAGATGACATTGTCAGTGATGACAGAGCTGGAATTTTCTCCCAGGTTGGTCTAGCCCCCTAAATCTGTTTTTTTTTTCCCCATCATAACCCATAAGATGATGGCTCATCACAAAGGAACCTGTGTGCAACCACACACATACACGTGTGCATGAGGTTCTGTGTGCACACACGCACACCTACGCTCCACTCCCCATACAGAGCTATCTTCATGTGCCAAGCTATAAAATGCCTGGCTCATTGAATTATTCATTGTGCACTAGGCGACTGGCAATTAGAAAAGTGTATATGGAGGGTGTGATGGAGAGGCTGGGAAAACAGAGCTCTTCCTGGCCTCTGTTCACGAGCCAGCTGCCTGCCTTGATATTTATAGATGGCCTTTGCTCCTGAGGAGCTGTGCAGATACTGACTGGTGCTAAGGAACTCAGATGGGTGCGGACATGGGGGGTTCTGCTGAGCAGTCACTGACTTGCGTGACCACCACCTCCCGCTTTTCTTTGTGAGAGTGCATCTGGTCTGTTAAATTATGTACAAAAACATCCCCTTCTTTAGGGCTTTGGGGAGGGATAATCACTGTGACAGAGCAGCGATGGGAGCCCACGTAAGGAGATAGCCCTTGAATCTTTGCACAGCTTGACCTGAAGAAGCTCCAGGAGCACCCCCAACCCTTGTCTAGGGTGCACTCAGCCCCAGTTCTTACCATCGGGGTTTGTCCCTGGGGCAACGCCCTGCTGCTGCAGCACCCCTGCAGCGATGGAGTTGGGCCAGAATCTTTGGGTGGGCCGGTGCTGAGACTTGATCTTCTTGGCTTTGGGGGCAGGATCTGGGTTACTGGCATCAAGCATGGGCTGCAGGATGCGCCTCCGGGCATTGATGAACCTGCCCAGAGGTAAAGTGGAGACCTGGTTAGTCATCGGCCTGCATGGCCTTGGGGTGGGGGCAGGGACGGTGAAGCTGCCTTCAGACTCCATTACACAGAGCAGACCGGGGTTCCCATCCCGGATGTAAAGGTCCAGCAGGAAGAAGGGCCCTGGGTATTGAGAAGTTCATGAAATTTCCTGGGGCTTGGTAACTGCAAAGTTGTATGGGAAGAATGCATGGGGGGTCAGAAATCCCTGATCAAGACCTTCCAGGTTGAACAGAGCGGGGGAGCATGGTAGTCATAGGCACTAACCTCTGACTTCTCTCCAGAGAGCCAAGGGCTCGGATCAGGGCCCTCAACTCTGGGGTCTACTTCCATCCAGCCAGACCTTGCTCTCTGAGCTCCCCTGACAGCCCAGCCAGGCACAGAGACTGGGAAAGCCGAGATCCCTGTGGGGTCAGAATGGCTACTCCTCCTCCCTCTCCCCACTCCCAGCTTTGCAGCAAGTTTTAGTCTCAGTTCACATGGGGGTGGGGTAGACCAGATGACCACTGGCCTCCAGTGCACAGCTGCGGGCAATCCTGTCTGTCTCTGAAGTGCAGGTGGGCTGGGTGCTCAGGTGTGCGTGGGTTTGCTATTCCTCAAGAAGCGTCCAGGGATGTGCCTGACACAATGTCCCAGCAGAGGGCGCTGACAAGCTGCAGATGAAGCCACAGGTGCCAGTGTTGATTCTTGCTTTCTGCTTCTAGCCTAAATGCGGGGACTGGCATGGTAGCGGGGCTGAGATTGAGGCAGATCCTGGCATTCGAGTCTCTTTTCCCTGCTACACATTCCCCTGCCCAGAAGGTGGCCCCTGGATCTGGGAGCCTGTGTGCAGGTGATGCAAACTCACCAGTTGTTTACTTGCAGGAGGGTGAGGTTGGTCTGGGCTGCGATCTGCCTCTTCTCGTCCTCCGTGGGGTAGGGGTGCTGAAACAAGAGGTGGAGGCTAGTGAGGGCTGGGCACATGCTGATCTGGCCCCCCTGAGAGGCTGTGCCCACGCCATCGGCACTATCCTGGGCCAGGCAGCCTGAGTGGTTTGGGAACTAAAATTGGGGAAGTGTCATGTTTGCTCCCCACAGAGAATGGACCTAGGGCTTGGAGGAAGGCTGCCCCATGCCCAGGACTCCACATCCCAGGCTGGCCAGCCCTCAGCAGATCCCCCACAATGGGGAGCCAGGGAGGTTTCCCAAGACCAAGATTGCCCTCAGTACTGACAGCTTCCAAGGCACATCTTTCTCACTTGATCCTCACTGCCGCCCCCAGCAGACAGGGCAGGCATTGTCAGTGTTAGGGTTTCCAATGGCCTCAAATGCCCGTAGAAGGTGGTAAGCGGGGTGAATGGATCAATTTAACTGATATTTACTGAATATCTACTATGTGCCCAGATTTATGCTAGGCATTGCTAGGAGACAGAAGAGTACTACTTGTATAGTGCTTTATAACCTGTAAAATGCTTTCATGCATTTTGTTCATTAAAAAATCATCATTTAATAAAGCACATTATTAAAACTCTGAAAGGTAGGCAGGTTAGGTATTGTTATTCCCACTTTGCAGATGAAGAGATGGAATGACTTCTCCAGTGTCCCCCAGATGGTAGCACCAGCTCAGGTCTTCTGATTTGGGTCCAGTCTTTCTTCCATTGCTTCACGATGCCACTTTACAGGACTGAGTGGAGGTGAGAAAGAGAGCAGGGCAGGTGTCTCTCAGTCCCCCGCACGCGCATGCTGCAGCCCGTGCACTGACTACACATCTGTCTCCCTCTCTCAGACTGTGCTTCATGACGGCACCGGGATACTGAATGTATCCCCAGTGCCTTCCACATACAAATGACATACAAATGCCTGCTGAGGGAAGGAAAGCAAAAACACAGCACTCGATGCTGTGGTTTGGGTGATGAGCACTGCTGAGAAGGAGGAGAGAAATAGGTGCGGCCAGAGTGGCGGGGAAGACTGAACAAGTCACATTAAAGAATGGGAAGGCTCTGGGTGGCAGTGGGAAGAGAGTCCTGAGCCCCACTGGGAGGGAGGCCACATGATGGCTGAGTCGATGCATCCCTAGGACTTGTTCAGGCCACAGCCCAGTGCCTGGCACCCAGCAGGCGTGCAATTAAGGTGTGGCGAACGTCTGAATACGTCAGAGTTTTGTCCTGGAAGCTAGAGGAGGTTTGGGGGCTCTTATGGCAGAAGATCAAGCCATCCAGCATCCTCAGGCTAAAATCATTCCTTTTGATTGGAGTGGTATTAGAAAGTGGTGCTTGAGCTGTCTGAGGTCCCCGAGATAGGAGGTCTCAAAATCTGGCTCTATTATGACTAGCTATGAAATCTCAGGCATGTCACTTAACTACACATCATCAAGTCATCTAACAAATAAATGAAATTATACTTGTAAAATGCTCAATAAAAGGTACCAATACTGTTATTATCAGGGGCTGTTACAAGGTGCTTAAAACTTTCTGAGGGAAAAGGTTGTGGTCAGCAGCCTTGGTGGTACTCGCATTATCAGTGGAAAAGGAGGAGCAGCCTCTCCCCTACCTTAGCATCCCCCAGATGAAGCGATCAGGACCATGTGTTGCTTTAATTCAAACCTCTGACCCTGACCACCATGCCAAGGCAGCTGGGACTTGTGATTCATACAATATTAAGATTCTAACAAGAAAGATGGCACATCAGCATTACAGGAGCCAATTTTTATTCTAATTGGGAAGGAGTAGAGGGAGGATGGGAGGAGAGAGTGCAGACGGCCCCAGGGGGCAGAGAGGCAGGGACTGTGGGAGCTCTGACACCTTCTGGGGCTAAGCCCTAGTGCCTGGCTCCAACCTCCCTATTTGTGGGAAAGAGCCAAGCAGCCTCCCTGTCCATAGCCAGCCGGTCTGTAGACAAAATGCAGCAAAAATATGGTGATTTTTTGGCCTTCTGGGGTACAAGGGCCTTTCATGCCTCCATGCCTGCGCACGTGCTGGCCCTCCTCTGGAGGGCACTTCCTCCTGCCTGTCCTCACGTGCGTTTCTGAGCTTCCGTGGGGGCCTACCACAGATCACAGCCTCTGCAAGGCCCTTCCCGACTCCCTGAGGCAAAGCTGGTCACCGTGGCCTCTGAATGATTGCTTTTCGCCCACTAGATGGCAAGATATGTGTCCCCCACTAGGCCATGAGCTTCTCTCAGGCAGGGACCCCATCTTATTAGACATTGTTTATTTCCAGTGTGCAGACAGGCAAAGAGGCCAGTGTTGAAGGATTGTGTAGGGAACTGAGGAATGAACTAGCATGATAAGGAGATGCAGACTTGTTTCTTGAGCAGAGCTAGTGGCCGTGCTGGCTGTGCCGGTTCACCAGCCCACAACTGTTCGGCATCTGCTGCATCCTGGGTGCTGGCAAGCAAAAGGTATCTGAAGTTAAGAACTCACAGACTAGATGGAAGGAAAAAAAGGAAAAAGCCTCTCTATTGATGGGAAGTCTGTGCTAAGTACCCCTCTGGTGACAAAAGAAGAAAGTCCTTAGGGAAGGGGATTTCAGTTGGACTTTGAAGAATGGCAAAGCCATTCTAGTAGAGGAGAGGATGCTATTCCAGGCAGGAGCCTTGCACTAGGACTTAGATTTAAGGCAGTGGGATGAAAGGTTCTTCTACTGTTAACAGCCTCCAGAGAAGGAAATCCTCCAGCCTTCCTTGTAAGAATAATGTTTGCTGTCTCTAAGGAGGCTTCTGTTGTCGGGCCCCCATTCTGAGAGAATGTCACAAATACACAGATTAACAGGCTCCAGTCCAGTGGGGAGCTATGAGAAGCAGTGCCACCCAAAACTGGCTGGTTGCTGTCTTATGAATGAGGATAGAAAGCCCCTAAGCACCCCCCGGTGCAAGTCCTCACCACCTATCCCTCCTGGAACCAATATCTCAGGACGCACGCTGTGGGGGCTGTAGGGTAAGTAGCAGCGTTTAGCAGCTTTGGGGACAGGTGTGTCAGCCAGAACATTCCTGGCACCACATCTGAGTGGTCATGGGAGCAGTCCAGCTTGTACACGCCTCAGACCACATGATTCCTGAGGACAGAGTCAAAATAGTTCTGGCCTCTGGACAGACCACGATTGGGTCAGCGCTACTTTTAGCACAACTGGCCAGGCTTGGGGCCAAGGACGGGAAGAAGAATCAAATGAGATCACGGCAAACCATCAAGCCACAGTGGCTGCTCTCTGATCATTATTGGAGGGAACTCCCTGGAGTTGGAAGAGAAGGGCCCAGACAGTAGCTCTCTGGAAGCAGACAATCCTTCCTTGAAAAAGAAGTATATACAGCTCATGAAAAGCAAGGAAAAAAGAAAAAGAGGTACAGAACAGACTAGAAGATGACAGAGCCTTCTCAGGGACAGCTGGAGCCTCACACGACTGGGCAGTGCTGCCAGGGAGTAAAGGACCTTCAGAGATGGGATCAAGTCCTGACCCACCCCTTAGCACTGTGTGACCTTGGCACACGCAAGTGACCTTTGTTTTATGTCTTCCATCCTTAGATGGAAATAGCAAAACAGAGACTACCTCTTGGATGTGGGGATGATTTAATGAGATGGTGCAGGGTAAGCCTGGGCGATGCACTGAAGCCTCCCGGCATCATCTAGTTGAATACTCAAGGACTCTAGAGAAGGGAATTATGGTATTTACACCAAGTAGGTGTCTCACGGCACTGTAGTTGCCACCAGGAAGTTCCTCTGGAATCTGACCTCAACTCTTTCCCACCTCTCTGATACCTCCCTTTATAGCCCCATAACGTAACTCTCCTCTGGACTAAACTGACGCCAAAAGCATCTTCCAATTGAAAGACTGAGTTCTGCCCAGGGGCTGGTTCAGGAGGAAGCTAAGCCAGCTCTGATTCACACGTCCCTGGACATTTCTCTCATGCATAGCCCATTGGCAATTGTCGTTCCACCTCCTAGCCACGTAGATCTCACCACGAGGTGAGCCAGGTCACCAAGGGACACAGCAGACGGGAAGCCGCGGCCTGTCAGTGTCAATGGACATTGAGCTGCTGGTGGGGCGGGGCATGGAGCCTGATGCGGATCAGCGAGCTTCCATTCGCTTTCCTGCCATCAGCAGCGCTGCACCAGAGCCCACCACACGCTTTTCCCCTTCCTCTCCCTCTTGACAGCTGTGGGGCCATGGGCTGCTGCCAGCCACCACTCGGGGGTGGTTCCACTTTAGGAGGGCCGGAGACCCAGAGGAAGGCAGCCAGGATAGTGGGGGCCCCAAAACGACCACATTCCATCACATCTAAGAGGCCACTGATGGTGGGATGTACCCAATTTCAGAGATGTTAAAACGGAAAAAAAAAAAAAAAAGCCTTTTAGAATAAAGAGAAGCACAATAAGTCACCCAAGAAACTTCTCTTTCTGTAGTCATTGCCCTTGTTCAGGCTTTCCGTTCTTTTATTTTTGCTCTCGTTTTTATCCCTGCTCCCCTTAAAACTGTGAACACTCAGAAAAGTACGAAGAAAAGCAAACACTCATGTAACCACCCCCCAGGTCAAAAAAATAGGACACGACCAGCACCCCACTAACCCCTCCTGTCCCCCCAAACACCTCTCCAAAGATCTCCTGACTCTTACAGTAACCACTTTCTTGCTTTTCTTTATAGTTTTGCTATCTGTGTTACATCCTAAACATGATGGCCTAGTTGACATCAGGTTTTTGAACCTGACGTAAATGGAATCATTCATGCACGCTGGCTCTGTTTAACTGTAATTGTTCATTTTAATCACAGTGTAGTTTTCCACTGTGAAAATACACTGTTGTCCCATTCTTTACCTTCCTGCAATCTCAAAACTCTGCAATCTCAAATTTCTTTCCCTCTGGTTTCTGTGTCAATCTATCCTTCACAATGCCAGCAAGATGGGTCCTTCTTAACCTCCTCCCCATCCCCATCCCTGATAAGTGAAGCCCTCTCGGATGCCCCTTCTATGAGCTCTGAGCGCTTGCCCTATCTAGGGTTCTTCCTACTACAAGGGCTTTGGATCTGCGTAGTTACCCGTCACCCCAAGGGGCAGGCTGCAAGTGTTTTGAGAAAGGGACCATGTCTTTCTTTTCAACCCTACCTCACTAGCACCAAGGAAAAATGTGTGGCATGTAGTAAGTGTTCAGTACGCGTCTATTGAATGAACGAACACGGGGCCTTCGGAGTAACTGGTACTTCTCACCATTTCCTGTGGGCATCTGCTGGTTAAAGGTGAGTGGGGAAAGCACCAGTGATCGGACCCCTCAGGAGCTCCACCTAGAGGCAGGTTGCTCTACTTACTAATAATGCTGCTTTTTCAATTATTGTTGAACGTATATTCAGGGAGGATGTGGAAGAGAAAAAGGGGAGTACATAAGAGTCCATTAAAGCACACTGGTCACCTCTCTAAAGAAGACTTGGAGGCAGTACTGTTAGAAGTAGGTGAGAACACGGACTCTAGAGTCAGACTGCCCAGGTTTGAATCCTTGTCTTGTCTCTAACCAGCGTGAGACCTTGGGCAAATTATTAGTTTCTTCTTCTGTAAAATGGGAGAAATAATTCCATCTGCTTCAAGGTTGTTATAAGAATTAAATGTGTATATATGTATATATGTATGTGTATATATATGTGTGTGTGTAGCTAAACTGATCAGTACCAGTAAGTGAGTTAATATATGAAAGCTATTTAGAACAGTGCTTAGTGTACTCTGAGTGTTTGTTAAATAAATAACAAATAAAATAAATCTGTGGCTTGACGCATGTGGCTGTGTCTCTGAAGAAGCCACAGGTTGTTTCCTGGCAGATGGCAGGAGCCTCCCAGCAGCCCCTTCTGTGAGCGTACAAATACACTCATTTTTTCGAATGGGGTTTATTTCCTGCATGCCCCAGCCCGTGTACTATGATGGGGACATTTTATCCTAACCTGGGTCTTAAGCTTCTTGGGGAATGCTGTGAGGTTGTAAATCTCCTGCAGCCATTTTTCAGGTGGGCTCTCTTAGAGCCGCAGCCCTCTGGGGTGTCCTGGGGCTCAGTGCAACCCAGGAGTCTCCTGCACACCTTCCCTTTTCAGCTCCTCCATGCAGCCCTGCAGCCGACTTGCCTGTTGTCGACAAGGCTCAGTCTTGGATGGAGAAGCATCAATCCAATTCTTCCTTCCCTGGGGACTCACTGCCAGTGGGGCACACACCCTGGGACAGCGCTACATCAGGGGATGCCTCCGACAGTCAGACATCACTCCTGGGAAGTTGGAGGGCAGCTTCTCTCTAGATCCTTACAGTGAAGGATGGGTGGAGAAAACACTCTCGCCCCACAGGCAGGAGTCTGAGGTCTAAGATTTCTCCGGGACAAAGAGAGAAATGTAACCAAGAACCCAGCTGGCCTGACCTCCTTCCTCCTGGTAGCCTTACACTAAAGGCAGGCACAGATGCCTGAACAGCACCTAGAATGAAAACAGTCGTGGCTGGGGTAAGGGGCCACAGTGTTCCCAGGCTTCAAGAGTGAGAATAAGGAGTGAAGAGGATTTGATGACCACAACAACTTGGAGCGAGGGGTCACTCCCTTTGGCCAGTACGAATCATAGTGGCATTGATGATTATCTAAGAGATAATTGGCATCCAAAATGACCCCTCCTTTTTCTCTTCCTACCCAATCCTAAATCCTAGCCATCCTTCATAAGGCCCAGCCCAAATGCCAGCTTCTCCAACCAAACCCTGTTAACCAACATCTCAAGATTACACAGAGCTCTCAGGGTCTCTGTGTCCAGCTTCTCCCACAGGGCAGGAGCCCTTTACACTTGCCCTTTCCGGCCAGCATACCCCAATAAGATATAAGTGTGCAGACAGCGATGTCCTCAGCCCCCGGTGTGGTTTGCAGAGTCTGGAGCAGCAAGGGCTCCCCAGCTGGTCTCCGGGCATAAGCAGCCTAGTGGGTTTACTATCATTTTCTATGCATGCTGACATAAAAACAACTGTGAGACGCTGGCCTGCAAGGCCACCATCGCTCAGTGCAGAGCCCTTTGCTCTGATGGGTCGGAAGGCCTTTTGCTGAACACATGGCCATCCGCCAGACACTGTGTTTTCTAACTATTATCAATCCTATTCATCATAGGTAGCATTTCTATCTCCATTTTGTAAAGAGGAAAGCAATATCAAGAAGTTCATTAACCTGTTCCAGATCACACAGTAAGTAAAATTAGAACTTGGACCAACTTCAAGCCTATCTGCCTCCAAAGCCCTTGCTCCTTGCGCTACACTACGCTGCCACAAAGGAACAGGCTGCCCAAGTCTTCTTTTCTGCTGGCAAAATATCCCCAGACCCCTCAGCCGCTCCTCACGTGACATGCTTCCTGTTAGAGTTACTGGAACAAACATCTCCCCATCCTGCCTGCCCCCTCTGAAGATGGTTGTCAAAGAACCTTTTGCAACCTGATTCTAGGGCCTGGACACGTTCTTCTGGCTCTTGAGCCACCAAGTGTCCGTGCTTGTGTCACAGCACTTGATTACATCATGGGTTGACCTCTCCTGGCTTATGTCTATCATTTATTTCCCCAATTACACGATCAACCCCCTTAGTGCTGAAATCACGTCTCATACCTGAAATTTGGGTGTTCGTGAAGAGATATGTTATTTGGAACTTAGATCATGTTTTTTTCATAGACAGAAGTTATTCTAAAAACAGGCAGTTTTCCTGCCTAATCCTAAAAGCCACTTTGATTAAAGATCTGTGTTCAAGTGGGGAGGGGTCCATGGGCTTCAGGAAGGACAGGCGAGAGACTGCTGTCTGCTTTCAGGGTCAGAACTAGACTGGGGAAGACTCCATGATTGATGCATGTGAACCTTCAGCGTCTCCTTTTTGTGCCCTATTGACACGATGCCCCAGTTGCTTTTCTCAGAAGCCCCTGCGTTGTGTCACCCTACAATCAGCATGATGAATCTCAGGCCTTTGGGCCCCCCGACTTCAGGGTCAAATGCCCTGAAACTATGTTCACGATTATCTAAATAAGCTTTCATCAGATCCTCAAAAGATAGAGAGGCTTAGAGAGGTTGAGAGAAATTGCTAGAAACTTCTCCTCTGGCACCCCATTCTGGCTTGGCTCCTTAAAACCCTGTTAGAAAGTGTTCTAACCTTCATCTTCTACCATCAACAAGCACTAGCATTCTTCCTATTCTTTTTTTTTTTTTTTTTTTGAGATGGAGTCTTGCTCTGTCACCCAGGCTGGAGTGCAGTGGCACAATCTCAGCTCACTGCAAGCTCCACCTCCCAGGTTCACGCCATTCTCCTGCCTCAGCCACTGAGTAGCTGGGACTACAGGTGCCCGCCACCACACCCGGCTAAGTTTTTGTATTTTTAGTAGAGACGGGGTTTCGTCGTGTTAGCCAGGATAGTCTCAATCTCCTGACCTCGTGATCTGCCCACCTCGGCCTCCCAAAGTGCTGGGATTACAGGCGTGAGCCACCGCATCTGGCCCCCGCACCCTTTTTTTTTTAACAAAAAACTCAGCTTTTTTGGGGGAAAGGTGGGGGGGAACAGGGTCTTACTCTGTTGTCCAGGCTGGAGTGCAGTGGCACAAGCAGGGCTCACTGCAGCCTTGACCTCCTGGGCTCAAATGATCCTCCTACCTCAGGCCCACGAATAGCTGGGACTACAGGTACCCACCACCATGCCTGGCTATTTTTTTGTATTTTTAGTAGAGACGGGGTTTTGCCATGTTGCCCAGGCTGGTCTCGAACTCTTAGACTCAGGCTATCCACCCACCTCAGCCTCCCAAAGTGCTGGCATGATTACAGGTGTGAGCCACTGCACCTTGCTTTTTTTTTTTAATTTTTTCTTTTTTAAACAGATGAGGTCTCGCTATGTTGCTCAGGCTGGTCTCGAACTCCCAGGCTCAAGCCATCCTCCCGCCTTGGCCTCCTGAAGTGCTGGGATTACCACTGTGCCTGGCCCCATTCTACCCCTGAAGCTGATCTTAGCTGAGTAGGAATAAGTAAAGCAAGCTTTTGAACTAATTCATATTAAGATGTGAGTAAATGATGGCCTCACAGCCTTTCATAGTCATTGCTTTTTACAGGGATTGGATAGTTTAAAATGGGTCTCTAATAGTGGAATTTCATTAAAAAATTAATCCTTAATATGTATGCAAGTGGAATTTCAGACACTATGAGGAAGTTAAAGGAAAAGGTAGCAGACAAGATATTCTGGAACAAAAATGGGCCTCCCTAAACCATTTTTTTGTTTTTTTTTTCAGGGGTTCTTGCTTTCCTCCACAGGTTCCCCAAAAGTTTTGTAGTTTCTCTCAGCATTTTTCAAGGCAAGGCCAATTATGGGAACTCCCAAGGTGAGACTGGAGGCATTTGTAGCAGTAGCGGTGCCTGTATCGGGACAGAGAACCTTCATGCCCATTTGCTTATTCTATTCTCACAACAACCTATGAGCTGGATATTGCAGCTCCTGTTTTACAGCAGGGGAAACGGAGGCTTAGCGAGGTCAATCACCCAAGCTTGCCAAGCTAGGTAGAAGGGGTGGTGAAAACTCAACCCAGGTCCTGCCCCAGGTGCCATGTCCTTTCACAGGCTATGTGGTCTCTAAGAAACATTGCCATTCCTATGTCAGGTGTGTGGATGGGTCCTGTAGGTGGGCCTTTGACAGGGATACAGCTAGATGCAGTCAACCCCCAGCATCCGTGGGGGACTGTTTCCAGGACCCCTGGTGAATATCAAAATTCATGGCTGCTCGAGTCCCTGATATAACATGGTATAGTATTTGCATATAACCTACAAACATCCTCCCATATACTTTAAAACATTTCCAGATTACCTACAATAACGAATACAATGTAAATGCTACATAAATAGTTATTATACTGTGTTTAGGAAATAATGACAAGAAAAAAGGCGATACATGTTCAGGACAGATGCAACCATCCACTTAAAAATATATTTTCAATCCAAGGTTGGTTGAATCCAGGGATTCAGAACCCATAGACACAGAGGGCTGACTTTAATCCCTTCAAGACTTAACGCAATGCTCTGCGCAGGGGAGGTAGCGAGGCATGCAAAGGATGTGGAGTGACCAAAGGCACCACCGAGGCACAGAGGCAACTGGCTGTGCTTCACCTCCACGTGGCCTCCTTGTCCAGGAGCTCTGTGCAGTGCACATGCTCTTCCTGGGGTGCAGCCGCTCTGCCTCCCCACAGCCAGAATGAGCCTGGCATGTGAGTTTCTCAGGTTGGGGGAAGGATAGCCGGGCATCTGACAAAGTCTAAGAGAACAACAGGCACAGAATCATGCAGAATATACCCGTCATGGCAGCAGGACTTATGAGCCAAGAAGTGAAAGCAACCCCAAAGTCCATCAACTGATAAATAAACAAAATGTGGTACATCTGTACCATGGAATATTCTTCAACCACAACATGGAATGAAATACTGATACATTGTCTTAAGTAAAAGAAGTTAGACATGAGAATCCCACAATTCCATTTATGTGAAATGTCCAGAATAGGCAAACGCATAGAGGCAGAAAGTGAATTTGTGGTTTCCAGGGGCTGGGGAGTGATGGCTAATGGGTACAGCCCTTCTTTTTGGGGTGATGAAAATATTCTGGAATTAGATGGTGGTGATAATTGCACAACTCTGTAAAGATATTAAAAGCCACTGAATTTCAGTTTAAAAGGGTACATTTTATGGTACGTGAATTATGTTTCGATTTAAAAAGTCACACAGAGAAGGCCCTGGGTGTTCTTTGTGCACTCAGCTTTTGTGACCACAGCAGAGTTCACAGGAGGGCCCTGAGAAATATGTTGCCTTCTTCGAGTGTCAGTTTTGTCACTGGTAAAATGAGGCGAATCGTATTACCTCCTCCTAGGGTGGTTGTGTGGGTTAAATGAGATGATGCGTTAAAGTGTTTAGTGCAGAACCTGGCACGCTGCAGTGGTCAATGCAGAAGCGGCTCCTCTGGTGGATGGCAGGGCCTGCTGGGGCCTGGTCTCTAGGACCTCCCCGCACACAGAGCATATTCTGAAAAGCTGCTCATGTGCTTGGCTGGCAGCAGCACAGACAGATGTCATATTTTGGGATGGAAAGGAGCAGAATCACATGGCAGGTCAGGAAGACTCCAGGATCTGGAGCAGAAGGGATGGAGTAGAAGCTAGGGACGGGGAACAGTGCCTACCTCTCCACCCTCCAAGAGGAGGACTGTCTGCCATGGGCTCTCGGCTGACCTGAGTCTGCTATGGAATGATCGCTTCCGGCAGGAGTGTGGCCTCTTGCAGCCAAATGCAAGAGCAAGAAAATGCCACCGGATTCTTCAGGGACTCAGAGGCGAGCAGCTAACGGATGAAACCATCCCAATCTCCCTGCAGCCTAACAGCAAAAAGGCTCTGGGATTTCACCTCCATCTCAGGAGCCTTCTATCATCTGAATACTTTTCTGCAGAACGGTAGAAATGACAAGAAGCCCCAGACATAAGACAAAGGGAACCGAAGAATACAAACTTATACCCCACGGAAAGAAGACAACAGGAACAACCAGTATTTACTACAGATGTTCTCACAACCAATCCCTATTTAGCGAAGTTTGTGGATTAATCAATGCTGTCTCCACTTCTTCTGTAAATCATTAGAACTGCTGTCCCCAGCACTCTGAATGCTTGAGATGAGTAGGCTGTTTTGTAGAATGTCTGTTAGCCACACTATCTGCTTATCTGAAAGTCAGCAGTGCTCGTATGCAGACTGGTTTATGCCAATTCTATGTATTATTAATGAAGTATGTGAATTTCTGTAATGTAACAAACTCTTCTGTAAGCCAATGAAATATGAGTGCAAAAAGAGTCGCTGTTGATAGGTAGAAAGCTTTCAAAAGTCTTGAGGCCCAAATTTGCTTACAAATGCTGAATAGTTAAGATCAGATGAGACAAACATAAAGGATTGGAATACATAATAAAAATCTGGAAAGATCTTGTGGACAGATTAGTTCCCAAACGTCAAAGTTGTGATTCCACTTTCTATTGAGGTGGAATTTATAGATGTTACAGCATAGGAGAGGTTTATGCAAGCAAGATGACTGACAGTCAGAAAAAGACCTTAGTCCTGTATCAAAAGATTAGCAAATGAATGTACACGGTATGTCCATCTTTTAAATTAAAGTATCTCTTTTGAATGGTTGTTTCTTTTTTAAACTAATTTTTTCAATCAACAACAAATCAGTTGTCCCAACTGCCCTGGATGTGAGAACATCGATGGTATATTTAGGTCTGTCCTTACTTCATACCCTTTCTGCTCTTCTTTCCTAAAGCTGAGCAGCTCCTATCGGCCTGACACAGTGTCTCCCTAGAGTTGCGTTTTTCAAGAATTAGTCTCAGAGTTGTTCCTCAGAGCAACAGTGAAAACACCAAGGGGGATAAAAAGTGTTCACATAAGTTTGGGAGAAACTTTGAACCTTACCCCTCTTGCAAATTCACCATGCCCCTTCGTCCTGTAAGAATAAAAAAAATACACTATGGCAGGCCAAGGTGGGTAGATCACTTGAGGTTGAGTTCGAGACCAGACTGGCCAACATGGTAAAACCCCACCTCTACTAAAAATATAAAAATTAGCCAAGCGTGGTGGTAGACGCCTGTAATCCCAGCTACATGAGAAGCTGAGGCAGGAGAATCGCTTGAACTTGAACTTGAACCAGGAGAGTTATTCCAACCCCTCCTCTCCAAATTAGCTTCCTCATCTGGAAACTGTACGTGTTCAGACTACACAGACTAGTCAGTGCTTTCAAAATGTACTCACTCAGCAAACCACTGGGGCAGCCCCACGCCCCCAGAGGCAAGGGAACACTTTCGGGGAGATGCCGAGCTCCGGCTCTCGTCTCTCACTAGAAGGTAATCCTTCCAGTCTCTTGGGTGCACAGGAAGGTCCAGCACTTCCAAATCAGAGCCCCCAAGACCCAGTCAGTCTTCTGCTGCCACTAAAGTCTGACTAAAGTGAGCCAAGATCGTGCCACTGCATTCCAGCCTGGGCAACAGAGTGAGACTCTGTACCCCACCACCAAAAAAAAAAAAAAAAAAAAAGCCAAACTTTGTATAACTCAGATTGGCCCAAACTTATTTCACCATGGAACCTCTTTTGGGGTGCAAGACCTCATAAATCCTGTAAAGCTCCATACCTTGGGAATTAATGCTGTAGGGGTCCTAGAAAAACAGAATGTATGATTCTTATTTCCGAGAAATTTACAACAGAGTCAGAGATGCAAGAGAGGTACACACAACTATCCAAAGAACGGGCAAATCACTGTACTGTCCGTTACTCTTAGGGTCAAATGATAGTAAAATCAGTAGGTGTTATAGATGAAAACAACAAATCAGCCATCTACCTCTGATTAATATTCACAGATTTTGGGTCTTCAGCCTCCAAAACTTGCTCTTGGTCCATTGTTCTAAAAAATTCAAAGGGAACTTATTTCTTAAGTGCTATGTGCTAGGCCTGGCTCTTTATATACGTTTTCTCATTGAATTTTCACAATCATGGGAAATAAGTATTACCTTTTTTTTTTTTCAAAGAAATAGAATCAGCGTAATCACACTGCTAGTGGGAGAGCCTCAATTCATGCCTCGATCTGTCTAGCTTCAAATCCTGTCTTCTTTCTACTGCGCCTAGTTATGAAGAGCCTTTATAGCCTCTTTCCCGAAGCAGCTGAGGTTTGGGGAGGGTGTGTCCACATGTGCATGGCTGTGTGGCCCAGGTGTGGCCTGCCAAGGACAGCTGGGTCTGCTTGTTTCCCTAGAGCAGCCTAGACTTCTCATTCTCTTCCTCCCCCTCAGTCCCAAAGTTCTGAGCTCTGACTTTAGAGGACCAGTGGCCACTCCCCTTGCCTCTCTAGAGGCCACTGTGATGAACTGGGGGAGGACTCTGCCAATGTTAAGCGCGTCATGAATGGCACCTGCACCTGTGCATACTGCCAGGCTGGAGAGGGCAACAGGGGTAGGTGGGAAAGTGTGGCAGAAAGCCCCTCCTCATGCATTTCAGCAAGTCCTCTACCCCATCCCTTGGTGCTTTCTGTAGACGCCAGCCTGGGTCCTGCCTCATTCTGTGCTCAGCTACTACCTCCTCTCTTCTCCATCTCCCCTTCCTCTGCCTTCCCAAGTCTGGGTGGAAGTGACCATGGAGTGGAAAGACAGGACCCTGGGCTCTGCAGGGAGGTTCACAAGGAAGGAGATGAGAGGGCGGGGCATGAACTGAGGTCCCAGGTGAGAGGCCAGGCACGACCAGGAGGGACAGAGATGGGTGACCCTCCAGTCTCAGGCTAACAACTCCCAGGGGTAAGTTGCAAGTGGGGAGTGGAAAGTAGTGAAGGGGAAGGCCACAGATAGGGTGATGGGAGTCAGTGGGCAGGTGCTGGCCTGGACACCTGGGCTCCTGGGTGGGGGAATCTGCCTTGCAACTTCCTCTCTCTCCTCTTGCCTTTCTCCCCCTTCAGAAGTGAGGTTGTAGGTATGTTCACAACAGTCTTCGAAAATGCATGGGGGTGGAAGATGGGGAAGGAAACGGAGCATTTATTAAGCCATTCAGTGTGCCAGGGTCCTGGCAATCTTTCATTACTTCATCACAGTCTTCCTAAGAGGCGAGCGTGACCAAATTGCAGGGTAAAAGGTAACACTGAGATTTGAACCCAGGTTCAGCTGCCTCAAAAGCCCATAAGCTTTCTAGCATACCTGTGACCCTGCATCGTATGTCACCCACCACAACGAATGGAGCCAGATTTAGCTCCACTAGCAGTTGGGAGAGGGCGGTGCTTTCATTTCGGTTGTGCCAGGTCAGTGCACAGAAGACGCGTCCTTCCCTAGGGAGCCCCTCCTCCCACAGGTAGTTCTGGGAGCTGTGGCATGGACACTGGACCCACAGGTCACTGAGTCCATCTGAGCGCCCTGGCTCTCAGGCAATTTGGAAAACCAGAAAGGCAAGAGACCTGGGCATTCCCCCTGTGCACTCCAGCCACTGAATCAGAGCTGCTCCTTAGAGGCACGAGGCTGGACCTGCTGCGGGGCCTCTGGCCTCATCACCTAGGCATAGGGGTCCCTCCAGCCTCCTCTCCTCACCTTAACGCCAGCATTCCAGCCCCTCCTCGCCAAATTAGCTTTCTCATCTGGAAACTGTAGCTGTTCAGACTAGTCAGTGCTTTCAAAATGTACTCACTCAGCAAACCACTGGGGCAGCCCCACACCCCCAGAGGCGAGGGACCACGTTTGGGGAGATGCCGAGCTCCGGCTCTCGTCTCTCGCTAGGAGGTAATCCTTCCAGTCTCTTGGGTGCACAGGAAGGTCCAGCACTTCCAAATCAGAGCCCCCAAGACCCAGTCAGTCTTCTGCTGCCACTAAAGCCTGAGAACCACTGAGGCCTGGTCTCCATGGCTTCTGCAGGCTCTCCCATTTCAGATAAAGGGCTGTTGATGGACTCATTAGCCCACGGCCCATTTGATTTTTCTCCTCCCTGGAGAAGGATTTCCTCTTCCTCCTGGGTCTTCCCACAGTTCTCCAGCCAATGGATCCTCAGTCCCTTGGAATTTGTCTTGTATCTGTGTCTGTCTGTCCTGACATGCCAGGGCAGGAGCTCGTAGACTAATGGAAGCCCACCTGTGGTCGCAGCATCTACCTCCCCATCCCAGAACACACACACACCAGCGCATACACACTCAGCACAGTCACTGGCCTTTATTTACTGCCACAGCCCTTGAAAGTGGTGTTAGGAGATTGCAATTTTGAGTCTTTCCTGACATTCCACCAAAGGCTTGTCTTTTGCAACTAATGCTGCACACAAACACACAGCAACCATCACACATATGCACTCTATTACACTCCACTGTAACTCAAGGTAGTGTGCCATTTTATAAAAGGAGCTGCTGCAGCTTATGAAAGAAATAGTGCTGTGTCCTGGAGCTGAGCTGTGACATGAGGAGCCAGGATTCCAGCCTTGGCGCCCATCTCCACCACAGAGCGCTTGGCTCGCCCAGCGGGGAGGACTCAGGAGTCCTGGCAGAGTCAACACGTTCTTCATGGGAGAGGGGCACGGTGAGCGTGGCTGCGGCAGGGGGAGGGCTCTGGACCAGAAACCAGCCACTCCCCCCCGTGACCCTCTCTCTGTTCATGAAACAGTGTGACACACTTGCCCAGTACTTGAGCATGCGCTTGTCCCCGTTACCCCATGTGTTGCCACATTTTTCCAGATAGCAACAGCAGCAGGTACTAGAGAAGGTCTCCAGCTTTAGGCCCCACCTGAGCCCCCCTGGCCTGGTGTCCAGATATCATTCCTATCAGAGAGTTCTCCCCGAGGCCGCGCCCTCTATCTGTGGGTTTGGAGCCGACAGCAGAGTCTGGTACCCACACGGTGGGTTATTCATACCCCATGCCGTGACTCCACACCCCCAAGACACACACACTCACCATGAGATGCTGGAAGAGCCAAGAACGCATTATATTGGTGGCATGCTTGGGCAACACTCCTCGTTTGTTCTTGGACTTCTTATCCTCATTGTCCAGGAGGGAGGTGAGGTCAAGGTTAACCTTCAGGGCACGTGGAGAGAAAATCAGCATCAGCAGCCTGTGAGGCCAGCGGCTGGGGACCTGTTGCCACAGCGACGGCAGGCTCTGCTGCCAGCCCCTTTCCCGGCTCATTCCTAGGGCCCTGGGGAGGTCACCTTTCCCTCTCACCCCACGCCAGCCCCTCAGAGAGTGGAGGTGAGGCTTGGGTGATGGGAGAAGGGAAGAAGGACAAGGAGGAAGAGATGGGGAAGGGGGAGAGGGAGGGAGGGAGGGAGAGAGAGAGAGAGAGCGAGAGAGAGAGAGAGAGAGAGAAAGACAGAGGAAACAGGGCCATGCAGAGAGAACAGTAGAAGATATGAATTTGCCATAAGCTGTCAAGTAGTTATCAGCATTTCTGTGGTAATTTTCAGTTTGCAAAGCACTTTCCTATCCATTGTCGTGGTTCATTCTCACAGCAGCCCTGTAGGTTGGCTAGGCTGTGTGCAGTTGCTATTAATCCCCCTTTTATCAATAAGAAGTCTGAGGCTCAGAGAGGTTAGGTGACTTATCCGAGAACCCAGAGTTAATGTCAGATCCCAGACTCTGACTTCCAATCTTTCTACTCTTCCTTTGTGTGTGCACTCTCTACCACTGAGGGACACAGCGGCTCAGTCTGCAGACAGGAATAGGAAGTGCAGGATCCTTTGATGTAACCCCAGGAGGGAGGCAGCAAAATCCCAGGAGTTGATAAAACCTTTCCAAGACCCAGCTTCTTATCTGTAAAGTAGGGGTAATGATACTTCCTAGAGGATGATGAGGATTCAATGAGTCACTCGTGTAAACTGCCTGGCAGATAAGAAGCGATTACAGGTGCCCTAGCCCACACCATGCACATGTGCACACACCTACACACACTCACCTGTGTGTTCTGGATCTGGATGGCTCCCTGGGGGATTGCTTGGGTGACCACCTGACCCTGGGAGGTTACCATGGTAACCGGTTGGTATAAGGCTCCACCTGAGGAGACAACCAGTTTTGGGGTCCCCTGCCATGGGAGTGGGTAGGAGCAAGGGCAAGCAGGGTTCCCAGTTCATTTGGCACTCACGTGTAAAGACCCTCTACTTTGGAGCCCTTGGGTAGCGAGCTACGGCTCTTCTGCTTTATGGGTGGGTGGGGGATAGTATCTAGGGCCTAGGGCAGAGCCTCTGGTGGGAGGTGCTTCCGGAAAGGGACAACAGCCTTACTTGGTCCCCTCAGGGGCTCATGAGATTTTGACCCAAATTTGTTCTAAGCCATCACAATTGGGTCTTGGTGCTAACCGTCTATAAACTTACAGAAAACTTTAGTCAAGAAACTGAGCTGGGAGCCCCTCCCTCGGTGGAGGACAACCCCCACCCCTGGAACCACCTCGGGGCCACCCTTTCTCCTCCCAGGGAATTCCCACAATCCCCCTTCCCGGTCTTTGCACCGACCTGACACGACTTGTGAGTTGACGGTTGTCATGGCGATGTTGCCCTGCTGCAGCGCTGAGGCTGGGACCACAATCCCCTGGGGATTACTGGAGACTGCAGACATGGAATTGGGGGAATTCTGCAGGAGGTCCTGGCAGTGAGGGAGGCGTGGTTTGTGACAAGGACACTGAGAGCTTAGACCCTACAGCCCCAGAGTCCTCTTCTGTCCTTTCCCCTTCCTGCCTGCCCCCCTCCCTCCTTCTAGCTCCTCCCCAGACCCAGGTCCAGAAGGCAATTCTCTTGGTTTCCTAGAAAGAGTGAATAAGAGGGCTCAATTAAAAAAAAAAAAACCCAAAAGAGTCACCCATTTAACCATTCCATTACCCTGAAAACCTAAGGCACAAATTATCTGATAACCCCATGGTCTCCTCCTTGGCTATACTTTGAAATCTCCAGTAATGATGCTTGGGTTCCAATCTCAGAGAGTCTCGTTTAATTGGTCAGGAGTGTGTCCTGGGCTCTGGATTTTTTCTTGATCAGATCCATCATATTCAATGGGCTGTGGGTTATTAAAAGCTCCCCAGGTGATTCCACTGTCAGCCGGGTCTGAGAAACTGGCTTCACCTGGTCGGCACCTGCTCATCCTTCAGCCACACTTGTCTCCTGATGCTTTCCCGTCCCCCGGCTCCTCTCCACCCACCTCCATCACAGGCCTGTCACACTAGGCTGCACACACAGAGCAGCCTCCAGTTCTCACCTTTGTATCCTTAGCACCTAGCTCAGGATACTAAAATGCATGTTAAATAAGCAAATGAAAGCCGCCCTAGCCTTCCCATAACCTTTCTTCTAAGGGTGTCTCATATGAGCCTCAGCCACCTTTGGCACATGGCATCGATTCTGTTCTCTTCCTCAGGCTCCCCACAGGATTCCACTGGAAACAGACTCTCGTCTCCCCACACTGCCGACCAGCACAGAACCTTTGCCGCTTTTCTTTGCGTTAGCCCAGGCAGGTAAGACATGTTTTCCTGGCCCTCCGCTCCCCTCACCATTCCCGGTTAACAGCTGGGTAAAGAAGTCCTTGGACTTGCTGTGGAGCCCTCCCTGCTCTCTGGAGAGCCTGCACTGGGAGGCTGGGTGCTTGGAGAGAATTTGTGAGGAAGGAATAGGATGTGGGAGAGGTTAGGGTCTCTAGGTTTGGAGAAGACAAAAAAGGCAGCGAGTGAAGTGTGGGGGCCTCAGGAGGCCAGCCTGGGTCTCTTAGCTCCTCCTAGCCACGGTTCCTCATCTGAAGACAGGGCTTGAACCAGTCAACAGGGCCAATGGCCATTTAGGTGACATTCCCACGCTCAAATGCTGGAATCGTAAGGCGTGAACTGCAAGGATTTAGAGACAGGTAAATGGTCAAGGAAATAGACAAAATGGGGGGAAAAAGAAGGCCCCAGCTTCCCAGTTTTTGTTTTAGGGCGTGAAGAAGCTTGGGTCTTCAGCCTCCAGGGCAAGTCTAGGGTTTTGAGCCCAGAAATCTGTGTTTGGAGGAAACCTCGAGCCAGTGACTGCCTACCTGTAGCAACAGACGAAGGGAAAGTGTTACAGCCCAGGGGACAGCCATGGCGAATCTCCTCCCAGACCCTGACAACACAGAAACTGGCAGAGCCTGTCAGGAAGTGGAAGTCGGCACTGATTTATACATCTCACTCGATTCAGCTGATTAAATCCCCCTTGGCGTCTCCTCCAGAGCTGCCTTTTTTACTCTCCTGGGTTGTCTCTGGCCCAAGAGCTGGAGGAGTACTGCCTATAAATAAGCAGCGCCAGGAGGAGAGGAGCCAAGCACGCCCTCCTCCCACCCACCTGCCGCACACACGGGCCTCCTGGTCTAGCTCCTCCGGGTGGGTGGGGCGATGGAGGCCTTGCTTCTATTCTGAGCTCACCTCTGCTGCTGTGACCTTGGGAAACAGAGGGGGCAGCTCTTGCCCTGGCTTCCCCTTCCTGGGGCCCCGCGGGAGCCTCGAAGCCCCTGAAGTTTATACTTTGAGCAGAGCTCTTGGCCTTCCTGTTCCTGCAGTCGCGGTCTAGAATGGAGTCTGCCATGCAGAAGCCTAGAAACTGGAAGAGCCCCTGGAAGCCACACATTTCCCCTCCCTGAAGTACAAATAAGGCACTGAGGTTTAGAGATGGCCAGGACTTCCCAAGGCCACACAGCCGGTTAGCAGCCAGAGGACCAGAACACAGATCTCCTTCACCCACAAATGCCCCCTACACAGGTTCTGGGCTGCAAATGCTCCTTGAATCCTGCGGGTCAACCAATCATCATTGCAGGCAAGGTGAACAGATAAAAACTAAAACTCGGAAGTCCAGAAGCAGCGTGGGCACTGGAGGAAAGGCAATCACGTCACCACCCTTCTGTGGGCCTCATCTCCTTATGTATACAGTGCATGTGACACCAGGACCCTCAACACCTGGGTTTTCAGTGATGAGACTGCTCTGAGTTTGAGTTCTCCTTGTTTCAACATCCCAGCCTGCCATTCTCATGGCATGTAAACCGTGCTGACACTATATTTGAAGCTGACGCAAACTCGGAAGGTAAATTTACTTTTTTTTTTTTTTTTTTGAGACAGGGTAGAGAGTCTTGCTATGTTGCCCAGGCTTGTCTCAAACTTCTGGGGTCATGTAACCCTCCCACCTGAGCCTCCTGAGTCATTGGGATTACAGGTGTGAGCCACCACACCAGGCTTGAAGGTAAATTTAATGGGGGAGTGGGTACCTCCATGCCATTCACCTTAAAACCAGTGGAAGTGACTTATCAATCTCTTGTTTGGAATCACCCATGCTAGCTTGTGCCTCTTCTGGTAGGGATATTTGAGAATTTCAAACATAAAAGGTTGTCCCAGACTTTCTTCACCCCCCAAAAAGTACCCAACAAGGTTAGAAAAATACAAGCAAAGTCAGTAAAATAAATACAAGATGTGTCCCTTGGGATTCGACCAACACACATTGTTTCCTAGCCAAAGGCAGAAGGTGAGCCACCACCTGGATGCTTCGTCTGCTTACTCAGACCCTGGCTGCTTCTCCACCTTGTGGCTTGGATACCCTCCATGCCAATTTACCCAGTTTGGGTAACTAAAGGCAATTTATGCATTGGATCAGAGCCTTCTATTTCCTACCCTGCTCTCCCTTCTCTGGGTCTTTGGCTGGAAGGTGCTGAGAGGCAGCCAGATTCTATCAGTGAAGGAATAAAATAAAAACCTTCAGAGATAGAGTCCAAGGGCAGGGCTGGGACTGGCAACGTTTTAGGTGGGGCAGGGAAGAGGAAGCAAAATTTTGGCATCCCGGAGGTCTGGGGAAATGATATTCATCCCTTACATCTGTAAACATGAGCTGCTTCACAAACCTGCCTTGAGCGTGTTTTTTTTTTTGTTTTTTTGTTTTTTTTTGTTTGTTTGTTTTAAGACATAGGTTCTCAGGGCCACTGGATCAAGACCCTCACCCATCATCTAGCAATCTATATTTTTAAAAACCTCCTTGTGATGGTCCCAAAAATCAGATGGGTCTGAAAACGACCCATTTACCATATACACTGAGTATTAGCATTCTTTCACCACGCTATTCCATTTTAATGTCACCATCACCCCATGGGGTCAGCAGGACAGACTGTCCTATTTGCCTGAAGAGAGATTGAGGTCCAGAGAGGATGGAAGTGACTTCCCAGAGTCAAGTAAGTGTGCCTCCAGCCTAAGGCCTCTGGCTCTGAGTGTAGGACAAGTGCTCACACAGAGAGGATATGTGCTTCCGGGTCAGACAGACAGGCTCCAATGCAAGCACAGTGCCTGGCACATTTAGCCATCCAATAGTTTATTTCCCACTTCCCTTGGCTAAGGTCACTCAACTAGGGAGTGGCACAGTTGGGATTTAAAAACCTGTCCTAGAAGCCTTCAAGTCACTTGAGTTCTTTACTTAGCAACCGAAGGGGTTCAGCTGGGGTTGCGCACGCAGGCAGAGTTGTGCAAACCTTGCTACATGTCTCCCTGTCTGAGATGTTCCCGGGCAATGGTCTAGTCCCAGGATCCTAAGCATCATCTCTGACTAGCCCCACAACTCCACTTGGCTGCGATTTCCAGTCGAGGCTTAGTCTCTAGCGCTGTAGAATGGAGACAAGGGGGCTCTGACTCTCTTTTCTGAGGGAGGAACTTCCAGAGCAGCAGTGGGAACCCCGTGGGGAGTGTATGTTAGCTAAGCGCACGGTATTATTAGCTTTTTGACAGCTTCCCCTCAGGACTTATCAGACTCCAAACGCAGGTAGGTGCCACTGTGTCTAGACACACAGTTGCTCCCCTCTAGGCTCCTTAGCACCCAGATGGAGGTGAGAAGAGCGTTTGGTACGGTTCTAGTTACGTTTTTCAGCACCCAAAGCCTCACATCCCTGCTGGAATTATCCAGGAACCTGGGGATGACAGCTGGTTATCCAGCCCAAGAATTCTGTTTGTTTTGTTCCACTAGGAACACAGCCGTGGTGTCCCCAAGCCTCTGGGAACTGCCTGAAGCCTGGGAATCAGATGAAAACCAACACGCTGGGCTCCACGGGCACCCCCGGAAGTGGTCCCACTCCTGTTCCTTGTGTGCTGTTGATTGAGACTCAGAAGCAAAGAGCCTCTCAGGAGGGGCAGAGCAAGGCAGGGCTTTGGTTTTGGAATGGCAGAGTTTGGAATGGCAGAGAACTGGTGCCTTCCGAGCACTATCCTCTGGGCCAGCTGCAACACGCTGGAACTGCAGCTGCCACTCATTCTTCACAGACCTCAGTGGTCACCAGGGGAGTTTTACTCCAAATTGCATTTGGAACAGCAGAAAGATGACTTGTTCCAAAGGAAGGCCTTACTAAGAAACGATGAGAAGCTGTGGAATGACTTTTGGAAGTGGGGGCTGCAGAGGGCCACATGAATGGACAGTGGTCTGACGTCAGCCCAGGAAGAGCTGTCTGTCCCTGTGAGCCACTGTGCTTCATTGTTAACAGAGAAAGGGCTTGAGCTGCCCTGGGAGACTCAAGGAAGACTTCATTTCCACTCAAGGAAGGAATTCCTGGAAGAAACCAGAACGGGACAAAGACATGAAGGAGTGAAGGAAATAAATGACAGAAAAGTTTCTGTTTAAGCTGTTTCGAAATAGATGGAATTTTTATCTTACTTGGATGCCTGTGAAACAGGGGAATGAACGGGATGGCCTGGCAAAGATCCTTCCAGCTGAGGATTGTAAAAGAGCCAATGCCATTTCCTAAGGATTGTGTGGGAGGGTGAGGGACGGTGAGTCGGTGGCCGGAGTGGGGTGCAGTGTGGAGCCAGCCCCAGCCACCTGCCATCCTCCCCCTGGCCACTAGAGGTCTCTGCTGATCCACTGGCTCAGACCACACTCACCAAAGCCTCCCAGAAGGCCCGCGCTGGCGGCTCCCCTGCCTGGGCTGGGGGCGGGTGGGGCTCGGTTCTGAATGTCTCCTTTCCGCTGGAAAGCTTGTCCTGACCTCCCCAGGGCACAGCCGCGGCCCGTCCTCTGGACTCTTCAAAGCCTCCCATCTGCCTTACATACTGGACACAACAGAATGGTTCTCTCTAATGCAGGCGTCCTCTTTCCCTAGCTTGGTGGCAGTCTTTTTGAGAGAAGGAGGGGTCTTTCTCTGAATTCCCAGAAACTGCTTAGCATAATGTTAAGTGCATGGTACATGCTAGATACATGTGTGGTCTGACTTTGGCCTAAGGCTGTGGGTGTATTCCTGTGTGTGGTGGGATGTGTGTGTGTGGGATGTGTGTGAGTGTGTGTATGTGATGTGTGTGTTTGTGTGTGCCTGTGCAAATGTGCCTTAGGAGGGTGGAAAGGTTGTCCTTGTCCCCAGACACCCTTTCCCGGCAGCATCCCTCCGTTATGGCAGAGCCAGGGCCCTGTCTTAGACCAAGAAAAGCCAGATTCCCACACTCGGGAAAGCCAAGCACATGTAAACAAGCCACCTAATCCTGTTCTTGTTCCACTCCTGTTGGGGGCCTTGGTCTCAAGGGAAAGGCAGCTCTGGCCTGTGGGGACAAGCAGCAGCTGCTGCTCTTAAGGAACATTCCTTCTCAGGCGGGAGAAGCGCTCAGGTTTCACTAGCCTGGCAGCAAAGGCCACCTTCTGGTCTCCGGGCTCCATGGCTGCAGGGCTAGGGGTGAGGAACCGGCAGAAGAGACAGCTTTAATGCCTGTGACAGGCAGTGTGGCTCATTTTATCCCACTTCAGTCTAGGGATGCCCCTGTCCATCTAAGTAGTGATCTTTCCAGGGCAGATCGCCCCCCTACCCCAGCCCCATCCAGTCTTCTCCCTGGTCCTGTCCTCAGGATGCTTAGCCACTGGGCAGAACCTCTAGGGTCCTGGCTGAGGTGATGGCCCCCTACCCCTTCGGCCCCCTGCCAATCTGGAAAATCCAAAATTCCTTGGAGGTCAATAGGCGAGTGCCACCCTTCCCAGGTAGGGATGTATTGATTAGCCCCCTTCCTCTTCTGCTGGGGAGGTGTAGAGCTGCAGAGTTGCATCTGGCAGCTGGGCCTAGCATCTCAGAATGTCCTCAACTTTGCACCTCTCATTTCCCTACTTCCAGTCTACTAGCAAATCCAAATCCTTGCTTCGTAGCAATTGGCTTCTTCCTCTGTAGTCCCTAACCCCCTGACCAATAGCTAGGTAGGGTCATCCCTCCCCACCCAGGTCCCAGGACCCCTGATTCTTCTCCCCATGTGTCACAAAAACATATCCCCATGTAGCAAGAAGAACATGGACTCTGGAATAGCCCATCCTGGACTCCACCACTTGCTAGGTGTGTGACTTTGAGCCAGGGTCTTCACTTCTCTCAGCTTCTCTTTTCTTGGATGTAAAATGGAGAAAATCATGTGTACCTTGCAGCCTGTCATGTAGAGTAAATTAGATAATCTGTGGAAGGCACCTAGTACACACCATGTTTGAGACAGAGGGGAGCTTAATAAATGGTCACCATCTCCCCTCTTCTGCCAGCTCTTCTTGCACCAATACAAGATGTGGCTAATCAATTGATTTCTCTCCAGCGTGTCTCCAGCCCTGACCCTGTTGCCTACATTTTCCACTACGTTTAAAGTCTTTAGCAGTCGGCCACCACTATCAGCCCCCAAACAGAACTCCCACACATTTGGCTTCAAGGTACTCCATCATTACACTTGGAGACCTGGGACTGTGTCACATCCATTTTTATATCCCCAGAACTCAGTAGGCTCCAGAGGTGCCTGAATGGATGCAGGATGCATGAATGAATGAGCCCCCTCCACCCCATCTCCTCTCTAGGGATTCTGATTGGCTCTCTCTGTTTCTCGCCTTCTTCCAGACTTCTTGCGATTTTGGAAACACTCACCTTTATAAAGATTGCCAAATAGGCTACCAACTCTCACCAAGCCTGCCTGAAATGCCACCTCATCCAGGAAGCCCTCCCAAGGCCAATGAATCTGTAACTTCTCCAATCACAATGGGCAAAGTCCTCCTGTTGGCCTCTCCACTCTGTCCTGAGGTTTGTTTATCCTATTGTGGTGCAGGAACAAACTGTCCATGAAGGTGTGAGGGCTGGGTCTGGGACTTGGTCCCTCTCTGAGGAAGGATGAAGGATGCTGAGTAGAGACTGGGGCAACCTCAAGCCACATGTGTGGATCGCCCAGTCCAGAATCCCTGCCTGCAGCTCCTCTCCCCATCTCTTTGGCTGCTCCTTTCCTCTATACTCTTGACCCCGAGCATTTCACGGCTGACATGATTTATCTAGATCCTCATTGCGATTCATGGCTCTCTCTCCCTGAGACTGGGAGCTCCTCTTGGACAATGGCTTGTGCCTGTTCTCACAGGACCTAGCACAGTACATACAGTGAGTGCCCCCCAAATGCTTGGCAATTGAATGAGAACCATGATTCAATCCAATTTGCCTGCAATAGAGCAGAGGCTTAAATCTCCACAGAGAAAAAAGGATGAATTTCAGGTCAAACTAATACTTGAGTGAGGTGGGAGTTAAGGTCTCTCTAGTGGAATGGTTCCATTTGTGCCCTCTAGGAAGGACAAGAGAACCCAGAGTCGGGTCTAGAACCAGTCTCCTTACAGAGGATGCCCCCCACCAAGAAACCTGGGCTCTGAGGAGTAGGAAGCCTAGGTGTCATTGGGTGCCTGCAGCACAGGATGGGTTCCTAGGGAGGGGGAAAATCTAGCTGTGGCCCAGGTCTTTGAAAGTCTGCTTTAGTCCCCTGCTTGGTAGAACAGTCTCCCTTACTTCCCGTCTCCACTCTGCCCAGCAGAGAAGACTCACACAGAGGAATCGAAGGCTGAGCAGGAAAACGCTCAATCCATCGATCTGGATGGAGGACACGGCATAGCATCTGGGAGTGGGGGTACCAAGTTGAAAACAAAAATGTCTCCCGCTTTGCAACACAAGGCTGGATGATTAGCACACAGGGAAAACCATGAGCCAGCAGTTTGCAACAAAGCTGGCAGGCGGCTGGAATGTTGATCCAGAGGATCATGTTCCAGAGGGGAGACACCCCTCCCCAGGCCAGGCTGGTGCTCAGTGAGGCTATTTCAGGCCGGGGGGATTAAGGGTGAACCATGACGACTGCATGTGCCTGCGTGTGCACACACATACACACACACACACACTCACAAGCTCCTTTTCTCTCTCCTCTCCCATAGAGGCTCCTGCGTCTTGAACCCAAGACCTGCCTCCTGCACTGAAAGTCTCTGGTCCCCGATTCTTAGCAGCCCCGGGGCCTCTCCTTCCTGGGAGAACCCATGCAAGCCCCGCCCCTACCTTAGGGCAACAATGACAGGGCCCTGTCCTGGGAAGGCTTAAGAGATGTGTGAGTGTGTAGGTGGGCCAAGGGATGGCCAGAGAAGGCAGGAGAGCAGGTTACAAAGCTCCTGCCATAGCCTGTGTGTAATTACAGTATTTACCCCCGAAGCCTGAGCAAAGCAGGCAGTGGCAGTCAGAGAAAATGCAGGGGCAAGTTGGAGTAATACAATAGGAGCAGCACATAGCACATCCTCCTGACTTTCCTGCCTCCTCGTACCCTGGCTGCGCACTGAGCCACATCCATTGTCCTTTCACTTGCTTTCACTCTTGCTGCCATTCCTCTCTCCATCTGTCCTTCTGCCCCGTCGTTCTCTGTATCATCTCCCTTTTCCTGCGTTTGTGTGCCTCCCTGTCTCTCTCTGTTGCTCTTTTCCTCCAATTCTTCAGCCTGTCTCTGCCTCCCTCCTGAATGTTGACCCTGCATATTTGGCTTTCTTTCCCTTTATTTTTCTTCCTATTTCTCCTTTCCTCCTTTGGCTTCCCCTTGCCCCTGCCCCCCCCAATTTTCTTTCTCTCATTCCATTATTTCTTTCAGTAAATACTTTCCGGCCATCTATCTTGCACAAGACCTTGTGGTAGCCACTGCTGGGGTCACAGGGAGAGTACACGAGGAATCTGAATCGATGAGTCTACTTCAAGAGAGTATCAGCAGGCAGAGGCTGGGAATGGCTGTTTTTGGTCTATAATAAGGTGATTGGGTGATTTCAAACATGTAAAATACTGTCACAGCTCAAAAAGTGTTATCTGGGATAGGAGATGACATGAACACAAGCATCTATAATATAAAGTCAGAGCGACTTGTGCCATATTGATGGCTCAGCAAACTCCAGCGGTTAGTGGAGGGCAGGAAGCGTCCATTCTGGATGGGGCGTCAGGGAGTCCTTCTGGGTGAGCAGCCTTGTTCCCACCCTTGGGGAAGAAGCTGGGTTTGGTTATGCAGAGATGATGGGGTTGGGAGGGAGGTCTCACCCGAACAGACAGGCATGGAATGATGGTTACAGCACCCCGAACAGTCAGATTGGCCCAGCCAGGAAGGCTGAAGCCTGACCTAGGAGGGCCTTGAATGTCAGGTGAACAGATGTGAAAGCCCTCCCTTCCACCCCCAGGGGCATGGCAAGCAGGGTTTCTGAGCAGGAGAATGACAAGAGCAAAGTTAGAAAGATGAATCCAGCAGCAGAAGCTTAAGAGATGCGTGGGTGTGCAGGTGGGCTGAGGGATGGCCCGGAGAGCAGGTTAGGAAGCTCCTGCTGTAGCCTATGTGTAATCACCGTATTTACCCCGAAGCCAGAACAAAGCAGGTGGTGGCAGTCAGAGAAAATGCAGGGACAAGTTGGAGTAATACCAAGTAGGAATACCTCACTAAGTGTCTTTTCTCTTAGTGCCTCGCTGGCATCCCCCCTCCCCCACACCCACGCCCAGTTGTCTGTTTCCTCTTTCCCAGCTGATCAATGGCCTTTCTGCAGTGGCCACCCCGGGGCCAGCTTGACTTCCAGGCAGAGATCTGATGCTTCCAGTGATAGGAATCAAAATTCCTCCCTCTTCCCTCAAACTCAGAAGGCTGAGTGCTGGGATTCTCCAGGGGGACTGATTTTTGCAGGTGACAGCATCTCTGAGACCTTAACCATCCAGAGCCCACGTTATCCTTTTCTGCAAACCCCACTTCTCCAGTGACCCTGTTTCTGCAAACTGACTTGTCAGTCTCAGACCTCCAACCCTGCGGGGGCTGAGGTGGCTGCTAAGCCCTCTGCCTCTCCTTCCTTCCCCCACTACCCTGGTGCACCCCCAGCTCCAGAGCTCGAGGTGGAGTTGGAGGGCCCAGGAGGGGAAATCCAGTGCCTCTCCAAGGACCTGATTACTTCCAAAGACTCGTGCTAATTTTCTGATATGATCCTCACATCTCTGTGAGGCACTAAATCCTCATTACTTTTCCTGACCGATGCATTCTAATTAGATCAACACTTAAAAAAAATTCACAATAGCCACAGGATGGCTTTCCATCTCATTAACTCCTCACTTATTATTTTCATGAAAATTACTGATAAAAATGTGCATCTCCATTTGGCGAGGCCTCACAGCCTGCTCAGCTCCTATCTTGCATCTCTCCCATCACCGGGACTGTGCAGCGTCACCATGGTAACCCACAATAATAGAAACTAATAAATTACAAACGAGATGCTCGTTGAGCAATTATTGTCCTCTTTTATGCAAGTTTCTTGCTAATTTTGATCATAAGGGAAAGTACAATAAGACTCTGAAGGAATGAGTCTATTTCAAGAGAATATTAGCAGGCAGAAGCCCGGGCGGGTGTTTTTAGATCTGTAATAAAGTGACTTGGTGATTTCAAGCGAGAGGAAGAGGAAGTAAACTTCTTGCCCTATGTCCTGGGCAGTACTCACTACTGAGTCGCACAAAGAGCCCACTGGGGTGGGTTGGATGTGATACCGAGTGTATCTTTTGTGCTTGTTGTCAAAATGTGCAAAGTGAGGCTGGCCTTCTAGAAGTCAGCCTGTCCCCTCCCCTGACTCCACCAATCTGGGGAGACAGAGTACATGGGTGGTTCCTTAGGGGTCTAGGGACAAAAATGGCACAGCCTTTCTTTGGTACTACTTCCAGCACCTCTCGGCACTCACTCCTAGAAAGTTTACCTGCATCCCCATGCCTGATTGTTTAACGAGAAGAGGCTACGGAGGACTCCTTGGGGACTCTTCAGGTGTCTTCCAGGACTCAGGGGCTCAGTGGAAGGAGAACAAAGTCTCAAGCCTGTGGCTTATGCAGATGCCTGTGAGTTGGGTGGGAAGGTATTGCCAGGCAGCGTTCTCCGTTTGTAGGTTTGGGGAAAATATGCCGCCCTGGAGGGGAAAGCCCATTCTTGCCCAAAGCGTGTAGTCAGCATTTCTGCATTTCCCAGGTCTCAGGAAGGAGGTGGCAGGGGAACCTGGGAACAGGGTGGTTTGAGGTGACATTGACCATGGCCCTGAACCTTAGGGGGACAGAGATGCCAGAGTAGCGTGAGTGCCTGGAGAATGATTAGGGAGCAGCAGGCCCATGGGAAGCTGGCTTCACCCATTAGGTGGGCAGGATTCAGGGAATGACTGCTTTCCCCAGATGCCCTTTCCCAGAAACGCAGATGGCTCAGCAAGCCGCAGCCTCTTAAGAAGCCTGTGGGGCTGGGATATCTGAGCCCAGTCCCAGCTCATCCTCCAGGAGAGCTTTCCATCTCCTTAGCTCTGGTGCCCACTCTGGGGGATACTTTGGGCCAGGAAGCCAGGAATGGTTTTGGACATTGTCCCTCTCCGATCTGGTCATTTTCAAGGGAATACTAATGCCCTGGCAGGGCAGGGTGTGTGTAAAAAAGGGATGGGATGACCTAACAGATATGAAGAGGAGTGCATCAGAGGAGGGCCCTCATGGCAAAGGAACCCAGTGGGTCTAACCCAATGAAGGTCACCAGGGGACCTTCCTCCACGCCTGGCTCCAGAGCTGGGCTTAGGAGCCTGGCTTAAGAGATGGGACCCAGCTCTGGGTGTTACCTGTGAGTGGAGGTTGATGGAGGGCTGGTTGGGGGAGTAGGGCCCCCCTAGATCATTCCTGAGCAGGTTATCACTGTGCATCTTGGTTTTGAGGCAGGTGATGTAACGGTTACAAAAGTCCTTGCAGAGTTCATTGACTTTCTCCAGCTCCAGCAGGTGGATTCTCAGGACCTGGATTGCCTTCACCATCTGCGGAGAGGGAGGAGAGGTGAGCCCAGGTGTCTGCATCCTATTCCCCTCACTGCCTGGACCCCCAGCCCCCAGCACCCCAGGGGAGGGGAGCCTACACCCTGCCCTAGCTCATGCTTCCTACACTTGATCTTGGCCAAAAGGCCCAGAAGTGGTGGGCGGTGCCTTCTCATCCCCTTGACTTCAGTTCTAATGATGGCTCTCTGCTAATTATTCCTTTGCTCTGAGCCCTCTGTTATCACAGCTGTTCTTGAGGCAGTTGTGATATTCTGAGAACAGCATTGGCCTTAGCGATGGAAGGCCAGGTCCAAGCCCCGGGCCTGTCATTTACTATCTGTGTGAGCTTGGGCAAGTTGCTCAAGCTCTCTGTGCCTTAGTGGCTAACAAATGGGGATAATTATATTCTCCCTGACAAGTTTACAGGTTTGTTGCGAGTGTTGTATGAGGGCGTATACACGGTAGCACATTGTGAGGTGTGAAGGACCAGGCAAGCATGAAGAAGACGGAGATCAGAATTTCTTATAAGTGCCTCTAGAGCTCAGGGACTGTCTATTCTTAAACAAGCATTCTGAGTGCCTCATGGGATACCGGTTACCTTGTGGACACTCTGTGGATACTCGCTGACGGACTGAATAATCCAGCATGACTTAGCTGGGCACCAGCTACCTCACTGTCTGCTGTGGCCTTTTCCATGCCCTTTGGATTGCTGTATGGGAGCCTGCTGCCTCTTCAAATGGACATTCTTAACCTTTTCATGGCAAGAAGCTATTTTGCAATTGAAGCTTTGCTCTTTACTGCTGTTATTATCATAAAAAGAAAATACTATGGAAGGTATGGAAAGCAGGGTGAAAAAAACCTGTCTTTGATCCAATTGCCCTACAGAATGATGATTTTTTTCCCACACGCATATATTTTAACATAGTTTCAATAACCTTATGCATGCAATTTTGTTTTCTGTTTTTTCCCTCTAGTTTAGCAAATCTGTTTTTCTAAGTGCCAGAATTGTTTTCTCTATCCTCTCTTCTAGACTATGAGCTTTGAGAAGAAAGGGGTGATGTCTAATTTGCTCACCATATTATCTTCAGCACCAACACATATGGATATGGAGTAAACATTTGCTGAATGGATGAAAGTTATTGAGTAAATGTATTTTTAAATGTTGCATATTATTTCATGTATGTGCCATACTTAACCAGTCCCCTATTAGGTATTTAGATTACTTCTAATTTTTCAATTTTATAAAAAATGTTACAGTGAATATTTTCTAAGCTTATAGGTTTTTTTTTATAAAAAATGTTTCTGCATTATTTCTTTAGGATGAATTCCCAGAACTGACAGGAAAAAAAGCTATGAATGTTCTTGTGGATTATGATAAATATTGCCAAATTGCTTTTCAATAGGGGGTTGTTCAAATGGTGCTAGAACAATTAGACATCCATATGCAACAAAAACTGAATCTTGATTTAAACCTCATACCGTAGATGAGATTAACTCAAAATGGATCAAAGACATAAATGTAAGACATAAAACTATAAACCTCTTAAAAAAAACAGGAAAAAATCTTCAGGATCTAGGGTGAGGCAAAGAGATCTTAGAGTTGACACCAAAAGCATGATCCAGGCCAGGCACAGTGGCTCATGCCTGTAATCCCAGCATTTTGGGACATCGAGGCAGGAGGATCACTTGAGGTCAGGAGTTTGAGACCAACCTGGCCAACATGGCGAAACCCCATATCTACTAAAAATACAAAAATTAGCCAGTGGTGGTTGTGCATGCCTGAAGTCCCAGCTACTTGGGAGGCTGAGGCAGGAAAATCGCTTGAACCTAGGAGGTGGACATTACAGTGGGCCGAGATCGAGCCACTGCACTCCAGCTTGTGCGACAGAACGCAACTCTGTCTCAAAAAAAAAAAAAAAAAAAAAAAAAAAAGATGATCCAGTGAGGAACTGGACCTTGTCAAAATTAAAAATGTTTACTCTTCAAAAGACCTTGTGAAGATGAAAAGACTACATACTGGAGGAGAATATTTGCAAACCAAAAATCTGACAAAGGACTTGTATCTAGGATATATGAAGAACCCTCAAAACAAAACAGTAAAATAACAAGCAACCCAATTAGAACATGGTCATAAGACATGATTAGACATTTCACTGAAGAGGATATACAGATGGCAAATAAGCACATGAAAAGATATTCAATGTCATTAGTCACTAGGGAAATGCAAATTAAAACCGCAATGAGATATCACTACACACCTATTGGTATGGTTAAAATAAAAGAAATAAATATGACAACACCAAATGCTGGTGAGGAACTGGAGACTAGAACACTCAGACATTGCTGGTAAGAGTGTAAAATGGTACAGCCACTCTGGAAAACAGTATGACAATTTCTTACAAAACTAAATATGTGCGCACTATATGACCCAGCAATTGTACTCTTGGGCATTTATCCCAGAGAAATAAAAACCTATGTTCTTACAAAAACCTGTATACAAATTGTTCAAAGCAGCTTTACTTCTAATAGTCAAAAATGGGAAACAACTCAAATGTACTTCAATGGGTGAGTGGATGAAGAAACTGTAATTCATCCATATCATGGAATATAACTCAGCAATAAAAAAGAATGAGCTATTGATATGCCCAACAATGTGGATAGATTGCAAGGGAATTTTGCTGAGAGACAAAAGCCAGTCTCAAAGGATTATATACTATATGATGCCATTTACATAACATTTTTGAAATGACAAAATTATAGAGATGGAAGACAGATTAGTGGTTGACAGCGGTGGAGTGGAGGAGGGAGGAAGGAACTGTTCTGTACCTTGCTATAACAATGTTTATGTAGATCTAAGTATATGATAAAATTGCACAGAACTAATTACATGTACACACACACACACACACACACGAGGGCATGTAAAACTGGTGAAATCTGAATACAGTTGGTGGATTGTTCCTGGCTGTGAAATTGTGCTATGGTTATACAAGATGTGAATCAGGAGCTCTCTGTATGAGTTCTTATAACTGCATGTGAATCTACATTTATATCAAAATTAAAAGAAAAAAATGCTAGGAGCGAGCGATGCTTATTGCTTTTCCAGATCCATTTATGTTGACGCAAGCAATATATGGGATCTCTATTTAATCCCACCCTCCTAGTTTTTGGCTAGCTCCTGGGTGCCTAGAGGAGAGTTTGGACAATATAAAAAGGGATGGAAACAAGGAAGGAAATCTCTCCCAGAGAATTGTGACTGTGAGGTGTGTGTAGAGCAGTGTGGCTTGAAGCCAGCATTACACCCTTCTCTGAGCCTCATTGGCATTTCAAGTGGGGAGCCCACATTCCCTGGGCTAGGCTTGTGGCTTGTCTGATGAGCAGGGATTGTGCTCAACTAATTAAGGGTTTTTGGAGTACTAAATTAGACCAAGTGTCACTCAAAGACAGAAAGCAGCGATTGTGTGTCATCATGCAGGGCTCAGTCACAAGGTCTCCTCCTAAGTGCCACCTCCGTGGGGCTGAGACTGAGGGAGACTGAGCCATCCTAAGCAAAGAGGAAAATGGTGACTTTAGAATGGATCATTTGGACCCCAAAGTGGAGTTAAGTACTTAATAAAGATTTATTCTTGCCTAATGTTCTACTTGACTTTGGCCATGAAAATCTTGGTCTATGTCTCTCTGTGTAATGAGCACAGGATAAGGTACTTAACAGATATGTGTTGCTGGATTGATAATAATACCCAAATGTTTCTTATTCAGACTATGTCTCAGGCACTGTGTTAAGCCCATTCCAGGCCTTATTTATTCCACACAACCATCTCATTAAGTAGGTGCCGTTATTGCTCATATTTTGCATTTGAAGAAAATAAAATCCAAAAATATTATGTTTCCTTGCTTAGAGTCACACAACTGGTGAGTGATATGAAGCCAGGTTGCCCCATTCCCGACCTGTGTGCCTTGTCTTTCAATATGGACTCTCAGAATTATGTAGGTAGAGGAAGTGGCAGTATAATGAGTACATGGTTTGAGAGAAAGTGGCTCAGTGACAGCAAGTATGGGGTTCTAGAAAGCCAAATAGCTTTTGAGACATTAAAATTTAGGATTTCCAGAACCCTTCCTGGTAATGTGCCTTTTCTTGGCTGCTCTGATCTCCCATCTCTCACTCCTGGCACAGCCCCCCGGGGTCCGAACACCTCACCAACACAGGTGCCTGCTTCTCCATGTGCACACGGAGAGGGCTGGACTGTCAGGTCCCTTACGTTTTCTGACTCTCTGAACATTACCAGGACTTCTGCCCTCAATTCACGCCTAATGGTGTTAGAATGAATCCCACACGATGACCTGGACCAGCCTCTAGGTGGCTGCACAGTCCAAACTCATCAGGACACAGGCTGCATCTTCTCCTCCAGCCTCTCCTGGTCACTGGGTGATGACTTTATTGCCTCAGACCATCTCCATATTCTCTCAATCTGCTGATTAAGAAGCTTTTCCTTATATTCAATCAAAATCTCTCCCGCCTTAATGTAAAGTGCCTTCTGTAGGTACCAAGAACATCAAGGAACTTCTAGGACCTCTATCAACGCAACTTCTTTTTAATTTAATTTTATTCATTCAGCAAGTATTGAGTCTTACTATATGCCACATATTGGACCAGGCATCTGACTTGAACAAGTTGTTCAATTAACTTTCTCTTCTCTCTCTTTTTTTTTTTGAGACGGAGTCTTGCTCTGTCGCCCAGGCTGGAGTGCAGTGGTGTGATCTCAACTCACTGCAAGCTCCACCTCCTGGTTCACGCCGTTCTCCTGCCTCAGCCTCCCAAGTAGCTGGGACCACAGGTGCCTGCCACCACACCCGGCTAATTTTTTTTTTTTTGTATTTTTAGTAGAGACGGGGTTTCACCATGTTTGCCAGGATAGTCTCGATCTCCTGACCTCATGATCCGCCCGCCTCGGCCTCCCAAAGTACTGGGATTACAGGTGTGAGCCACCATGCCCGGCCTAACTTTCTCTTTTCTAGACAAAAACGATCGTCATTCCTTAAACCTTTCTTCTCTTTCCCTTCCCCCCTTCCTTCTTTCCTCCCTCCTTTCCTTTTCTTTTTTCCTTCTTTCTCACACACATACATATATTCACACATACACAGAGAAGAGTGCACATATCTATTCATTTATTTTAAATATATAACTAATTTATACTTACTTTATAAAACCAGAAAATACAGGTAAGTAAAACAAAAGTAAAATATACTCAGAAGAGCTTTGCTCAAATAAAATACACGCATAGCATGTTTAAACCAGGTCTGGTGCACAGTGACCAAAAGTGGACCTATCCTTTGGACTAATAAAGTGCAGCTGAAGGATTACTTTTTTATGGGCTAATGGAATTGGTTTAAAGATTTAAGGAGGTAGAGTAAATCATAATGGTATTCTGAGGCAATGAATATGTAGGACCTGTTCAATATTAGAAAGGTAGGCAACACCATCAAGGTTAGGGGGCTGCCTGGCAGGGCAGGAACACTGTGGGTTCATTGTCATGCAGCCTGAATTTGCGTCCGAGCCCGCTCTCTGTTAATTGGGTGCCGTTGGGCAAATTCCGTGATTTCTCTGAGCCTCAGTGTCTTTACGTGTAAAATGGGGATAATGTTCATCTCTAACTCACAAGATTTGAAAGGGGCTAAAGGAGAGAATGATGTAAACATGCTTTATAAACCACAGTAAACCAAATGCATGCAAGTTGTAAAAATAATCTCTTCTAATAATGTCTGATATCCCATTGGCTTTTCTACTGCTATTCTATGTCCAGCCAGTGACAAAATAGTAACTCCCAGGCTCTTTTCTACTCCCATATTTGTGTTTAGTAAATCATCCTCTATCCTGTGTTTACAATTTTGGATTTTTGTCTCTAAGTTAGAAAATTCTGATTTATTAAACTATTTTTCTAAATGATCGGGGTCATGTGAAAATTTATTCCAAGTCTTCTAGAGCAATAACAATGCCACTTAATTTAACATCACCGCCAAATGCGGTGAATGCATCCTTAAATCCTTTCCCCAGGTGTTGCTCCGTCTTTCAGCTTCTTTCCCTCTCTTCTCTTTCAAAATAATGATTCAGCCCTCTTTTTCTAAGAAGTCTGTATCAAAAAGGCAAAACAAACACAACCTCACATTTTCGTCTCCTACCACTGTACACAAGTCTCACAGTCCCAGGAAAGTACACAAAAACAGGGCTTCTTATTTTCTATAAAGCCATATGGTCTGATGTCCCACACTGATTATTTTCTGCCTGGGTATTTTGAACAAGTAGTTTAAACTTTATCTGCAAAATTTAGGATGACAATAATACCTACACTTTAGAGTTGTTGTGAAAACTGAATAAGATCATGTATGCAAATGTGTTGGGCATATAGCGGCCATTCAAGAAATGTCAATTCCTCATACCAATGTGGTCCCCCCTCCATCATCAAATGCCTCTCTCAGTGGTTGCCTCTCTTGTAGGATCATGGCCTTTCCACTTGATAATAATAATTTCTTGCCTTTCAAAACATTTGTATACACAGCACTTTACAATTTACAAAATGCTTTCTCTCCATTATCTCATTTGAGTCTCGTCACCGCAGGGACACAGGCAATATTATCTCCCCTAGAGATAAGGAAATTGAGGCTCAGAGATTACGGAACCCATTCAGCTCCATGCAGGAATTAGGGAGGCATCTTTGTTTTGCAGGCACATTCCTTTCACCCTCTCCTTCCTTTTTGCAAATTGGGAAGCTGGAACTATTCTCCCTCACGGACAGAAGAAGGAATTTATAAACACACATTCCTTAACGTGCTATGATATTTCCTGTGGGTCACTGTGGCTGCCAACGCTCAAATCTAATCAGGAATTTTTCCAGACCAGGCCAGCTTGGCCTGATCATTTGGAAGTGTGGGGTCACTAGAACAAGAAATGGGACATGAGAAAAAGGTGAATACCAGTGACTGGAGAACTGCCTGATGATTCGGGGACAAAACAAATATTTTGTGGAAACCATCACGCAGGACAAGTTAAATCATTTTGGAGTCAATAACCTGGCACTCTCCTTCTGATGGCCTCAGAATTTGGGAAAGCAGTGGTACCGAGGAAGGAGGGTGGGCTTCGGGAGTTAGATCCACTTGGTTCAAATCCCAGCTATGTAATTTATTGGCTATAGGGTTCTTAGTCCTTGATTTCTTCCTCTGTCAAATGGGGATAATAACAACTACTTCACAGGGCTCTTGTGAGAATTAAACAGCAAAGAAGACACTCAGGGCTTTAGGTCTCGGGTGTCTTGGGTCTTCCACCTATGGTGAGACCCTGAACAATTTACATAATCTCTAAGCTGTAGTTTCCTCACCTGGAAAATAAGATAATAATAGTGACTCCTCAGAGTTGCACTGTGGGTTAAATGAGATGTGGCTAGAAGAAAATGAAAAACAAGACCTGGCCCAGAGAAAGATGGAAGAAGATATTAGCTCCGGAGCTGCTTTGGGTGTGGTCACTGGAGTGCGAGTCTTGCACTGTATTTGATTCCTGCCTGGGCCATGGACCAGCTGCGTGATGGTGACTGCATCTCTTGTCTCAATTGCCTCCTCTTAAAATGGGGATAATAGTAACATGTGCCTTGTGGGTTTAGAAAGAGGATTAAATAAGATAATATATGTAAAACAGTTGGAACGGTACCCAGCACCTGGTAAGTGCTCTATAAATGTTCATTATTACCAGCGTTGATGATTCCCATTTCCTTTCTCTTTCTTGGTGTCTGTGGGATTTTCTGCTCCTGTCTAGGCAAAGAGAGCCTGGACTGAAGGCCAAAGTGGCTAAGTCTCTGAATGCCGCTGGCCTGAGCCCTCTGGGCCCAGAGCTCTGGCCTGATTCCTTCACGTGCCTGCTTATCCACAGCCTCCGGCCTCTGGCCCTGCCTCTTCAGAGTGGGCCCAGGGGCCTGGGGGGCCCCATTTTAGAGCTGGCTTTGCGGTCAGGCAGCCGTAATCTGTCCCTCGAGCCACACCAGAGTCTCATTAAAACGTGCCCCATAAATGTTAAAAAATTTACACATAAAAAAATTCCATGCATGAAACTGAAACCGTACGTTTTACAGCCACGGTTTGAAATCTTGCATAATATATAAAACCTTGGCCCTGCACTGGGGGCCCGTAAATCAGATTTTATAAAACAAAAGCTTTTACCTTTCAAAGGGTTTTGGGGAACTTGCAAATTTTACAAACTTTACCAACTGCCAGTCAGAGGCTGGTGGGCCCAAGGAGGGGATCTGTGGGCCCAGCTTAGGAATCGTCCTGGTGAGCCCCTGCGGCTGTGGGGATTGGAGTAGAGGGAGTGAAGGATGAAGCCGGCCTTTCCCAGGGGAGCCAGCCAGGGGCATTGCAGCTTGACCACCATGAGGGTGGAAAGCCACCCTCGTCCCCTGGAAATGGGGAGGTAGAGTGTGGGTGCAGGGAAAGAGATATCGGGGGCACTTTTATTTGCAAGTGAAGGAGGAGTGGTGGTGTGATGTTGTGGGCAGAGGGGAGGGTCAGGAGTCAGCTGACCTGGGTTCTGGTCCTGGTAAGTAACTTCCTTCTGTGAACTTACATCCCAGGCTATAAAAGGAGATAGGGTGTGCTTCTCCCTAGGGTTGTTTGTTTGTTTTTGAGATGGAGTCTCACTTTGTTGCCCAGGCTGGAGTGCAGTGGCATGATCTCGGCTCACTGCAACCTCTGCCTCCTGGGCTTAGGCAATTCTCATGCCTCAGCCTCCCGAGGAGCTGTGACTACAGACATGTACCACCACACCTGGCTAATTTTTGTATCTTTAGTAGAGACGACGTTTCGCCATGTTGGCCAGGCTGGTCTCGAACTCCTAGCCTCATGTGATCTGCCCGCCTCGGCCTCCCAAACTGCTGGGATTACAGGCGTGAGCCACTGTGCCCGGCCCTCTCTAGGGCTTTTCCCTCTAATGGTTTATGAATCTGTTTCTTCTCTGGTAGAGGTACTGTGGGAGCAGGTGGCTAATGCAGGGAGGGAAGTTCCCGCTGAAATCTACAATCTGGGAACCTCTCTGATCTTCGGGGCAGCCCAGGGTGACTGTGGGACACAGGGGAGTGTGGTACAGGGCAACTTGCTTGGGGGACGGGGGGCAGCCAGCTGGGGATGGGGAGGATTTGAGTTCAAATGGGGGGCTGGTGGGGCTGGAGACCACAGGCTTACAGGGCCTGGGAGAAAGCAGGGCCCAAGTGGGGCTTGAGGACCCTGGGGGAGAGAGGAACTTCCAAGGGACAAAGTTTTTGGGGACCCAAGTGCCCTCCTGACAATCCCTATGAAAGTCAATATTCAAGGGCAAAGGAAAGCCGCCCGGACACACACATATATAAAAAATAAATCTCTCAATTATCTCAGCTCATTTGCTTGGGGTCTCTCATTTTATGTCCCCGCTCGGCTGCGCAGTATATCTGTCCGGATAAAGAGTTACAGTCCGTCGGGCTACGTGTGCAGGGTTGTAAAAAATACAGATGCCAAATTAACTGGCTGTGGCACTCGGCAGCTGATTGAGCTGATAATGATGCGATCTGACCTTTTTCTAATTTCTAATTATGTGCATCTCGGCTGTGCTGGCTACATGATTCTTGTTCTAATGATGGCTCCGGTGGTTGGCCTCTTTATCTCCCCCTTCCTGACACAGGACCAGGGGTGGGGGTGACAAGGGGCACTGCTTGACTCCCCACATCAAGTTTCAGGGTCCTGGCTGCAAGGTCTCTTTGGTGGCCAGGATATGAGGTTGAGGAACTGGAGCACCTTGTCGGAGGGGCCCTGCACTTGAGATTAACCTTCCAGATGCCAGGCATTTTTAAAGGCCATTTCCCAGCGCCATCTCATTAATTTTGTATGACCATCACACGAGACAGGTGTGTTAGATCTACAGATGAGGAAACCGAGCTTCAAAGGAGTTAAGTCATCCAAATCACACAGATAGTAGTGGTGAGGCTTGGATAGCGCTCTTTCAAATATCTCCATTTACATCATCAGCCAATCAACCAGTCATTGACCATGGCTAACTCAACTAGAGAAATCAGGTGCACCCAAGTAGATGGAATGTCCAAGGATTGCTCCAATGGCTGTACACTCCCAGCCCAGTGCCTGAGATGGAAGACCAGGGAACGCTGGCAGTGTGGGGCCACCAGGGCAGCTTCCACAGCATCCACGTCCCTGGGTCAGGCCTGGCATGTGGCAAACACGCAACCAAGTTCTGTTGGATTGATTCTAAATATGATTCTTTGAGTGAACAGAACCCTGGGGAACCTACATCATGTTGGCCAGGAGAGAGCATGGAGGTGGCCACCTGGGCGTTTTCCAGGCTGAGCTAGGATGGGAGGCTGTTCTTGGTGGGTCTTCCAGAGCTCACCTGGCAGGTAGTGATGGACAGGACATGAGGAATTTGTTCCCCCAGAACTCCTCCCTCTTAAGAAGGTATCAGTTGTTTCACATTAGCTACCCAGTTTACTTTTCGATATTTCCTTACCAACTTAGGCCTCAGTTTCTTTTTGAGCCAAATGAAGGGAGTGGGCCCTGCCCCCCAGGTCCATCCCAGCTCCTACAGAAATGGCTGTGGCATCTCCTGGCCCCCTGGCTGCCATGGGTCTAGGTTGTGAGGATCTGCTCCCCAACTGCAGTCTATGGTTCTGATCAGCCAGAGCACAGGGCAGCGCAAAACCAGCCTGCAACTGGAGCACCTGCACAGGGCAGCTTTCCCGTGGGACCTGAGAGACAATGGCCCGCCTCCCGGGAAGGGGGCTGCCAATCCCAGGCAGGGAAAGGGATGCCCCAGGATGAGAAAAGGTGGCTTTGGGGCTCTCAGATGCCTTCACTGACCCTCCCGACAGCAAGTGAGCCCTTATCCTCTGGCAGGGCCTCCTCTGCTCTTCAAACACTCCACCCATCATGACACTTCACAAAGCTTCAGGCCAGGGTGGGCTCTCCTGGCAGCTCTTCTGGACTCCATACAGTCACATATTCAGCTCTTGAGAGAGGCAGTGGTGTGGATAATTCACAGCACAGAATACCAAAGCCAGTTACACCTGTTCTGCAGATGCAGTGTGTGTGTGTGTGTGTGTGTGTGCGCGCGCATATGTGTGTGTGTGTGTGTTCTTTTTCTTCCTTTCTGGAACCACCTTTTCTTTTCTAATTCTGTTTCCCTTTTGGAAGTAGGTACCAGTTAAACTCTAAATGCAAGAGGACAGCACTATCATTAATCAATTTGTGGGGGAGAGTTTTCCAGAGTTTCCAAATTCACTGTGCATAACCTGGGTAATCCACCCACAAAAATAAAGAATTGTGGTTAATAATTCCAAGATGACTAGTTAGAGTAATGGACAAACAGAGCAACCTCTCTACTGCTCTCTCCGCAGAATTCCCAGAACTACACAAGAATTCAGATGTCATCCAACTCAGTGGTTACCAAACCTAATGACAATTGCAACTGCCCAGGAAACTTTTTAAAATGTAGATTCACAGGCTCCCACCAAACTCACTGAATCACAATTCCGAGGTGGTGTGGCCTAGAAATATGTATTTTTATAAAACTGTAGTTATGCTCTAGTTGACAAATTAGGTTTGGGAACCTGATCTACCCTGTCCCCAGAATGAACGGGTCCTCCACTGGTCTCCTCAGCACATCGATGTCAGGTCTTTCTCTCGATTAATATGCTCCAACATCAGTTACCTTCATCCTCCATACAGTAGCACATCAACTATTAGCTCCTCTCTGGACAGCCCAAGACAGATTTGCTAACATGCCAGGACTCCAGGACTCAGAACAGCTACCCCAGATGTTCTGGCTGCTACAACCCTTCTTTCCTCCTGTCTGCACTGTAAAAGGGTGGGTGCTAAGATGCTAGTGCCACCCTCAGCATAGATGGGCAGAACTTTGGCAGCAAAACCTGTGCATGGAACTCTTGGCTTAAGGCACTTAGAAATGGTTCTTGGCTGCAAGACTGGTGCATCTAGTGCATGACTCATGGTGGGCACTCAAAACCTTTTGTTGGTAAATTAAAGGATTATTTCTAGGGCATTTTGAAGGGGGTCAGAGGGTAGGAAGACTCTAGCCAGGGTAGAGGGTGGAGGGTCTTTACCAGATTGTCCAGTTCTGGGTCATCGCTGAAGAAGGGTTTGTGCTCCTGTTCCTGCTGGTGGACAAAGTTCTCGATGTCCACATCAAAGCTGGCGGAGGTGATGCACTCAGAGCCCTGGGTGGCCTGTTCACATTTCTCAAACAGCAGCGTCAGGAGCGGGAAAAGAGGGTGCCTGCGGGGACATCAAGAGCTCACACATGCGCACACACAGAGACCGTGCTGCTACCTGTGCTCAGAAGCTACCAGGCTCCCCTGCCCACGTTCCCGTCACTTCTCCCAAGGTCCCACTCCTTGATAACATCCCCAGTCCCTATGGTCAATCTAGATGGCAGCACTTTGTGCCTTGGCAAGGAGGGTCCACTCTTCCAGCTTGTGGGCTTCAGAGGCTCCTGTCCCTATCCACTGGTCGCCTACCTTTTCTCTTTGGTCAGATAAACTGCATGAATATTTGGGGAGGGATGATGGATTATAAACCTTCCAAGAAGTGGGTGTCCATTTCTGGCTGAGAGTCAACCTAGAAAGGAAATGTGGGGAGTGTCCAGAGAAGTCCTGGAGGTGAACATTCGTGGTAGGTCATAGATCCATTCTTGGCTTTCTGGAGCCAGCTAAGGGTGGCAGATGTGCACAAACACTTGTGTGCTTGCAAGTGCATGCAGGAGACATATGTGAGCCTGAAGACTCATCCACACATGGTGGGCAGATGTCTCCACCTGTCCTGAGTCTTGGTAGACTCAGTGTGTTAGGTCATCACACAATGATGCAATGATTATTTACATCACTACGTGATGCAAATCATTTGCTCACTGTTTTCCTCCAAGACTCTACCTGACTTAGTGATCCTGATATCCCTAAGACCTTGGCATGCATGCTCATAGCAGACACTTAATAAATATTTGGTGAATGCAGGAATCAATGAGTGAAGAGGGTGTGTGTGGTGGTCGGGGTGGGGGGTTCTATGACATCTAGATGTGAGCCAAAGTGTTTACCGAAATGGCTCTATGGATCTTTTTTTTTTTTTTTTTTGAGACGGAGTCTTGCTCTGTCGCCCAGGCTGGGGTGCAGTGGCGAGAACTCGGCTCACTGCAAGCTCCACCTCCCTGTGTTCATGCCATTCTTCTGTCTCAGCCTCCCAAGTAGCTAGGACTACAGGTGCCCACCACCAGGCCCGGCTAATTTTTGTATTTTTAGTAGAGACGGGGTTTCACCATGTTAGCCAGGATGGTCTCGATCTCCTGACCTCATGATCCGCCTGTCTTGGCCTCCCAAAATGCTGGGATTACAGGCGTGAGCCACCGCACCCGGCCTGGCTCTGTGGATTTTATCTTGGAGATCAGCAACTCTTGAAAGCTTTTCTGACTCCTGACCCCCATTCCCTCACCGCCAAACCTACACTGATAGTCCCTGAGTTGTTTGTTTTATTGTCTGCCTTCCTCACTAGACTGTGAGTTACGTGAGGGCAGGAATCTAGCTCACTTTATTTATCACTGTATGTCCAAAGTCTAGTTAGATGTATGTGGATCTCAAAAAGTATTTGGTAAATATATATATTATATGTGTATAGGCGTATTTGCATGTATAAGTCCACAGCACCTTTATTTCCACAGTATGTGTGCATGTGAGTGCACGGGTTGTTGACGCTGGACTCCAGAGAGTCCCATTCCCTTCCACTGCAGTTCCAAAAATGCATCTGCACATCCCTCTCTGGTCTGTCTCTCCAGACTCCTGGGACTATGCAATGTAGGTTTTTTTTTTTTTTTTTTTTTTGAGGTAATCCCATTTGCTGGGCAAGGAGGAGGAATGTGTGTTGGACCTGGACCTGGCCCCCATGCCTCTGCCCAAGGGGATGGTCTAGCCAGCGCCGTGCAACAGAACTTTCTGCAATGGTGGGAATATTCTGCAATCTCCACTGCCCCATATGGCAGCCACTAACCCCAGGAGGCCAATGGATACTTGAAATATGGCTACTGTAACTAGGACTCTGAAATTTTAATTTTACTTAATTTTAGTTACTTTAAATTTAAGAGGTTACATGTGGCTAGTGGCTACCATACTGAAACAGTAAGCCATTTTTTTTTTTTTTTTGACAGAGTCTTGCTCTGTCATCCAGGCCGGAGTGCAGTGGCATGATCTTGGCTCACTGCAACCTCTGCCTCCAGGGTTCAAGTGATTCTCTTGCCTCAGCCTCCCAAGTAGCTGGGATTACAGGTGCCCGCCATCATGCCCAAATAATTTTTTTTTTTTTTTTTTTTTTTTTTTTTTTTTTTAGCAGAGAGGGGATTTCACCACTTTAGCCAGGCTGGTCTAAACTTTTGATGTCAAGTGATCTGCCTGCCTTGGCCTCCCAAAGTGCTGAGATTACAGGTGTGAGCCACCGCGTCCTACCGAGAACACCGTAAGTAAGGCAAACAGACCATGGTCTCCCCTGCAGCACACCGTGACCAAGCACACAGAGAAGGACTGAATATCTAGCTTCTATGGTATTTGTACGTGGGTGGGGGAACCCCTAGGAGCCTATCCATCTTGGAATTTTAACAATTTTGGACAAAAAGACAGAAAGTGCGTACCCACATCTACACTCACACTCGCATTTTATGGGTCTTTCTACTCAGACTCAGGGGTAGTGGGGGAGGAAAAGAGAAATTCCTGCTCCAGAGGAGCTGCTGGGCTTGGCAGAGCCTGTGCCTGCATACTTTCTCCCCAACCCTCGCTTTGGAAGCTGATGCCTAAACTGCTGGGCCCCAGGGCTGCAGACTGGGTGTGCAGTCTGCAGAAAAAAAGGGTCAGTATTTAAGGGTGGCCTATTTGCTGCTCCAAATTGCCAGAAGATCCATTGGGAAAGATCTACCAGGAAGCTGGTAGGGAAAACAATGGGTTAGCTTAGCCATTCGGCTGAAGACAAAGAGAAAACCAGGTGAAGGGGTTAAACTCCAGTATAAGTCTTCATTTGCAGCCACTAATACTGCAGCATATTATAGTCTAATCTAACCTGATCCCAGTTTAATGCAAGATTCTCCTGGCCCTGAGTGGAATACCAAAGAAAGCCTCAGTGGCTGTAATTTAAGCAGAGCCCTGCAGTGGTTTAGCTGAGGGACATGAAAGGCAAATTCCAGACGGTGTTATGAATTATTGCGCCTTATGAACCTCCCTACTCTCAACAGATGCCTGCTGCCATTTAAACAGCCACTAGATCAATTAGGAATGAAAGGCACAAATCGACTCTGTACAAGGGCACTAAATTACCAGGAACTAATAATCCGCAGCATCGTGCCAGGTGGTGGGGGTGCAGCCCCCGCCCCAACCCCATGGCAGCTGTGGTCACCGCACATTCCTTTCTCACTGGTTAGTTGGAGGGAGGGGACAAAGTGTGTGTGTGCGTGTGTGTGTGTGCACGTGCATATGCATGTGTGTGCACCAAGGTTGTATGCAGGTTGTCAATGAGAACAAGTGTTATGTGGGGTCCTGTGTGTTTTCATTGTGTGCACACACAGTGTTGTGCTAATGCTGTATATATGCACAGATGGGTAGTGTATGTAACTGGGGTGCTGATTTTGTGTGCTGTGAGCACAGTGTGCACGTTCTCTGTGCTGTTTGTATGCAATATGTGTGTATGTGTACAGGGATGGTGTGTTCTATGTACACAGTGTGAGTGGCATGTGGGGTAAGGAAGAGAGATCTGCCACGACTGTGTCCCCCAGCTACTAGCACTAGGCTTTCGGTAGGGAGAGGAGGGTGATCTCTGCTTCTGTCCTTGCTTCTGCAGGGAGGAGCAGCTTTTCTTAGAGTGGTCAGGGAGGGCCTCTCTGCGGAGGTGACATTTAAGTTAAGCCTTGGATGATGAGACGTAGTCACGCAAAGAGCTAAGGGATTGGCGTTCCAGCAGGAGAAAAAGCAAGGCATTTGAGACAGGAATGAGCTTGCATGTTTCTGGAACAAAATGTAGCCGAGTGTGGCTGGAGCCAGGTAGGCAGGTGGGGAATGGAGGGAGATGAAGTTGAAAAGGCAGCAGGAGTCAGATAATGAGGTGCCTCGTGACAGAGCTGGGCTTGCAGGGATCGGGTGGGAGGTATTGTCACATACAGCAGGGAACATGCACCTCCTCTGCAGAACCACAGCCAGGGTCTTCTAAACCTCCTTCACTTCCGGGTGTCAGATCTCCCCAGAATGGCTATGTGTATGGATGTGGGGGCATATCTGGGGGTGTCTTCTGTGGCTCCTGCTGTCTCAGAAGAAAGGAACATGCTGCCCATCCTTCCCTCCAAGTTAACTAAGAGTCCATGGAGCATAGGGCAGACTTCACAGGTACTAGCCTGGCACCCTCTCTCCAGCTGCTCTGCAACCTGAGGACTGAGCAGTCAGGGTTGGAGGGCAGACAGCAGTACTGTCAGCCCCCAGATCCTCTCTTCTCCTACCCCAGCCTCCCCAGGCTCCAGCGTCTGGCTCCTCCCACCCCATCCCAGAGCCCTGTTGCTCTCTCAGAGCTCAGATGGCATCTGAGATCACCCACAGCTTTTCCTGTGATCCATGGTCGTGGTCAGTGGGGCGCCTGTGGCTCCCATGCTCCATCCACCTGGCTCACTTGATAAACACAGACACTACCTTCTACCTTATGCACGGGGATCCCTGAGACACTGCACTGCCCACTGAGAGACAGGCTCAGTTTCCCAGCGACTCCATGGGTTTTGTGGCTGCAGCATGGTCCTGGGCTTCTTGCGAGCTGTTCCCAACACGGTTATGGGAGAGTCACCTCCCCTTCCCCAGGTGCCCAGCCTGTACCAGCCTAAAGGCTGACCTATATTTTCTAAGCTACCCTCCAACATCACCCCCTAAAGCATGAGAGGAGGCTGGCAGCCACTTTGGAAAAGTTTTTCCCAGCAGTCTCAGCTGTAGGCTTGGGGGTCCACCCTGAGGGCAGGGCCCATGAGAGCTGCCATCAAAGCCACCTGCAATACAAATGGCCCTGTGTGAGCCAGGGATGGGTGGGGAGAAGGATTCCCAGTTAGAGGAGAGACTTTGGCCTTCCCTGAGCCTCAGTGTGTCCCACTACAAAATGGTTTTTCAGGAGTGCTTCTTCCCGTTGTCCAGATATCTTCCACTGTGGGTCCATATCCTCCATGGGCTAGAAGCAGAGATGTGGACACTTGGTCTCCAGTGCCGAGTGTCGATGACGATGAGTGGGATATGAGGAATGGTCATTAGACTTTATATCCAAAGAGCTGAGGACATGTGACCTCCATAAGAGCTCACCTTCTCCCTCCCAGACCCCTTCTTCGCTCTTCTCCCCCCATGTCACCTCCCTCCCGACCGCCCCCTCCACCCCAATCTCTCTTAAGCCGTTCAAAATTTGGAGGAAATAAATCTCTCTGCACTAATTCAGTGAGAGTTTGAGCCTCGTCAGTGCAGAACAAATAAAAGGAGTGAACTGGCATGACATTTTACTGCAGAAGAGAGGTCGTTTCCAGCCACTAATAAAAAGGATTTGACACAGACTAATAAAGAGAAATGAATTTCTCTAATGGCCTAATTTAGCACATTCAGCACTGCGCCTCCGCCTGGGTGCTGGGAGGGCGGGCGCCTTCACCAGGAGTGCGGACAGAGGCAGGCAGGAGGGAGACGCAGCTCAGCTCAGGGAGAGGGGAAGAAGAGATGATCGCGAATAACATTTTATCATTTCTTTTCTCTTTTCTGAGTCCATCCCACCCCCCACCCCCTACCCTCATCACCTCTCCCCAGGAGCATCTGAACTAAAATCAAACTCAAGATATGCAGTTCTTGTTAACGATCCAAAGAAAGAAAGAACCCCTCTCCACAGAATTGCAGTCTTGTGCTAGCTTAAGAAGGTGATTAAACCGGATGTGTTGATTTCTACAGGGGTTTAAGCCATCGTTTGGTTTAATTACTTCTGACATTTCTGCCTTCGTGTTTTTTACATCACCCAAATTTGCTGGTCTGGAATGCCCAGTTTGAGGCCAAGGTGTGTGCAGCTGTCCCCGGGAGAGGTGATTAGAGACAGGGCAGTATGTTGGCCGCAGCCCTGTGCAGAGGTTAGCACCACCCTCTCTCTTAGCAACAGAGAGGCTGAGACCCCTCAATCAACACCAAAGCTTCGGAGAGCATCATGGGGCAGGCAAGATTCAACAAAGCCCACGTATTCCTCCCCACCTCAGGACAGAAATTCTTAACATAAATTGGGCTGACAGGTTGCCCTAACATTTTTAAAGGCCTTCAGGAATGGACCCCGCAACTTCCTTGGTAACTCTTATGCTCATATATAACTTAAAGTTTCCCTATGTGGCTGTGGCTAATTTCTTTTTATTAAAAGGACTCCAAAAAAGATGGCTGGGTCCTTGGCTGGGCGTGGTGGCTCACGCCTGTAATCCCAGTGCTTTGGGAGGCTGAGGCGGGTGGATTACCTTATGTCATGATTTTGAGACCAGCCTGGCCAACATGATGAAACCCTGTCTCTACTAAAAATACAAAAAATTAGCCAGGCATGGTGGCATGTGCCTTTAATCCCAGCTACTCGGGAGGCTGAGCAGGAGAATTGCTTGAACCCAGGAGGTGGAGGTCGCAGTGAGCCAAGATTGCGTCACTGAACTCCAGCCTGGGCGACAGATTGAGACGCTGTCTCAAAAAAAAAAAAAAAGAAAGAAAAGAAAAAGGAAAAAAAAGGTAGTTGGGTCCTTTTTCATTTCTCTTTCTTTCTTTTTGGACCACCTGGTTTGTTTTAAAAAATAAAACATTTCTTCCTTCTTAGGGGAGGAGTGAAAACAGAAGCAGAGACAGAAAAGAAGATAGAAAGAATGCAAAAATACAGAGCTTCAGAGAGGCGAAGATGCAAAACACAAGGGAGCCAGAGAGCGGATATGCAGACAGAAACCGCACCAGCCATGAGTGGGGGCGAGGGTGGTCACCGGCAAGGGGAGACGTGAATGCTGAGTTCTCTTTCTGGGTGATAAACTTTGTGATTCACAGTCATGCCACTCTGTCCCTTCTAAGCCTCTCAGCCGTCCCTTCCCTTGTGACCTTGGCCAGGACTGCAGACCTCAATTATGGGTCCAGCCAAGTGTGTGGCTGCCTGCCTGGGCCATCCACCTCCTTTCCTGTGACTGACATTGGAGCCCCCCGGCTCCCTCTGCACCTTCCTTACAGCCATTCTCACCCTCTTGGAGGTGGGAAGAGGGAAGCCCAGGGTCAGTGCCCACCCCATCCCTGAACCCCCACTGCTTCTTCCAATGAGGACGGGGGAGACAGAGCCTCTGTTTCTTCCCGTTGGGCCAAGGATGGATGATCCAGAGGTGGAATGCATGGGAGAACAAGATTTTTTGGTGGACATCTTCAGGCTTGGGCCAGCAGGACCAGAGGCCTGGCCAGGGTCCCACTGCTCAGAGGACGCAAGGCTGTTGGCTGGTGGGGTGGGGTGAGGTGGGGCACGCAGGGATCGGTGGCGTTCCGGCTACCAACCTACGCCCTACCAACACACAGTGGCTGTCAAGTTGCCAAAAGCTCGCCTTTCCAGAAACTCTGCCTGAGGACTGGCGTTTTGAGCCTTTATTTCTTAGTGCCCAGGCCAGAGACCACTGGGATCTCAGAACCAGAGAGTATCCTAGAAACCACTTTCCCAAACAGACCCCTAACCCCTTCCTGGGGCATCTGTTCACTGCAGAAGGCCCACAACAAGTGCCCTTTCAGGGGAGTGCAGTAAATTTTCTCCTGGATGCCGGTGAAATGAAGCCAGTGCTCGCAGATGGGCGCTCCAGGCTCTTCATCATGTGGCCTCAGCCTCTTTTCAGTGTCTCTCCTAGACCAAGCTTGTTCAGCCCATGGCCCATGGGTGGCATGGAGCCTAGAATGGCTTTAAATGTGGCCCAATGCAAATTCGTGAACTTTCTTAAAACATTATGAGATTTTTTCTTTTGCTTTGTTGTTGTTGTTGTTGTTTTGTTGTTTTGTTTGTTTGTTTTTGCTCATCAGCTATTGTTAGTATTAGTATATTTTATGTGTGGCTCAAGCCAATTCTTCTTCCAATATGGCTCAAGGAAGCCAAAAGATTGGACACCCCTGTAGACAGACTCAGCAGAGAAAGGTGGTGGCTGGAAGGAGAGGGCAGGCACACCCTGGTCCCTGGAATGGTCACTACTCTCCTTCAGCAGCCTGTGGAAAGCAAACTTCTGCGCCTTCCTATGCCCATCTTTGCCCTTTGCTTTCGTGTGCCCATGACTTTCTTCCCGCTGCTCCTTCCACCTGAATTCCCTGCTCCTGTGTCTCTTCATGTCCCCTCCAACGACCTCAGCATCCAGGCCAACATGCCTTCTGTGCAGGCTCCCCTCATGGGTCTCTCCTGCAAGAGAAACTATTGCCTCCTCTGAGCCCTCACAGCAAATGCTAGGGGTTCTTTCCTTGACCTCACTCACAATTTAGGATGGGAAGCTGGGTGGTCTGAAATAAGCTACACTTTGGGTAAGTTACTGAATTTTTGGAGCCTCAGTGTCCTCTTTCATCAAGGATAACACCTCCCATGCAGGTTCCTGTAAGAATTAAATGAAGAAACATGGAGAGTGTCTGGCACTTAGTAAACTATCAATTAATGCCTGCTCCATTTCCCTGGAATGGTGCGTGGGCACTTTTTAAATTCAGGGCAACATTGACACCATCCACTCCAATAAATGTATATTCCCATCTCCACTGACTCATTTGGCTGGGAAAACAAACCCACATGCCAATTCAAATAGAGGCCCAGAAAGAGGAGGGGGAGAGACATCTTACAATTTATCAGAACTTCGAACCTCATTTTCTTTTAACCGAAAAAGGACTGCCAATAGAAATTTATTTTTATTTATTTTATGACACTTCTTAAACTCTACTAAGCACAGTCGTTTGAGCACAGGTCTGTCTTCCTCACGGCATGGTGGGCTCCTCCAGTTGTTGACCACATTTTCTCTCTCTCTGAACTCCCAAGGGTTAGGCACAGTGTATGGCACACAGCAGAGGATCAATACATTTTGACGAATCAGTGAATGGGAATGAGTGAATGAATGAGTGGAGTAAGCAATGACTATTGGAATGAAGGTTCTGAGATACAATCCTCAAGTTCTTTCAGGCTCAGAATCCATCCATACTAGGGGGACTTGGAACAGATTTTGCCATCTGGCAGCTTCTAGCCACAGTTGCTACGAAAGGACCTTCCTTCTTTGGGGCTCTGCTGGGGGCTGCCTGCGGAGAGGGTGGTGAGGTCTTAGAGGGAGGGGAGGGAGAAGGGAGGAAGGTGCTTGTCCAGCCCTCTGCTTCTCCTCCCCTTGAAGGCACCAGATGGAGAGAACAGAGGGGGGTGGGAGCGAGCCAGCGGCCCCTGGTTGGATGTATTTTTACTTCAGGTGTGACGTTGAAACCATGCGGGTGTATTTTTAGTCCTGCCCAGTGGGCGGTGTGTTCGCCTGGGTTGCCTTGGAGAGGACTTCTTTGAGTTGCTAAATTGGAGCTGCATCTGTCAGGGCTCCTGGGCTCCAGCCCAGCTCTCCTCCCCCAGGTGGGTGGACAGGTCCATTCCCAGCAAGTGTGGGGCCCAGGGCAGGTTGAAGTCTGCTCAGCCCTCCTCCCTTCAGACACATGCATGCACACACTCCTCCCGGCACATTAAACACATCTATGTGAAATCTCAACACAGTGAAAGTTAAAACTGCTCTGCGAGGGCAAAAATACAAAGAGCCTGATACATGAGACCTGGTGGGGATGTCACGTCCAGCCCCTTCAGAACAAGGCGAGGTGACTCTGGCAGTGAAAAGAGAAGTGCAACAGCCCCCGTGACACGAGTTTACCTATATAACAAACCTGCACCTGCACCCCGAACCTAAAATAAAAGTTATAAACAAAAGAGAAAAGATAAGTGTCTTTCCTGAAATTAGGCAGCTAGTGAAAGGCGGTCAGAGATTCCATCCAACTCACCAGAAATTCAGCCAGTCCCCCTAGAGAAAGAACTTCAAGGGGAAGAGATGCTGTGAGGAGGTGAGCCCTAACCATGTTGTCTTGGTCACAGTCAAGGACTAAACACGCACCCACACACACTTGGTGGCACTTTGTAAAGTGCTCTTATATGTACTTATTACATTTTGGTACCCCAACGGGCTTCTCATTTCCATTTCAGTCATTAGCAAACGGATGTGCTGTGTGGTTAAATGATTGCATCAGGCTATGCAGTAACTGAGTTGAGATTTAAAATCCGGGTATTCAAACTCCAAATCGTGTGCTCTCCCCTCTCTCCCATGTACTACTTGTGAGCAGTGACTGGACTCACTTCATCTGCCTTCCCCCTTTTCTCTACGATTCTTGAGTCATACACATCCTGGGGTCCAAGAACTGAGCTTCCAGGATTACCCTGGGAGCCACGAGACTGTTGCTGTATGAGAGAATCTCTGCTTTATCCGGTGAGTTTCCGAAAGAACCTCCTGTTGTAATAATACTTGTGTGTGTTTGGAGAGGCCTTAACAGTTCTGCAGATCTCTCCTTTCCTCGTTTGATGCCTACCCTGTGGGGTAGGAAAGCTTATCTAAGGAAGTTAAATGATTTGCCTGATGGTAGAGTCAGAATGCAAACTAAATTTTCAGTTCAGGTTCTTTCCACTCAACCATGAAATGGATCAGTGCCCAGGAAAAGCAGAAAGTGGCACTATGGTTAAAAGATGGGCAAGCTGGCTTAGCTCAGGCCCGGTGAGAAGCCACTGGCCATATGAACCTTCATGGCCCCAGCTTTCTGTTCTCCTCCCACCCCACCGCACCCCACATCATTTGCACTAGCAGGAGGCCCAATTGCTGGTTGTCTTCCTTCTTGTAAGGGGGACAGACCCAGTGTAGTCCTTCTTCATGAATGTAGCTACCATTCACCAAGAGCCTTCTGTGTGCCAAGCACTGCCAGCTGTTAGCATTGGTTATCTCACTGAATCCTAATATAACCTTGTGAGGATAAATTCATCAGATGTCAGGACTCCTGGATCTCTTGTCTTGGTGGGGACCCTGGATAATGGAGCTCTACCTAGACCAGGCCGGTGAGCCGCGGGAGCAGCAGGACCCACACTCCTGAGCACACCTGCTCCCTGAGCAAGACAGCTGCAGCCTCTGGGCCTGTCAGCAGCAGTTGTAAGGCTGGGCTTGGCACGGGAGGCCTTATGATCCCGTAGAAAGGGCAGGGAATGGGCTTTGCCTGGTACAGAGGAAATCTGAGCATGGTTTCACTTTTCAGATTATGGCTCCAGCAGGATCACCCCCCTGACTATAGTCAGCAGCTTAGATGTTACCTCAGGTGCCAGTGAACCCAGCTGCTTCAAAAAGCAGGGACTATCTGCTAGAACCCCCATCCCACAAAGCCCAGCCAAGGACACAGCCTGGAACATCTGCCCACAGCACCTAGTAGTCCAGAGGCCCTGGCACAAAGCATCCGGTCCTAACTTTTCTGCTTGGAATGGCTGCATGTCTCCCACACCATTCTCAGGCCACCTCACCCAGCACATTCCAGGAATGACCAAGCCCAATGCCAGGGAAGGCAGAGGGTTAAGCCCCAGGGTCAACTTCACTGGAGCCAGGACACTCTTTGGTCACAGGGTGGAAGAGTTCTCTCAAAGACACTTCATTAGGAAATGCCAGTTCCCAGGGTCCTGACCAGGCAGCTGCTACAGAGGACAGTCACACAGGACCCAGCCTATCTGTGTAGCCTCAAACCTGGAGAGATTCCTCCCACCCCATCCATCAGCCCAGCCCCAGGATTGGTAGCGTGGCTGTCATTCGCTCGGGGCTTACCTCCCTTGGGAAAAGCAGTGCAACTCTCCCACGCTACACTGCGGGCCTGAAGCTCTGTGGTCAAATCCACAAATATTTTTTGAGCCCATGCTGGGTGCCAAGTTTATGTCACAGCTACTTTCTACGCCTATCTTTCCCTCTGTCCCTGCACAGGACCCCTTTCCGAATTTACCACAATGCCTTACCCATGCTGGAGCTCAGTTAATAATTAATTGAATTGTAGAGTGAAGACCACTTGACTGGAAACCTTTGGCAGCCCTGCCTCTTGCTGTGCCGCCTCAGCATTTACCTCCTGGCTCACAAGCTCCTGCCTGACACCAATACATCCAACAGCGGCTGACACCCACAGAATGTGGACCACCTGCCAGGTTCTTTACCAAACACATTACCTGCGTTATCTCATTTAAACCTCATGACAATCTAGATGAGGAGATGGTACTATTTTTAGCCCCATTTTACAGATGAGGAAACTGAGGCACAGAAAGTTTTAGTGTCCAGTGATGGAGCCAGAGTGTGAACCAGGCTGTGCTCGTAACCCTGATCCTGCCCCCCGGCGAATGTACCAGACTTCACATCCTGAATGGGCCAAAGCAACATATGCGGGCTCCTCTGTTTAAAATACCCCAGTCTACCAAACACTGATCTGTAGGCCATTTATTATCTTATTGTATTCGAGCTATTATCATTTTTCTTTTTGATAGTTGAGAAAACAGAGCCCAGAGAGATGAGCTAGCCCATGGTGACAAAGCTAGTTCTCACCAAGTCTATTTCTAGAGCATGATTCTATTTCCCACTGCCCAACACGGGGCCATGGCTGCATTTGCACCTCTAGCTATAGGGCTGTCAGGATCATGCCGGAAACTTCCATGACCTTTAGGATAGTCTCAAGGGAGTGATCTGAATACTGCCTACTGTCCTGCTCTGTTCCTTCCCCACACAAGTGTGGATTCTGCCATCCAGTCTGCATGAGACAGAAACAAGTGCGTTATAAACAGGGCTCACATTGCTTTTATTGAACTAGAGCTGGACTTGAGCATGAGCTCTCTGGTGGTCCCATGTGGGTAGAAGTTCTGAGCTTGTGATGTGTGGGAGATGAGACTGACAGAATGAACTAGACACATGGTGTGGAAAGTGCAAGATTCTCAGAGCTAAGAAACTAAAGAGGAGGCAGAAGAATGGTTTGAGGCAGGGTTTCTGGAGCTGCGAGGAAGGATATCATTCGCTGATAGACCAGGAAAGGCTTGGAAGCCACTTGGAAAAGATGGAGAAGTTTGGAGTGAAGGTGGGGCTCTGCTGAAGCAGATGGAAAGAGACAGACTGCTTTGGCATTCAGGTGGAAAATCATCACTGCAGACACTTATAAAACACCTATCCACACCAGGTGCTGTTCCAAAAGTTCATTGATTAAGAGAGAACATTTCAAATTTAGAACCCAAGAGTGGACCAGATAGGACAGTGAGGACCAAGAATGTAGGATTGCAGCGAAAAGTATCAGTAACACCATTCTAAAGAACTGGCCTGTAAGATGGGCTTACACGTGTAAATCTAGAGACTGTGCGCCTGGAACCTGGCTCCCTAGGTGTTTGGGCTTTGAGGCCAGCGAGAGCCCGCCCTGCTCATGTCTTCCCTACTGCTCGGTGGTATCAGGTGGGCGGTTTGGGATGGGCCATGGTATGAGTATTTACATTACGGGGATCAGCAAATGCTACAAATCAGAGCTGCTCCCCTTCCCCACCTCGAGAGACATTTGCCAGCACATCAACCTAGAACTATGGTATATTTATGGGGTGCTCCCTAACCTATTTAATGAAGCCATCCAACAAGCTTTGATGCAGTAGCTACTTCGTCTAAGCTGCTGACTCTAAGGTATCATGTAAGGTGCTGGGGATAAAGCAATGAGCAAGACAGACGCAGACCCTGTCCTCTGGAGTTCACAGTATAGCGGGGGAAGCAGAAATAAAGTTGACACAAATGCTAACACAGTTAATTCAATTGTGAGTAATGCTGCAAAGGAGACAGGCAGGGTCCGCAAGCTACCTCACCCTCTATCCCTGACCCACAGCTCCGCTCTCTGGGTTCTTAATGGAAAGGCAAAGCACCACTGCCCTCACTGTCTTCTCACTGCTCATGCCTCCAGCCCAGCTTTTCCTTATCAATAATGGGCAACAACTTTAGCACCTCCGAGTCCCTGGTTCTCAGAGAGGTTTTCAGCCTTAGGGAAGCGAGCCAACACCCTAGCAGAGCAGTCTTCGCAAAGCCAACCTCCTCCCCCACCAGCACCTGGCCAGGCCTAGCTCCTGCCCCTCTTCCATTCCTCAGGACACCATGGTTTCCATGGGAACCCACTCACTTCAAAGGGGAATGCAGGAGACTGGAGGGGAGGAGGGGGAGGGAAAGCTGGATTAACCTCACCCTCTTGGCCCTGCCTCTGCACGCTGCTGGCAACCTCATCCCTCGATTTAGGCAGCCCTTAACATCGGACCCATCACCAGCATGGGTGGGTGGGTGTTGTGGTTCAAGCTAAGCTTGAACTTCTTTGGGAGAAAACCCCAGGGTTGAGGTGGGAGCTGGGGGAGGAGAGAACTGAGCTGGGTCCAAACCTGTGGTCCCTCACTCCACCGGCCTCCCCTCTTTGGACCCCCTCTCAGTGCTGCTCCTGGGCCACAAACACAATTACCCTCGATGTGCATCCAATCATGGGATCTGTTCGGATTAGACTCAAATCATTAATCTGAGCCGGAGCCCCTGGTTGCTTTGCTGATTAGTCCAGATGATGCACTGGTATGATCCAATTAAAGACAGACGCTGCCCTCCGTCCCCCACCCCACAGTTTCCACATCAGAAGGGAACCAGTACATTTCATTAACACATCCTCATACACAAATAAAACCTCCCGGGCACTGGCAGGCTCCCTCCCCTTTGTCACACTGCCCCTCTGCCACCCAGCGGGATCCTAGGCAGGGAGGGGCCACACACACACCCTTCCTTCATCTGTGGTTCTAGCAGGGGCCATAATGGGGGCTCCCAAAAGCCGGTGTGGGGCACTCATCTGAATGGAAAGGGTCTGGTTACATTTTTTGACATGAAATGCCGACTCCCTGATGTGCTTTGGAGCAGCCACGCTGCCCCAGGCAGGCAAATCTAATTAAAATTACCTGACCCTACAGGAGGCTGAGCTCCCTGCCCGGTCGTCCCTGGGCAATGGCTGCAGGGAGGGCGGCTGGTACTAATGGGTGAGGTGTGGTTGTAGGAGACAACCCTGGGGCTGCCAGGCCAGGAGGCAGCAGCAGGACTGGAGAGATGGGAAGCCAGCATGGTGCTGCTGTCAGCTCGGTGTCCTGAGGTGCTGGGGCAGCCGCATTTGCCTGGGATTCCCTCTTCCAGGTCAGATAGCTGCAGACATACTTTGGGCAAACACCAAGGGTTTCGGGTGGTCAGCCCGGTGGGAGAAGATAAAGCCCAGGAGGGAAGGGGAGTAGGAAGAAGTGTTAACTGCAGAAAGGTCTAGGCCATTCTTCAAGTGACATCCATGTGGTGGCTCCCATGGGGGCGGTGACCCACCTCTCCTGCAGGTTGGCCTGGGTAGGGTACGAGCCTGGGATTGTGAGAAGGGCTTTGGAACCCATGGTTCCCATTGGTGGGACCGAGTAAACTCTCTGTTTGGTGCCAGATGCGGGGCCAGGTGCCTCCGTGGGCCGTCTCATTGATTCTTATCAAGTCTGCTGCTTAGGTTCCATTGGGACATGAAAGCTCAGAGAAGCTAGGACACAGTGGAGGTGGGACTCAAACCTAGGTTTCCAAAAACTGTTCGTTACACCACTCATCTGAGAGTCTTTCTAGACCATGATCTATGCTCACTACAGGCCCCTGACCCAGGGGTCTGAGCAGCTGCGCGGTGAGTCTTCAGTATGCATAGGAATCCCCCGGGATCTTGTGAAAATGCAGATTGTGAGTCCTTAGGCCTGAGTGAGCCTTAAGAGCCTGCATTTCTCATCTGCTCCCAGGTGATATGATGCTGCCAGTCCACAGGCCATACTTTGAGTAGCAATGCTCCAAATAGAGTATGACAAACATATGTCATCAGGCTGTCGGGGAGTTTTCAGAGGCCACGTTACTCCCTTCCCTCCTTATGCTCCCCACAAAAGCACAAGCCCACTGCACCTTGCCCAGGTTAATTACCGGTGTCTGTGCAGTCTCATCTCCCCGTTCCCAGCTTCTCCGGCCACTGGCTGGTCCTGGAAGGTCCTCTCCTACCCCATTTCTCCACCTAGTGGGGTCTTTTACTCAACCTTTAGGACTAAACTCAAATATTGCCTCCTCTGTGAAGCCTTCCCTGTTGCTCTGACCATGTAGCTCTTGTTTCTTGTTTGTACATCTATCGGTGCCTGGAGAGATGGAGGGAAGAGCCTATACACTGACCCTCCTTCCACTGGAGTCTAGCACAGCCCTCACATAGGAGTAGTAAGGATTCAATAAGAGACTGTAAAGACAGAAGGGCGGAGGGAAGGAGGCCCATCCCACACTGGGGTGGCTAGCTTGACCTTTCTTAGAGTCTCCCTGACAGGTACTGTGAACAGGTCCTGGAGTTCTTTGGGGCCCAAGCCAGAGCTCTCCACCAGCAGGCAGCTGGGCCTGGCCTGTGTGTTTCACAGGGCAGGGCACAGGTGCTGTGTTTTGTCCCTCTGCTGGGCCTGGGAAGCCCCCAGTGCCAGGATCCCTGATCAGAGAGGCCACTGCTCTGGACTCCCAACTGTTGGTATTAAAGGCATTCGGCTTATCTGAGGAACTAAAAATAATGCCGATGAGAATGAGAATAACAGCCCTAATTACCACCATTACCATAAAGGCACTGTCATTGGGGTGGTGGGGGAGGATTCAGAAAGAAATCAATCTTCCTTTTCATTAGTCTTGGGTGAATCATTCCACGTGTTACTGGCATTCGCACCTGCTGCAGTGTGTGCCCAGCCAGAGGCGAGCCACACTTGCTGATGCATGTGAACATATAAGCTCCCACAAGGGAATGTGAGCAAGGGTCCAGCCTCAATACTGAGTGCAGACTTGGGCACCTCTTCTTAGTTGTTAATGATAACTAAAGTCCCTGTAGGAGCCTCATTCAGGCCTGTTCTCAGATGACAGCATCTTCCTCCCCAACTATGTACAAGAATGGGAGTTCATCAAGGAGACAGGCATTTCCCTGAGCCCCATCCCACCCTCTGCAACATTCAAGACTCAGCCCTGGATGCATGGGGCAGATGCAGAACAAGACAAAACAAGCTGCCTGCCCTCAGCAAACTCCGCTTCTTGCGGAAAAGTGCCAGAACCTACAGTCACACGCAATACCTATTGTTTAAAAACAAAGACTACCATGAATCCAAGTGTGGTCCAATAACCAGCTGCATCAGATTCACCTGGAATGCTTTAAAAAATGCATATCCCTCTTCCTATAGCTTGATTTACTGATTTGTCGTCTTTGAGGACAGAGCCCAGAACCATGTGTTTTAACAAGCTCTCCCTGTGATTTTCATGCCTCCTAAAGTTTGTGGACTGCCAAGTCCTAGAGGGTGCGGTCAGAGGTCCAGTGCTCTGGCGGACTTGATGGAGGGAAAGCAACAACAGGGCACAGGGCGAGGAGAGGGTCCTGAGGCAGCTGCCTGTTTGGCTGAGCGGAGGGTTTCTGATACCCATTGGGGTCATCTCCCTGGTTGAGATAGGAAGTGCTGCTCTTGGAAGATGCTGCCTAGGCCTCCATATCCCTCCCTAGACATTTCCAGAAAGCTAGAGTCACTGTGGCCAGCTGAGGGGTTTCTGGATTGACTAGAGAGAGAAGGAGGCCGAGGGAGAATAGCTATTGGCCGTCATCTCTGTCGAGCCCACCCTTTGGCCTGCATTCTCATCCCTCACAGGTGAGCTGGACCTGAAGCTGGTTGAGGGCTGTAGACACAGCTGAAGTGTCTCCTACCTGTACACAGCTCGCTTGTCAGCCTCCAGCTGGGCCTGGGGGTCGATGGGGGCACTGGGTACAGGTGTGCTGGCAGCAGCTGAGGGGGCAGAGATGTGGACAGCCTGGGCCTTGGAGGGTGGCTGGGTGGTTGCCGTCATCTGCAGAGAGAAGAAAGGGGAGGTGGTGGGTTAGCATGGCCAGAGTGCTGGTCTCCAGGCTGTAGTGTGAGGTCTGCCTTGGCCTGTGCTGTGCCCAGAGGAGAGCATGTGGCCAAGAGAACTGTGAGCACACAATGAGCATCCATTCATACGTGTGCTACAGTGGGAAGAAAAGCAGGCTTTCTTCAAATGAGCATGTTCTAGAAAACAATTTCAGGCCATCCAAAACCAGGAGATGCCCAGCACACTCTGAAAAGAGATGACTCAGTGCAAATATGGTAACCCTTGCCCAGAAGTAGAAAAAACAATAGGATGAACTCTTTAAATTGTGCTTATGAGTCGTTTGGACCATCATACAGTTGATTTGATGACGTTGAAAAGCAGGAAAACAGGAGCTGAATCAGCTGTTGTTTGGACACAGGTTTATTTATTCCCTTTAATGCAAGCCACAGGCAATGGTCCCAGTGGCTTTGACTGATGACTGAATGGCTCTCCAAATTTGGTTTACCTGGCCACTTCAAGATAAGCAGGCTTTAGTGGGCAATGAACAGATTCTTGTTCTTGGCCATAACAAATATTTAGGGCAGGGGTTTTCATAATCTGTGACATGTTTTTGAAAGTGTCCCGAGGCTGGCAATTTTGTACCAACCAGAGCAACTCCTTTTAATATTATCTATTAGATTTTCTATCTAAGGTTTTGTTTAAAGAAATGGTTCAATGGTTTAAATTTTTTTTAAACCATCATTATGGAGTTTCATGCTTTTTTATTTCCTTCAGTCAAAGAAATCTCTAAAAGTGTGAATGATGATAAGCCTCAACTGTTCTCTTACATCACCCTGTCCATAGCACGATGGTAGCTCTCCCCACATGTGGTGTTGGGCTTCATGTACTTGTCTGTCTTCTCCTCTGAGGCCTTGGTCACTCCTTCATCGCCAGCTTCCAACTAGCACATACTTAGTAAAAAGGTTTGATGCTTAATAAAAATACTTGTGGAGAAAATGAGTGAGTGAATAAGCGAATGAACATGCCTTGAAAGAATCAGATATTTTATAGTTGCAAAGTTCATCATATGAATCTAGGTCCCTGCTTTCTGGAAGAAAAAGTATTATACTTCCGTGAATACAAGCATTGCTGGTGCATATATCCCCAAGACATTTGCATGTCTTCATTTAGATCTTCTCTTCATTTAGATCTCCGCTCAGATGCCACCTCTTTGGAGTACCATACAGCCCCTCTGCCTTTTGCTTTATTTTTCTTCATAGCCCTTACCATGATCATATTCTATATTTATGTGCTTATTGATTTTCTCTTCACTGCCAGCTGAAACGCAAGCCTATGGAGTGATCGTAACAGTTGTGTTCCTAGGGCCCAGAATAGCCTGGCACTAGTAGGTGTTCAATAAATATTTGTTGAATCAATGAATAGATGAATGATGGGTGGTGAATGAGGTTGAGACTATAAAAGAAATGTACCTGCTTTCCTAGATTGCATCATTTATTAGGCAGAAATACCCTTGCCACTGTTGGCTGATCTGGGGGAGCCTTTCCAATCTCAGTGGGTAAGAGGCTAGACATAGCATCATGGTGCCTGGAAGCCAGAAGACAATTGCTTGAGTCCTACCGTCTTCCCCTATCAGCCTTTGACCTTGGGCAAATTCTTTAACTTTCCTAAGCTCCTATTTTCTCATCAGTAAGCAAATTGGTGACCTTTTGGAATTCATGAGTATTAAGGAGGTGCTGTAAGAAAGAAAGTAGAAGCAAATGCTGTTCCAATTTTCAAAATAGAGAAATAAGGTGAATTCTGAAAAAAACTAAAACTCAGTAATCTTCACACTTATCTGGGCCAGATTCATTCCTTCATTCACTAATGCAACTGATCATTTCTTCAGATATTTCTTGAGTGCCTTCCATGTACCAGGCACCATGCTGGGCACTGGGGTGACAAAGATGAGAGGCTGCTGTCAGAAAGCTCAGCTCGTGGATCTGACATGATCATTCAGCTGGCAGATCAGGAAAACATGGTGTAAGCGACCTCAGCAAGGTGTTTCCCGTGACAGCCTGGCAGAAAATGTGGAGAGACGCAGCCTGGTGGACAATTGCATGGATTAGAAAACTACACCCAAGGGATGACAATTAAAGGATAAATGTCAGTTTGGGGCGGGTTTCCAAACGAGTGTCACATACTTCCTCCTTATCCTCTTATTCAGCACTTTAATCAGTGATTTAGAGAACATCTAAAAAAAAATGCTCAACAAATTTATGAATGCTGTGAAACTGGGATCCAAAAGATCTTTACAGATTTTGGCAAGGGGCTAAATCTGATAAGATTACTCTTCATCTAATAAGTTAAAATTTAACACTTCTAACATTTGGGCCAAGAAAAATCAATATTGAAGTGCAGGGAAGGAGAGACATGGCTTAGTAGCCGTGTTTTAGTTGACAGCTGGCTCAATATATCAAAAGTGTCTGTCAAAAAAAAATCCAACCTAAACTAATCCTAGCTGAGGATGCATTAACAGAGGCATTGCTCACAGCACACAGAAACTTCTGGTCTTGCACTACTCTGATTAAACAAGTACATGAAAGTACATTCAAAGCAGGGTTGGCCAGGATGGTAAAGGGGTTCGGTACTTCATTGTATGAGGAATATTTGAAGGAACGTGGGATATATAGGCAAGATTTGGGGGGTAGGGGAGAAGGGGAAACATGAGAGCCCCCTTTGAATATCCGAATGAGATTTGATTATATCAGTTCTGTATGACTTGAAGGGCCAAACTACAAGCAATGCATTTGATCTATAACAAGGAGACAACCTAAATAATACCTTTTCAATCCCCCAACTCTTTAAGGCTGGAATGGGCTGCCTCCCTTTCCAGGTGAATTTCCTGCCACTGCAGAGGCCAAGCAGAGTTGGACTGACCAGCTGGGCCACCGCGGAAAAGATGGGAGCTTCAGCTGGGTGGCTGGGTTACATGATATCTGAAGCCTCTCCAACTCTGACAGGCTCAGACACCATGAGAGTGTTTTAATAATCACCACCCACCACACAGCGCTGGTGTGAGGCTCGGATTTGACGATGTGTAGTATGTAAAAGTGCTTTGGAAACTCTAGAGCGCTTCACAGATGGAGGAGAGGTTGTTATTATTAAACACGAGATTTCCGGAATGTACTTCTGCCATAAAGCAAGGCATAGCTACATCTGAGGGTGACATGTAGGGGGAGCAGTGTGCTCTGCTCTGCCCACTAGGAGTGAGTTTCCTTGTGTCCTTGAAGGAATCCACAAGCGGCTTCTGTTAGCTGAGCTCCTGGGATGAAGAGGGATGAAGGAGCATGAAGTCCCCCTCCTAGGCAGGACTTCGGGGAAAGGTGTTGGGGGAAGGCCCTGGAGGGAAGCTCAGAATAAAATGTAAATCAAAAGCGGTCACTCGCCAGTGTCCCAAGAGGCTCCAGCTGAGAGGCTGTGACTGGCGGAAGTATGGAAAGAAGACAGCAGAGCTGGTCTGAGGAGGACGATGACTCAAATTTATATAGCTCATGGGGGCCAAGTCAGCAAACTCTGCATTTCCTGCAGGTTTGGAGAATGAGTGTTTATCCCCAAATAGGTTTCTTTTTCTAGCCAGAGACATCCACTTCCCAAGAACTGGAGCTCAAAGGGAGAGGACCTGCAGCTGTCCACAGGGCTTGGGGGCCAGGAGGATGGGGATAACTTGAAGTCAGTTTTTTAGGGGGAAGTTACTGGGCAGCACAGCCTAAAGAGTAGGCTCAGGTGTGGACCAGGGGCAGGGTGTGGCTATTAAGCAGTGGGCTGAAACTGCCTTGTTCTGGCCTGTGAAAGCCAATTGTTAAATTTTCAGAAATTTTGCAAATTCTCTGACATCACATTGAGAGCTTGAAATTGGCCATGGTGGGAGCATTTACACCATGGAAATTGGCAAATGCTGCAAATCAGGGCTTGCCCCTGCCCTCCACACCCCCACTCCCAGAGAGTTAAGTTGTTAAATATTTACTAGCACACCTCTAATTTCAGTTTTTCCCCAAGTAGCTTTCTTCCATTCTTTTTGGTCTGGCACGGGAAGAAACTCGTCTTACCCACTCCAGGAGGCCACTTGGTGCATTCACAGCTGGTCTCAGAACTTGCCACTCCAGATTTGGAGCTTTTCTCCAAGGAGCCCTCACAGCACTCTGGAGACCCTGCCTTGGCAGCCCGCTAGGGACAGGGACAGGTAGGCCATCAGCGTAGGCATGGAGGACTGTCCCTTTTCAACCAGGGTAAGCTAAGGCACAGAGGAGAGGCAAGGTTGAACAATGTCCTGAGAACTGCCTGGGAGATCAGAAAAGCCTCAGAGAATGGAAAGAGCAGAGGATCCGGCCCTGGGTTTGATGCTCCTCTGCCAATTACTAGCTATGTGTTTTGGGACAAGTTTCCTGATCTCTTTGGTTTCCTAATCTGTCAAATGCAGGAGATAATACTCACTCTGCAGGTTGTGCAGATTAATCAAGAGAACCAGACAATGGCTACTGACGGGGCAGGAGGCAGCATGCCCTGGGGAGGCCCCTATGAGATGTGACACTGCGCCAGCACCTACACACGTGCTAATAAAATATTTCTGGGGTGGGTGCAGTGGTTCACACCTGTAATCCCAGTGCTTTGGGAGGCTGAAGCTGGTTCTGCTCTTCCCATGTCCTCTCTTGGCCTAGGGTTCTTTCTTGGGGCATAAGACCCTGGGGCCATCACCTCCATGCACTTCCCTCCTGTAGATGCTATAACCACTGGACTTCTCTCTGCCATCTAGCCAGAACCAGTTCTGCCTTAAGCTTGCAGCTAAGGAAACCCTGCCCAGATTCTTGGTTTGAAGGTTCCTTCTTTTCCCATTCTAAAAAGGAATGGGAAGAGTCAGGGGTTGTCAGATGTATATGCAGGTTTGTAAAATCTGGGTGGGGCTGAGATCCAGCCACGCTGGCAGTCTGGCCTTCTACTCATGAAAATGAGTAGGAGATGCTCCCTGGTGTGTTTTAAGGGGTACTAAGAAGCATCTTACTTGCCCTCACTGACACCCAAAGCCCCCACAGATGCTTCTTTTCTGTTAAGCACCATCTTTTTCCAATTGTAGGGGAAGAGTGACATGTTTTGTTCTAATAAGCTAATAAAATATTTCTGGGCTGGGTGCAGAGGCTTACGCCTATAATCTCAGTGCTCTGGGAGGCTGAAGTGGGAGGATTGCTTGAAGCCAGGAGTTCAAGACCAGCCTGGACAACAAAACAAGAACTCATCTCTGCAAAAAGTAAAATAAATTGGCTGGATGCAGTGGTATGTGCCTGTAGTCTCAGCTACTCTAGAGGCTGAGGCAGGAGGATTGCTTGAGTCCAGAAAGTCGAGGCTGCAGTGAACTATGGTCGTACCACTGTGCTCCAGCCTGGGAGACAGAGCGAGACCCTGTCCCTAAAAAACAAAAAAAGAAAAAGAAAGAAGCCGTGTGGGCTTTCATGTTTCACAATAATCCTGTGCAGTAGGTTATCATCATCTCCATTTCACAGATGAGAAAACAGAAGCCCACAGAGGGCCTTCTGACTAATCGCACTACATGAATTGGAGCATTTAATTACTTTTCCTTGAAGAGGAGAATGGGAAGACATTTCCCCCTCTGTGAAAAAAGAGGCAGGAGGTGTAGGGGGGCTCAAATTAGAATGAAACTTCACTCCCCCTCTGCACGTGTTCTAAGTCTCTATCTAGTCCACCCCATCCTCACTGCTGGTCCCAGTTTGTCCCTCTCCCTCAACAAACCTCTCCCCTACGAGTTCAAATCATTCTCCCAACAATGATCGTGCCAGAAACAGTTCTCCCACGTGGAACCCAAGTAGGAAGGCACAGCTGGTTTATTAATCGAAGGTGGCTCACTGCTGGGTCAACTTCCCTCCGAGGCTACGAGGAGCCTGGAGGCCGAGAGCCCAGAGGAAACCTGCCTGCAGGGGCTTCAAGCCTTCTGGAGCCCGGAGGCCTGAGTTGCGTTCAGCTGCTGCCTCCTGCCAACTTCCCTTCAGACTTCCTCTCTTGCTCATGGGAGGTGGGAGCAGATGGTTTAGAAGTGGGGCTGACACCAAGGTCTTTCTAGCACCCATAGAAGATGGGGTGGGGGGAGGGGGAGGGATAGCATTAGGAGACATACCTAATGTAAATGATGAGTTAATGGGTGCAGCGCACCAACATGGCACATGTATACATATGTAACAAACCTGCACGTTGTGCACATGTGCCCTAGAACTTAAAGTATAATAGAATAAATAAATAAAGTCAAAAAATAAAAATAAAATAAAAAAAAAGAAGATGGTTGGCGTTAGGGAGAGCAGAAGCTTGGGTTTCAGATAGAACTAGTTTTGAATCCCACTCTTACCACTTACAGCCTTAAAGATGGAACTTTACTTTCTGGGGTTTTAGGTTCCTCATCTGAAAAATAGGCGAGGTGCTCCCTACCTCCCACCGCCATGATGGGGGTGGCTGTCTCCTCCAGTGGATGATGGCAGAGCATCCAGAACCGGATCAGGCTCCTCTGCCCCAGGCCTGCATGGCCCTCAGCATGCTGCTGCGACCTGTCTGCTCACTCGCCTCCCTCCCTCACTAGACTGTAGGATCCTTGAGGACAGGACCAGGGCTGTTCTGTTTATTGTCATAGCCTCAGTGTCTGGTAGAGAGAGTATCTGAAATATCTGTTGAATCAGGAATGACTGGTATGGAGTGGGCAGGTCCGATTGAATGCTACCATTTTAGCTGCAGATTTACCTCCTTGATCCTGAATCCTCAGGCCACAAAAGAGAAGTCTACAGTTCCTGACCACATAACTGACTGGGGGGAATTGGGTATCCAGCCCAGAGCTGGAGACAGTGGGATAGAGCATGATGTGCTGGGATGAATCTCTACTTTGTATTTGGCTCTCTGTGCCTGTGTGATTTGGGCAAGTTACTCAACCTTTTTCAACCAGGGTCCTCATCTATAAAATGGGAATAATTACACTCAAGGTACAGGGTGTTCAGAATTAAATGAGACAATTATATGCAAAGTAGCTGGCCCTCAGTCGCTATTCAGCATATGGCGGTTATTGTTAATATAATCCACACACCCTACAGCCCACACCCTGAGAGCTGGCTGCTGTTGTTTCTCTCATGTGGGCTACCCTGGGGGTCCTACCAGTATGGGTGCCACCCCTGCTGAAGGAACCCATTCTGCATAAGCTCCCTGGGAGGTAGGCAAGTGTGAGTTCAAGTGCAGGAACAAGGGGCCCCTGGTGTCACAGAAGGTTACATTATGCGTCACCAGCTTGGAATTGAGTGGCATGCCCAAGGCAAGGACTCAGTTCCTCTGAGCCTCAGTTTCCCCATCAGGTAAAAATGGAGCTATTAATATCTCTTCCCAGGGCTACTGTGAGACCATATGTGAGGGTGCATTGCAAGCAGCAGATGCCCCGCAAACCTTGGTTTCTAAGCAATTCTAACGCTTCCTTTTGCTAGATTTCTCCTCTGAATCAAATCCAAATCCCACCCCCTGTCCAGATCCGGCCCCAGTGCCCCCACACCTCCTATGCCCCCCACCCCACCTCCTCTGCATACAGTCTTGCTTGTTATGACTATTAAACCCCCACACACCTCCCACAGGGCCTCTTTGTGAAAACGCTGAACACCCAAACCTTCACCTTCTCAGCACAGACACTCCTTTTTTTCCTTTTTCTTTTTTCTTTTTGAGATGGAGTTTCGCTCTTGTTGCCTAGGCTGGAGTGCAGTGGCACCATCTCGGCTCACCGCAACCTCCGCTTCCTGGATTCAAGCGATTCTCCTGCTTCAGCCTCCTGAATAGCTGGGATTACACCGGGCACAGTGGCTCACGCCTGTAATCCCAGGACTTTGGGAGGCCGAGGCGGGCACATCACCCGAGGTCAGGAATTCCAGACCAGCCTGACCAACACGGAGAAACTCCATCTCTACTAAAAATATAAAAAAAGCACAGATACTCCTTCTAAGAGGACATCCCCTCTTTCAAGCCCTCCACCTGACATGGCAGAGTGGGTGCCAGCCAGCCCCAGGAGGGCCCCTTTAGGCTGCCAAAACCTTGTGTTCTGGCCCCCTGGGGCTGCCCAGGCCTAGCCCTCAAGGGGCCACTGAGGCTTCAGGCAGGCCCGGCAGGGCTGGCACTCCCTCCAGTTCGGGGCAAGCCGGGTATGGGATCAGTTTCCTGGCAACCAGGAAAGAAGCCAAGGACCCGGGAAGAGGTCAAGGGTTGAAGTCACTTGGTAAACATCAAGTTTGGCCTTAACAGGTAGGAGGCAACAGGGGACATGAACAATGTTGCGGGGCACAGAGTCCAGGGCGCTCCAGACTTGGGCCTACTCAGGCGAGTTGGAGTACGGGGATATGTCCAGTTTAAAGACATGGGTGGCCTGAGCAGGCAGAGAGAGAGGTCACTGTGCACAAAGAGAAGAAAGGCCCAGCAGAAAACAAAAAAGAAAGAGAAGAGTCTGTTTTGATGAGTCAAAGCAAGGGAAGGTGGGTCCCCATATGGTCCCTGGAGTGTAAGCAGAGGGACCCTTGACTTACAGTCACAGAAAAAGCTTAGGGGAACTTTCAAAGCTACTGAAGGCTGCCCACGGATCTGCAGCCTTGTCACCTGCACAGCCCTCCTCCCCTTACCCTATTGCCTCACACCTACCCTTGGTTGCCTGAGCGCACCCGATGGTGTCCACCTTCCTGCCTTTGCTCCCACAGCTGCCTCAGCAAGGACTGTCCTTATGTCCCCCACAGCCTGCCTCCCACCCAGCTGCAGCTTCAACTCTTCCAAGAAGCCTTTCCTGCTTCTCCTCCCTCCCCAGGCCCCAGAAGACTGGACTCCTGCCTCATCTGAACAGACCCCAACACCAGCAACACCAGGCCCTTTGCCCGTCTCATGAGCATGCTGGCCTCCCAGCTCCCATGCCTGCCCACGGTGCACTCCCACGTGTTAAATGACTGAAGGATGACCCGAAGGAGGCAATGACTGAGTGATGTGTTAAAGGCCTCAGGGATCCCAAAGCCTGGGAGAGGCCAAAGAAGGCCCCTTAAAATATTCCTCAACCCAGTTAGCCCAGGGAGAGGAAGGGCCGGCATCAGAGCCAGACAGCCCAACGTAGCTCAAAGAGGCTCTCGGAAGAGTGGGCCTCGGTCACCTCCATTCTGATCCCAGGCCAAGTGGATAGAACCGGCCACAGAAGAGTTACTCAGTGGTGTACAATGGGGGTTTCAGTTAGTTAATTAATTTTAAAAGGGTTTGTAAGTGGTGGTTCACACAATGTGACTCATGGAACATTCACCGCCCCTAACTGCATTTCCTAGGCTGTCACTGACAGGAGGCTAAGAAGAGGAAAGCTGTGGACTCCACTTCCCAGCTTTGTGCATTTTCCTGGGAACTGATGGCCCCCTGCCCATCCCATCGCTTCCCTCTGGAAGATCCTTCCCTTTTTTAATAGTCCCAAACCAGTGATTTCCAATAGGTCCTTCAGAGGGCACACCAGAATCCCAGTGTGTGCACATCTCTGTGTGTGCGTGTGTGTAAGGGGGTGTTCATAGCTGGTAAAACCTATTTGACATGCCTATTATGTTCCTAATAAAAAGTAATTAAGGTTCAATCCCATCTTGGCTGCTGGAGATGTGCAGGTGATCGAGTGAAGAATGAAGCTGGGGTGCGGGTGAAAAGGGGCCGAGGAACACCACTGTACTTTTTGTTCCCACACTCTCAACAGCCTCATGAGGCAGGGAAGGCAGAATTATTCTCATTTTACGAATGCAGAAACTAATGCCCCACATGGACTGTAAGCTCCAAGAGGACAGGAACTCCGTTGATTTTGCACCCCAGTACACAGCACAATGTCCGCATGGCCCACAGGACACACTCAATGTTTATCGAATGGATGAGTGAATGAAAGAAACAGCTCTGAAATTACTTGCCTAAATTTGTATAATTCATCAGCAGTGGAGCTGATAAATTATACAAATTCTTATTACAAGTCCTGATTTCTGAATTTCTATGAGGTTGAGTCATTCCATCTTCCTCTTCAGACCACAGACTTCAAGAACAGCAAGCATCCTGGGGCCCTAACTCACCTACCTGCCTCCTGCCAGGCCGCACAGACACCAAAGCTTTCCGAAGACCAACTAAGACCGACGGCGCAGGAAAGGGAGGTGGAGCATGTAAGGTCCTCCCCAGACCCGCTGCTGACTTGGATCACCTGTCCCCTGAGTTATTTTAGGCTTTGTATCCCATGGCCATTAACTATTTTTGTAGCTGTTTAGGGCATTCCTTCTGCTTGGAGACAAGGGAGTACACAATAAAATCTCTGTTTTTGGTAAATATCAGAATATAGTAAGTTCATCAAATAAAATACCTAGACCAGGCCAGTAGAGTGTTTATTCCCAAGCTTTAAAGCCATGCTGACAGCCCACCATCTCCTACATGGGCATAAAGGCCCCACGGTTGGACCTGGAGGCTGTTTTTGCCTTTTACACAATGAAGAGTACAGGTCTTGAGTGAGTTGGAGTTCAGGGATATGTCCAGCTTAAAGACATTGGTGGCCCAAGCAGGCAGAGAGAGAGGTCACTGCGCACGAAGAGAAGAAAGGCCCAGCAGAAAAGAAAAAAGAAAGAGAAGAGTCTGTTTTGGTGAGTCGAAGCAAGGGAAAGTGGGTCCTCATATGGTCCCTGGGGTGTTGCCCCCAGGGGCAGAGGGAGCCATCAATCACCATCACAGAAAAGGCTTAGGGGAACTTTCAAAGCTGCTGAATTAACTCTATTGCTGCAAAGCAAATGTGTTTCACAGGCAGCTGAGCAGAGGGCCCTGCAAGGCAGGGGGCTCCAGCCCTTAAAGAGATGAGAGGAATGTAAAGCGAGTGTGAAAACATCTGAACCCACTTCTGCCTGTCACAGCTGCATGGCCTGGATGGAGGCCATTCACAGCCAGGGGCCCCAGCCACCCCCTTTTGCCTCCAGTTAATTAAACCAGCATGGGGATCCTAATGACTGATCAAAGCCCATCCAGCTTCCCCAGGATATCTGCCTACCCTGGCCCCACCTGGAGTGGGGATGGTGTGAGGACAGGGAGGGAAAGAAGGTGCCCAGAGAGACAGGTCTGGCTTCCTCAGTGTGGCTGGCCCAGCCTTAGCCTTCCCCTTGCAGGGTAAGTGAGACAATGTTGTCTTGACCCCAGATCTCTGAGTGCCATGTCCTGGAGTCCCAGACACCATTCTCCCCACTCTGAGGGATGCTGGAGGATTGGGGTGAGGGGAATGGGAGGGATGCAACTTTTGCAAAGGGGCCTCAAGCAAACACTTGACTTCCTTCCGAAGTGAGCCTCACAAACCAGACCTCAACTACGAGTTCTAATTGCCTGTCTTTTCTCTCTCTGTTCAAAAATGAGGCTGCATCCTTAGTGAACTTCTCAAACCCTTTCAATGCCACTCATCATCAAGTCATGCTACGTAAGCCCCTAGCTACCTACCCATCAGTTTATTCCTAAACTATCCATTGAGTTTAGTTCCACATTGACAGGGGCTGTGCCTAGTGGGTCAGACTAGGATCTACCAGGATTTCTGCTTTCTAGTCCAATGTTCATGCAGCTGACATGCCAGGGACACGCAGACTGAAGCATACTAAAAATTGAATACATACTCAAATAGACCAGATACAATATTTATCTTGCTAATAAGCCAAGGGCAAAGATATTTGTGGAACGGTAGGTATGTGTCTGTGTTTGAGGAAAAGTTGTCGGCGGGGGAGTGCTGATAGTGAGAGTGTATTTTGTGTGGGAAGGTGAGGGGAGTGAAGTGGTTGCCTTTGCTAGTGAATCCGGATGGCTCCCTGGAGTGGCTGATGGAGCTATAGAAGTGAGAACTTCGCTTGGTGGGTGATGTTGCATATGGGTGTTACAGGAAGGTCTCGAGTGACATTTCTGAGAGTATACGAATGAGAGGTATTTGCCTAGAAGGAGTGACAGGGTGGTTGTGTGTTCCCAAGAAAATTCTGGGAGGGAGGCTGGAGTGACACTTGCTGGGATTCTAAGCAAGGCAGGAGAGGAGAGAAATAGTAGCAAATGGAAGGGTCAGTGGGGATGCTGGGGCAGTGGGAGGAGGGGGCTGTGAAAGTCCAGCTGACAGCCAGGCCCACTATGGCAGAGATACAGAACAGAAGCGGGGTGATGTTGGAATCAACACAGCACACTGAACTGAGGATCACACACCTAGTTCACATCCAGGTCTCTCTAGAGACAGTGTGGTCATTAGGCAATCATTGTAGAATTCCACTACCCAATGACTTACCCCTACCTCTTCAGGGCATAAAGTGAGGGTCTGCATCAAGGACCCAGTTACAGCATGCTGGAATTGGGGTCCTGTAGTTAAGACAGTAGAGGGCGCTGCTACTCTGGCAGAATTTAGCAGGAAGCCACCAGAAAGAGGAAGTAGGTCACAGGGAGGGTTCCACTGGGTTGTTGCTTTTGCTCTTTCTTTCTTTCTTTCTTTCTTTATTTTTTTTTTTTGAGATAGAGTCTTACTCTGTTGCCCAGGCTGGAGTGCAGTGGCGCAATCTTGGCTCACTGCAAACTCCGCCTCCCGGGTTCAAGCCATTCTCTTGACTCAGCCTCCCAAGTAGCTGGGACTACAGGCATGTGCCACCATGTCTACTTTTTGTATTTTTAGTAGAGACAGAGTTTCACTGTGTTGGCCAAGCTGGTCTCGAACTCCTGACCTCAGGCAATCTGCCCACCTCAGCCTCCCAAAGTGCTGGTATTACAGGCATGAGCCACCGTGCCCAGCCCGCTTTTGCACTTTCTAAACATATAGTCATCCTTCAGTGTATAATCAACAGAGAGTGGCGGCCTTACAAGCAATCACAAAGTTTCTCCAGGATGGACTGCAGCAGAACTGAGGGGCTAGAAGCCGCTTAGCCATCGTATCACTTGGCTTGTGCCCAAATAGCACGAGGCCAAAACAGTGAATGCTTCTCTACGAAAATGGGAAGAAAAAAATGCCTCCCTCATTTTTAATAACTTTATTCCCCAAACTTCAAAAATGAAATTGCCAAGTTAAGAACTTGCCTTGAAAAAAAATTCTAATTTATTATAAAGAAGGTCCGGGGCTTGGGAATTTTTTAATGCAGATTCCTAATTTTCCAAAGTGAGATTCTCCTGTGCATTTGAATAGATTATGCTCGGTATTGCTAGCCCTTAGCACAATGGGAACATTATTAAAACGATCGCATGGGTCTCAGAGGACGGGCTCTGCGTCTCGCTTCCTTTTTCATTTGGGAGACTTCATATCAGAGACTGTCCATTTGTTGCCTGTGGAAGAAACTGGGTTTCTGAAGAGGTGATGGAGAGGTGTGCTCAGCTACCCAGGTTGTGAGGAAACAAGTCATACGTGGTCCAAAAGTAATGAGATTAGACCTAAAGGAATGAGGAGGGCGTGGGCCTTGTTTCCTGAGAGCTCTGTTTTGGACAGGATTCCCTGATGTGCCTGACCCATGTTCCCATCAGGCCCTGCTTCCCTGAAGATGTGGAGTCTCAGAGAGCGGCTGGTTCTTGGGGATATGAGCATTCTGAAGGGAAATGCAGCAGTCTCCCCCTAGGAAGCTGGGGTCCATATCTCGAAAAGATAAAGGGAAGAAGTCAGGGGTCCAATGCAAGTTTGCAGAAAGTGCCAGCAGCCAGGCATGCGTGGAAGAGCTGTTCCTAAAAGGGAGTCCCTCCTAGAAGCCCGAAAGAGTGGGCAGAAGGCCCTCAAATACCAGCACTCTCTGGAGAGAACAGCCTTTTCCCCAGAGTCAGAAGCCTTTGTTCTGGGGGCATCCCCCAGCTCCCCCATCCCTCCCACTCCACCCCTGCCCTAGCTCCTCTCCCTTAGCCCCGCATCCTGCTCAGTTTCCTTGGGAAACAGCTCAGCTTGGGGAAGGCCAATGGCAATTTGGGCATAGCCCAGTGGCTTCGTCAAGGCCATAAAGACCCTGACACCTTGACCTGGTCAGTTCACCATGGACACTGATGCTTCTCATCAGACATTTCACTCGTGGATTACCAGGGTTATAAATAGATGGCAGCTTCCCCAGGGCAAATTATTCCTTTGCTCTAAATGTGAAGATTTTAAATGGTGACATTCTGGCGGATCCTCAGAGAGGAGAGCCTTCGGGCAGTCCCTGTATCTGGCTTCTGTCTGAGACCTCAGATATGGAAGTGGAGCCCTTCTTCCTCACAAAGGCTGGAGCAGCTCAGTGGTGACTTCTGAGGGGCTGAGCACCTTAGGGCTGCAGCCCACCTCCATCTGTCCCTTGGCAGCTGGGATTTATTAATCCAGCTGTATGCTGATCATTAAATTAGGCTTCTGGATCAGCATTCAACACAGGCCCTTGCTGCAGCTCTCCTGCTAATCCCTGCCAAACCAAAACTTCTCTCAGCTCCCCAGGCAGTCAAAACAGGGAGGGGTGGGTGAGAGGGAAGCAGCCGCCATCAGTCATGCCAACACAGTGTTCTCTGACCTCTCAGCCCTGCCCTGGTCTATCCTTGAGTCTTGGGTATGGAGGTGTGGGCTTTGGCAGCTACCACCTGCTAAATACAGGAAGGGTCTCCATCTCTGTTCCCCATTCTGACTGGAGAGGGAATCCAGTCACAAAACAAGTGGGGCCCATGTTCCCACCACTTAATCGATATGTGGGCATCGATGCGTGCTGGCTGAGCGGAGTGGGAATGGGTCTGCTGCTATCGAAGAAGGATGATCTTGCCCCTATTCTGGACCCTAGCTTCTCCTTCTCTCACTTCTTTCTTGGGAGGCAAAAGGTTCCCATCAGTTGAGGGCTCCTTCTGAACTTTGTCTCTGGAGCTGAAACTACAGAGGGAAGGGACTTGACATAGTGTTGGATGTCTGGAAGCTTTCAAATACAAGAGCCCTGTAAAGGCCAAGTTCAACCCTGTGGCTTATTCATGGAAGCTACTGGCATGAGCAGAGGGCTCGCTGAGGATGGGGTTAGGCTGGGAGAGCTGGGGAAGTAATACGATTTGGTATGTGGGAGCGGGGCCGTAGACACGTGCTCAGAGATCGGTGAAGGACCAGGGCTTTCGGACCTTCCAGGGCAGAGCAGTCAAAGGTGTTCCATATGCTGGGTACTCTAGAAAGAGGCCCCATGGCATCCGGTAATCTCCCGGAGGATGACAGTGATGTATAAAGCAGCCACTATATGCTCCCACTAGGCTGGAGGCATCAGGGTCATAGCGAGCACAAGCCTGGCATCTGCATCTTAAGACCCCTTTCATGCTGCACAGATCTTCCGTGTGGCCCACGAGAACCACTGTGTTTGAAAATGCCAATGAGTGAGGGATGGCAGAGGAGGGCAGAGAGTGACTGCTGGAGGAGTGCAGATGGTAGCCTGCCCACAGCACCCGGCGGGCACCTGCTGCACATGGGCGAATGTGTGGATGGACATTCTAGCTGGGTGCATTTCACATCACAGGTGCCCAATAAATAATTATCGAATTCATATTGACAGGAGAGTGTGAAGCGAAGGGTCAGAGAATGAAGGCTTCTGTGAAAGCACAGACACAAAACTCAAAGTTTCCAAAGAACCAAGGGTGGACCAGAGGAACACCTGGGGGAAGCAAAAAGGAAAAGCGGCTGGTCTAAAGGATGTAGGAGGGCAGCCCCCACAAGCTGGGCAGGCTTCCAGGAGGAGAAGGGCAGACAGCATGAAGACAGCAGGAAGGCACTGCTGAGGAGGGGCCTGTTGCAGGAGTGGCAATCGGGGTGGGGAGTGCAGAAGATCTTGGGGGGTGGCTGTGTCTGAGCTGAGGGATGGAAGCAGGGGACCAGAAGGAAGGGGTTGTGGGGTGTACAGAAAGAATCTTGGCTTTTTAAAAGTAGAAGCCCAGAAGAGTTCTGAAGAGAACAGAGATTCTCCCGATAGGCAGGCAGAGGAGGACAAAAGGGCCCAAGTGACCCGAGAATGGGGGGCCTGGCACTCAGAAGCCGCTGAGTGTGAAGTTTCTCAAACACTCAGAGGGCAGTTCCGCTCACATCTGGTAGCTGGGTCTCCCCAACTGCGGATTTTGCCCCAGTCACAACAAAGGGGCTTGGCTGTGCTTATCTGCTGTCTGATGGATGGGGTGGGGCACAGGACTGTGACCACTAATCTAGCTTCCAGTCCTAGGTCCTGGGGTCTGAACCTGGTGACTCCCCTCGGGGTCTGTTTGCAGGGCTCTCGCTCCCCAGGCTGACGGGAAGGAGCCCGGAGTGCCGCCAGGACATGATTGCAGGAGGCCTGGCCCAGCCCGTCGGCCCCTGGAATATCCCAGCCTGCAGCTGGGGCTCTAAGGCCACCACACTCCCTCCCCCGTGGTGGGAGGCAGCGGCCCCTGCGCACTCACCTGTGGGCTGTCCTGGTAGGGTGGGGGCGGGACATTCTGCGTGGCCATCATCGTCAGAGCGGGGGCTGGGGAGGCATGTTGCATCATGGGATTGATTCACATGGAGGACCTGTGGGCAGGAGAAAGGGGGCCGCACCGTTAACACCGCTGAGCAGGCCCGCCCTGGGCACCCAGCAGCCCCTGTGTCCCCCGCTGGGCCACCTGGGCCGGCTGGATGCAGCAAGGGTTGCACGCCCTTCAGGGCAACAAATGAGAGCTAAGGAAGAGGCCTGGGTGGGGAGGGGCTTGCTGTGCTATTTTGACTTGAAAGAAATAATATTCAAATCATATGTAAAACAACCGGTACCCCTGCAGAGGCGCTTTGTTCAGCATCAGCTCCGGGCTGTTGTACGTGTGGGGAGGTGGCACGAAGAGGGAGGGGGCCTGCCTGGTAGCAGCACCGGGAGACGAGGCCATTTGGATACCCCTCCTTCCCCAGGAGGGCCCTGAGTCCCAACCTGATAAGGGTGCCCCTGGCCCCGCTGTTTCCCAGGCTTTCTGGAGCAGCCACAGCGCGCACAGGGGCAGGAGGGCCTCAGGCCAGCTACTGGGCTCCAGGGTCCCCAAGCGCCAAGCTCGCCCCTCCCCAGGGCTCACCACACCCCCTAGTGGTGGCAAGGACACGGGGGCCCGGACCCGTCCTCAGACTGTAGCCCTAGGGTGGCTGCCTGGAGGCCTTGGGGAAGGGAAAGAGTCAGGGAATGACAGTCCACTCCTGTACTTTTCCAGGCGCGGGCTTGTGACTATGGGCGTGTCCACAGATGTGCCTGCATATCCTATTAAGGAGGACTTTCCTCAGCCTTGGTTCAGTACGGTCACCGGAATGTGGGGGTGCCAGAAGACCTATCAGAGCCAAATGGGCTACCTGCCTCTTTGCCTGGTAGAAGACAGAGGCCAAAGGTGACTTGTGCATGGGACAGCGGGGGTTGGGGGACTTGTTAGTGAAGCTAGCATGGAAGCAGCACCTCCAGATTCCCAGCTCTGGGTCTGCTCCACTGATCCCCCCATCATTTCCCCATCACCAGTAAGCAGGCAAGTTGCCCCCATGAAGCCTCAAGATTTCCTCTTGAACTAGGATGTGGTGCCATAAGTGGAGACAGCCCGGCTGTGCCACCCAAGGAAACAGAATGCCCAGAGAGCTGTTGTGCTGCAGTAGATGCTCTGAAATATTTAGATCTAGAAGCCACAGGCTAGTTGCCTGATACAGGGCTGTCCATTGTAGGGTAGGAGGTTGCTAAGAGCCTCTGTGGAGGGCAGGACGCGTCCTTCTCCTGGGTGGAGGGCACTGTTGGTCTAGAAACCTTTGTGAGCACAGCACTCACACCCTCCGTCTCCTCTCCCTGAGGCACCTAGGGCTTCATCGTCTTCCAGCCTGGCCCTTCCCAGGGTCTTCCAAAATGTTCACAGACCTGAATTCTGTGGGAATTTGAGAATGCTTTGGAGCTGCTGTCAACTAAAGGGGCTGGCCTCCGGGGCCGTGTGTGTGTGTGTGTGTGTGTGTGTGTGTGTGTGTGTGTATGATTCTTTTGGTTCTTTTTCAGGAAGTGGAAGTAAGATCTACTCTGACCTGACCTGAGTCTCCAAGGTACCAAGTACGCTTTGACCTGCTGCAAAAAGCACTGGAAAGGCCTGTTTCACTCAATAGATGTCTACCATCTACCAACTCTGTGCAGAGAACAGTGTAAGGAGTGTGGTTGGGACAGATGAATGAGGCATGGCTAGGAGAGGGAGGTCATCGTCCTAAAGGAAGGAAGAAAGTGAGGTGGAGGTGGGTGGAGAATGCACAGGGAGGGATGGCTTCTCCGGTGCTAAAAATGCCGACTTCAGGCAGGTTCCGTCGGCCTCACTGCCTGTCACTCGCCCCCGCCTGGCCTCCTTCAGAAGACAGACCACCAGGATATCTTCACAACAGCATGCAGGGCCTCACCCATCTCACACACCGCTGGTCCCTGAGATCCAATTTCCTTTTGCAAAGCGACGCAGGAGGGGGCTTTGGGGGAGACTCTCTCTTCAGGCAGGGGAACCAAGGCCTCTGTTCACAGCTGGATCTTTGTCTGGGTGGTGGTCAGCATCCCAGAGTGAGCAGAGTGAGGGTTGTAGAGGGAAAAAAGGTGGGGGGGAGATATAGACTCTTCGAGACATCAGAAGGAACTTCCAGAATTAAGACTTTTGAGACATTAAAGTGGGTGGAATTTCTCTTTTTTGGATCCCGAAAAAATAAAGGAAATAGGAATGTTTCAGGGGCCTATTAAACATAGCCTTCCCTGGAACTCTGGCAGAGAAGGCGACTTTGGATAGGGCCCAAGGGCCAGGATGGTGGGATCTGTTCCCGGGAGCATCAATCACAGGTGCTCATCTGCCGGGAAAAAAGTGAAGGGCCATAGCACTGTAGTGCCTGCAGCCTCCAGAAGAGGGAGCCTGGGGGCAGAGTCAGGGTGGGAGCCGCCTCAGGAAGAAGGGCTTTCTCCCCCTCTTAGGGGCAACTAGTTCTCTTTAACCTCGGGCTTGGGTCTTTTGGTAACCTCATTCCATGGATTAGAAAGTCATAATGAAGGCAAAACAAAGGAAGCTCAACGAGGAGGGCATAGGCTACAGAGAGGCGCCTTTCATTCACATTCTTTTGTTCACCGTCCAGTGAATGGAAGGCAGGCTCATTTTAGAGGTGCTGTCCCTAGAAATACTTGTAGCTGCAGGACGGCTGCCTTGTCTGGGGGTAAGGAGGGATGGTTAAGAGTAGTCTGCGCCCAGAGACAACCACCCATGAGGCTGAGACCAGACTGTTCAGTCCTGAGCCCACCAGGCTGTGCGGCAGGGCCAGACCCGCCTCAGAAGACGACACAGGAACAATATTCTGAGGACCCAGATGGCCCTGGTCCCTCCCCCTCCTTGGGGTCACCACAGGCCACTAGGCCACTGCCCCATTACCCTCTGGGGGCTTCTCCTGCAAGAGAACAGGAGGCCTTTTCATCAGAGGCTTAAGTTTCCTTCTCTGCTTGCTCAGGCACAGAAGCCTCTGGCAACTTGACACTCTGGGAGCTCAGCTGCTGCAGACCCTGCACCCATGTCCGGAAGCTGGCTCTTTTCCTCACACCTCTCCACCCACACATGCACTTCCCCGGTTCCTGAGGGGCCACGTGCAACCATCCTGGAGAGGAATTTGGGGATCTGACTCGCCTTATCTGACTTGGCTGGGACTTTGCAGTGGGGTGTGGGGGAACTCCTTGAGCCACAGCAGGGGTCCCGGCCCTTTGGGGGAAGCCTGCCCTTTTTGCATTTTCTTTGGGAGAGGGAGGGGAGCAGCAGGCCTGAGCCCCTGCAAACCCAGCCCCGGGCTTCGGAACTTTTGTCAAGGACTCTGAGAGGCTGCTTGGCCCTGTCCAGAGGCCCCAGTGCTCTGTCACCAGACACCTGGGCATTCAAGGGGGCACAGTCAAGACTGCAAGTGGAGGACAGACGAGGAGCATCTCTCATGGAGAGATTTCCCATCGTGAACAGGCTCACAGGGAAAGGTTGCTTTTTGATTTGTTTTGTTTTGTTCAATGTTGAAAACCTTTATGAAGTGACATCTAGGAGGGAAAAATTCTAATGCAACACTCGACCCCACAGTGATATCCACGAAGAAATCATTTGTGTCTCTGATATCATCAGAAGAAACTAAAATGCCATTTTAGAGAGCCCAGGAGCCGGCAAGGCAGGGTCAGTGGATGCAGAGTCATAAAAGCACATCCCTTTAGGAAATGGGATAGGCAGTCCCGGGCACCCACCTCCCTCAGCCTCCTCAACCCATGCCTCCCACAGCCCTGCACCACCAGGTCGGCAGTCTGGAGCCCCAAATCCAGAGTGTTGACAAACAGGCTCAGAAAAAAATACCAAGCTAATTAGGAAGGAGCTCATTAGGACTTGTTGACATGAAACCCATTAGACCAATTAACATTCCATTAACAGCCTGGGGCACCAAGGGGTTAATGCTGCCAGGCAGTAATTGGGCCAGGGTGCTGGGGTTGGGGGCTCAGGGCCTTAAGGATGAGACACAAAGTCTAATTGGGAACTCTCTGGCCAGCTGGCCTGACAGCATTTGTTCCTGGCCCCTGACCCTAGCTGAGATAAATTGATGGGGGAGAGGGAAAGTAGGGCCAGCTCGCTTGCCCCTCACTGTCCCACCCACCTGCCCCAAACTGGTGACAGGGCCCATGGCTGGCACAAGGACAAGGGGGAGGGGACACTCCCACCCTCCTGGACTCTGACAGTCCTGTTTTCTTCCTTCACGCCCTTCCCCCCACTCCCTCTGGTCAAGTTTCTTTCTCAGCCCCGGGGAAGTGAGTCCCTTTTCCCAGGAATTGCTTTTCAGTGATGCTACCCTCTTAGAAGAACTCTTTGGAGAAGCTGGAATCCTTCAGGCCCAGAGCCCCATTCATCTGAAGAGTGCTGGAGTTCAGAGAGAGGGATGGAGGGGAGGGTGGCCCGGGTCTGCCTGCCTTCTGGCCCCTGACCTCCTCCCCTCCTTCCTCCCTTTCTCCCTTCCTTCCCTCCTTCCAATCTTCTTCCCTCCCTCCCATCCTTCTTCCCTCCCTCCCTTCCTTCCTCCCTTCCTGTCCCTTCTTCCCTCCCTCCCTTCTTCCTTCCTTCCTTTCTTCCTTCCTTCCTTCCTCCCTTTCTTCCTGCCTTCCTTCCATAGCAGCTAAGAGGCACTCATGAGGGCCCCTAGGAATGCTTCTTTTCTGTCCTCTGACACGCACAAGCAGCATGTTCATGATTTTCATTCCCTTGAGACAAGTAGGGGCTGTGGAAGTCCCATTCTCTGTCTGGGTCTCAATTTCCCCATCTGTAAACTTTGTGACTGGATGAGGGAATTCACAGGGCTACCCCTCAGTTCTCAGTTACCATGATCTAAGCCTGGCCTTGGGGTAAAAAAGTCTGGATTCCACATCCAGTGGAATCTACCACTTATTCTGTAGCCTGTACAAGTCACTTTCCCTCTCGGACTGCAAAATTAAGGGATTTCCCCAGAACATTCGGGAAACCTTTGCCCAGGATTTGCACTGCACACATGCTTGTTGAATGGAACGGAAAGGGTTGGATTGTAGCTTCTTTCTAAAGGCCAGCCAGCACCCGACTTCTCTTCCTCTCGTCTAGTTGGAGAGTGGGAAGGAGGCCCCTGAGGTCAGCGAGCCAGGAGCCGTCAATTCCTTCAGCCCAGACGCCCCTAGGTTACCCCTCCACCCCCACCCCCAAACCGTCCCCTCTGAGCAGCTGCCCAGGCCTGGATTCTGACGTCTAGACAGATTTGCAGGAGGCTGAAATAACACAGTGAACTCAGCAGGAGGGACCGAAAAGCTGCATTGGTAACCTTGCTGGCTTCAACATCTCCCTCTGGGGCAGCCTCCTCAACCCTGGCGCAATCCGTCTCTTTTTCCCTCAGCCCCAGCACCGCGTCCAAAATGATCTTCTCTGGCCCAGCTCCCTTCCCAGAAGTGGCCTGTAGGTGGCGTCGCAGGGCCCGCTTTAATTGCATTATATAATATAACCTGTTTACTAAATCATGTAATCAGTCGCCTTAGGATTTGCAGCTTGGGATGTGTATGGAGAATTGGACTTTGAGTCAAATTTAAAAACAAATAAAAATGAGAGGCAGCTGTTGCTGATAGTGTGATATTCATCTTTTGGAAACAAATTCACCCCAGTGCTATAAATTATGCCTGGAAAAAAAAGTGTTGCTGGTGGAACGGAGTTGGCTAGGTCTCCTCTGCTGGCAACTCATAGCGATGAATCTTGAAATAACGGTGTCAACCTGTCACTGATTTCATGTGACTCTGTGGATTTATCTAAAGAAGCGAAGGCGTGTGGGTGCACACGAGCACACACACATAGAAACACACACACGCACCGGGTCTCTCTGCAAAACCCAGTAAGGGCTAGAAGTGACAAGCTGCAGGCGGGGTGTCTGCCGGAGCTCGGTGGTCCCTGAGGCTTGGTGGATGGAGTTGGCACCGAGAACTGAGCAGTGACAAGTGTGAGGTCAATTTGTGGTGGCAGAGGAGGACAGAAGGGAGAGAGAAGACGCACCGTGGGCTGGGAAGCTTGACCATGTGAGCAGGGGTTTGTCACCTCCAAATCAGTTGTCGTGTTGAAATGTTTCAAAAGAGGGAGAAGTAGAGGCTCCTGGAGGGGAGGACTAAGGAATTTGGGAAGAGGGGCAAGCTCCCCAGAGCCTGCCCCACCTTACAGCACAGCAAACACCCTCGCCTACCTCTTCACCCCAGGGGCTGTGGGCACTGAGAGGAAGCTGGAGACCCTGAGGATTCAGGCAGCAGGAATGTGGGGCTGAGTGGGTCCTGCTTTCTGCCTGTCTTTCTGATCCTGGGCTGATGGGGGGAAATGGAGATCCTCCAGTGTGATGAGGTCAGGCTCGGAGTGGGGGCTGGGAGCCAGGCAGGGAGGCTGTACATATCTATGTTACTGAAGGAGGGACAGGTGCAGAGGAACTGAGTGGGATTTGCACTCAGGTCTCACATCCTTGGTTCGCTCTGTGTCCTGAAGGCCAGCTAAGAGGTCAAAAATAAGCTGCGACTCCACAATGACCCAGGTCCCAGGGCACACTGCACCCGGCACAGAGCCCAAGTCCTTGCAGAATGTCACAGCCAGAACACCTGCTTCCCTACTGCTCCTCCGGGTCCTCCTTTGAATACTCAGTGGGGAGGCAAAGATGACAACCAAGACAAGCAGACGCTTTGGCCACCCATAGCTCTCCATACTAATTGTCATTTGCCACCCTTCTGGGAAGCCAACTTGGGAGGTGGTGCCAGGTCATGCCCTAATATCATGATGCTGGTGTCCAGGGAACAGAGTGGGGACAGAGCTGAAGCCAGCATGAGATTTGGCTAGGACTGCCTGCTTCTGACTTCCTAAGAGATGTGCAAATCTTTCTCTCTCAATCCTCCTTCAGCCCTTAAATGCCACATGGAGTGAATGCTTTGGAAAAGGTAAGAGCCTTCTGTGAGACCAGAAAATCCAGAGACCCTTCCCACCCAACCCCCAGTTTCCGTCCCAAGAAGCGTGGCCTCCCCCTAATGGCCTGTGATCCTACTTTCAAGGGCCTCAACCTCGTCTCCCGTCTCCACTCCCAAGACCATTTTACTGTTTGTTCTTTATTTGGAGTAACAATATGTCCCCAGTGTTGTCGGGCCAACAGATCACTTATGCACTCACTGACCCCAGCCTAGAGATGAGCAGAAGCTTACATTGGAGACCCACCCTGGAGAAGAGGGTGCCGGGTCCCTCTGTGTCCACGGTTCACTATGGGAAGGATTAGTGGGCACACAAGCAGCATGACAAAGCAGTGTTTGGGGACAGGCCCCAGCACTGGGTCCATCACCCTCCTCAGCCACTCCCTCCTCCATGGACAGGACTTGCCTTCCTTGAACTCCAGCCCGACCAGGTTTCCCAGAGAGGAGCCCCACCGTCCTGCCCTTTGCTGATGGCCATGCCCCTCTGACTCACACAGAAGCCAGAGTTCCAGGCCTGCAGCCTCTCCTCCTTGAGTCCCCAGTTCAGCTATTTTTTTAACTGGGCTTCACAACACGGAGCAGGAGAGTCAGAGGAGCAACACCCGCCCTACTCCCGGGCCCTCTTCCTGGTCTTGCTCCCGCCTCTCCACGCCAGGAACGAGAGTGCTGGAGCCCCACCGCCCTCCCTGCCTCGCTGTCACACCTTTTCTGGCTTCAAAAAGTCGCTGATATATTTTACAAACTGAAACAGCAATTTAATTCCCCCTGATAGCGGCAATTGTCCATTAGATCTTCCTACCGAGGAGCTTAACAATAATTCCTTTCATCCAACTGCTTGCTTCTTCTTGATCTGAGAATCAATCCCATAAATAGCAGGCAAGAGTTCTCACATTACTCTCCCCTCCAGCTTTTAGCATTTTGATGAAGATTCTCATCTCCTCTTTAAGCACTTTACAACTTGGCAATTTTCCCCCCTTTGGTTCCTTTAAACAAAATAAAACAAAAAACAGAAAAAAAAAAAAAAGCGTGCCGGCTGGAATGGGGAGCACAGCCCTTGCATTCTGCTCATGGAAGTGGTGTGCACCTTTTCCTACCTGGAGGCAGGGGGATGGTTGCAATGACCTCTGGTGGGTCCTGTCTGCTGGAAAGTGGGTGCTGCTCTGCCCCAGAGGGCCATCACTATTGCGTCCCCAAAATTCACACTCACCACACCTGGGTCCTGCTTTTGCCAGTGATGCTCAACTTAGGGTACCTCTCCCATTCCAGGAGCCCCTTCCCCTATTATTCACCCCCAGGAATGGAGGCGGGAGGGAGGCCACAGCTGCTGCCCTGGGGTGGTCTAAGCCAACTCCCTCCCCCAGCCTGTGGCCCCCTTGGAACCTTCTAACCTAGAGAGGGGATTCGGCCCTTTTGTTTTCCTCTCCAGCCCCTCCATCTCTAGCCAAACAACAAGAGTGGGAGAGGTGGGGAGGCCCAGGAAAAGGAGAGAGCTTGAAGCCTTTTATTCAATTCTTTTCTTTTTTCTTTTTTTTCAACCTGCAGTCAGCTCCAGGGATCGGGACAGTGGAGAGCCCTCCAGCTCCTCCACGGTGGTGGCTAGGGTGGAGTGTCAGGGCACCTGGGAGCCCCGGCCCTCCCCTCCCCTGGAGACTCTATCATGTGCTCTCTTGTCTGCACACACTCACAGAGAAACATATCTAAAAATGAACCTGGGACCGAAGTCCCCCTCGACAAACCTGATTCCCAGGTTTATTATTATTTGTCAAGAGCTGACAGCAGCCGCTACTCAGGAACCGAGCTGAGAAAACAACACAGGCCCGGCCCCTGAGACCCACAACTCAACAGAGACAGACAAACAGCTCCAGCGCTGGGATCCCAGGTGGAAAAGCGCAGAGCCACCTCCGGCAGCCCTCTCCGGCTCCCTCCGTTTCATAAGTCTCTCTTCTCTGAGGCAGTCAGGAGGGCCCTGACACTCCCTGGGAGCTGGGGAGAGGAGGAAAGCAGGCATGGGGACCAGTAAGGTGTGGGCAGGGTGGCTGGAGCGGGGGCTGGTGGGGGAAGGAGAGCATGGAGGTGAGGGACCTGAAGCCTATGCATTCCATCCTTGGTGCAACCTCAGATTCTCCTGGAGCCAGAGGAGCTAAAAGGGTCAGTCAGGCCACTTTTCTCTCTGAGGACTGTACCATATCCTCTGGCTAGATGATTCCTTTTTCCAATTTTTAAAACTTGCCTTTAGGAAAAAAAAAAGTCCAGAGTCAGGGTTGTGGAAGCAAGTGGCACTGTGCATTCAATTTATCATTGAAAGGCCACCAATTCCTGACACGCCCATAACCAGCCAACGTGTGTTCTTCCTGCACCTTCGTGTTGGCCCAGGAAGAGCTCACAATAAACAAGAGCTCTAAATAGAGCCCACGGCAATGGGATCGGCTAGAGGAGGAAAGGCTGCCCAGCCAGGCTGCCCCACCCTTGGTCCTCACTACCCCCTTGGAAGGAGGGCGGGTACACTGGCTCTGTGTTCCTGAGCTGCAGGAAAGCCAGCCCTGGGGAAGGGAAGATGACAGCCATGATGCGAGAGGACGTGGCTCGGCCACCCAGACTCACACCCCAGCAGACACTCCCTCCATCGCCCAACCTAAGATGCTCTCGTGCCTTTTGCTGTGTTTCTTGCCCGCCAGCAAGGTGTTCTGTATTTCACAGCCATGCCCTTCCCTTCATCAACACTGGGCTCCAAAGCCTACTGTTCCATGAAGGCTTCCTTCCCTTTCCACTCCAGGACTACACATGGGAAATCATGGCGGGAAAAATCATCATGCATGTTTCTGTGTTATGGAAAATCTGCTCCTCACCCGCATGTCCCATCTTGCCCACTGGCCCCTGTTCCCCCAGCAGACAAGATGATGGCTCTGCCTTGCATGTTCACTGGGGGAGAAGGGGCAGCCTATGCAATATGACTCCACAAAGTCCACCTCCTTATGGAGCCTCAATATATATACATGGTTATAGTTTAACTGCTTTGGCTTAACCCTTTTTTTTTCTTTCTTTCTTTTTCTTTTTCTTTTTTTTTTTTTTTTGAGACAGAATCTTGCTCTGTCACCAAGCTGGAGTGCAGTGGCACGATCTCGGCTCACTGCAACCTCTGCCTCCTGGGTTCAAGCGAGTCTCCTGCCCCAGCCTCCCAAGTAGCTGGGACTACAGGCATGCACCACCACACCCAGCTAATTTTTGTATTTTTAGTAGAGATGGGGTTTCACCATGTTGGCCAGGCTAGTCTCGGTCTCTTGATGTGATCTGCCTGCCTTGGCCTCCCAAACTGGGATTACAGACATTAGTCACTGTGCCTGGCCGCCTTACTTTTTTTTTTTTTTTTTTGAGATGGAGTCTTGCTCTGTTGCCCAGGCTGGAGTACAGTGGCGTGATCTTGGCTCACTGCAACCTCTGCCTCCCGGGTTCAGGCAATTCTCCTGCCTCAGTCTCCTGAGTAGCTGGAACTACTGGCGCCTGCCACCACACCTGGGTAATTTTTGTATTTTTAGTAGAGATGGGGTTTCACCATATTGGCCAGGCTGGTCTCGAACTCCCGACCTTGTGATCCACCCACCTCAGCCACCCAAAGTGCTGGGATTACAGGCATGAGCCACCGCACCTGGCCTGGCTTGCTCTTAAAATGTAAAACAAGCCAATCCAAGAAGCATAACCCTTTACGTCCCAGCAGCCATTTAGACAGCAGTGAGAATAAGTTTGTTAGTTCCTAAAGCCAATTTGGCTATGAGTGAGATGATAATATATAATTAATAACAACTGCCACTTATTGAGCCCTCCCTGTGTCCCAGGCATGACACTAACAGCAGATACGGATCACCTGGTCTCTTTTTCTTAACAACCAGATGGTGTTGGCATTACAGTTGTTCCCATTCGTGGGTGAGCAAACTGGGGCTTTGAGGAAGTTTCCAGATGTTACACACAGTCTGATCCCAGAGTCTGCAGGGTTAACTGGAAGTCTCAGGGTGAGGGCAGGAAATAGCAGGGAAGGACTGAGACTACTAGAAACTGGAGAAGTGCAGGAAAGGTGAGGCTGATTATAAAACCAAGCTGCCAGTTTAGAGTTGGGCCCTCGAATGCTGGCTGTCCTTTGACTTTCCTCTGCCCTGATTTTCCAAGCATCACGTTATACTGACACCACTAAACGTCTTCTGTGTTGCCGAGCCTGGGCTTTTGTACATCAGTTAATGGACACACACTCCGTGCCTTCCCACGGTGGGGAAGTTCCTTCCATCGGCCCTGTCATCCTGCTACAGCAGTGTGTGTACACATTTTGTTAAATATTTCATTGCATTTTGCTCTTATTATTTTATAAAAATGAGCGGGAGATGGGAAAATGAAAGTGCTGATCCCAGCGATAAGAAGCAGGGGTCTCGTAAACATAATACGACTGAGACGAAGATGGAAAACGTGAAGCGAGCTGAAAGCGGCAAATCTTGAGCCTTCATCGTGGACTCATTGGACTGTGTTCAATTAGGAGGAGAAGGAACAAAATTAAAGAACACAAAATGATGGAAATACATGGCTGAAGGCTGCATCTCAGAGGCGATGTATAATTGGAATCTGATAATGTGTCGTAGCTGTCTGGGAGCAGAGCTCCGGGAACGCGTGGGGCAAGTACGAAAGCCAGGCTGCCTGTGCCTCACCCTGCTCTTGGCGGCTCTGGGGCCAGGGCTCTGAATCACATGGACTGGGATTCTGTCAGCGTCTCTGTCTTGTCATACTGGACTGAGGGGCCCTGCTGGGGTCCAGGAGGAGTGAAGTGGGGTAGAAGGGGGCATGCAGTCAGCCTGCTCTCTGTGACGGTCTCCACTTGGCCTTTCCCCACACACCCTTGGCTTTCCAGGGACCACCCACAGCTGTAAAGAAGTCCCTGTTCTGGAATGAAATCTGTCCATGACGCACAGGCTAAGAAGCAGCTGGCTGTATCTTGGGAAAGCGTGTCCAGTGGAGCAGTATTAGTGTTTGCAAGTCAGGGCACCCCATCGTTGGGGGCATCCCCTCTCTTATCATATCTCCCTGAGTCCAAGATTTATCATCTTGCCAAAGAAGCCCCTTCCTGTTCACTTCAGAGTCTTCTCTTCCGCTCTCAGCCCAGAGAGATTCCAGGCAGCAGTCTGAATGGGCAGCCAGTGAGCCAGCAGCAGGGTTATTGCCCACATCCTCTGAGGCAGGCAGCTATTAAACAGAAGTGCAAGGACGGAGCTGTGTTCTACCTCCCACTGGCTTGGGCTGTTCTCTGCCAGGTCCCATCCCCTTCAACCTCCAGCCTTGGAAAGGGGCTGTGGTTCTCTGGCTCCTAAGAGGGAAAACTTTAGTCATGTGCTGGCCCTTTCAGCTGCTCTCAGACACAGAGGAGGAGTGTTTCATATTAGCAACAGAGTCTTTGAATACTAGGAATGGGTCTGAAAATTATAACTCGCAGTGAAGCTTAATTTTGACTTTTGCAGCGCAACCCATTTCCTATCATTATGGTCTGGGTGGAAAGAAAGAGTCCTGCCTTTAGCACAGAATCTTTGTAGTCTCGATGTTCAAGATCATGCCTTCACTTTGCCCTCTTCTTTCTCCAGTGAGATGGACACCATTTCTCATGCTAGGGCAAGGACCAGGGAATGGAAGAAGAGGAGGAGAAGAAGGCAGTTTTGCACAGTGGACTCTGGCCCTCAGGGACAAATTGGGATGCTTAGAACAGTTACTAATCCCCTGGGATCTGAGCATTTGTTAGTCTGGGTCTTCCAGGGTCAAGCCTGTCCAGGGAAAAGGAACAAAGTGTCTCTACTTCCAGATCAGGAGGTTCTGTCCAGAGCAGGTTGATCAGAGCAGGCAGGGTGCTGCATGTGAGATGTCTGCTCCCAGAGCCAGGCTCTGGGATGGGAAGAAGTAAACGGGGCTACTCTTCTAAGATGACTCCCCAAGGGCACAAGTTTGCCTGGGGCTGGGGACGATCCTTGCTGTCTGCAGCCCCCTCGGAGCTTTCTTCTCTGTTTAGGGCCTGGCTGTCTCCAGTGAGAGCCTGTGCTTTGTGGCACTGGGAAGAGCAGTCTGCTGTCTCTTTGTCCTGCAGTTCATAAACGTGAGAAAAAGAGCTCACTTAATGAGGCACTTGCCACGGTCAGGGATGATTTCACTAGCAGAAGCTGGGTGCATGTGAGCTGCGGAAGTGTGGGGAGTAGGGGAGATGGGCAGAGGGAGACAGGGAGGTGAGGAAGCCCATTTCAGAATGATGGGGAAGGTCAGGCAGAGAGCTCCCCAAGGGGGACAGAGAGCGGATGCTGGGGAGATGGAGGGTCCAAAGGAGCTGCCCACAGTGAGAAGCCAGCTGCTGCGGCTGCCCTGAAACCCAGCCTCAGCCTTTTCTTCACTCCTCAGGAAATGAACGCTTCTTCTCCAATTCTGGAAGCAGTGGGAACTCCAGGCACTAGGGCAGACTGTCAGATGACCAACAGTGGTGGAAGGGTCCTGAGTCGTCATGAGGTCTGACTTCTTCCCGAGACAAATAAGGAAACTTGCCCAAGTCCATGCATCAAGTTGGAGATAGGGCCCTAATTAGAACCCAGGTCCCAAGTAGCAAATCCAGGCCTCATTTATTGAGCACCTATTCTGTGTTGGGCACCGTGCAGGGCAATAGACGTCCCAGAAGGAGAAAACAGAGACGACAAAGGAAAAGAAATGAAGACGTAGCAAAATGGAAATTTCCTTGTGCTGAAGCAGACAGGTGACTTCAGACTTAAAAGATCCCAGCGCTAAGAAAGGAGAAGAGAAAAGCAGACCTCAAGCCCCAACACACGCTGGTGAAATCAGAACTTTAATGGGAAAAGAAGAGAGAACCACACGTTCCCACGGATCCTCATTGCAAGATCGGAAACAAGGAGACAGTGCAGCCATGTCAGCAAGTTCTAGGAGAAAAAGATTTTGAACCTGGGATTCTGAGCGCAGTCCGATTATCAGTCAAGTGTGAAGACAAAGCCAGTGTTGGACATGTGAGAACTTGGAGTTTATTTCCCATTCATTGATATTAACAATAACTAGAGGTTGTAGCCCAGCAAATGAAGAAATCTGAAGAGGCGGAGAACACTGGACAAGAAAGAGTGGCTGCTCAGGGCACCAGTCACAGCACCACAGGGCTCAGAAGGTTCTTCCACAGCAGCCACGTTGTAACGACCCTTCCACGGGCCACTCACACTGCTTAGTTCTGCAGTTGAATAATATTGCCATGCCCACAGTGGTTTTAATGCTTTTAAACAGACTTCCATCTTATAATCACCTATAGAATGCAGAGGTAAACTACAGCAATGTAACAGTATAAATCTTCTAAATCTTAGCAATGTAAAAATCATAGATAATTTATTGTTATGCAAAATATAATATGTAGTACTATATATAGTATATTATATACAGTATAAAGGTATATGGTATACTATAGATCCTATGTATTATATCATATATAATTATATATTATAGTACATAGCATACATATGTATTATAGTACATAGCACATAATATACCTCATATGATTATATACACTAATATATAATATTACATATTATATAATGTATATTATAATATACTATTTATTATATGTGATTTAAAAATACTGCATATATTATATAGTATACTATATAATATAGTGTATAGTAGTATATATTATATATCATGTATACAGTATTATGATATATAATGCTATATACTATATTATATAGAGAATATATTACAGAGTATATATTATATATTATTTAGTATTATATATAATATGTAGTACTACACTATATAATACATAATCTCTATAGTATATATAATGCTATATGGTATGTGTTATTTAGTATATTACTATTATTTTACATTATTAAGATTTAGAAGATTTATACTTATCTTAATATATAGTATATATTATATACGGTGTATATATGTTATATAGTATATATAATGCTATGAACTAAAAATAGATAATATCAACTGTAATTTGATAAAAACTTATCAAACTAATACAAATTGGAGGGGGAGGATGTATGCTAATTTCCTCAACTTTGATAGCAGACAGTTAATGGATAAATAGATAAACTGAGAAAAAAGGACTTAAGCGTATTATCTAATATAATAAATGTTGGCCATCAAATATCTAAAGCCAGAAGCTGTTGTGGTTGACTTTGGATCATGAGCCTTGTGGGGAGAGGTGAGGGTAGGAAGGGAGAGTTTTTATTTTGTATCTTTTACACTGTTTGCTTTCTCCTCTCACACATACTTGTAATTTAAAAAATAACTACAATAAATAAATAATTATACATCTATATAATAGAAAACTATGCAGCGGTTAAAAGTAATGGAGTAGATCTATTTGTTTTGACCCAGAAAGCTATCAATCATATAACCTATGTTTAAAAAGCAAGGTTTTAGAACAATATTTAAAACATAACATTTAACTGTGTTATAATAAAGAGCAAAACCGATAAGATGTAGTCCCTACCTTCAAGGAGCTTTCTGATCATGCACCCACTTCTGTGTCCTCTGCCCTGGGCCATCTGGCCTGCTTGAGACCTCTTCCCTTTGTAAGTTGCATGCCTCTTATTTGCCTGCTTATTTGTTTTTTAGAGACAGGGATCTCCCTCTGTCACCCAGCCTGGAGTACAATGGAGCAATCATAGCTCACCGCAGCCTCAACCTACTGGCTTCAAGCAATCCTCCCTCCCCAGCCTCCTGAGTAGCTGAACTACAAGTGTGCATCACCATGCCTGGCTAATTTTTTAAAAATTAATACCTCTTTTTTGCAGTAGATAAGAACTATTTTGTGCATATTTCAAGTAACAACTCTAAGTTCTTGAGTATAAGTGCTCAGTCCAAAGACTGGCCTGGATGAAGCTGCACAAGAGATGAACAGCTTTCTACACAAATATCTGGTGGAGGGAAGCAGAGAGGGGAGTGAGAATCCAAGGACTACAGGATGTCAGGCCTGAAAGACTCCTCAGAGAGCCTCTAGTCCTCCTCCCTCATTCACAGAGAAGGAACACATGTGGGGCCCAGAGAGGGGCAGTGGCCAATAAAAGGTCACGCGGTTGAATTATGATGTCCAGAAAAGACAGAACTGGGCTTTGTGAACAGCCAGAGTCAGGAAACAGCAGACAAGCTGAAGGCTGACCTGCGAGCCTAAAACCATGGCCTGCAGAGAATCCTACAGGGAGTTCAGAGGGGGCCCGTTCAGGAGCTGCTCAGAATGCAGATGGCTTGACTTTGAGGGGAGGCCTGCACAAATCAGACCACATCGCCCTTCCCTAGTATCCATGGTAGTGGGAAAGAAGCAGTTTTAATGTAAGTAGAAGGCAGCGCTTTGGGGCTCAAGGGGAGGGGCCTGCACAGGAACTGGCATTTTCTGAGCATTTCTGATGCACCAGACATTGTGTGAGGTGCATTCTTGTGCATTCTCTCATTTAATCTGCACAGAAGCCCCATGAGGTAAATATGATTACCACAATTACAGAAAGACAATGATGGTAAGAAAACTTAAGTGTCTGGGTGCAGTGGCTCATGCCTGTAATCACAGCACTTTGGGAGGCCGAGGCAGGCAGATCAGTTGGACTCAGGAGTTAGAGACCAGGCTGGAGAACATGAGAAAACACCATCTCTTTAAAAAAAAAAATACAAAACTCAGTCAAGCATGGAGGTGTGCACCTGTTGCCCCAGCTACTCAGGAAACTGAGGCAGGAGGATCATGTGAGCCTGGGAGGCAGAGGTTGCAGTGAGCCGAGACTGTGCCACTGCACTCCAGCCTGGGTGACAGAGGGAGACCCTGTCTCAAAAAAAAAGAAAAAAAAAAAAAAAAGAAAACTTAAGTTATGTAACTTGCCCCAAATCTCACAGGCAGCAAATGGCAGAGCTAGAATTGGAGTCTAGGTTGGTCTGGTTCCAAAGCCTAAGTTTCCTCAAGGAACCAGAGGACTCCAATAACTATGTGTTCACCAACTGAGAAGAGGAGATATGTCTCTCCTAAATGGGGATACAACAAATGCTGTTCCCTTCCTGAACCCTGAGTATGGAATCAGCTCCTTTACCCAATCCATGACTATCCAGGTACACTGGCTGGCTCTTGAGAACTAAGGTTTATGTTTGCCCAACAGGACTTTGAAAATCCCCACCACAGAGGATATCAGCATTTGGGGCTCCCTTTCTCCCTAGCAGAGTTCCTACAGTGCCAGGCTCAGAAGAAGATGGGCTAGGACCTAGCGTGAGTGCAGGGAGGAGAAGGAGCTGGAGTCCAGAACTCTTGATTTCCAACTTTTCAGTCCTGAATCTGTCCTGTACCAACCTCAAAGGCATATGACCTTCTCTTGCCACCCCTCAGACACCGGCCCCCAGCCTCCTCCTATGTCTCCCTAGGCACCTCTGCCTCCACTGAGCCCTGACTCTGGGGGAGGCAGGCAGGCCCAGGAGAGTATATATGTCAGTTAAGGTTTGTCGTTTACACGTGGAGATCATTAACGAGACTTATTTTTAAATTGTAATTGCAAAATGTAAATGCTCCCCAAACCGATGTGTAATTGCTACCCCCTCCACCCCAGCCCTTCCCCTCTGGTGCCAGCTTTGCAAGGAGAGAATTAGAAAATAAAAAGGGGGTGGATTATGTAAGCAAAACGATTTTAAAAAAAGAGAGCGAGAGAGCTAAGAATTTAAGTGAGACAGCTGGCAGCTTCTCTGATTGCCACACTTCCAGCATTAGCTGCAAAAATTGTCCTTGCCAGTTGCACCCATCCAAGCAATAGTGTCAACTGTATTTAGTCCCTAGAACAGACCATACTGCCACTCACTTGGCAAGACGGTTCAGTGGTTAGTGTGTGTGTGTGTGAGTGTGTGTGTGTGTGTGTGTGTGAGTGTGTGTGTGTGTGTGTGTCTCGGGAGTGAGAGGGCAAAGGTCAGGGGTGATATTTGAGGTTGCCTCTACCCCATCTGTGGAAGCCTTCCATTCTACAGCAAGACGTAATTCACAGCAGGATTAGCAGTCCATCAACCCTGTTACCCATATTCTACCATGCAGGTGATGGAAGGAACACTTTCATTCTCCCAGGCTCAGACTGGCTTGTTTGGACTCCAGCATCCGCAGCCTCAGCCTACAGAGAAATAGGACTCTACAGGAGAGTTCAGCAGGAAGAGCCTCAGTTCTATTTTCAGTCCCAGAGAAAGCCACTGAACTTGGGCATCAGCACACTTCACACGGATTCACCAGGTGTAGAACCCTTGTCCCTTTTGTGTACCTTCTTCCCATCTTCTTCAAGCCCTGCCCACAGCTGCTGTCTACAGTGAACTCCTTGTGACAACACTCTGCACACAGACTCCAAATGTTGAAAAGGCTCAACTTGCCCCCGAAACGGGCATCCCCCAACCCACACTCAGCAAAGACTTGACCTGCATAGATACCCTCCCCTCAGCTTCCACCACGAGGAGCCACAGCTCTCCCATGCCGCCCACCCCTCGTTGTACCTAGAACACAGAGCTCCCCAGACAGGAAGAAGGACGAGCATTGTTGCCAGTCTATCCTCAGACATGTGGTCCTCTGAATAGACTAACTAGCTGCTTGGGGAGCTGGGCAAAGGGACTTTCATCTTTGTGATTAACTCTCCCTCGTTCCCTCTCTCCAAGGAAACCAGCTTTGTGAGGAATTTGGCAACGATTTCTGCTGCCAAAATGGAGACTGATGAACTGTAAGATCATGGTGGCCCTAAGACATCAGGGAAACTTACAAAATCCTGGGCAAGGTCCTTTGGAGCTGGGGCCCAATCTCACCATAACAGATCCAGCCCTTATCATGGCATACTGGAAAGAGAAAAGGGTTGTTTTGGATAACCGGGTTTCTAAATCCCTGCCTATATTGATACTTACATCTGTGGGATCATGAAGTTACTTAAGGGGATTTAAAAAACGCTATCTGATAAGAGGATTAAATGAGATTCTCTATTCAAAATGCTTTATACATTCAAAAGAACCATTTCTCAGAGTTCATCAGAAACACCTGGAATGCAGTTTCCATACATCAGAAAGATTTGGGGTGCAGGTTCCTGAGTCCTAATCCTGACTCAAAGCATCAGAAGCTTTGGCTCTGGGGTCCTGGAACTGCATTTTTAAGGAAGCCCCCAACCCCGCCCCGCCACCACCAGGTCATTCATGGGTGATCATGTTTGCTCCAGAGAGTGGTACAAATGCAATCATCACCATGATACTAAGCAAGGCCCCACCCATCGGCATCAACAACCATTTATTGTTCACAGAATACGTAGATGAAAAGAGACAGGAATAAGACCCAGCCCTCCTCTTCAAGGAGCTAAGGAGGTGACATAAAGACATGAGAATAATCATACAATGATTGCCTTTCAAAGTTGTTCATGTTAAGTGTCAGCTCATGTTCTGAGCTCATTCTAGAGGCCTTCAGAAGAAAAGATAACCTGCTTGGGGAGTGTAACTATATGTTAAAGGACAGAAGGGCATTTCTTACTGTTCGGGTGATCCCGGGGGCCTCTGAGATGGTCCTCAGGAGACTCACTCCCCTCTTTCTACTTCCAGCTGGGCCAGAATTTCTTCCTGTCTGCTAGAGCCAAAGCACCTGCAAAAAAGGGTAGAGCAGCTCTCAGCAGGGAAGGCAAGAAGTGCAGGGGCAGTCAGAGAAGAGGGGCTTCCGGGCCCTGTTCTCCCCTCTCCAGGCCTCTCCAGCATGTCCTCTATTCTGTAATTTCCCTTGCAGCCATTTCTCCTGTATTTGCCGTTCAACTTTCTCTCAATGTGGTCAGTGAGGCCCATGGAGCCACGGTAGCCATGCCCTGGTCACTGTCGAACACGCCCTATTGTTGCCCGTCTGGCTTCCTGACACCAGGAGTGCCTGCGGCCCTCTCCCCCAAGTGCGGACAGATGCCTGTGAGTGATTTCTGTGGTGCTGGGAAGACCATAGCTGACATCTTGTATTAAGGCTGTGGGGAAACTCAGAGGAAGGGGGGGACAGTGGTAGATTTGTCAGGCGTGCGGATAAGTTGCAGATCCAAATGATAGCAGGCTTCGACTGGGGTCTGGAGAGACACTGAGGGGTTAGGGTGGGTGGGGAGGTGCCCAGGGCAGCAGGGAGGAAGAGTCGGAGGGGAATGGACCTAAAGCGGCACTTAGCAGTAAAGGACAACCTGTGGCCTCAAGCTGGTTTTGGCTGCATGACTTATTTTTATTTTTAGATTAAAGTGAATTAATTTTGTTTCTCAATATTTGAAATGGACCATGGTGTTGGCAAATGGAGGCTGGATGGTCAGCACGGCCATAAGGTCTGGCTGGACACTCCTCAAACAGTCCCATCAATTTCTCCTTGTGGATGAGTTGCTAATTGGACTTCAGTGAGGCTGTGCTTGGAGCCAGGATGGCAGGGTCAGGGGAGGGGCTGCTCTGAGGCCTGGGCGGCACTTTCAGAGCAGGATTGGGAGAACTGCTGGCCAGGAGGGCCTGCCCTACACCAGAGGTAAATGCATCTTTAACATTAACAGTTCCTTCCTAGTTAACACCATCTTACTCTCTCTGTAAAAACACATTTGCACCTCAGTAAAGAATGTAATTAACTGGTGACATGACAACAGGAGGAGCTAAACAGTGGCCCAGGCCGGGAGCTGCAAGGGGTGGTGGTGGTGAGGTGGTGGAAATTTAGACATTTGCCTGAACAATGAGACTTTCTCACCTCCCTTCTGGTGTGTGTGTGTATGTGTGTGTGTGTTTGTGTGTGTGCACTGCCGGGAGGTGAGGGTGGCAGAGAGACAGCATCCGGGATCCTGAGGGAGGTTTGAATTCCTGGTGGCAGAAGAGAGGAAGCCAAGGGTGCTGGGAGGTGGGATGAGCCGAAGGAAGCAAGGATAAGCAGGGTGGTTTGTGAATTTCCATTAACAAAAGCTCTCTGGATTAAAACAAAAACCCCTCCCTTCTTTGCACCCCAGGCTCCTCCCAAGAAGAAATAAGAGATACCAGCCACTGCCTGCCTTGGGCAGCCCCTAGGAAGAGCCCAAGAGACCAGGACCAGCTCACAGGCATCATCATGGTCCAGTTACTCCTAGCTTGTTCCCTGCACCAGGCTTCTCCTCCATGTGACCTTGTCTGTGAACTCTGTGACCGACTCCCAGTTCTGTGGCCACCCCAGCAGCAAACCTGGGAGATATGCCTGATTCCTCCCTCCTCCAAGCCTCATCTCCATTTCACTCCCCCATCACTATCCCACTTCTCATCCTCTTCCAGTCAGGCCTGAAGATATCTTCCCTCCTTTCCATCCCCAACTGCACAAGCTACAAAGGGCCTTTCTCCCCGCCATGCTCCTCCTTCCCACCATCGGCCCCACAGCGCACCCCTGCACTGCTGCTTCCACGCAGAGCTACTGGGACAGGCGACTTCATTCATGCTCTTCAAGGTCTCGTCCACGCTAGGCACTGCCGACACAGCCGTGAGTGCCTCATGCCTGTGATGGGCTTACAGCTGTGGCACCACCTCCTCCAGAAGTACAATGACTTCCTGCTCAGAGAAGGCCTTCAACACACATCTGCTCATTGTCTAGAAAGCAGCTGGCCCTGACTGCCTTTCTAGACTCATCTTCCACCCTGCACCAGTGGCTCTCTACTCTCCAACAGCTCACAACACTTACCATTCTCCAAACCTGTCCACAACTTCCCACTCCCCTCAAAGCCCGATTCCATATTTCTATCTGATCAGATATTTCTACCTGAATCATTCCTCAGTGTTCACGCAAACATTCTGGCCGCTACCTCCATAGCCAGAAGTAATTTTTCCTCCTCTGTGCTTCCAAATAACATGCTGCTTGTCATTCTCTGAAAGCTCTAGTCACATCCTGTCTCATGCTATGGTTATCTTAGATATCTTTCATCTCCTTCCAAACTATAAGCTTCTCATGGGCAGAAGTCCTATCTTAAATCTGTATAATTTTTTCAGTTCACAAAGCACTTTCTTGTGTAATATCTTCTTTAACTATTAAAGCAAACTTTAAAAGTAGACGTTTTAATATGATAATTTTGTTACCTTTAAAAAATAGCAAATGCTTCTTGTAAAAAATAGATAATAAGAGGAAAAATGTTAGTAGCAATCCTACAATACAAATATAAGCTACAGTTAATATTTGGAGTAAAATGCTTCTTTTTTAAAAGCAGTATCATATTTTCATACTGTTCACTAAATAGCCTTTTATATTTAACAACACATCATAAACACCTTTTCATGTAAGAGGAAAATATAATTTTAATGATTATGGCATTCCATTTATGGTTATACTATAATTACTCAGACAAATTCTTCACATTTGTTGTTTAGATTATTTCCAGTTTTTGCTATTATAAACATATAATGACTATTCTTGCAGTGGACTCTTGCCCCAGACTTGATCATTTTCTTAGGATAAGGTTCTGGATGTGGAATTGCCAAGTCCAAAGGTGTGTTCATCTTAAGGAATTTTTACAAATTACTTGCAGGAAGGTCACACCCATTTACATCCTATCAGCAGTGTATGAGAGACGCCTTTCCCTCGCCAGGTGGTTGCTCTTATTTTGTAGGTGTGGAAAATGAGGCTTAGGAAAGTCAAGAACAGGGCTTGCCTAAGAAAACAGCCAGCAAGTGGTGTGCCTTCTGACTCCAGACATTTTGTTCTCCCAAGCTCTCTGCTTCTCTTTGCCCTTCTATTTCTTACCAATCCAAAGACAGTGCTTGCAGTAGTAAGTGCTAAATTAATGTTGCACTCCCGGAAGGAGAGGCAGAGGCGGCTGTGCCCTGAGTGGTGGGGTGGGCCAATCCTGGAAGCTTTGCTAACATCAGCCTTTTCCAGGTGTCTGAGGCTGACTTGGCAAATGACAGATCTGTTCTTCGGTAGCTTTTTACTACTCCCTCCTGCCCTGTTCTGGGAAGGTACAAATTGCTTCAATTTAGTCCCCATACATTAAGAATCTACCTTATGCTGGGGCCTGGGCATCAAAGACACAACACACACACTATCTGTCTCTGTCTCTGTCTCTCTCACTCACTCTCTTTCTCTCTCTCTTTCTCCCCTGCTCTCTCCTTGTCTTCTAGGTGCTTACAGTCTAGTGGGCAAAATAGGAGGTAAAGAAATAATTGTCACCTACAATGTGTGTGTGATGCTGCTTCTGACTGTCAGCCTCCGGATCCCACATGGCCAGAGCAGGGTTCAGGGCCAGGGTCAAGGCTGGGGAGGGGAGGAAGCTCTGCCTGCCTGGTGTGGCCTCCAGCCTGTCTCTTTCATTGTGTCCCTCCTGGCACTGGGGTTCCAGGGCTCCCTCCGACATCCTGCCATAGCCACGTGTTCCTTGTCTTTCTGCTCTAGCTGAGCCTCTGCTGCCCCAACCCCACGACGACACAGAGGAGCTACAACTCAGAGAGGAATCACTCCAATATTAGGGAAAGAAGCTGACCCTGTTCTCCACTCAGGGATTAAAACACACATTTGAGAGAGGGAATAAAACACACATTTGAGAGAGGAAGGATGATCAGAGGTGACACCAGCATGCCCCCACACAGGGCACCGCTTCAGGGCTACAATACACTTGGAATTCTCCTTCCCAGAACTGACAACTGCCGAGTTCCATTTGTTTCCCAACAGCCTACAGAAAGCTACAAGGCATAAATACAGTCTGTAATCTCCTTCCTGTCACTGTCAGCAATTCCACCAAGCACAAGGGGGACCACTCACATGACAGAGAGCCAGGATGGCAGGGAGGAGGAGACCCCTGATGGCCACGGCCATCCTCCCAGCCAACCCGCCTCTTACCCTCCACACTCAAGCTATGTGCCCCTTTCTAGACTGCAGGCAGAGGGACACAACACTCCCCTTTTTGTCACCATGCAGAGCTCTTCCTCTCTGAAAGCTAATAAGCAGCACAGCAGGCAGGGCCAAGCCACAGATGCAGACAGAAAGTCAGAGAGAAATGGAGGGATGGGTAGACACGGGGCTGTGTGACCCAATGGCCCAGATGGTTCAGGGGACAAGAAAGGAAGCAAGAGCTTCAGATTAAAGACAAAGTTCCTCTGTCCTCACGACCTCTCCACCTCCAGCAGTATAGCTCCCACAGGCCTCTCTCTGCCTATCCAAGTTCATTCTACTGGACCCATCTACGGACATGGGCTGGCTTCCCCACAGATCACCGTTGCCTATTTTGCCAACTTGTGCTTAGGCTTTTTGTAGATGAGTTGGAGAGGTGAAGACCGAGCCTCTGGAATCTGTGGCCAGAGACCCAAACCAAAGGCTTGTCCCCTGTCCACTCTGGGAAGGTTACCCCACTCTGGTATCTATCTCAGGAGCATAAAACACCAAGGTTTTTGTCCCAGTTGGCCCAAGAGCCTAAAAAAGCATCTGTTCTCACTCTGGAGCCCACCGGGGACCTCTTCTTCCATGAGTGCAGTGATGAAAGTGTGGTTTGCCTACACGGACACCCCAGCAATCTCTAATAGCTGATGTTTGTGAATCCTCAGGCTTCACCTCCCTGCTGGCGAGGGTGAGCTATGGAGGCGTGGCAGCCAGGACCAGCTTCACCACACGTTTGCTCTGTGATGTTGGATGAAGTATGCCACCGGTTTAAATTCTGTTTCCTCCTCATCATTACTGGTTTTCATCATTGCCATCTATAAATAAGGGGCTGGACCTGACAGTGTGACATTCTTTGATCTCATTCTCTGATGACGCTTGATCGGCTGTTAAACTCAACTGTCATCCCAGGGAAAGCCTCAAATTTCACCAAAGCAATGAGGCTGATCTCAAAGAGACCAGATGCCAGTCCTCTAGAAAGACAGGTGCTCTTTGGAAGCTAAAATAATTCATCGACCTGTTTATGGTGTTTCTCCTCTGCTCAAAAGTCTGTAATGGCTTGCCAGGGCCTAAAAGACAAAATTGAGATTTCTTAGCTTCCATTCTTCCCCTTCATAATCAGCCTGACCCTACCAATCTTACCTAATCCCCCACTACTTTCAAATCTGAACCTTTTCTCCAGCCAGGCCAGGCTGCTGCTGCCTCACAGCCAAGCACACCCCCTGTGTGAGCTCCCTGGCCCTCCTGGCCCACCTGCCACACTTCCCTTTCCTCTGTTGTCCAGGTCCCATCCAACCTGCAAAGACCAGCTCAAGTCGTGCCTTTCTGCAGCCGAACGAACTCAGCCTCTTGCCCTCCTCACCCTATTACTGACCGTTGATCTTACTCAATTTTGCAAGCCCCTGCTCTGTGCGTGAATCTTAATCTCCCCTCAATGTCATCATAAGCTTTTGACTGTGAGACTTTCATATTTCTCTTATTCCTTCCATACACACCTAGGTGAGTACCGTGCTCACGGAGATCATGGAAAGTATTGTTCCTGTCACGCGAAGAAGAGCCGCTGCTTGAAAATATTAAATCAGATCAATGCTGAACCAGTTCAGTTGATGGTTTGCTTAGTTATTATTATTCATTGCCAAAGGTATTACAGTTCTTTATATTTCAGTGTGTTCTTGAATTGAGAGCTGTTGACTAAACTATGTATTATTTTGCATGCTTCCTGCAGTAATACTAAGTGAATGGGGGAGAGAGAATACAATGGGTGGAAAGGTGAAGTCAGACAACCTTGAATTCCAATCCTAGGTTTCCGTTTTCCTAGCTGTGTAAGTCACGGTTTTCCTACCTCTGTAAAATGGTTACAATAATACCCAACCCACAGGATGCTTCCTGGGATTTGATGGTATTACATTAGATGTGTGATATGCTTAGCAGATAGCAGAGGGCTTGGCAGTGACGTAGACTAAGCCTTTCATAAATGATGACTATTGTCATTAGTGACAATAATGGCAATAATAACTTGTTTAGATCTCATCTAGCAGAATCTTACTCATCCTCTGAGACTCAGCTCTGTTAGATTTTCTCTCATGGCCACTGAGCCCCAAACAGGGTATCTGTCATTCCTTTCTTTCTGCTCCCCTAATACCTGGGACCATATCTCCAAGACAAAGTCCAAAGTCCTTAGCCATGAACTCCGGGTTGTATCACTGAATTATCTGTTCCTAGGTGTGTCCCTCCCAATAAGCTCTGAGTTTCCAGAGAACAGGGACTCTGTATTCCTCACTGTGCACTTCCAGCCCTGGCCTAGCATCAGGCTCAACATGCATCTATTAAATGAGGGAAAGAATGGATAAGCAGGAATGCCAGAAGCAGTCAAGAGACCTGGGCAGAGTTTGGCCAGTCACAAATTTTCTTTCTGGAGAAAAGGGCCTGGGGGAGAGATTGGTAATTGGGAATGCATCATGAAAAGCAAATGTCCGCTTTAATTCAGCTAAGACCAGCCCTTTTGAAAGGGACTTTAGAAAAAGCCTTTCACTCGCCCAGCAGGATTTTCTTATTTGGGGAACCTTCAGCCCCATCAGAGGACTTTGACATTGAACACCCCTGCAAGGCTCTGCCTGTCTCTACTTTCCTTACCAAACTCAGCCTGGCCTCCTTCTCTCACTCCTCCCCACCCATCCCTTTCCCCAGTGGTCAGACCCTCAGCCTCTGAGTCCTTGCTGTCTCCCCAAGCGAGTCTGCTTGATGACTCTGGGTTCCAAGGCAGGCTCCCCAGCTCCAATGGCTCTCTCCAGAAGCAGGTGAAGGTAAGTACATCTTGGTCTGCCATCAGATAGAGTGAGCTACATTTTCTTCCTTTTCCATCTCCACGGCCACATCTCAGCTCAGCAATTCCCTCCTGATCCATCTCTCTGGGGGCTGCTGCATCCTCCACAGGCTGCACAAGGACCATTCCAGCTGCTTACAGCATCCTATGCACAGTTCTCTTCACACTTAGCCAGCCACATTGTGATCATCTGGGTACCACTCTGCCACCCCACTCGACTATATAATCCTAAATGGAATCTCAAGCCTATAGAGCTCCCCAGAGCCTAAGATGTATTTTGTACATATAAGGTGTTCAGCATATTTGCTGGATAAAGGAGTAAATACATGCATATATTCAGCAGAGGACATGCGGAGTGTATAACACACCACATGCTGATCTCCTTTACAAAGAACTATATTATCCGATTTATTATTTAAGCCTTGCAGCAACTTTGGAAAGTAGTTATTATTAGTCCTATTTTTAAAAAGGGAAAACTGAGGTTAGAAAGTTAAGTGACTAGCCCAGAGAAAACTGGTTAAGGGCTGAAGGGAAAGGGTGGAGTCCACCTGCCCGTCTAGTCCAGGAAAAGCTATAAAGAGGGTGAGCTGCTTCTGTTCTGCCTCTCTTGGGAAATAAACAAGGAGAATTCTTCTTCTCATCATTTGGTGAGTCGGTGACATTTCATTTGACAAAGAATCTAGGAAAAGCCTCTCTTGGGACTAGTTTTGGGACCAGGCTCTGATAATATTGCTTTATTGAAAAAGGATGCTAGGAACTGAGCTCCGGATGGCCTTTTACATGGAGTAATTTATGCAGGAAATGAGAAATATATTTTTTTAAAGAAACACACATTGATCTACACAGTCACAAAGACAGCAGTGACAACACACACACACACACACAAAACCCCAGAAACACTGTCACAGACACACAAAGGCACAGATTCCAGTTCAGGGTCATGCCACACACAGTAAGCAGCCAGAAGACTCCAAGTCAATTGGATACAGAGCCCTAGGCTCACACCCACTTGCGAAACAGTCGGAAGGCTCTCTCTGACTTTCCCTTCCATGCCTTCCAGGAGAAATTGCCATTTTCCCCACACATGTAAATTTTCGTTATTAAGGAATGCAGAGGAAGCATGACATTGAAGAAATTAATCTCTCTGTGCCTCCCTGCCCTTCTCAGGGCTCTATTTCCTCCTGTGATGACCACACCGCTTATGGAGATGGTGCCAATCCGATGACCTGCACCCCAGGGCACGCTCCCATTCAGGGAAGATTTACACCTTGTGCCTTGCAGAGGTTTCAGTCATAACCAGCTCCTGGAGGACAGCAAAGGAAGGCAACAAGGAAGGGAAATGAAATGTCTGTAAAATTCTCATTCAGATACTGCTGAGAAATGAATTTCAGAAGTGGAAGTGATGGTAAAAAGCATTTTATTTAAAATGCCTTTCTCCCTAGGCTGTTTGTGAAGAGTTGGGATTTGAAAGGATATCTGAAAGTTAGGACTTCCCTTCCAGCCATGGTGATTTTCACCTGGGCTCAAAGCAGAGCCCAGGATCCCTGTACTTACAAAATTGGCACCGAGAAACTCACGGATGCTGGAAACACACTGGGAGCGAAGATACCTGGCCTCTATCCATAACTCTCTTGCATCAGCACATCACTGCTCTGGGCCTCAGTTTCTCCACTGCAAAGTGAGGTTAGGACCAGATGGTCCCTTCCACCATGGTCTGCATCAGGGGACTCCTTGCTCTGCCTTGGTCCAGCGTTAATAAGACTTTACATACTGGGGTTATCTGCAAGATGATGTATAGAACCCAAAGCATGTCCAATCCCATCCATTAACTTTTTGTTTATGCTTCACTGTAACTTTGTGAGGTTGGTAGTGCTGGTATCAATATACCCATTTTACAGACAGAATAAGCAAAACTGAGATTTAACTGTCTTGGCTAAGGTCACAAAAATAATCAATATTGAAATCTCAAGTTGATCTATTGGGATATTCAATGGAAAGGTGACCTGCACACTCTGGGGGATCTGGGGAACACAGGGGTGATGGCAGATCACCCTCTTCCAGCTCTGCAGCCAAGCATCTGCCACAGTGATTCAGCAGTGAGGGTGTCATCATCCGTGGGGGGTTCTGGGCGTGATGCTGCCCAGGAGCAAACCCCCATGACAGGATTAAACCCCCATGACAGCAGCGCCATCCTGGGTGGGGCGGGGAAGGTGGTCATTAATGGGCGTCACTCCATGGAAAACGCAGAGGACAGCACCTTGTGACTGTGTCTGTATAAGAGAGGACAAAGTCCCTCAGCACTCTCATAATGATGAAGAGGACGGGGAATGGAGGGGGCTGTAGAACAGAAGGGGAGAGTCTGGAGGGATGGCTACTGGCACTTGGATATGCTTCCCAAAGCTTGGCCTTTTTCTGCACTGCTGTTCCCCATTTTTCTCCAGTACCCTCTAAACTCTGACAATAAACCCTAGGACCTCAGATCACCCATTCCTATGCTCGAAAACATATATATATAATTTTTTTTTTTTTTAAATAAGACACATCTTTAGTGCAGGTATTCGAGAACTTTCATGATGTGGCTCCTACCTAACTTGCAGCCTATGACTCTCCTTCAAGGACGCTAGGTCAGGGGCTGGCAAACCACACCCTATGGTCTGAATGTGCCTCTCCAAAATTTGCATGGAAACCTGATCCCCATTGTGCTGCTATTAAGAGATGGGGCCTTTTGGGAAGTGATTAATTTATGAGGGCTCTGCCCTCATCAGTGGGATTAGCGCCCTTATAAAAAAAGGCTCGAGTGAGCTCCTTTTGCCCGCCCTCTGTGTGAGGACACATAGAAGGTTCCATCTATGAGAAAGGAGCCCTCACTAAACACTGAATCTGCTGATGCCTTGATCTTACAGTTCAAATCTCCAGAACTGTGAGAAATAAATTCTAGTGTTATATATATTACCCAGTCTAAGGTATTTTGTGATAGCAGCCCAAAAGGACTAAGATATAAACTCAAAAGCCAAATACTGAGGCTGCCTGTTTTTGTAATTAAAGTTTTATTGGAACACAGCCACGCCCATTTGTTTACTATTATCTATGGCTGTTTCCCACTGTGATGACAGCGTTGAACATGGTCAGCCCTCCATATCTGTGGGTTTCACATCCGTGGATTCAACCAACTGCGGCTAGAAAATATTTGGGAAAAAAATTTAATCTGTACTGAACATGTGCAGACTTTTTTCTTGTCATTATTCCCTAAACAATACAGTTGGACAACTATTTATATAGCATTTACATTGTATTAGGTATTATAAGTAATCTAGAGATTTAAAGTATACAGGAGTATATGAGTAGGTTATATGCAAATACTACGCCATTTTATATAAGGGACTTGAGCATCTGTGAATTTTGGTATCCGTGGGTGGTCTTGAAATCAGTCCCCCACAGATACGAGGGATGATTGCAGTTGCAACACAAGACCTGAACTATTTACTGTTCGAAATTTTACAGAAAAAGTTTGCTGATCTCTGCTCTGGGTTATAGGTAAACTATACTCACCCTCTCCTATGCAGATTCCACTTTTAGATACCTCCAGGCCTTTGCTTGTTCCAAGACTGGGATGGCCTCTTTCCATACTCTAATAGTTGAAATACAGCTCTTCCTCAAGGACTCAGCTCAAGTATTATTTATTCTGTGATGCTTCCTGAATTGCTACAAATAATTGCTCATAGCTCTTAACAGCCATGGCACATTGTTAGGATGACCCCACAATATATCATCCAAACTGGAGTAATTTTGAGAGTGAAAGAGAGCACAATGACTAATTACACAGCAACTACAGGTTGCAACTGAGACCATGCCAGGCAAAGCGGGTTGTGTGGTTGCCGGCATGGAGTGCTTCTGTCATCCTGCCTCCTAAGGGTTAACTGTTTACATATCCAGCTCCCTCCAGGAGGCAGCACGCTTAAGGGCAAGGGCAGTGTGGGGATATTTTTAACCCTCAGAGCATCTTTACACAGCAAATGTGATCAATTCATATTTGTTGAGATGAAAGAAAGAAGGGCTCTGGTCCTAAGCTAGACACAAGCAGTTTCTTTCAGAGTAGCAAGCTGGAATAACAGAGGACAGAGGAGCCATCAGCTAAATGGGGAGGAGGTGCTTGCAGCCAATGGAGGTTGCAGGCTTGTGTGTCTCATGGAGCCTGTATGCCTAGCTTGACAGGGCATTTCAGTACCTGGAACACCAGAAGTCACCTCACCTTTCTGCATCTCTGGCTCCCCTGCAGCCCACCCTCCTGTTCCTCCAAGTCCAGCCCATTCATCCTCTCAGCTCCTACTTTCCCTCCTGACATCTGGTCTCACAGATCCTGGGGTGTATCTTTTGTTCTACAGGGTACCATGTACATCTCAGTCCTGGGTCTATAATGATCAAAGTGGTCGTAACCTCCTGAATCTCTGCTGCATTAGAAAAGGAGGGGTGCTAATTCAAGGGCTATAGCTTATTTCTGTGGGTTCCTAGATTCCCACTTTAGGCTGAATACTGGGTAACCAGAATTTAAATATGCATCTCCTTTCATAAAGCACCAAAACATTCTATAGACTTCTGCTCACTAAAATGGGAGACAGGAAACAGCAAGGGATATGAGGACCCATTTAACATTCTTGACACTCTCCATCTGTTTTCCTCTAAACAGCTAGAAAGATCTTTTTGAAGGTGCAAATATTCTACTACATGGTTATACCTCCCTTGTTTCAAGCACAATATGGCTTTCCCATTCTTGAGATCAACGTCAAAATCTTTACCATGGTCTAGAAGGTCAGTCTGGCCCTTCCCACCTTTCCAGCCTCATCTAGCTTGCTGTTTGGCCTCCATCCACCCAGGCCTTTGTTCCCTCAAACAAGCCATGCTTCTTCCCACCACAGGGCCTTTGCACAAGCTACCCATGTTCCTGGAAGGTGCTCTTTCTTCATTCCCTTTTAACTAGTAATAGCCTGCTTTGCTTTCACATCTCAACTCAAGAGTCACTTCCTCAGGGGAGCTACAGTGACCTCTCAGGTAAGCCTCCTTTGTTATATGCATTTCTTAATTCAGTTTGAGAATTTAATTAATGTTGTAATTATATATTATTTGTGATTATTTGAGTAATGCCTGTTTTCTCCATTAGGCTATAAACTCCATGTGGACAAGGGTCCAGGCTTGTTTTGCTCCTCTTGAAACCCTAGCACCTGGTAGCACTTAAAAATATTACAGACACATCTCATTTTATTGCACTTCACTTTGGTGTGCTTTGCAGATATTGCATTTTTTACAAATTGAAGGTTCATGGCAACACTGCATTGAGCAAGTTTATCAGTACAATTTTTCCAACAGCAGGTACTCACTTCATGTCTCTGTGTCACGTTTTGGTAATTCTCACAATATTTCAGACTTTCTCATTATTATATATGTTATGGTGATCTGTGATGAGTGATCTTTGATGTTATTATTGTAATTATTTTGGGATGCCATAAAATGTACCCCTATAAGATGGTGAACTTAATCAATAAATGTCATGTGTGTGAGAAACAATATTAAAATTAGGTCAATTAATAACCCTACAGTGACCTCTAAGTGTTCTAATGAAAGGAGTCCCATGTTTCTCACTTTAAATCAAAAGTTAGAAATGATTAAGCTTAGTGAGGGAGGCATGTCAAAAACTGAGTGTATTAGTCTGTTTTCACATTGCTATAAAGAAATACCTGATCCTGGGTAATTTATGAACAAAAGAGGTTTAACCAACTCACAATTCAGCATGACTAGGGAGGCCTCAGGAAACTTACAATCATGGTGGAAGGGGAAGGGGAAGCAAGGCACGTCTTACATAACAGCAGGAGAAAAGGGTGAGGGGAACTGCCAGACACTTATAAACCATCAGATCTCATGAAAACTCACTCACTTTCACAAGAACAGCATGGGAGAAACTCACCCATGATCCAATCACCTCCACCAGGTCCCTCCCTCAACAGGCAGGGATTACAATTTGAAATGAGATTTGGGTAGGGACAAAGAGCCGAACCATATCATTGAGATAGGGCAAAAGTTAGGCCTTTGTGTCAAAGAGCCAAGTTGTGAATTCAAAGGAAAAGTTCTTGAGAGAAGTTTAAAGTGCTACTCCAGTGAACACATGATAGAGAAGTGAGTGAGACAGTCTTATTGCTGACATGGAAAAAGTTTGAATGGTCTGGATAGAAGATCAAACCAAACACAATATTCTCTAAAGCCGAAGCCTAATCCAGAGCAAGGCCATAACTCTCTTCAATTCTATGAAGGCTGAGAGAGGTGAGAAAGCTGCAGAAGAAAAGTTGGGGCAAGGCACGGTGGCTCGCACCTGTAATCCCAGCACTTTTGGAGGCCAAGGTGGGTGGAGGATCACCTGAGGTCAGGAGTTTGAGACCAACCTGGGCAGCATGGTAAAACCTTGTCTCTACTAAAAGCACACACACAAAAAAAAAGAGTTAGCCAGGAATGATGGTGGGTGCCTGTAATCCCAGCTACTGAGGAGGCTGAGGCAGGATAATCACTTGAACCCAGGGGGCAGAAGTTGCAGTGAGCCAAGATTGCACCATTGCATTCCAGCCTGGGTGACAGAGCAAGACTCTGTCTCCAAAAAAACAAAAAAATAAAAGTTGGAAGATAGCAGAGGTTGGTTTATGAGGTTTAAAGAAAGAAACTATCTCTATAACATAAAAGTGCAAGGTGAAGCAGCAAGTGCTGATGTATTATAGAAGCTGCATCAAGTTATCCAGAAGACCTAGCTAAGATCATTGATGGAGCTGCATCAAGTTATCCAGAAGACCTAGCTAAGATCACTGATGAAGGCTACAGTAAACAACAAATTTTTTCAGTGTAGACAAAATAGCCTTATGTTGAAAGAATATGCCATCCAGGACTTTCATAGCTAGAAAGGAGGAGTCAATGTCTGGCTTCAAATCCACAAAAAAACAGGTTGGCTTTTTTTATTACTGGCCAGTGCAGCTGGTGACTTTAAGTTGAAGCCACGGCTCATTTACCATTCCAAAAGTCCTAGGACCCTTAAGAATGATGCTAAATCTGCTCTGCCTGCACTCTATAAATGGAACAACAAAGCCTGGGTGACAGCCCATCTGTTTACAGCATGGTTTACTGAATATTTTAAGCCCAACGTTGAGACCTACTGCTCAGAAACAAAGATTCCTTTCAAAATGTTACCAGTCATTGACAATGCACGTGATTACCCAAGAACTCTGATGGAGATGTACAAGGAGATTAATGTAGTTTACGTGCCTGCTAACACAACATCCATTCTGCAGCCCGCAGATCAAGGAGTACTTTTGAGTTTCATGTCTTATTATTTAAGAGTACATTTTGTTAAGGCTCTTGCTGCCATAGATAGCAATTCCTCTGGTGGATCTGAGAAAAGAAAATTTAAAACTTTCTGGAAAGGATTCACCATTCTAGTGCCATTAAGAGCATTCACGATTCATGGGAGGAGGTCAAAATATCAACATTAACAGGGATTTAGAAGAAGTAGATTTCAAGCCTCATAGATGACATTGAGGGGTTCAAGATTTCAGTGGGAGGAATAGCTGCAGGTGTGGTGGAAATAGCAAGAGAACTAGAATGAGAAGTGGAGTCTGAAGATGTGACTGAACTGCTGCAATCTCATGGTCAAACTTGAATGGATGAGAAATTGCTTCTTATGGATGAACAAAGAACGCAGTTTTCTGAGATGGCATCTCCTCCTGGTGAAGATGCTGTGCACATTGTTACAACAAGGGATTTAGAATATCACATGCACTAAGTTGATTAAGCAGCAGCAAAGTTAGAGAGAATTGACTCCAATTTTGAAAAAAGTTCTATTGTGGGTAAAATGCTATCAAACAACATCACATGCTACAGAGAAATCTTTTGTGAGAGGATGAGTCTGTCGATACAGCAAGCTTCATTGTTGTCTTATTTTAAGAAATTGCCACAGCCACCCCAGCCTTCAGCAACTACCCACCTAATCAGCCAGCAGCCGTCAACACTGAGGGAAAACCCTCCAGCAGCAAAAAAAATTATGACCCGCTGAAGGCTCAGATTATCGTCAACATTTTTTAAGCAATAAAGTATTTTTAAATTAAGGTATGTATGTTGTTTTTTAAGGCATAATGCTTTTCCACACTTAATAGACTGCAGTATAGTGTAAACATAACTGTTATATGCCCTGGGAAACCAAAGATTCATGTGACTTGCTTTATTACCATATTGTCTTTATTGTCATGGTCTGGAATCCAACCTGCGATGTCTTCCAGGTTATGCCCGGAATGGAATGATCATCCTCAGGAACTGAGTCAAAGATTGAGAAGGCTACCTCTGATCATTTCTCGATGCAGTAAGTGAAGGTGATTTCAAGATGAAGCTAGGGATTAAATTCCTCTTTCTTCTTACCCTGCGCTTTCAGCTTCTTCTCCATGCAAAGCTGTCTTTAGGGGCCCAATGCATAGAAGGCCACATAAGAGAGTTCACACAGGCCCCGGCACTGGATGGGGGTTCTCAGGTCAAAGCAGGCAACAGATGTGGATAAGTCCATATTGGGGCAGGTGGATGGACGACCACTAAAGAGGGGTGAGTCAGTACCAATTGGCTGGGAATGAGGGGTTCACAGTGGGTCTCATTCCCTCCATGCATCCTTCGCACACCATCGTGGGCTCCATGAGAACCCAGAGGAGCCTTTTGCACTCCCCGGGTCCATCCTCTGTCCTTCCCTTGCTGTTGTCTTGGTGTCGTCTTATGTATGGACGTCTTTGCCTCCACTCCAGCACAGCCTCCGGGAGGACAGAGACTGCGCCTTACATGTCCTTGAATCCTCACAGCTCCTGGTACGAGGCCAGGCACAAGATAAATATTTGTGGATTCCTGCTCTTACACAGGGGGTATAAATGTGAGGGTACCTGCTTGTAGTGTAGAGCCAGAGAACAGCTTTAAGCCCTGGGTAGGGGGTGGCACTGGGGAGGCCATGGTGGCACTGTGGTCGAGGGTGTGCAGAAAGAGTCAGCACTTGAGCCAAACACTAACGCTTTTCTAGCCCAGCCACCACTGGACTGAGAAGCTGCCCTCTCCCAGGCTGGCTCATCGGAAGCATGGAGCGGGTCACTACCCCCTCAGATCTTGTGAGAGACACACCATTAGCTGCCATGCACTCAGCCCTCCCAGCACTGCAAGGCAGCCTGGCAGCTGCACTCTGGGGTGGGGTTGAGCAAAGGCCTCCCACCGGCCAGGCCAGGGAGAAAACAAAACAGCTGCCTCTGTGCTGGCACCAAGCCCACTCCCTGCGAGAAGGCCTCTCTGCACTGGGCCAATAAATAACAGAAAGTCCAAGCGGTCCAAGGTAGCAGACCCCATGGGCTTGGCCTCGGGCGGGAGGCAGAGCCGCCCACCGGTTTGGGAGCACAAGGATTAATAACGCATCAATTTTAATGCAGAGAGAGGTGGCTTTTTTTTTTTTTTTTTTTTTTCTGCTTCACAAACAGCAAAGTGAATGTTTGAGCATCCTGGCAGGGGGTTAATGAGGACTCTGATTAGTTATTCGGATTTCTCCACACTGCCTCCATCTATCCTACTAGGGAGGAGAAAAGGAAGGAGGTGGGGAGAGGGGGATGCTGTGGAGAGCAGGGGTGGGCCCATGTGAACCTCCTGTCTCCCTCTGAGCAGGCTTCAGCCAGAGGGTAACTGCAGCCCACCCTGTGGTAGAACCAAGGGCAGGAGAGGGCCTTAGAGATGACCCTGTCTGGCTCCTGGTTGGGAAGACCAGAGGGGCATGACTTGCTGGCCACACAGGGGAGCAGTGAGAGCCTCTGGCCAGAACCCAGCCTGCCTGGGGCTTCTGCTGCATGAAAATTCCCTTCCCCAACTCTCTTTCCTGACCCAAAGTGAATATTCTCCTTTTCCCTTAAGGAGGCTGCTGCTCAGGGGTAATCCAGTGTCCAGCCAGGGCTGCCCTGGGGCTGGGTCCAAGGAGCATCCTCATCGGAACATCTCTGCCAGGCTTGTTGTCCTCTCGGGGGCAGGGCAGGGCAGGGCAGGGCTGGGGAAGCAGTAGGCAAGGTGAGAGTTTCTGGGATGGCACGTGCCAAGGGGAAGCCTCTCTGCAGCACAGCCAGAGCTGGGGGATGCACTGCCTCCTCTGCTCCCAGCTGTGGGCATCTAGCCCGGCTCTGGGGGAGCTGAAGTACGAAGCCCTTGTCCCCTCCCCACTGACTGCAGGTCAGTGATGGATCCTGCCCATTTGGCCCCTGACATGCAGAGCACACCAGAGGAGCAAAAGCATGCAGGGAAGCAGCATGCTCCCAGGAAGAGAAACTGCCGGGCCATCTGGACGCAAGCTCTGAGTCTTCCCCACCATTAAGATGCAGATGGACTTCTGAGCAAGGGCTCCCCTCCCTGGCCCACCCTGGCTCCCAATCCATCTGCTGCCGCCCAGGACCCAGAGCAGATCCAAACTGGCCATGGTGACGTTGCGAGCAAGTGATGTAGCAGTGAGGTCACCCCACTGCAGGTGATCTGAGATCACTGAAATCCCCCAGGTGCCTCTCTCTGGTGATTCATGACGAGCTGGCCATGACATCAACCCCAAATTCTCCAACTGCAAGGTGAAGCCCCTTCATCAACTTCGGTCCCCAGAGTCAGGGTGGGTCTCCTCTGCACACCCACAGGGCTCCGCAGCCCTGCATCCTCAAGGAGAGTCTTGGATGCTGCTACGGCAGCCCAGGGCCTCAGCTATTTCCTCTAATTCATTCAGTATAATAATGGCCAGTGCTTACTGGGGGTCTCTTGTGTGCCTGGCATTGTGCCCAGTGCTTCACACACAGAACTCACAGGCCCGCACTCCGTCCTGTGAAGTACGTACTAACATCCAATTGCATCTTAGCCCGGCGCTTTCCAATAGAACTCTCTGTGGCGATGGAAATGCTCTCTGTCTGTATTTTCCAACACTGTGGACACCGTGTGGCTACTGAGCACTGACTCAAACCTGGTGTGACTTAGTCACTGAATGCTTAATTTCATTTCATTTTTATTTTTATTTGAATAGACACACGTGGCTCGTGGCTACCAGCTGCCACGTTAGACAGCATAGATCTGAAGAGGCCCTGCGATGTGCTCAACATCACAGCTAGGAAAGGGCATGGACAGGACTCAAGTCAGGGTTGTCTGCCTCCTGGGCACATGTGCTTTTCCAGGATGCTGTCCTTTGAAGCTTTATCTTCAAGTGCACAAGGAAACCAAGGTAAAGAAGTGGAGTGGCATTAGCAAGTCCGTGCAGTGCTCACAGCCAGCAGGAGCTCTGTGAGGATTCCAGGAACCCCTTGAGGGGAACAAAGATGAGTCAGACCTAGTTTCTGCCCTCAAGGCGCTCCCAATTCAGTTGAAAGAGAAAATTCTACTTGAGACAGGAGAGTTCAGATGCAGAACTGAATGAGGTAGGATGTCACCTGGATATCCCACAGCAACCTCCCCAAACTCACCAGGCCCCATTAGGGACTCCAGCAGCTCCCTCCTGCCCACCCTCCATCTGCTCCTTTCTTCCATGTTCCTCAGTTTGGATGAATGGCACTGTCATTGTAGACATTCAAGAAACAAACCTGGGGGTGCCCTCGACTTCTCCTTCCCCTTTCTCCCTTCTTTCACCTTCTACTTTCAAAGACACACGGATAGTTCTTCTTAAGTGCACCGTAAATACTCTCTGCTTCCCATCCCTGCTGTCTAAGCTCCCTGTTGCCCTCGGTGGAAGGCGATAGCATGACACGGGCCTCCAGTGGGCTTGGCCTCCTCCGCAGCCTCCCCCCTGCCTCTCACACTGCACACGAGCGAAGGCCTGCTTTATGCCTCTGTTCATCTGCAGATGCTGTTTTCTCTGTTCAAAACGCCCTTTCCTACCTTACCTACTTGGGCCACTGCATATTGTTAAGGCTCACGTCAGGGTATCTTCCCTAGGAAACCTTGTCTGAGCATCCTGGCCCCTCTGGCGGACAGTAATTTCTGCCTCTGTGCTCCCAACACCTGAGCACACCTGTATGGTGCTGCTGAGCCTGCTGAATTGGCATTTTGGGCACATGCGTCTCCTCCATTCCATGGAGCTCCTCGAGGTGGGTGGTTTTGTCTCTGTGCTCAGAGTGCCTTCCGTGCATGACACTCGGGCGGCAGCAGGCAGGGTGTGGTGGGTCTGCCCCTGCAGTCATCCACAGAGCCACAGCACCCGCTGGCCCAGCCCTCCTACCTCAACACACCACATATCACCTGATGGAATATTCCTGATTCACCTCACAGCCTGCCTGCTCTCCTGGGGCACAGCAGGGTGACTTCCCACAGAACCTGGTGCTCAGTGTGAACTCAGACAGCTTTGAAGAGAGTCTCAAAATCATCCAGCTTCAGCCCCAACTCAGATGGGCTTGGATCTGTGGCCTTCACACTCTCCTTTTGCCTCTTACCTGCCTGGTCCTCCTCTCCACCAGGCATTTTTTTGATAGTGAGCTTCAGGAAACTTCAGTTTCATCCAAAAGAATTTTTTACTGTGTGGTGCACAGATCTGGGGACCCAATCATACTGAACATCCTTCTTACCCCCATACAGCATTCCATCCCTTACAAAGCAGTGCCCTCGTGTAGCTCTCATTTAATCATCATAACTCCCCTTTATAGGAGGAAAGTTAGGCACTGTTTTTTCCCATTTTACAGATGAAGAAATAGAGGCTCAGAGAACCTAAAGGACTTGCCCAATCTAAAGTGCTGGATCTGAGGTCCAAATTCAGATTTTTTTTTTTTTTTGAGACAGAGTCTCACTCTGTCACCCAAGCTGGAGTGCAGTGGTGTGATCTCGCTCACTGTAACCTCCACCTCCCGGGTTCAAGCGCAAATTCAGATGTTTTGATTATAAGCTCAGTGTTCAATTCACTGGGAGGACAGTAATGTCAAAAATTTTAAAAAAATGTTTTTTTAAGGATCACAGAGGAAGAATAGGCTTGGAGGAGGTGCTGATGAGTTTATTTGAGGGCCCTGTGCTCAAGGCTTTGATAGGACGCTGGGTAGAACAGAAAGTTTGACATGAGTGTTCAGGGCTACGTTCTACCCCTAGTCCACCGTACAATCACCACACAAAGCTCTCTGCTGTTCCCCAAACACCATCTTGCATCTTTACCTTTGTGTCCTCCATAAGGAATTTATAGCCTTCTCTGCATCTCTGATGCACAACTGCTTAAAATGTCACCCCCCTTCATGTCTCTTTCTTGCATCTTCCCAGGGAGACACGGGCTCTCCTTCTGGGGGGCTTTCACAGCACTTTGCATACACCAGAATTCTAACCCTTGTCCCTTCTACCCAGGGCTATAGCAACTTGTGTGTCTGCCTCCTCCATGGTGTCTAAGGCGGGGACAATTCTTGTTCCCTTTTGTATCCCTCGCAGTATCTAGCACTGTGCCTTGGGCATAAGAGGTGATCAAAAAAACATTGGTGGGGTTGGATTTCCTTGCTAATGCTATTTCTAAGGAGTGTTGGCAAAAGAGGGCAAGGTCTAACCCATGTCTTTCTAATGGGGAATGTGAAATATAATGGACATCACATCTTAGCCCAAATTTTCAAATCTGAGTTCTGTGATGATTTAAAAGTACATGTACAAAAGATGGAACAAGGCATGGATGAGTAAAAAACAACACAAAAGAGTAGGCTGGGCCTGTGAGAAGTGTGCTAGGAAGGTCAAAGACCAGAGTGAACTGGAGTCTAAAAACACCTTCCCCCACCAGACTCCCCCATACCACACACATTCTCTCCCTGTTCTCTTAAAAAGCAATACTTGAAACAAAATGGAAAGCAAAAAAAAATAAGGGATTGAGGCAGCTATATCTCGGGGCAGACATATGAGGTTACCAGATGACAGAAGGAAAGCAAACGATTGAACTCCCACTCGGCTTTGTTTTTTTCAAGGACAACAATCATCAAACCAGAAAGATGATTTTAAAAGGGTTCAAGTTTGAGATAGGTGAGGAGATGGTAAACTAGCATCTCATAGCTTTAAATGAACTCAAGGCTGTGGACAATGGCAAATTATATCTTGGAGTATGGAAAGAACAAGATTGCAAAACCACTGGTAGCTGTTTTTGAACTGATGAAAACAAATAGCTTTTAGAGACGGAAAGAGGCAAATGTTGTGCCTCTTTTCAAAAAGTGGCAAGCATCAGGGTTCTGGAAGCTATGTAACAGTACGTTTGGCATTACTTGTTAATGAAAATTCTAAATAGGATTATTTATTTATATATTATTATTATTATTATTATTGAGACAGTCTTGCTCTGTCTCCCAGGCTGGAGTGCAGTGGTAGGATTTTGGCTCACTGCAACCTCTGCCTCCTGGGTTCAAGCAATTCTCCTGCCTCAGCCTCCTGAGTAGCTGGGATTACAGGCACGCACCACCATGCCTGGTTAATTTTTGTATTTTTAGTAGAGACATGGTTTCACCATGTTGGTCAGGCTGGTCTCAAACTCCTGACCTTGTGATCCGCCCGCCTCAGCCTCCCAAAGTGCTGGGATTACAGGTCTGAGCCACCACGCCCGGCCTAATAGGATTATTTATGAAAGAAAGAAGAGATGACCAAGAACCAGAATGGCTACACTGAAAAATAGTCATGTCAAACTAACTTTGCTGCCCTTTAAAAAAACACACACACAGAATTCCTAGGCTGGCATAAGGAAAATTCTGAAAAATATCTTGATTTCAGTAAGCAGTATGACAAAGTCTTCCATGATATCCTTCTGGGTAAGATGAAGAAGAGTAGCTTGAATGGGGGAACCGGAGGAGTTTTTAGCTAGGTGAGTGATTGTCTCCAGTCAATGTTGGTTAGTACAATTCAGTCTGGAAGGAGCTGTTTCATGCTGAAGTAACCAGCTTTATACTGTTGAGAATTTTTGCCAAAGATTTGCATGACACTATAGAAGGTGCGCTGATCGTTCCACACACTGAAAGAAATAGTTAATGTGTTTACAGAGAGAATTAAGATTGAGAAAGAGCTCATAAGGCAGAAATTACAGGCTGAAAGCAAGAAGATGATGTTGAGTAGACAGAAATATAAATTGGTACTGTTAGAGGCTGGGCGCAGTGGCTCATGCCTGTAATCTCAGCACTTTGGGAGGCCAAGGCGGGCGGATCACCTGAGGTCAGGAGTTTGATACCAGCCTGGCCAACATGGTGAAACCCCGTCTCTACCAAAAAATGCAAAAATTAGCCGGCGTGGTGGCAGGTGCCTTAATCCCAGCTACTTAGGAGGCAGAGGCAGGAGAATCGTTTGAATCCCGGAGGTGGAGTTTGCAGTGAGCTGAGATTGAGCCATTGCACTTAAGCCTGGGGGACAAGAGTGAGACTTCTCTCAAAAAAAAAAAAAAAATTGGTACTGTTAGAGTAAAATGCAAACTGTATGGGTGAGGGAGATGGAATTCGAAAGCACGTCATGTGGGAAAAAAAAATAAAGGGATGTTGGAATGAAAATTCAGTAGGTACCAGTGTTGTGATGTGCAAGGAAGGAAGGAAGAAAGAGAGAGATAAAGGGAGGGAGGGAGGGAGGAAGGAAGGAAGGAAGGAAGGAAGGAAGGAAGGAAGGAAGGAAGAAAGAAAGAAAGAGAGGATAAAGGGAGGGAGGGAGGAAGGAAGGAAGGAAGGAAGGAAGGAAGGAAGGAAGGAAGAAAGAAAGAGAGGATAAAGGGAGGAAGGAAGGAAGGAAGGAAGGAAGGAAGGAGGTAATTGTGATCTCAGGCTGAATGACTACAGGATGACTGCAGACTGGTGTCCAGACGAAGGAGTCAATGGTTCAGACCACACAGAAGGAGCGTGTTTCTCCATACGAGGAACATTGGTAATATGGAGTGCATCTGTGGAGGAAGGCTAGGATGCTGAAGAAAGGAACATACTTCCAGAACAGAAGATCTTGGAGGGACGTGACTGTTACCTTCCATATTTAAAGAACTACCATGCAGAAGACGGTTGGTCTTACACTGTGCAGGCGAGAGCGCTGAACTAGGACAGAGGGTGGAAAGGACGGAGAGACCAATTTCCCCTTTACGTGAGGGAGTCCTACTAGTGAGAACCGACCCAGAATGGGAAAGCTGCCGTCAGCAGGAGTTGTTAGGAGAGAAGAAAAGCCTCCCTAATCAGAGATGCCATCATAGCACGGCAGGTTAAACCAGGTGATCTCCACGGCCCCTTCCAGCTCTAGGTTATTTTGAAACTCCTGAATGGGGAAGATATTTCTGATTGGGGCAAAGCCTCCCCTGAGTCCTGTGAACACATTGTGGAGGTCACCATCTCCTTTGCTGATGTAATAAATCTGGCCCTGCATTCCGGGGAGCTGCTCTTGGGAGAGATCATGGTGGCCATGACATGTGGCATTTGGAAAAGAGCCAGTATCTTCTCTTGTGCTTCTTCTAACATCCCTTCTGGAGGAATGCAGCTCCCACTGAGTCTTCCCCAGAGCATGAGCAGGACTGAGCAGAGGTGGGAAAGGAAAGCCCTAGGGTTGGGGGTGCTGCCATTCTTGGGGGTGGTTCCTCCTGAGCTCCGAGGCAGCTGGCTGGGCAGTGCTGAGGCTGGCCAGGCCCAGCCCACACGTTAGCCAAGGAGCTACCCATCGTGGCCAAGGGCATGATCCACAAGCTGAAACTCGGCAGGAAGGGGCAGCAAGAAGCAGTAATAGGGCACATTCTAAGGAAGCCTATCCCAGTGGCCAAGGGTCTCCCAGGACCATACGCTCAACACCTGCTGATACTGCACAAATTAAATACCTGTGGGAAATTCTCATCTCCAGTCATCTCTGTGCCTTTGCCCACACTGCCTCCTCTGTCTCAAATGTTCCCCTTCCCCTCCCCTCCATGTTTGCCTTTTTGGGTCTTGCTCATCCTCCAAGGCCCATAGCCTTGGCAGTGCTTTTTTTGTTTCCAAATTGAAGACATTTCCCATGGCAGCACTCATTGTAATCTACCTAGACTATGGTGAGCTGTATTCGTGCTGATGTGTTTCCTCCACTAGGGAGCAAACTCCTTGAGGGTAGAAAGAGTTCCTTTGCATAGGATTAGCTTTGCAAATTAGCGGCAAGGTGGCAGCTGGTAGAGCATTAAACTGGTGGCCCACAGTTCTAGTCCTGGCCTAGTCACCAACATCTCTAGGCCTCTTTTTCTTAAAGAGCAAAGTGAATACAGTGGCAGATCCCTAAGGCACATTTCAGGATCAAACACTTATGATTTCACTCAATAAATGTTTCAGGGTATGACCCCCTTTATTGTTTTTTGTTGTTATAGTTTGTTTTTTTGAGACAGAGTTTCACTCTTTTTGCCCAGGCTGAAGTGCAATGGCACAATCTCGGCTCACTGCAACCTCTACCTCCCAGGTTCAAGCGATTCTCCTGCCTCAGCCTCCTGAGTAGCTGGGATTACAGGTGCGCACCACCACGCCTGGCTAATTTTGTATTTTTAGTAGACACAGGGTTTCACCATGTTGGCCAGGCTGGTCTCGAACTCCTGACCTCAGGTGATCTGCCCGCCTTTGCCTCCTGAGATGCTGGGATTATGGGTGTGAGCCACCACACCCGGCCTCCCTTTATTGTTAATGTCAAGTCCTGTCCATCTTCTGGTCTGCTTGCATTTCTGTAACTTTTTCTGCTGTTGTCACTCAGACAACTATCCATCCGTCCATCTGTCCATTCATCCATCCTTATTTCCAACAAATGAATATCTGCTTTGTGCTAGGTCACCAAGAAGACTACGATGTACAAACTGCTCTTAAGGAGGGCACAGGTATGTCAAGGGACACAGAAACGAAAAACAAATAGTAAAAAGACAAGGTGAGAAGTGCCGTAGCAGAGGTGACTGTAAAGTGTGCTGGGCCCACAGAGAAGGAGAAACAGGGAGGAAGAGGCTGGTTAAGATGCCAAAGCTCTTCTTCACCCTCTCAGCCCTACTGGGAACCCTGTGGCCTTGAATCCATTCTCTTGGCAAATTCTCCAAATGCAACCCTGGGAAGAAAGATGTGATTTGTGTGAAATGAAAATGGGGGAGGGGTAGTGGGGCCTGGTCTCTCAGTCCCCAGAGAGCCCATGGTCCGACCTAGAATGAGTCCCAGACCCCTCCACAGCTGTGCCAGGGTCTCTAGGGTCCAGAGTCTGCATTTTCAAGCTGTTCACCTCTCCTCCACCCCCACTGCCACAGCACACTCAGCAAGTCATTTATTCCTCCATAACATTTGCTCGAAGGAACGTTACCGCTGAATTATAGCTGGGACCATTATCTCACAATAACTGTCTGGGAAATGTTAATGTTAATGCATGGATCATGCAGAATGCCACATTAGGGGTTTTATGGTGGACATAACATTTTTATGAACTTTTTCTCTGGTAGCACCAGCCTTTGATGGAAAGAAAAGAAAGAAAGGACAGAGTGGGAAGGCAGAAAGAAAAGCCAGCCCAAGAGAAGCAGGCCTGGGAGTAGACGGGGACTTCAATGGCACCTAAACCTGCATCAGTGAGCACCCTGGGGGGTGGGGGGCTGCCCTGGCGGCGCTCCAGTGGGTGGAATATCTTTAGCGTTAGGTATTTGCAAGTGGGGAGCAACCGACCAAATTGGCAAGCGGTGGGAGACAGGGCCTACTGGGGCAGACCCATAAAACTTCCCAGCCTTTTCAGCCACCTGCCGCCAGGCGGGTATTCAGTGCCAGTGGCGGGGAGGGAGGGGTGGGAAGGGGTGTGAGAGACTTGGTGAATGGCCACCATGCCTCCTGGGTGAGGGGAGAGGCCCCTGGTAGAGCCGCTTTTGGGGCTCACCTTGGGGAGGGATGGCTAATGGCTTAAGGAGATTTTAATTTCTGCCATTAAAGAAAAAAAAAAGGAAAAACACAATCTTGGGAATGGCAGTATTTTACACCTGGCTTTTAAAAAGGACTAATAAAGGCAGTGTTTAGCATTTTATATCCTTGCTCAAAAATGACGATCTTTGGTTCTCATCTCAGACTATTTTAAGTGAGCCTGTGTCTCCTGCCTCCGGAATATTCTTTCAGGAGGCTGGATTTATAGCTCTGTTCTTTACCTGCCCTGGGATCCAATTTAAGTGTCATAACCACCACACTTCGGTCGGTTTGCCTCTTCTCTCCCCTCCCTTCCACCTTTGCAGTCGTTCCCGATGCTGTTACTGCAATTTTTCTTCCAGACAGGGCGCTGGTTAGCTCCTGACCCTGCAAGACACCTGACACCTGTTTACAGCCATTTCTTTGAGCACATTAAAATGTGAGCTGGAGTGGGTGCCGTGCACTGAGTGGCTCCCCTCCAGCTATGCCGGATCACTGCCTGGGGTGGGGGTGCCCAAGAACCAGCCACTGTCTAGACTGCAAGTGCCTCTGACCTGGGGCAGGTAGGGGGTGCTGGAGGGTGTATGCGTGCTCTCTGAAGCATGAAGGGGTTCAGGGAGTTCGCAGCAGGCTGGATCTTTTGAGAGAGCCACTTGTGGTCTTGCTGAGAGCCCTAAGCAGGTCAGTGTGGTTGGGTAGAAAGGACCCTTGCCTGCAAGTCGGGCCTCCAGGTATCAGTTCTATAATAGTTTGCCTGGCTGTGTGACCTTACACATGTCGCTAGACACAGCTCCAGAGGTTGTGACTCCACTGTAAAAGGCTGAAGCCAGAGTGGCAGTCTCTTAAGAGCTCTTTCTGCTCTGGAGCCTCTGATTCTACTGCCCACCGAGACCATCTGGAGTGGTAAACTGGAGCTTGCTCAGGTGGGTGTCTTGCCCATCTTCAAGACAAGGTGAGTGCGTGGCATTGGGCCAGATGGGTTCGAATCCAGATCCCACCACTTACTAGCTCGGAGAACTTGAACATGCTTTTTAGATACTCTTTTGGTTTTCGTTTCCTTGCGTGTAAGGAGGAAATCACAATACTACCTCACAGGCTGACTTCACGAGGCTAACTCCTGCTAAGACCCTCAACAGTTTACTTATGTATTATGTTTATTGTCTGACGCTCCATGTGGCAGGGATCTTGGTTTGTTTTCTTCACAAACAAACATGTATCTCTAATGCCCAGGACAGTAATTGGCACATAGTAGGCCCTCAGTCAATATTTAGTGAATAAATGAATGCCCAAGAGTGTCTAGAGAGACATCAGTTCCTCAGTACCTCCACCCGCATCCTGTGAAGACCCCTGGGTATTTGCCCTGAAGCTCTCCAGAGAAGGACATTGCTGAGGGCTTAAGGGCTTTTCAAGTCTCTTGATATAAAATGCTGATTTAGGGGACGTTTAATGCATCTATGACCTGAGATGCATAAGGAATTCACACCAGCCCTTGGTTCTGTTCCCTCCAGGATTAAAAGCAGATGTACCTGGACCAGGCAGCAGGCTGGGAGCCCTCCCCTTCCCACCTGCCCCTTCCCGTGCCTCTCAGGCTGCTCCCCTCCTTCTTGGGCTGCCACACGCTGGCTCCTGGGGACCCCCTCTGCCATATGTTCCATCCAGCTCCAAACTGCATGCTAATTGTTCTGAATGAACAGCTCCAGCTGGAAAAGCAGGCAGGCCGTTTATAGACCTTAAGATAACACCCAGCTTCCCGTAAGTGAGGAGGTTTCCAGGGAAGGGGAATGGAAAGTCTTTTCAGGGCCAGAGCTGGGAGAGATGGGCCCCTGGGGCTGGGGCTGCAGTTCAGGACATCATCTCTTCTTGGTCTCCACCTAAGTGGGTCAATTTCCAAGAAGCCCCCTCCCCACCAACAGCCTTTTCTATGGAGGCCCTGAGGTGTTTCCTGGATCCATCAGGCCAAGCTCCCTGCAGGTATCAGAGGGTCCCTGCCAACCACGTCCCTTGTGGTGTCCAGATCCCAACAACATCCCTGCATTCCTAAAGAAGCCTTTTGAGGTTGGCCTAGAGGAAGCCAGTAACTGCCTCCTAGCTCAGGCCGGCCATGCATCTAGCTGGGGGAAGCAGAGAAGAGAATGTTTGCTGATGGAAGGAGATGGTTTTGCAATGCACATGGAAACATAAGCCTCCCTCTATTTTCTTAGCCTACATAGGACTGCCTGGCAACCTGTCTCTCCCCTTAGATGACACATCCTTCATTGGTAAGGGGGAGTGCCCTCTTTTTTTATGTCACTTTCTAGTGCCTGTCCCTCTGTGTAAGCCCAGTTCCTTCTCCAGTTCTACAATGCTGATACAGCTTTGTCCTCCATTTCTGCCAGCATTTCCCAAAAATGGAAAGAGAAATGTTGAAGGGTGGGTTTCTTGATAAGGAGGAGGGCAAGTGTGATGGAGTCATGGAGCCGGGGAACACTGGGGTTGACAGGAATCTCCAAGGCCACGAGTTTGAACTCCCTGATCCACAGGGGAAGAGGCCCAGGCAGCGCCGGAGAGCTCACCATCCTCATATCTAGACCCACCCTGCACCCCACATCCTTTCCCGAGCCTGGGGCCCACCTGGGAATGTGGCAGGGGGCCTGGGGCTGTGACCAGAAGCTTGGAGACTGGGCCCAGTGCCAGCTCTGCCACCAATTAGCTGTGTGGCCCCAGGCACATTCCTCAGCCTGTACCCCGGTTTGCTCATCTGTAAAAGTGAGGGTGATGCAACACTTGCCTGCATCCCTTCGGGGTGGTTGGAGGCCATAAGAAAAATAAATGTGAAAAGGCTATGGAAACTGAAAAGCAAAATTCAAAAGTACGAGATTTAGGTTATGTTTATTTCTGTGGCCTGGGGTCCCAGCTGCGGGTCAGGTTTTGGAGGGTGTGGAGACACAGTGGTCTGTGTGATGGGAATTTTCCCACCTGGCTCTCAGCACCCAGCATGGGAGCAGCAAGAAGAGCTCCTGGGGACATGGAGGAATAGAGGCACTGTGGCTTCTGGCCTTCTAGAGGGCTGGGGCTGCTGGGGCCCTAAGCTCTCAGGAAGCAAAAGGAAGAACAGACTAGCCATGAGATGGTCTGCCGTGTGGAGCAGCGAGCCAGGGTGGAGCTGCACACCACTGCACTGGATGGTTCTGCCGCCTCCAAGGATTCTCCCAGCTCAGGTATTCCCTGACTGCCCTCTGAGGCTGTAGTGGGAAAAGAGGTGAAGAGGGCATGGAGGAAGGAACACAGAGCCTCCCTTTGAGGGGTGTCCAGCCAGAAGAGGAAAAACTGGGGACTCAGGGCTGGCGGCAGGGCCTGCTCTCTGCTTCCCTGTTAGGTATGGGATGCACATGAGGCTGATGACTCCTGGCAATGGGGTGGAACTGGGGACAGTCTTGTTTTAAACACCCCCAATACTCTGGAGGGCCTGACTCAATCCCCTTGGCTGCATGGCCCCACCAGTACATGGGGGTGGCCGAGAGCTTCCTGACAGCCAGAGGCCGGCTTCCTCTCTAGAAGCCTGTGAGCCCAGCAGCAGGTGAGCTGGGCCAGCCGGCTAAAGGCAGTGAGTGAGGGGTAGTGTGCAGCCTGAAGGTGGGAAATTGCACCCATCAGCATCAGGGGAGAGTGTGCATAGCAGATCGTGGACTAGATGTGGCCTCAGTCACTCACTTGATTGTCAGGGGCTGGTCAGATCATGGCTGGTCAGTGCATGGCCGGAGAGGAAGCTCCTGTCCTCTCCACCTCTCCAGGCCCAACTTCTAGGTCCAGGCTGAATGTGGCCTTTCAATTTACATCACCCACGCTGTTCTCTTTGCCTGCGATGCTGCCGCTCCCATCCTCTGTGGGAGTCCACTCATCCTTCCAGGCCCCACCCAGATGTCCCCTTCTCTGTGAGGCCTCTCTGGACCTCCTCCAGGCAGCATGGCCCCTCCACGGGCTCTGGATTCTCCAGGCAGCTGGGGAAAATGCGTCTGAGATGCCATGGCCACTCTTAGCCCCAGTCAGACACGCGCTGGCCCTGAACTCCTCGCAGCGATGCTCTCTCTAACACACACTGGGATCTCCAGAGGAATCATGCCCCGAACTTTGCACACAGTAGGTGCCTAGTAAATGTTGGCCAAAATGACAGTCTGGGCAAATGTATAAGAGCACGCTTTTCCTGGCTTAAATTACATCTGCGAAATCAACACCCAGAAAGGGAGAATTAGAAAGATGGCTTTGCCTCTGGAAGGTTGCCCTGAAAAATCACTTCTGTCTCCTCCCCACTGGCCTGGCACCACCTGCCTTGTGCCCAAGCTGAGTCCACCAAACCCAAACTGTTCTTTTTTATTTTTTATTTTTAATGAAACAATAGATGATCTTTTGACATTTCCAGGGTTGTTTGGAAGAAGGAAAGATAATATGTAACAAATTCATATACTTGTGTTTCTTGGCTCTGGTAGCTAAAATTTCCATCTCTTTATGCAGGAGTCCTGGGGAGCTGAAATCCTTGATAATGCCAAACAATTCAACACTTTATTCTCTCTTTACTCTGTCTACACCACGGAAAAATATCGATTTGACGCTGCCAGCTGTGGGAAGTGAAAGCAGATACTACACTCTTTCTTGCAAGAAGAAGTCTACCCTGCTTGGGATGCCTTTCTCTACCCAAGAGTCTTTGGGTAGAGTTCTATCCAAGGCAAAGGACAGCCTGGCTTTACTTGCCCCCGAGATCCCCGGAGGATCTCGAACACCTGAGGTGTTCAGGGTGGGCCCAGATAGTTTCTGTCTGTCCTTCTGTCCCTACTGCCTGGAGTCCTTTCCTAGGCAGTCCCAGCAGTGGATTGGCAGCATCTGATCTGAGCTCTAAACAGTGCTCCCTGAACCAGAGCCAGCCCAGAGCCCTGGAAGTTAGCAGAGCCAGTGACACCTTCAAGCTCAGATTCTCGACTTGTACAGCACATTTTGACCTGGGGCTGAGATAAGCATCTATTACCAGCCCTTTCATTTCCTGGAGGGGGATACAGCACAAGACTTGCCCAGGGCCACACACTGCAATCTCCCTAGAGCTTAAGAACGCCTCTCCTGACACCTAGGTCAGAAGTGTATTCATTTGTCCATCCATCCTCTGAGTCATCTAAAAAATATTAAATGCCTGCAACGTGCCAAGTAGTGTGTTCTGGCTCCAAGTAGCTTTTCCTGAGTCTGGGAGCTTAGCTTTCAGGTTTCCCTATAGAGGAAAAAATGCAGGGCTCTGCCTGTTGGGATCTGGGGAGAGTTTATTGGGATAAACAATACGTAGTTTCAGAAGCAGGTATTTTCAACTTTCCCTCCCTCCCCTCTCCTGCACCCAACTCTCTCTCTCTCTGTCTCTCTCTGTTTCTCTGTCTCTGTCTCTCTCTTTCTGTCTCTCTCTGTCTCTCTTTTTCTCTCTCTCTGTGCACGTACACACCTTTCCTCCTTTTCATGTAATGGTGATTAAGAGTCTGGACTTGGGAACCAAAATGCCAGGGCTTAAATCTTGGTTCTATTACTTGCCAGCTGGAGAACTGTGGCAAGCTGCTTAACCTCTCTCTATCTCAATGGCCTCATCTGTAAAATGGGGATAATAATATCCCTAGAGAGGATTAAATAGAATAATACATGTAATGTGTTTAACACAGTGCCAAGCACATAGTATTCAAAAACTGCCAGCTGCTACTGCTATTAGTAGTAGTAGTGGTCATTGCCTGGTAGGGAGGGGTCAAAAGAGAGATAAAGAGGGTAGAAAAAGAGAAGTCTCCAGCCTTGGGCTCAGCCACCTTTGCTCTTTCAAAAGCAGACTCTCCAAAGAAGCCACTCCAAAATCAGGATGGGAGCCCTCATTTCAGCTCCTTGGTCCCCTCTCCCACCGCTCACACGGCCCTGAAGGCCAGACAGGTGCAGGATGCCGGTTGACAGGCCGGTGACTCCACCCCTGGACAACCAGCCAGGGTTAACCACGTGCCAACCATTTGTGGAGAAGGAGAGTCATCCGCCCACAGGCCCAAGGCTCACCTTCTATCAAGCACAGCCCTGCCATGAGGGGCAGCAGACAGGGTGTCTCAGAAACAGATGGTGAGATGGGGAAGAGACCAGGCTGCTTTTGGTTTGTTCCACATCTTTTGGGAAGCCCAACGGTCACTTCTGGCCCAGAACCGAGGCCCAGGAAAGCAGAGCAGCCCGGTGGGGGGATGTGAGGGGATCCAGCCCTATCCTCAACTCTCACCCTCTCCAAATCGGGTAAGAAGGAGGACCCCAGGAAAACAACTTCAGGCATCTGTAAGTTTGTGAAACACACATCCTTTAATTTTTCCCAACAGTCTTTGAGACCAACATGGCAGATACAATTAACCCCATTTAACCAACAAGTATGTTGAGGCTCAGAGATGCTCATGGCTTGTCTAAGGTCAGGAGTAGTAGCATTGCCAGTGTCCAAACCCACCTCTCCTGATGCTCAGTAGAGCACAGCTTCCTCTGCCACCCCGCCCTTCCCTGGCCCCGGTCAGCTCTCCATTTCTCCACCGAGGCAGCTGAGAGGCTCATGTAGCCGGCTCCTCGTCTTGTGCCCAGGGAGGGGAGGCAGGAAACCAGAGTTACACACTCAGACCACAGCTGGGTTTAGGGTGTGACCTAGTTTGGATGTTTGTCCCCTTCAAATCTCATGTTGAAATGTAACCCCAGTGTCGGAGGTGGGGCCAGGCGGTAGGTGTTCAGGTCGTGGAGGTGGATTCCTCATGAATGGCTTGGTGCTCTCCCCATGGGCATGAGTGAGTTTCTTGCTCTGGTAGTTCACTCAAGAGCTGCTTGTGTAAAAGTGTGTGGCACCTCCCTGATCTCTCTTGCTCCTGCTCTTGCCAGGTGACATGCCTGCTCCCCTTTGCCTTCCACCAAGAGTAAAAGCTCCCGGAGGCCTCCCCAAAGCCGAGCAGATGCTGGCACCGTGCTTGTACAGCCTGCGGAACTATGAGCCAAATACACCTCTTTCTTTATAAATTACCCAGCCTTAGGTACTTCTTGATAGCAATGCAAGAATAGCCTAACACAGGGCATGATCTGGAGAAAGGTAACAGGTGTCTCTTAGACTCCTGACACGATAACCAATGGTCAGGTAAGAACAAGAAAGGGACGAAGAAGGCCTGCCCTACAAATGTGCCACATGGGTTGTGGAGACCCTGGGAATACGTCGAGGTCAGGAGCCAAAGTCTGAGGCCACAGTTTGGCTTCTTCTGACAGTCTTGCAGTGTAGGCTTCATTCATTCTTTCATCCATCCATCCATCCATCAATTCATTCATTCATTCATCCCAAGTATTTGTCTGGTCCCTGGTACTGTGCTAAGGGCTGGCCTTTCAGTTGCTCAGAACTGGGGACCTGGAGGCCTGTCTGTACACAACTCAGGCTAAATAAATGCTCCTGGGGAGCTGAGGGAACAGAGGGAAGCTGAGGTTCTACTTTACCCACCCCAGAGTCAGGGCTGTTGCTTTGGAGCTCAGTCCAGTTTTAGAAAGCCCTCCACTCTGGTGGCCAGGCTGAGGGCTGAGCCAGCCCAGGCGTGCAGGGAGGGAGCAGGTAAGGCTCCCACAAACCTGTGACAAACGTGCCGCTTCCAGGGTACCCTGTGTGGGCCTCTATCCCTGGTGACGCATACACAAGGTGGTCCACAAAGGTTGTCAGCCAGTGGGATGCTTGACTTTTCCAGGTCTCCAATGCCCAGCTTTAAGAGCATCCTATGAAAGGCCCTTCATCTACTCCTGTCTGAACCTCCACAGCCCCAGGGGTAACCAACAGCCTCTGCCTGTTTCCTTAACGCCACGTTCTAAGGGACCCAGAGCCCTCACTCCAGCTTATTCAGCCTGGCCTACTCAAGCGACTGCTCGCCCAGTGCCCTCACTGTGCCTGGGTCTTCCCAAGCTCCGAAAGTCCTCTTCTCCTCCCTAGCACAGGCGCAGTTTAGGCCATCAGTTGTATGTTCTTTGTTCATTATATGACAGGTCTCATGATGTCACCCATCAGCAAGAACAAAGGTGATTAAGACTGTCCTCAGAAGGGTTATGGTTTCCAGGGAGTTATGGAAATGTGACAATGAGCTAATCTATGGGAAGGGTGATACGGGGCTCAAAGATGGGCACCAGGCTCATCGTGTGGAGGAGATGACGCTGAGCTGAGCCTCAAGGAATAAAAATAGTGTGCGGGGAGAGAGACTGTGTTCCAGACAGAGGAAACAGCATTTGCAAGGGCAGGAGACAGCCTAATGCATGCAGGATGTAATGAGAAGTCTGTGTTTATGATGAAGGGCTGGCCATAGATGAGGCTGGTGAGGAAGGTGGAGGGCCTATACACCAAGCACAAGAGCTTAGTCTTCATCCTTCCAGGAACAGCTAATTTCCTTAAATGCACAGAACTCATTTGCAAAGAGTCATCTCAAATGTCACCTCCTCCAGGAAGCCTTCTCTGACTTCTCCAGAATGAAGCACTTTCCTACTCGTGCTCTCAGACTAATGAGTTCCTACTTCTAGTCTACCGCACATGGCTCTAAGCTTTGGTTTAAATTGCTGTTGCCACCAATAGACTGGAGATCAAGAATTATTTTCTATTCAATTGTAGATCCCCAGAAATTAGCAGAAGGCCTGGCATACTCAGGTGGTTAATAAATATTTTATGGCTCAGTGAATGAGAACAAACTGAGGTCAAATGATTTACTCACTCCCTGCTATCTGCCTCCATTCTGAACTCTCAGTTTAAATACGTAAATATTGATCTATATCTCTATTTATTAGTTTCCTCATCTGTATAATGGGAAGAATAATACTCTATGGATTATTGTGAAAAGTAAATGACATAAGTGCAGATGCTACGGCACAACTTAGCATGTAAGCATCCTGTAAATGTTAGTTTCTTTTCTCTTTCAATTAACTCATATTTATTCATCACCTGCTATGTGCCAGGCATTGTTGTAGGCACTGGGTTTAAAGCAGTGAACAAAACAAATTCCCTGTCTTCATAGGACAACTTCTCATTGGGCGAGATAGATAATAAATAAATGGCTGGGCGCCATGGCTCGCCCCTGTAATCCCAGCACTTTGGGAGGCGGAGGCGGGTGGATCACATGGTCAAGAGATCGAGACCATCCTGGCTAACATGGTGAAACCCCGTCTCTACTAAAAATACAAAAATTATCTGGGCTTGGTGGCGCACGCCTGTAGTCCCAGCTACTTGGGAGGCTGAGGCAGGAGAATCGCTTGAACCCGGGAGACAGAGGTTGCAGTGAGGCAAGATCGCGCCACTGCACTCCAGCCTGGCGACAGAGTGAGACTCTGTCTCAAAAAATACAAATAAATAAATAAATAAGTACATGCATAGCATGCTGGATGGAGATGAGACACATGGAGAACAATAAGCCAGAATTAAAAGGATCAAGAGCACCAGGAATCAGGGAGGGAGAGGGGCTCGCTCTTTTGTGTAAGGTAGTCGTCAGGTGACCTTGATGATGAGATGACAGTTGAACAGAGACTTGAGGCGACCAATGTGGGCACATGGAGGAAGAGTGTCCCAGGCGGGATCATGTGTTGAGTGCACAGCAAGGAGGCCAGTGTGGCTGGAACAGAGTGAGCAGGAGACGTGGCTGAACTGGCAGGGATCTGGATTGGGTAGGGCCATCAGACTATGGAGTAGACTTTGAGTGTTCATTCTGAATGACAGGGAAAGACACTGGCGGCTTTTGAGCACAGAAGTGGCATGATCTGATTTTCATTTTAAATGGAAACTGGCTGCTGGGTTGAGGACAGACTGAAAAAAAAAAAAAAAGGGTGGGAAGAAGGGAAGAAGTCGGGAGACTCTTGCAATAATCCAGGCAGGAGACAGTGGGACTGGGGCCAGGGTGGAAACACTGAAGAGGAAATAAGCTGGGTCTGGCAAGGTTTCGGAAGACACCATGGGTGGAGAGTGTGAGGGAAAGAGAGGAGTCAGGGGGACCCCACCTTATTTAACGGGAACAACTGGAAGTATGGATTTGCCCTTTACTGAGATGGAAAGGCTGCCTTCCACGTGCTGTGGCGCAGAGAGAACAGAAGAACATTCTTGAAGAGCTTTTAACATATTGAACGGGGGCGAGCTACCGGCGGTACAGAAGGAGGGAAGACAGAAGATAGCCGTCTATGAAGGAATAAACCAGCAGATGACGAAATGATACAGACGAGAAAGGCTATGGGTGGTCAGGATGGGGGCAGTCCATGCGAGCCCCAGTTCTGAAACTGCCCTCTTCGAAGTCCACCTCCTTGCCAAATCCAGTGACCCTGTCTCAGGCCTCCTTGTCCTTTCACTGAAGATCACATCTGACACTAGGGTCTACCCTATTCTGGTGACACCCCCAAGCTTCCTTGCTGCTTCCCTCCTCTCCCAGTGTGTCCTCCAGTTCACTGTGCCCTCATCCTTCAACCACAGGAATCCAGCAAAGGCCGCTCCTGAGCCCTCACTCTGCTCTCTGGCTCTGAGAGCAGTGCATATGCACAGGCACACACACACATGCATAGGAACACACAGGCATACACGTGACATGCTCACACACACACATGTGCACATACATGGATTTGATCCACATGAATGCTTGACTCTCAAATCTATATCCCTAGAGCTGACCGCTCTCCCAAGGACTTTGATCTCAACTGGACATTTTCTTTGGACGTCCAGCTGTCATCTCATGTTCAAACTGTGCCAATACCTTCCCCCTCCTTCAACTTTTCATGCTGCCTTGTTCATTGTTGTCAGGGGCATCATGGTTGTCCTAGCACTCTGATTCATCTTTGGTTCATCTTTGGTTCGTTCCTCCTCTCATATATGTGTGTGTATATATGAAATGTTCCTTTATGTCCCATGGCTGAATGTCTGCAGTACCACACCGTGGCCCTGTCTCTAGCTTCACTGTCTGGCCAGCCGTCCAGAAGGCCACCACCAAACTGACCTAGCTAAAGCATGACCCTGACTAGTTCACTTTCCTGTTCAAAAACTCCAAGTGGGTTCTCATGTCTGACGAGGCAGAGTTCCTGTTCCTCTGCCTGGTGTTTACTCCTCTGCACAGTCATGCCTCACCCTTCACTCTCAGAGAGCCCCAATACTCCATGCGAGGCAGGTGGTGAAGGGATCTAGCAATTGTTGGCATCTAGTTTGTGCTGTTTTTTATCTCATGTAATCTGCACAACAGCCTTGCACGGTAGATATTAACCTGTTCATATTGTAGATGAAGAAGTGGACTCTTCATAAGCCTGACTACTGGAAGTCACAGAGCTAGAGAGGAGCAGACTGGGGGCTGATGCTCAGGCCTTTCTTACTTCCAAGCCCACATCTTTTCCATCTCACCACAGTGTCCCTGTGCACACTAATCTTTCCACTGTGGAGGGCTGACTCATGTTTTCTACTCACTGGCAATGCCCTGCCATGCTGCCTCTCCACCCAACCCTGTCCCCTAACCTCCGCCTCCCTAAATCCTCTACAACCCAATTCCAAGCTCTCCTTTCTCCTCCAAGCCTGACTTCTCCCAGCTTCTCTACTCAGTACTGACTTCTCCTTTCTTTTCATGCTGAATTGGGTTCCTCTCTGTACCTCTCTTCTGGCCACCTAGCTATAGAATGTCTTCTCCAGCTCTGGTTCATGCCTTTTTGCCAAGCTCCATAAGATGGGGAGGTTTATCTCAGGCTTCTGGGTGTCCCAAAGGAGATACCCCCTAAATACTTGTGGAAATGAAAACACAATAACAACGGCTTCCTTAACAGGAATATCAAAAACAACTTCAAGCAGGAATCATTTGTGTTTCTGCTTAATGTGTTAATTTCCTGTAGTTAACATGGAAATAATAGTCTGAAATGACAAGTTAAATAGAATAGTGATGTTAGGAAGTTTTGTTATTTGAGTAAAATATTATTATAACATTAGTGGCAGTCTACAACAGAGTTCAGTTGAGACTTCCTTCCTAACACAGTTTTTCATTGCTCAAAATTGTTCCAAAGCATTCTGGATTTTTTTCCTCCTTCAATCAATGTTGGGAGAAATAAGATTAAAGGTAATATCTACAGCCATTTTGAAGACATTTGAGTAAGCGGTAAGAGGGAGATGGGAGATGTTCCATTTCTCCAGGGATAAAGTGGGTGTGTGAGTGTGAGTGTGTAAGCGTGTGTGAGTGTGTGAGCGTGTCTATGTGTGTGTGAGTGTGTGTGTGAGTGTGTGTGAGAGTATGGGTGTGTGAGTATGTGTGAGTGTGTGTGTGTGTGTGTGTGAGTGTCAACTACTCCAAAAAAAAAAGGAACTTCACATGAGGCTGATCATCAATGCGGCCTGATTCTTCCCTGAGTTTAAAGAGACAAGATTTGCAAAAGACAAACAGGGATGTCTTCTGGAGAGTCTTAAGCAATAACAACTTAGATGCCCAGAGGGTTAGATGGCAAGGCTGCCAGATGCGAGACGTGGGGTGTCTGTCAAGCCAGACAAAGAACAAGGAAACAGACTGTTGAGAAAGGAAGATCTCTTCCCAAGAAAGAAATTCAAGTAACATCTAACATTGTGGTGAGCTCCCCAGGGACAGGAGAGACACTCTCTGCTTCTCCAAACTCCTTCTGAAAAACACTAAGAGGAATCAGAGGTGGGGAGAGCTGCATTTCACCCGCTTGCCCCATTAGTCATCCACCTGCCCACATACATGGGTTTGCCTAAAAAAATTACAATTTGTTCTGTAATTAAGTAATTAAAAGCATATGGTACAGAATTTAAGCAATAGGGATTATATATGTCTATATTTGTGTGTGTGTGTAAATATTTCTACTTCTGACTCTGAATCCCCTATTAGTCCACCCCACCCCCAGAGGCAATTACTGTTATAATTTGTACATCTGCCTCCCAGGGAGATTCTATGCATATACAAGCATGTGTGGTTTTGACATAAATGGCAGCACACTCTACCACGCTGTCCAGCATCTTGCTTTTTCCCTTTGGAGTTGGCCTGTGAACAAGGTTAGGTGGTCCAGGCTGACTGCAACGCTCCCTGCAAAACACCAAGCCAAATAACATGCATAGTCTCCCACTTTGGGGGTTCTGGTTCTCCGAGACCCGCACTTCCACACCGTACGTGCACATCAAGAGGGGATGAATATCTCCGGTCTTGAAAGGTGGTACTTCCTCTCTTTTAGGGCAAGCACTTCTCAGGTATACGGCAATGTGGACATGGTCTGAGGGAAACCTCAGCCTTCTCTCTAGGACTACAACGTTCCCGATAAACAGCAAAGGGAAGAGAGAAAGGAAGAGGTGGCTGCGGCCAGCCTCGTGAGTGAAAGCTGCCTTCCCACAAATGGCTAGACCTGCTCTGTTCCATCAGTCTTCAATGCAGCGCCCACTAGGAACCCAGCCTTGTAGCAGGAGCCGAGGATACACAAATGGATCTTGCCTTTGAAGGAAACAGAGGCAGCGCCCCCAGAACCCAGAATCAACATTAATTCCAGAAAGAATTCCCCGAACCTGGACCAGATAGGGTCAGCCCCCTCACTCCCACCCCACCCAGCATCACACCAGCGGGAACCCAGTGAGGGCTGGCACTGGCTTGTCTCCTGCTGCTGCCACTGCCACTCCAAAAAGACTGTCATTAAAGCTTTGTCCCTGACTTTCTGATTTACATGTACAAATAATCGCTGTCAGGGGCACAAGCCCCAGAGAGCAATAATAGATTCTGGTGGTAGCAGATGCAGATGCAGGAAATAAAAACAAAAATGAAACACACCAGTCTGGCAGAACTCACTGCTGAGAGACGACCTAAGCCGGGGAGAAAGGCCTGCTGGGGAGGCGGACGGGAGAGGGGTTATCAGATGAAGTATGATTGGTGGGTCTTCTGCACAAGCTAACCTAGGATTTTAAAAAATTGTGGTAACATGTCCATGACATAAAATATGCCATTTTAACCATTAAATGTACAATTCAGTGCCATAATTACATTCAGACTATTATGCAACCATCACCACTATCTCTTCTCAAAATGTTTCCATCACCCCAAACAGAAACTCTGCACCATTTAAATCAGTAATTCCCCATCTCTACCTCCTCTCAGCCCTTAGTAACCTTAATCTACATTCTCCTCTATGAATTTGTCTACTCTAGATATTTCATATAAGTGGAGTCATACAGTATTTGTCCTTTTTTGTCTGTTCTCTTCCACTTAACACAAGTTTTTAAGGTTCATCCATGCTGTAGCATATTTCAAAACTCTCTTCCTTTTGATGGTTGAGTAATATTCCGCTGTATGGATATACCTCATTTCCTTTACCCATTCATCAGTTGATAAGTACTTGAGGTGTTTTTGCCTTTTGGCTACCATGAATAATGATGCTATGAATATGAGTGTACAAATATCTGTTTGTGTCCCTAGTTTTGATTCTTTGGGGATTATATGTAGGAGTGAAATTGCTGGCTCAAATGGTAATTCTATGTTTCAATCTGGAGGAACCACTAAGCTGTTTGGCACAGTGGCTAGCCTAAGATTTAAGAAGATGACTCAATCTGTGCTCTAGAAGACAGAGTTCTGTGCACTTTTGTCCTGGGAGCTCACATAGCACACTCGGGCCTGCCTGCTCAGCCTGGACTGGAAAGAAGGTGATGAGTCCAGAGCTGAGGAGCATTAGAATAAAGTCTAGTGGGACTGGCTCTCCATACCACTCCCCATGGTACCCAGCCAGCTGCTGAGAGAAGGACCATTGTATACCTGCAGCATGGGGAGCACTGATTCTTAGGGTCTACTCATCTGCCTCCAACTTTACATGCAAGGAAAGTGAGGCCCAGAGAGCGATGACAATTGATTGAAGTCTTTTGACCCTGTCCCCTATTCTTTCTGCAGGACCAGCCTGCCAGATCTGGGTCTGGGAAAAATGGGGCAGCTCAGGGCAAGAAGTGGGAAGAGACCCCCTTTGTGCTCTGCCTCTACCATTGCCATGACATGGTATCGGGGTGTAGTCTTGCGTCTGTCTCGGCTCCCTCTGCCGGAAACACCCTTCTCCCATCAGCTTCTCCTGGTTAACTCCTACTCATCCTTCTAGGGTCAGCTCAGGTGTCATATCTGCATCCCCCATATGACACCCTGCTCTGTCTCCTCAGTGGAGGTGGGTGCCCTCCTCTGGCTCCCACAGAACCTCAGGCATCCACTGTCAAGGCTGTTACCACAGGCATCTTGTTATGTTTAAGTTACTGACCCATTTCTCCCCCACACTGTGAGCATCCTGAGGGCAGAGAATGAGCATTTTATCTCTATTCCTGACACTAGGACAAGGCCCAGGACCTAGTGTTTGTTGAATGAATGTATGACTGAGACTAAAGAATGAATGAACAGCACGCTCCTCATTACCATGCTGCATAATGAATGTTTACTGATTGACCGAATGAGCAAGTGAATGGTGTCCCATGGCCTGAATCAAGCTTGTGGAGTAGACTCTTGGATCACGGTCGAGCCCTCACTCACTCACCCATTTATTCATTCCCTTATTATAGTCACTACTGTGTCTGATCTAGAAGGTACTCTGATTCAGATGCAAAAAAACCCTCAGTCTCTGTCTTCAGGAAGCCCACAGAAGAGTAGAGGGAGACAGAAGTAAACAAAAAGTGTGCTTCAAGCCACTCCATTTCCCCAAAGCACACAGAACTTGCATCACATCAAAAACCTGACCAAGGCCGGCTCCACTCCACCAGTTGCTGGGCAGAGCTGGCTTTGGGAGGGGCGGCCAATTAGCATGCTGCAACACCTGTCGGCGGCTGCTCCAAGGATCCAGGGGCTGGAGAATTAACAACCGGGAGGATCTGGAGCTCCCAGAACCCAGTCCAGCTCACATCAGAGACCTCATTCCCCTTTAGGGATTCATTCACTCAGCCCAGCTGGTTAATTTTTCATCAGGAGGTGGGGGTGGGGCCGGGAAGGAGCTCTGATCCTCCACTCTTTCATGCTGGGGTGGGAGTGAATACAACATCCTATCCATTTTATTTTTTTTTTAGATGAAATAGAAACAGATTGTGGTTGCCAGGAATGACCCAGCCCTCAAGGGCTGGTGCTGCTACTGTGGGCTGATTAACAGTTATTGGGCAAAGGATGAAGCCTCCAGGCTGCACGGGCCTCCGGTGAAGGTGCTTACACAGTTAATGAGCACCGAGTGACACGCCAGTGGTGAGCAGCAATTTTTTTTTTAGAACGGTGATTTAAGGCGCTAGTCTTCTGTCCCACCTTTATCTCCTTTTCCATCAGGTCCTGGCTGGGCTATACCCCTGCTCTGGCCTGGGTAACATTTGGTTTTTCATTTGTTTGTTTTTAGGAGCAATCTCTTCCTCCACAGAGACTCCAGCTGCAACTCCAGGGGCAACTGTTTGGTCAAATCTGAGCCAGAGCCTGAAAGCTCAGGGATGAGAGTGAAGTCTCTGTTTGCTCACCCAAAAAACTGGAAAGGGAAGAATAAGAAAATGACCTGATATATAAATAAGGCTAGAGGTAGCAAAGTGCATCCATGATCTCGCTTGATCCACATTCAAAGCATTTACTGAATACCTTCTAGATGCCCAAAATTCAAAATGACCTCAGAAGATTCGTGGAGTAGACACTGTCATTCCCATTTTGGAGAAAACTGAAGGACAACATTGCATTGTCTGCCCGGATCACTGGTGGAGGTGGGAAGAGAGCAGTATCCTACTATAGCACGTGGCATGGAGTCAGTCATGAGGGGAGGCTCATCTCCTTCTCCCCATTTTGTGTCTCATTCCACTGTGGAGTCTCCCACCTGGGAGCTAAGAGATTTCCCCTGGTCAACAGGGCCCCAGTCTGCTATGGGTTCTGCTTGGAAGCTGAGGATTTCCTGCCACTGCCCATCCTCTGGAGATCTCTACACTGCAGCAGCTAGGAGAGACTGTCTCAGGCCAATGAAATGGTAAAAGGCACCTGCTATGTGCTTTGCACTGTGCTATGTTGTCATGTGTTATGTGCAAGACACATAAGACATGGTCCCCTTTCTCAAGAAGAAGGCAATTTTACCATGGAGACGGAATCTACACAAATGAATCTGATAGAGTGTGTGTGTTTCACAACAAATATCAGTGCTTCTCCATCTGAGAAATACGTACAAAGCACCTGCGGATCTCACTAAAATGCAGATTCAGATTCAGGGGGTCTGGGTTGAGTGGAGACATGCTAAGGCATTTCTCACAATCTTTCTGATGATATGGGTCCCACTGGTCCTCAGGCCACACTTGGAGTAGCAAGGCTGGGGATGGTGCACAACGTGAGAAGCCAGAGTCGCTGCGGTGGTCAGCAGTGCTTCCTACAGGAGACGCGCCTCTGCCAGTTCCAAGGAGGGGAAGGCTTCAAATTGGCAAGGAAAATTGAGAAGGCAGACATAAAAGGGTGACTAAGATGTTTAATTGGCACTTTGCAGGGCCGATGGGCCATGAGGACTCGAAAGAATGTGTGGGAGAATGAGCTGTAGCTGGGAGCTGGAGACAGGGTCTTCAGTTCTGACTGTGTGACCTCGGGTTCACCACGGCCTCAATCAGGAAGCATTTGTGATGGAGAAGAGTTCAGTGGTTCTCAACCTGGGCAGCACATCAGAACATCTGGGAGGCTTTTAAAAGAAAGCGCCTGGACCCCTTCCCAAGCGATTTTTATGTAGTGATCTCGGGTAGGCTCAGGCCCAGGTAGTTTTCAAAAGCTCCTCAGTGATTCTCATGTGCAGCCTGGGTTGAGAACCCTCACATGGTGCAAGCTCTAAGGCCCCTCCTAATTTCCTCATCTTTTCATTTGGACAGAAAGGTCCAGGACTCCCGGCTTCTGTTCCCGGGCATGTGGCCTGGAGCAAAAAAACAGTCTCAGAGAACTCCTAAGAAAAGCTTCAGCACAATGCCAGAAATCTGAGCGTTTCTCCGGTGGAGGCCAGGTGGAGGGGCTGTCCTGCCCATCTGGTTCCCATTAATACCAGAGCATGTTTCACATCCCTGGCAGGTACTTGGAGCTGGGAGCAACTCTCTGCCCCCTGGGTGGCCCTCAGCAGGGGCCTTTCAAGCCAAGCCCTGCTGACAGGCTGCAGGGCTCTGTGGGGCCCCCCTGGCTTCCAAGTCGCTTGCCCCCACTTGGGGATAGAATCTCTGGACAAATTAGAAACCAAAGAAGGCAGACGCAGAAGCCTGGCCTCTCTTTCATTAGCAGTCTGTCACAAAGCGTGAAGGGCTTCCATAAATTCTGCAGCTCAGCAGCTGCCGAGGAGACCTGGGAGGAAGAAGATTCGTTTGTTCCCCAGAAGACTGAGTCTTCAGGAATTTCCAGCCCCTTTCCTCCCCCACCCACTCAGCCGGGAACTAGCCCAACACCATGTGTTGCTCCAGGGTCTGCCTGTAGCCTGAGCTTTGGAAGGAGCTGGGAGGGAGTGACTGCCCCAGCTAAAGACGGAAGAGGAAATGGTGAGGCCCTAGACACCCCTTCCTCCCCGCCACATGGGACAGAGAGTCAGGCTCTGTTTCCAGAAGGGCCTTAGAGCATTTGGCTGCTAGCACACCCTTTCCCCAGGCTGCAGCCGCTGTGGCTCTGTGAAGGGGCTTGGTCTTTGCCGTGAGTTTCCCAGAGTTGCTAAGTCAGGCTAGTGGAGCTGGGGTTCACCTGAATCCTCCCCAAAGTGTTGCTACTTTTCTTTCCAATGGCTACCTTCTAAACAGCACTGTGTTGTGGTTCAGCCAGCGCTCTGGGGTCAGACAGCTCTAGAGCTGAGCCTCAGTTCTACCACTTACCAGCTACACAACCCTAAGCAAGCTGAGGAACCTCTTTGTGCCTCAGTTGCCTCATCTACAAAATGGGGATAATAAAATATGTACCTGATGAGGATTAATGTCGTCAGACTGTCAACAGCAAATGCCTGAGAAAGAGAAAGGTCAGAGACAAAGAGGGCCTCCTCAGCAGGGAAATTCACAGGCCTCAGAGACCTCAGAAGCTGGAGGATCAAGTGAGCTGCAGGATCTCACGTGCAGCACATGTTTTCTGGGTGAAAGGATCAGCAACGCTTTCCCTCTTGAGAAGGCCAAGAAGAACCTAAGGCAATACACTGCCTGCGCACTCACAACATACGCTGTTCTTCCCTGCACGTTCTGACCAAGTCAGACCTGGGAGACTCTGGCCAAACGGCAGTGCCAGGCCCTGAAACAAGAAGAGGCCAAGGTCCACAGCTGCAGATGTCCCTCCCAGTCAGAACCCAAGCCCAGATTCACAAGGAACTTTGGGGCAAGGGAGGAAGAACAGGCTGCAAAGCACTGCTCTGTCCATTGCTCCACCCAGCCCAGCAGGCTACACAGCTGGGGGCCAGCAGGCTACACCAGGCCTGGCAGTGGGGAGGAGGGCTCATCACCCCTTCTCCCTGCAACCTCAGTGGGTGGCGAAGGGGTGGCATAGAGCCAAGGGAGTGGACAGAGGTTGCACTGTGCCCACATCAGGCACAATAGGCTTACGTAGGCTAGCAAAACTTACTTTGAAGAAATCAGGCAAAAATCCATTTTTACCCCAAATTCACTTTGTCGGAGAGGAAGTGTTTATGTTCCAAAAGGATTCTTTTCTCTACAATATTATTTACCATGGGATTTTTCAGTGAGAGCTTCCTAATACCTTTAGGATATGATTCGATTTTTTAAACCTTTGTTGACATGCAAGTTTTCAGGAATTCAAATTTGTGAAGCCCTCTTATTTCCTTTAGTTACGATTGTGCCGTTTTTAGGCTACCTGTGAGCCTCCATGCCCTGGCCCCAGATCTGTTTTTTTTTCCCATTCCTTCCTTCCCGTGCATCCACAAGTACCTCCATCATGAACGGAGTGTGCACTCTGTGTTCTGCCCTGAGCTGGGGCCTTTCTTACGGTCCTTCAGGCAGCCTCACACTGCCCCATCTCTCACTTACGCTCTACGCACCAGGACCCGTAGTATGCTGGTAAATATTTAACAGCTGACTTTCTGGAATAATATTCCCACCATGGCCAGTTTCAAGCTACCGATGTGAAGTTTCTGAATGTGAAGGGGGAAGAGATGCAAAGCAGCACACCATCGCCCAGGATTTCCACCCTCAAGGTCATGGATGGTAGTGAAGTGCTTAGGAAGCTGTGAGCTTGGAGTATTTATTACCTGTGTTTTTAATAGAATTTATTTAATGCAAATTTGTGTAATTTAATGTTAATAATGGCTATGTTTAACCATTGGCTTGCAAAATTTCTGAAAATTTAACAATCAGCTCTTGCAAGCTGGTACCAGCCGGCTGCAGCACACTACTGCCTAGAATCTAGCTGCAGTCACCTCTACCACTGTCGTTACTGCATTTACTCACAGTTAATAGGAATGATAGGAAGCTCAGCATTTTAAATGCAGCTTTCAGTTAAGCCTCACAGCAAATCTAGAGGTTAGGCCATTTATTATCCCCATTTTACAGATGAAGATACAGCTGAGGCTACCCTGAAGCTTGAGAGAAGTTAAATGATGTATAGCCCGATATTAGATCAAATCTAAACTCTTCAACTTAACTGTCAAGACTCTATGAACTGGGTCTTCTCTATTTATTCTATTTCATGTCTAATACCCTTCAATATCCTTATTCTCAATGAAGCTTCAGCAGAGAACTGGGAATCTGGGGTGTGTTTTCTCAACATTCCTTCTCAGTTTAGCACCAGAGCCCTTTTCAAAGCAGCAGACCATGTGTAGGAGCACCAGCCTGAGATCTGGTTCAGGCTCTGTCTCTGCGATATTGGACAGATCACCCCCCTAGCCTTGAGTTCTCAGCTAAAGGATAAGAAGAGCAAGTCTCCATGGCTTGATTGCTTTAGGCGCCACGATGCTATGGGACAGCATTTCTGCCTAATGGCCCACAGAAAGGGCCAGGGAAGCCCAGATCCCCTTCTCTGCTATGTGGCAACTTGCTCCCAGATGGGGCTCTTTCTGCTGCTCTCAAGGTAGAACAAAGCCTCCGACCCAATCAGTCCCCAAGAAAGCAGAAGCTTATTAGGTATCCAAAAAGGTGGATCAAGAGGTGCCCCCATAGAAGCCAGGGAACCTCAGTAGGGAAACAGCCAGAAATCAAGAATGGTTTAGGAAAGGCTGCTCAGAGCTGGGGGTGGAGGACAGAAAGGGGCCCCAATGACCTCCAGAAGTCCCTAGTGTCCTCTCTGAGGAGGCTGGTCTTGTGGGTTTCCTAAGCTAAATTGATTCCAGGCCTGGAATTCATCATTCCCTTCATAATACAAATAATCACCAAATGCGCTCAAGCACTCGGTAGCCTGGATATTCACTCTAGCAATTCTCCGTGTGGACGGTGATTAGACCATCATTATCTTAATGCTTCTTAATTTATCTTTCTGATTAGCAACTTACCATTTTATTTGCAAAAAATAGCCTTCTGCTGGGTGGAAGCCAGCCGAGCACAGCAGCTGTCATTTTCTCTGTACTAAATCAGGCCAGGCTTAAGTTGGTTCTCTGGCGATGCTATTTCTTGTGTCTTGGCGCTAACACGCACCACAGTCTGTCCTGGTTGTTGTTGTGGAGTAAAGGCGCACCCCTGAGGAGCAGCGGGCTGAGAGGTCACCTCTACCTTGGCAAAGGGTCCAGGATAAGACACTCTCAGGGAAGGGCTCCCAGAGGCAGAGCCCTCCTACTGCCCTAATGGGACAGCCCATGGGGGTACTTGCTGCAGAGACTAGGAGGGAAGTCAGTGGTGTATGAACCATAATAAGAGATGATGGCTGCTACAAAGCTCTTGCCATGTGCCAGGCATTACATGAAGCACTTGAGATCCACTATCTCATTAATTCTCAAAACAACCCTTCAGGTGTGTTCGATTACTATTTCCATCTACAGATGGAGAGACCAAGGCTAGAGAGGTTACATCATTTGCCTGAGGTTCTACAGCTTGTAAGTGGCACAGCTAATTTTGAGCCACATCTTAGTGACTCTCGGAACCAATGATCTTAACTGCTATGTTATATCACTTTCCCAAGCGAAGTAGGCCCGGTGTGAGATGAGACATTTTAGAGCAAACACTGTCAGAGTGACTGTTGAATAGTATTATAATACTTGACTCATTTCCCACTTTCGGAAATACCTCTAATTAGCAAGCACCTTTCTATCCTGGACACAAACATGGTTGCCTTCTTCCCCACTCCCCACCACCTGAAGGAATGAGTTCCCCTCTTTCAAATTGTCCCTATCTTGTCTTGGGTCAAAAGTTTTCTTTTTAACTGACACTTCTTTTCTTCCACTTCCAATCCAGAACAAATCACGCTGCTCTCTGATTTCTCCTTCCTTCCAAACATCTTTATTTATTGCATCCTGAAAACACACAGGCCATGGCCCTGGCACATCTCCACCCTGCCACTGTCCCTAAGAGGTCCATCACTGTTTATTCCACTTGGATGTTCAAACCCTATGCGTCATATATTTCAATTGTTTCTGCCTCTTCCAGAGAGCAGTATACCTAGATATCGAAGTACAGGAGAGGAGGAGGAGGCTTCAACTTGGCTCCTAAATTCTCCAGAGAAGGTCTCAGGTAGAGGGAACACACTGAAGGGGCTGGTGGCTGCAATGTTTGTCTTGACCCCAATCTCCATTCTTGAGGTGTCAGCTGCTTACCCATTCATTTCCCTGGTTAATAGTTACGCCTTCACTAAGCCCTATCTGTGAGAATCTTGTCTGTGCTATCTGGTGATAGGCCTTAGCTGCAGGTGGCTATATGGCATTTATTTATTTTTATTTATTTATTTATTTATTTATTGAGATGGAGTCTCCTTCTGTTGCCCAGGCTGGAGTACAGTGGTGTGATTTCAGCTCATGGCAACCTCAGCCTCCCGGGCTCAAGCGATTCTCCTGCCTCAGCCTCGCAAGTAGCTGGGATTATAGGCACATGCCACCACACCCAGCTAATTTTTGTATTTTTAGTAGAGATGGGGTTTTGCCCTGTTGCCCTGGCTGGTCTTGAATTCCTGACCTCAAGTGATCCACCCGCCTCAGCACCCCAAAGTGCTGGGATTACAGGCATGGGCCAGCGTGCCCGGCTGGCTATGTGAAATTTAAATGTAAAATTCATTCCTTCAGCTGTACGCATTTTAAGTGTTCAATTGCTACATGTGAATAGTGACTAGCAAATTGGCCAGCACAGACATAGAACAATTCCATCATTGCAAAACGTTTTACCGGACAGCACTAGTCTAAATTTGGTCCTCTACACCCACTTGGAAGCTTTGGTAAACAAAGCCGGATACCTATAAAGCTCAAATGTCATGGATCTTGGTCAAATATTTCCCTCATTGGATGACAGAGACCAGTGCTTTTCAACGTGTGGTCCCTGTACCAGCAGCATCACCTGGGAGCATGTTCGAAATGGAAATTCCAAGGCTCCATTTCAGACCTGTTGAATCAGAAACCCCAGAGGGAGGGCCCAGCAATCTGTGCTTTAACAAGCCCTCCAGGTGACTCAGATGCCTGCCACCCACTGGTCTCGATATAATCATGACACCACAGATTGAGAGACTAGGACGTGCCAGTCCTGGTGGTGAACACTTTATGAGTATTATCTCATTTAAACCTGTCAACGACACTGTGAGATAAACAGAATATTCACATTTTACAGCCAGGAACTAAGATTCTTAGTAGGAAGTAACCAACCCAAGGCCATGCAGCTAAAAATTGGCAGAGGTCAGTTTCAAACCCAATTTTGTTTAACTCCAAAGCTTATGCACTAACACTGCCTGGCTTGGAGCTGACAGACAGCTTTTCTTTGCCAAGTGTCTTCTGAAGGTACTTGGGAGATCTTATCTGACAAGCTGAGCAGTGGCACCCCAGAGAAGAAAAGCGGCACGGCTAAAGCCCTGCTCAGTGACAGACACCACAACAGCACTGGCAAGGCAGCAGCTGCACCTTGTCCTAAAAGGGAAATAAGCCGGATTTGAGTAACTCGAATGTCAGCCCTCTCCACTTGGAATGATGGTCTTTTCCTAGGTCTTTCCAGTTTGGCTAGGCACTTGGGGATCTTCTTTTAAGGGTTCATGTGAGTTCAGAGGGCTGAGTTGATCTAAAAATAAAAGTCTTCCCTGGATAACGGTAGATTTGCTTTTCTTAAGAGTTCAAGAAAACCTCCAGTGATTGTATTAGGGGATTAGAGCTAGAAATTGCTGTTCCTTCTTTAAGCTCTGTGGTTGTCCCCCGGCTGGCAAGCAGGATTTTACAAGAAAGGAAACACATGGTTTGTTTTGTATAAAAGTCATGTTTCTGAAATACAGTATTCAGCAAACATCAACTGAGCACCTACGTTATCCGGCTACATTCTCTCAGGTCATTTCATTCAATCTTCAGAAGAACCCTGTAGGACCTCTTATTTAAGACAGTAGCTATTATTATCCCCACTTGATAAATGAGGAAAGAGAGGCAATCAAGGGGTAAGTGGCAGCCAGAATTCAAATCCAGGCCTGCCTATCATGCAAGTTCCTCCCTCTTTGCTGCACCACACAAGCCCACCTTGTCTAGCACTGGGATAAATTAAGAGAAGAGCCTGGAGTCTGGGGATCTGAGGACAGAAAGGGAAAGACATTTCATTTGATGGCAGGTCAGCCACCAGGAAGGCATTGAAGGAACATTTCTAAGAGTATTTGTGTTAGCTGGGCCTGCTCTACACATGGCCATATCACACATATACGTTCCAGGAGTCCAATCTCTTTCCTCCTGCGGTGGCTGAGCTGGTGCTGGCCACCAGCTCTTGCAGGCCCAGAGGGGAGGCATGGCCCTAGCAAGTGGCCTGAGCTCCAGACAAAGCTGAGCCTCATGAAACCCTGACATGAGAGCTGTCAGCCCTGCCCAGCAAATTCTGGATTGTCTTTGGAGTGTGATCCACCTTTGGTTCCAGAGAAGCTGTCCATCTGGTGCCCAGGAAGCCAGCACGGTCACTCAGGTCACCAGTTTCCTGTTTCCCCATATATCTGAACCCTCCACCTGGACACCCTCAGACTCTTGGCCTCCTGGAAAGCAGGCAGAACGAGGGGGTGACTGGGAAGGGGGCAGACATACTCCTTATACACCTCAGCCACAGATGTCCATCACCCTGGCACCGTGACAGCCAGAGCCCTGCCACGCCTGTGCCATTGCTGGGCAGGCTGGGCAGACCATGCAGGGCCCTGTGAATGTATGAAACTAGAGCCTCTTTCTTGGGGTAACTTCACGCCGGGTATTGATGGAGAGCACTGAACAGTAACATGCATCGCCCCTCACCCTGCCTGTGACACTCACAAAGGAACCCACGCCAGGCTGCCCACTTTCACTCAAATCCGGTAAGGGTTTCCTGGAGATATTCCAGTTCCTCTCACAGGAAACGCTAGAGAAGACCTCCGCATTCTCTTTCTGAGTTAGACTGGCTGTGTTCATCCTTCCCTGACAGTTTGGATTCTCAAGTCCAGTGGAGAACCCCTGAGTGCCAGAGATGAACTTTTTAGAGAAGGTGCAGCCTCTCCTTGCCCCTGGGCAGATGACCAGGGCTCCCACCTCCCCCAGCCTACACTTCCCATTCAAGGTCCCCAACACTGTTCCCCAGATGCACACAGGTTGAGAGGGGTGGTTATAAGCTGAGCTTCAAGAAGCCCCATGAGTCTGGGTGCAGGTTCAGGCTGTCACGAGGTGCATATCAAAGCCGGAGTTTAAAAACTGTACTGGGAATAGTGCAATTATCTCGCTTCACCACATTTCTCAGCCCCGACTGAGGTTTAATTAAAGCCAAGTAAAAACAGAGTCGCCATTTCAGATATCACCCCACTGCATGCTGTTTGAAAAAAAAAAAAAGGAAAAAAAATCCTTTATCGGGGACTTAAAATTTTTTCTGTGGGTATCTTCCAGCTCAGTTGGATATTATTTCTTCGTAACAGTTCCTTTAAAGGAAAAAAATATATATTAATATCTATGTATAAAATGAGTTAATCCTCCATAATCTCCTTGAGTTGTACCTAAAACACAGTTTCTTGCAGGTGACCTTTTCAGAAGAGGCTGTTGCTATGGCAACCGCATTGTTTGATTTAGTCAAGAGAAAAATGCTGCATGGAAATGTATTTAATTTTGCTTAATTTGATGCTGTATTTAACACTTGCGCAGGCTGAAAGGAGAGAAGGGCTGAAAGGAGAGAAGGGCTGAAAGGCAGGAGCCAGCTCACTGGGGCTACGTTCACTGGCATCCTATTCTGGGTGGCAAAAGGTGCCCCCAGATACCACCATAGACTGGGTGCCTGGCTGTTGGCCTAGGAGTTGGGGCCAGGACTCCCCTGCGTTCCGCTTCTGAGGTGCTCTGTAGGAAGAGGCCTGGAAGGGCCCACCAGATGCCCCTCAGATGCTGGGAGCACGGGGCAGACACTGCAAGTTGAATGGCAAGGTGAGGCACACCAGCCACAGCTTCAGACCGGGAGTTCACAGCCGGGGTAAAGCTCTCACTCTGCTGCTGCCATAGCCTCATTTTCCTCATCTGACATGTGAGGCCAGTGAATTAAAACACTTCTCGGGTCTCCTTTATTAGCTTGTGAGTCTCCAGATCCAGTCTGATGTTCCCCACTAGGTTTTGAGCTTCATGGAAGCAGGGCTGAGTGCAGGGTAGATACTCGGTAAATGATTCGATCATTCGGTCAGACAGAAGCCCCTCCAGGAGATACCACAGCCCATTTCTGAGAGGTCCAGGCACAACCTTGCTCACTGCACTTCACAGGCCATGGCACCTACATGTTGCCACACAGGCATGCCCACAAGCACAGAGGAGATGTGAAAACCAGATGAGCCAGGGCACTTGACCAAGGTGCCACAGGGATGACAGGGATGGAATCTAAGCTCTCTGGTTTCCAATAGTCCCGCCAAGCCAGGCACATGGCCCTGTTGGGGGCAAACATGGTGACCACGAGGAGAGAATAGGTACAGCCAGACCATAGTGGTCTCCCGGCTCAGCCAGGCTGGGAAAATGGACATCCGCCAGCCTCCTGTGCCTCCACCCAGCCTTAGGCCGGCAGCGTCCACAAACTCTATGCCTGCCTCTGTTCTGAATAAATTCTAATCCCACTCATTGGCGTGATGACCTTGGACAAGTTATGTGACCTCTCTGGGCCTCAGTTTCTTCATCTGAAAAATAAGAGCTAGCGAGGGATATCTAAATGCCTTTCTTACTTTGACATTCCCTGTGATATGATTCTCACCTGCCATTACTGGATGCCAACAGCCAAACACCTCCGGGGTGGGCTGTGTCCACCACTCCGATATTCACTCATCAATTGTACTAATCCAGCAAGTCGGCCCCCTCCCTCGGTCTTCAACTGAAGGCACCACATCTCCGTCGCAAGCCGAGACCCAGCCATCCCAAGGTCCTCAGTCCCAGACTGCTGTGCCCTCCAGGACCACGCTCATCAGACTTCCCATTCGCCTGAGCTGTCATCGGGAGTCTGAGGGTCCTAGCTGATGCACTGCTGGGTAGACACTGAGCGCCAGGCTGCTCCCACTGCCTTTGGCCATGCCCTCTGGAGATCCCAGTCTCTCTGACTGGCTCCTTCACTTTCTTGCTTTAAGGGAAACCCAGACTTCTCCACAAGGACCTGTTTCCTCAGAAGCCCTTTCTGTTGGGGACAGTTTTGTCTCTTATGTCTCATATACTTCAGAAGTGGGAGATGGGTGTGTCTTCCCTGCTTCCCACTACAGTTTTTTTTTTTTTTTTTTTTTTTTTTTTTTAGACAGGGTCTTACTCTGTCACCCAAGTGGGCATGCAGTGGTGCAATCACAGCTCACTGCAGCCTCCACCTCCTGGACTCAAGTGATCCTCCCACCTCAGCCTCCTGAGTAGCTGAGACTATAGGCATGGGCCACCATACCTGGCTAATTTTTTTTTGTATTTTTGTAGAGATGGGGTTTTGCCATGTTGCCCAGGCTGGTCTCAAATTTCTGAGCTCAAGCGATCCTCCCACCTCAGCCTCCAAAAGTGTTGTGATTATAGGCATGAGCAACTACACCCAGCTAGTTTCCTTAAAAAAAAAATTGCACTGATACATAATAGCTGTATATTTGATACATAATAGCTGTATATTTGATACATAATAGCTGTATATTTGCATTGATACATAATAGCTGTATATCCATCACCTCAAACATTTATCTTTCCTTTCTGTTGGGAACGCTGTAATTCTTCTCTCCTAGCTATTTTGAAATTTACAATAATTTATTGTTAACTATAATTTCCCTACTGTACTATCGAACACTAGAACTTATTCCTTCTATCTAATTGTATTTTTATACAAAATATGGAATGCTTCATGAATTTGCGTGTCATCCTTGTGCAGGGCCATGCTAATCTTCTCTGTGTCACTCCCGTTTTGGTCTGTTTGCTGCTGAAGCGAGCACCCCACTGCAGCTTCTAAACCATCTCTCTTTCTTCTTTCAAAAACCCAAGCTCACTTACTTGAAGCACCTGTCATCAGACCTCATGCCTCCTCCTACGTATGAAATGCTGTCAGTCTACCAACCTCCTGGACATTCCCCCTCATTCATGGATGACTTTAGCACTCGGGTCGCTGACCCCTTCTCCGTTATTATTTCTGCCAGCATCATTGGAGACTCCAAAAATCCATGAAGATGACCTGTCTGATACTCTGGCCTCTAGCTGGCTGTCCTTCCTAGCTTCAATGAGCCTTTATTATTATTGTTTTTTCTTCCCACTGTGATTGGCATCCCATGAGCTTTTGCTCTGCTCACGTGGCCATTTCCTAGACTTCGGCACACCACTAACTGAATCACCCACGAAATGTACATTGCCAACTTCCCACTTTCTGACCATTGCCACCCGAGCTTACTCTGACACCCCTACTTACTCCAGCAATTCTCCAATCCTACTTCATTAAAAACATTTTTTTATGATCTGTTTCCATCACTCCCTGCATGTGTTCACTTCCCTCTTTGCCCCGCTCTGATTCCACCATCCAACACTTCCGCTACTGCCAAGCTGATCACCTGGGCTTCTTGCAGCTCTCCTTGCGTTGTCTTGGTCTAGCAGAATTCCTGCCCTGGTATCCTACCCACTTATTCTGCCTGCACCAGAGCAGCTGGACATTACTGGAGAAAAATGATACAAATTTCCTGACTAGACTCGCTTCAAACATGACCACAAATCTCACTCAACACTGTCAGAAAAAACTACCACATGTCCCTAGAAAATTCAATTTCCCAGTCTCTGGGGAAACCTCATACTTCCTTCTCTCCCCAGGTCTCCAACACTCCCTCCCCATCCCATTCTCAGTTGATGACCTTGCAGTATATTTCATACAGAAAACAGATTTCTATAAGACGAAATCTTCCCATCAACAAGCCCTTTATTGTGTCTGTCTCAGATCTAAAATACTCAGGCCATGCTATCCTGCAATTACCATAGAAAAAGAGTCCTGGCTCCCATCCAAGGTCAATACCTTCACTGGGCTCTGAACCCATTCTCCCGTGCCATTTCAAGGACTTTTCTCCCGCTTTAACTGGATCACTTCCACTGGCATATAAACAGACCTCCATATCATCCTCCTTTAAATAAACTCTCCCTTGACCCAAGTCCCTCCTCCATTTTCCACCTCTTTTGGAGCTCCCCTTCACAGTAAATCTATTCAAAGGAGTCATCTATACTCACTGTCACTCTTTCCCATCTTCCATTCTCTCCTCAACCTGCCCCAATCAGGCTTTATTACCCACCGCTCCACTGATGACTAATTACCAAGATTACTAAGGACCATATCTTGCCAAAGTAAATGGTCAATTCTTTGTCCTCATTTTGACTTCCCAGCAGCATTTGGCACAGCAGGTCAATTGCTGATCTCAAAAAACTTTCTCCTCCAGGCCCTGACACTTCACTCCTCTGGTTTTTCCCGTACTTTGCAAGCACTCCTTCTCAGCCTCCTCTGTTGGCATTTCCTAAAAATACTGGAGCATCTCCTTCACTCTCCCTTTCTGTATCCTTTCTGTCTCCCTGTGTGATCTTTTCCCATTGCTTTAAGGACCTTCTTACACACGCAGGTCTCTCACATCCCCATCTCCAGCTGAACCTCTTTTCAGACAACCAGACATCTGCATTCAACTGTCTACTTAACACCTCTACTTCAGTGTCTCAAAGGCATCCTGAGCTTGGCATATTCAAAACAGATCTCTTAACTTCTCCCCTCAGATCCTACACCCCCTTCTGCCAAGCCTCCTCCATCTAAGTAAAACTCTCCATTTAGGTGCCAAAAATCTAGAAATCAGTCTTGGTTCCTTTCTTTACTCAACTACATTCAATCCATCAAGAAGTCCTCAACCACCTGAATCCCACAGCTCTGCTCCATCTCCACTGCCATGGCCAAGACTAAGCCAACAAAGCCTCCACCAGCCCCTTTTACTCCCTCAGCAACCTGAGTGGTCTTTCTAAAACACACTCAGCTCTCCTCTCATTCTCCCTGTTACAGTCCTCATGGCTTATCCAAGACAGGTAAGACCCAAATGCCTTTATGTGGCCTCCTAAGACCCTCTTTGCCTCCCTGACCTCCTTTCTCTTCATCCTCCCTCTTGTCTACTCATTCCCCAGGCACACTGGCTCAGGTCCACCCCAGAGACTTGGCTTTTGCTTTTCCTTCTGCTTGAGATGCTCTCCCTCCCATCTACCCATGGCTGTCACTTTCTCAACCATCAGATTCAGTACAAATATCCCATCCTTAGAGAGCCTTCCCCAACACCCAGACCAGACACTCTCCCACCAGAGCCTGCTTTACCTTCTCCTCAGCATTCGTCAGGACCTAATGTTTTCTTATTTCCATGGTTGCTTCCTTGTTTATTCACTCTCCTCCTCCCTACTTAGAATATGAAATCCTTGATGGCAGGGACCCTTGTCTTGTTCAGCACTATTCTCTGAACCTACAGTAAAGCCTTGTACACAGTAGGCATCTAGCATTTGTTGACTGCCTGCCTGAAGGAAGCGATTTATGGCTAGATGTGCTGTCTTATCTCTGCGCCCCGAGACTGGGCCTGCTGCCACACTAGGCTCATAATCAGCACATAATAGAAGCACATGGATGTGTAGCATCTTGGAGTTGGGTGTTATCCTAGCGCCCCTAATCTGACTTTCCACCTACAGCAGGAGCTCCCATTTATTCCAACATTCCTCACAGGTGGTCATTCAGCCTTCTAAGGTCCTAGAATATTTTATGAGGAAGCTTAGCAACTAAGAGAGTAGACAAAGGCCATGGCATAGCGTCCTGGCCTGGGCCTGCTCCAGCCCCCAGCCTCAGGTCAAGTCCTCCTAGCTGCAGCCGACATGTTCCATCCCCATGTGTTCCTTATTCGCGCATCCTTGCCTGCCCTCTTGGCACTATGGTTGCTGCACAGTTTGCTCTCTAGTTTATAAAAGGTGAAAAACAAAACAAAACAAAACAAAACAAAAGGCCATGGTTTCATGAGTTGCTGTCTGAGACGAGCTGGCAGGGCTCCTCTGCACAGGGCTGGCACCACAGAGGCAATGGATTCATATATAGGGACTCCGTTCTGTGCTCTGCAGAGGGAACACAACCCCTCAGGGAGCTGGGATGTGGGGCTCGACATCCCTTACCCTTTAGCCTCATCGTGTCTTTCCCTGAGACCATAAAGTTCTGAAAGTATATGTGGTGCAGTGGTCAGGAGTGTGGACCCCCTGCAGCATTCAGGCCTGGGTGACATCTAGGTTATGTGACCACGGGCAAGTTACTCTACTGCTCTGAGGCATAAGAGTAGGATAGTAATAAGCCTTAGCTCAAAGCATTGGTATAAAAGTAAATGAGAGAATAAATGCAAAGTGCTTAGCACAGCTTTAGACACAGAATACACACTAAGTAATAAATATGAGGTCCTCCAACTCTAACCTGTGGTTCCAGAGCCAGTGTGATGCTACCTTCACCACTGTTGGCAGGAAGCTATGTTTTTGGCCCCAGCCTGGCCTCGTTCACAATATCCAAGAAGATTCTTATTCTGCTGGTTCCTGCTCACATGACCATCCGTGTCCATGTGCCTCGGAAGATAAGCTTCCTAAGGCGGTTAGCACAGCTCAATAGTAGTCAAATATGTATCCAAGTCTTTGTCAATTACAGTAAAAGCAAAACACAGAACAAAACAAAACGAAAACTATAGAATGTTAGAGCTAAAAGATCCCCCTGACGTGATCTAGTCAAACTTTCTCATTTTGCCAATAAGGAAACTGTACTCACAAACATGGGGTATTGCCCAAGGTCACACCATGGCAGCTGGGTCTGGAACCCAGGCCTCCTAACTCCTAGGAAGGCAAAGTGCCCAGACCTACCCTCACTTCCAACTTCCCTTCACTGCAGAAAAATACCATAGAACTCACAAGACCACAAGGCATTTTCCCCCAAGAAGTCTCTCCATCCAGCCCAAAGTTGAGAACTTTTTTCTTGGCACTGCTTTCCTCACCCCATAGGGAGGTGGGTGGCAGAGGGATCTCCAGGACAGAAGACAAGCCAGAGCCCTCGCTCTGACCCGCCTCCTCCTGCCCCTCGGTCCACCTTCTCTCCTTCTCCTATCTGCCCATCCTCCTTTTGCATTCTCCCCTTTTCTTGTTTTGCTGCCTGCCTTTTCAGCTGTTTGCTCAGAAGCTGGGCTCTGTTTGCTGAGCCTTCATTCATTTTCATATAACCTGGGATATTTTCAGCTGCTCCTCTGGGTTCTTAGGAGAATTTCAAGTGGCGAGAAGCACAGTGGACTGCAAAGGTAAACACCCATCCCTGAACTCTGAGCCTGCCTGGGGAGTGTGCTCATTTACAGGCTGCCTTCCTGACCAGCACAGCCATTCTCTCCGGGCCTGACAAGCAGCTTCTCACCCTGGACTGGGCGGGCTTTTAGGCAGGCAGACTGCAAGTTTTCTTCAACCCAAGACTGGTGCAGGAAGCTGGCTGCTTAAGCTCTTGAGTGATGGGCAGTGACAGTAGGGGCTTTGGCTGCCTCCCTTTGCAGGCCGTTCTCCCTACGCTTCAGCCAGACCTGACAGTCAGTGCTCAACGCTGCTTCTGTCACTGTCTGAAACAAGGTATGGTGAGGCAGGGGGAGAAGTCAATTCTCTCACTTCTGGAAAACAGCTTCAAAAAAGCACTGATTCATTGCTACTCCTCTCCTGTTCACACCAGGACCTGCGCTGAAGGCACTGGGAGTCCATGGGAAAAATAAAGAAGGGGAAACCCCACAAAGAAGGAGGCTGTTCCTCTTGGAGGAAGTGGGGGAGCTGTCCCTGTGCCCTCTTTACTCAACAAGATCAAAGCGTAAAGAACACCTCTTTAATCCTTACTCCAGGTGCTGGGTAGAACAAGGCCCAAATCCTCCATGTTATGGAGGGAGAAGGGGAGAGAGGGCACGGAAGGAAACGGAAAGTCAAAGGAACACAGGATACAAAATCAAGATCTGAGCTTGGGCCCCAGTTGTCCCATATTAATCATGTGACCTTAACAAGTCAAACCTTCTGCATCTCTTCCTCTCAATTGTAAAACTGGGACAAGAGTATTCATCTCAGGGTTGATGTGAGCATTAAATGAGATAATATGTGTGCCTATGCTTAGCAATTGGTAAAGGGCTTCACAAATGCCATTTATCATGATTCATCGAGAGCCAGACATTCCACCAGTGAATCAATTACCTAAGGATTCAGGATCAGTCATGCTGAGACAGACTTATGGAAAAACACCTGGAGAGCTTTCCTCACACCCCCACTGCCCTTCGCAGCCAGGAGCACTGTCATCACCAGCTCTAGTTCCCATTTGAAACACTCTTCCCTCCAAGCCTCCACGTAATTTGTATCAAATGATGTAGGAGAGTAGGCATGAGGCCAGGGCTATTGGATATTTGTCAGGTTTAATAAAAGGCATCGAGTGGCTCTGGGATTATAGTGTTCTGTGATTTGTCACTGTAGCGTTGAGAGGTCTATGGCCCTGCCACTGCAGGCACAGGGCATTAGGAAAGCAAGGGCAGGTTTTATTAACGGAGCCAAGGGACTCGATGATGCATCTGTCACAGGGGGCGGGCAAAGGTGGCTTCTGGCTCATCAATGGCTCCAAATGGAGTCACATCATTTCTGGGTACCATGGGCTGAGCAGAGCCAGGAAAAACATCTGGGTTATGAGCTGGAGCAAGGCCCAAGGAGGAGGTGCTCCTTACGGACCTTGGGGGGTTTTTTTTTTTTCTTGACAAAGTCATCAATTTGCTACTCTCCTTCCCTCAACTCTGCTATTTTCATGACAGGACACACATTGAAGGTCTAGACAGAACTGAAATCAGTGTCTTCTGGAACACAGGAACTGAGACTCCTCTGAAAACCAAGTGAGCAGAGTGCTCTGAGATACAGTGCCAGCATGGCACATACTGAATGAACAAATGAAGATAGGAGTGGGGCTGAGAGCTGACCCAAATACACACTCTGCCTTGGGATGGAGGTAGGGAAGAAACCCTGGTGCAAATTATGGGAGAAGGTCTATTCAAGAAAGGAGAGCATGGAACACTGTATTCAGGGAGCATTCAGCAACGGAGATGTCCAGAAAGAGATTATGAGTGTCTTGTCAGATTGACACGGTGTACAAATGGAAATTTGGTATTACTAAGATGAAGGCCCATTTTCTAAAAGCAGAGCAAAATGGCAAAGCTGGACTTGTAGTAAAGTTTGAAAACTAACTCAGAGCTCCTTCAATCCTTCCTGAGAAGGAAGGCCAGAGTATATACTAGAGTCTGGGTAGAATTCTGTCCCGTGGCTATCCCAGCAGAGAGGACGGGATGGTGGGACAGGGAACTGTGAAATCATTCAAACACCTTCCCTTCAAATCCACAGACAGGATCATCAGCCCCCATGAAAGACAAAGAAGTCGAGTCACAGGGGTTCGTCCTGCAGAACTTCTTGTGTCACCCCCCAAGGCAGCTAAGGTTTAGCATCTTTGGTCCCAGCCAATCAAGAGCCTCTGAGATGTCTGAAAACTCCTCCCATAGGCCTTTCAAGTCAGACAGATCTCCACCTCCTGAATCAGCCCATGCCTGATACAGGCCCTGGTCTAGGAGCCTGAGTCAGGGGAGAAGAGCAGGGTGCTGGTGATGATTTCCAAGTTTCCTCCTGCCATCCTATCCTGGGAAACATGAAATGCAGAGTGCATCAGAGCCTCTCTGGGAAGGTGGGCTGGGTCCTGGGTGCCAATTGTTTAAATTTTCTCCTCAGTGGAATTACAGGCTGAGGAGTCCACACTGGCTTTCCAAACAAAGAGTGGCAAATTGCTAACTACAAAATCAATTTTTTTTTAGTGCATTAGCTGTCCCCTCATTATTCTCCACCCCATGAAAGAATTAATGAGAGCCTGAGCCACAAGTGAATGAGGGCTTTTTAGCTTGGGAACACACACTGAATGGCGCCAGGCGTGGGACAATTACGGAAGATATTCAATAGGGGGAAAGGCTGACAAATGCCACATGAAAGCTGAAATTCAAACCTCCAACGCTTCAGCCCCAAGTCTGGGCCCTTGAGATGACACACAGAGGCAGGATCAGCAGTGCAAGACACCATGTCATGGCAGGACCTGCAGTCTCCCGAAAGAGCCATTCACCCACCTGCAGAGGGAAGACCACACCGGGAGTCCAGGAGAAAGGAATGCCGATGCCAGTCATTCGGTTTGTAGGATTCATCCCAGGGGAGAGAGGGCTGGTGGGAGTTGCAATCTTGCTTGCGAGGTTGTGCTAAACTCACAGGAATTGGTAAATCCAGCAACACTGAGTTATTCAAATACTAGCCAAGAGTTCTTAAAACCTGAGGGAGGAGTGGCTCTGATAGATGGATTCCTTAAGATAGCCAGAAAGGCCATTGAACAGAAAAAGGAATGAGCAGAGGCCATGGTAGAATATTCAGAAACTGGATATTCTCATCTTCATTTCTTGTGGTAGTCACTGTTGTATCTCCAGTGCCCACAACAACACCTGGCACATATGAAGCACTCAATAAATATTTGTTAAATTAATGCATGCATAAAACCCAACTTCCAGGAAACTCTTTGCTACTGTGCCCCAAGCCAATCCTTGTGAGAACTCCCCAAAAGTCCAAGGACAACCGCCCCCCACCCCAAGAAGATGTACCAAATGTCCTACATCGAAATGTCCCAGCATCCTTTTGGATGAACGCTACCAAGTGCGCTTGAAGAGACCTGGACCAGCCTCACCCCACTCTATTGAAGATAGGAGTGAGTTTCCTGTTTCATTTCCAGACTCACTCTCAGCCTCGCCCTGGACAGTGGGCACCATCTCCATCCATCAACCAAAAGCACACAAAGAAGAGACAGCTGAGGGTCCAAGAGGGCCTCAGTCTGGGAGACTTGGTCGTGCCTCTGCCAGTGTCAGCAGTCAGGCTGGATTCCTCAGCCCTGGCATTAATTGTAGCCCATGCGCTATGATTACAAAATGGAATTAAATGACATGCCAAATTAAAGAGTTATTTTTTCTAATATATATTTTGCATAGGATGTGTTTATAACCGCATTAATTATTTACACCGCCATAGAGAGAAAGCATAAATATAAAGAGAGAGATCAGACAGTTCCTGTAGGAGAAACAAAATGAGCATTTCCATCAGGATGATGAATACCTGTGGTCTCACTTTGGGGCTGGGCCTGGGGGGAGGTGGAGAGAGGGGGACATCTTGAGAACAAATCTGACAAGCGTTATTGAGGTTTTTGAGGAAGGAATATGTTAAAAATGAAAGTGAGTACAGAAAGTTTAAATATTTAATACCTGTATTAATTCTAATTCACACTTTATTTTTCAGATTAAAAATTTACAAGAATTCCCATCTCTCATTCTTCTTCCTCCCATGAGACATTTTGTGGTCACTGTTCCAGGGACCACCTTTGGCAGCATCTAGGTAAAAAGGGGCATGAGAACAGCAGCCCCCCTGCCCTCCACCCCACCCCCATGGCACCCTCCCGCCATGGGCATCTCCCCCAACTCCCCTATGAGAAGCCACTGCTGTCGGGCTGCTGGCGCCAGAATGACTAATGGGACCAGAGCCATTTCCTGGCCTCCTCAGCCCCCACTCTAGAAAGGGTCACGGAATTCTCAGAGATGATGCAGCCTACTTGTGGGTTTAAAGTGCTTGTCCGAGCCCAGGTCTCACAGGGACAGGCAGAATACCACCACTGAACTGATGTCTCCTTGAAACAAGATACTTCTGTCACACACAGCCCCAGGCCCCCCTGCCCTTCAGAAGCTTTTATTCTAAGGCCAACCAGACCAGCTTTATATGCTTTCAATAATATCACTGAAAGCCAGCACTGATTGACTTGGAAGCAAGGGAGAACTAACTTCCCGAAGTCACCAACACCAGCTCCCAGCTTCAGCGCTGCCCTAACCCCAGCATTAAGCAGGTGAGCAAACTGCTCTCCTACTAAGAACAGCTTATACATCTGAATTCCCTTACAAAGCACTTTCCCATGCCACGTTTGACCCCAGAGTCCTGTGAAGTGGTCAAGGAGCTGTTATCAGCCTTCATTTTATACAGGAGAACACCCAGGTCATGTGACAGACCTAAGGTCTCCCCATTTAATTAAAATGTTTCCACTGTTAAAATGCAGCTTCTACAGCACGCGGTTCCGAAAATACTGCATGTGAAAGGAGAAGGGAACATTGGGTTGAGAGATGCTTTTAACCCCACTCCCTGGTTTCCGAGTGGCCTGTCTGCGTTGGCGGCCGACGTTTTTGGAGATGAGAGCAGGGAGGGGCAGGTGGGCCAAAGGACTGCATCTGCTCCCACGAGGGCCTGCTGTGTCCTTGCTCCTGTTTTCCCTCTGAGATTCTCAGTGACCTCAAGCCAGAGACCCTCACAGGAGAGTTGTTGGCAAAGTTTTCTCAAAGCCCCAACATTTCTATGACTCCCTGAGTTTTAAGTTGTCAGATACTGTGGCATTTTTCCCCTTCTTCTCACACCCTACCATCCTCCCATCACTTGCCACAAATTCCTGCACAAAACACCTTCCTAAATAGTGTTGATGAGCGCTTGTTCTCATCAGGCCTCTGATCGAAGACAATTCCCTGACTCCAGTCCTACTCTTCCTCACAGATCTATCAACCCAAAAAGTGCCCGTAAATCAGCAGAGAAAACACACACACACATGCACACACACACGCACACACATGCACAGCACTTGCACACACACACGTGCATACACAAACACACAGGCTTCCTCCATCAGAAAGCTGAGCAGGAAATCTCGCCTGTGGTAGAAATCTCCCAGTCTGCTGCTGGGAGATGTTTGGGGTTGTTTGTTGTTTTTACCTCCAGATACCTGCTGGAGTCAGGCCATCCCTTTAAATGAGAACAGCAGAGCTAGAAAGCGCCCCAGCTTCAGGCCTGGAGAGCAGAATCCCTCTAAGCAGTAGCTTCTTTCTCTCCCTCACATAATTCCACAGCCTCTTACTGAAAGGGCAAGGAAAGAGATGGCCCAGCCAGGCAGAGGGAACACCTGAATGAGCTCAGGAGGAGCAGCTACAATGATAGCTCCTCTCTCTACAAGCCTCTAGGACAAGCACATCCTTCCTGACGCTTCCATTCACTCCAGATACGAGCATTATCCCAGGACAGGACTTAGATCCACGTAAGTACGGGAGCACACACATGAGCACGGGGGGAGGAGTTTGGTAGAACTGTCGTTGCAGCTTGACCAAACATCTACCTATGCTTCCCAACCTCACAGGTTGTGAAATTTTCAAATGATGGAGGGAGGAAAGGAGACAGCAGAAGAGAAGGTGAGTTAGCCAAATGGAGATACCGATCAGGGTCCATGCTTTGGCTGGTGACGGAAACAGACAATCATAGCAGGGACAAAACCCCTCCCTCCCATGGCCTCTAAACAGCCTGTCTCACCCACCGAAAAATCAAAAGGGAGATAAAGTGTTCGCTGAAGGCACATTCCTAAGGCCCTAGCACAATGTGGAGCACATGGTAGGCATGCTTGTTCTTTCTCCTCATATCCCCCGTTCTTTCCTCATTTCCTTGTGCTAAATAAAATGATTTTAGAACCTGGGTGGGAAGTAGGGAGGAAGCCGTGAGTCCTGTCCTGACCTCCAGGCCTTGCATGTGGATTGGTTTTGCTGCTGTAAGGAAAGGGCTCAAGGACAGCAGCTCAGCATCCTGTGGCTGCACATGCAGAGTGAGAGGGACCTGGTGGCAGGGCCTGTTGAGGGTCTGCATGGCCAGGAACGAGGAGGTAAGGAGAAAACTTTCTCCCTTCTTACTGGGAGGAGCTCTTTGCAAACTGAAATGAGATTGTCTTAGTGCAGAAGCCTACTTTTATTTTTGAAAAGCTATTTTCACAAGAATTAATACCCCCTTCCTGCCTCCACACATCCATAACCCCACCCCTTCAAAAAAGCAGGGCTGTCTTCCAGCCTCTGTCTGGCAGGCATTTTACTAGTGGGGAGGATGAAAAGTTCAAGAATCAAGGGCATCACACTTGCTAAATGCCCCCAAAAGTCAGTGTAACATCTCCCATCTCAGAGGCATCTCTCTGGAAATGAAGCAAAGCGGGAAGGCAAAGGACTGGGGGTGACTGCCTGTGTGACCTTGGGCAAGTGACTTAACTTGTCTGAGCCTCAGTTTTCTCTCTCCTAAAATGAGAGAAATCTTACCTCTGACGGGGGAGAGGGTGGTGAATTCCTCTCTGCTCGTGCTTTCTGAGCTACTCTTCCATGCCAGCCGTTGTCACATTTATCATATCATTCAACTCTGATGAGAACCCAGTGAGAAAGGAACTAACTATTCCTTTCTTTGAGAAATTTGGTAAGTGTGCATAGGGGTGAAGTGACCTGCCTCCGGGCAGAGACCTGGCCAGTTATGGAGCTGGGGGCCCAGGTTTCCTCTATGGCTGACACGCTTTCCACCACACCACAGCTGTCTCCTGATGGGCGGGCGTAACGCACACTGAGGACCTTTGGGAAGTTTGAGGGTTGCGGAATGTGAGGTGTGACTTCTCTGAGAGTTTAGACGGTGAGGAGAGGAAAGCCTATTCCTCTTTAAGCTTCCCCCTTCAGGATCCTCCTGATGAGATCCTTGGCGGCCAGAATTTTCTTCTCTCCTTGCTCTAGAGCCTTTACCCGACCCTGTGAAGCAGAAAAGCCATAGATGACCCACAACCCTCTGGGGACCATTGGGGTGGGGGCTGAGCTGAGGGGCTTAGACCCCTCAGAAACCTGGGTAACACCCCCACACTGCCCCTGCCTCTGTTCGGGCTCTCTGAAGGTCTGGGATGGAGAAGACCCAAGCACAACTGAGCAGCCAGCAGGGTGAGGTTGCAGCGGAGGCCATGGGGCAGAGAACAGTGTCAGGGATGCGTCCACCAGAGGAGGAGCGGGTCAGGTGTGTGGCAGGAATTGGCGTGAGCATCCTGGGTGCTGAAGAGGAACCTCAGAGAGAGAAAGGCCTTGGAACCTCTTGCAGAGGCCAGTGTTTGCCAGGGAGGTTTGTTCATAGAATCGGAAATCAGTATGCCTTGATCATACAGGTTTAGGAAGCCCTAGGTTAAAGTCTTTAAACTTGTAATGAGCCCTGTAACTTTTTTTTTTTTTTTTTTTTTTGAGACGGAGTCTCGCTCTGTTGCTCAGGGTGGAGTGCAGTGGTGCAATCTCGGCCCACTGCAAGCTCCACCTCCTGGGTTCACGGCAGTCTCCTGCCTCAGCCTCCCGCGTAGCTGGGACAACAGGCGCCCACCACCACGCCTGGCTAATTTTTGTATTTTTGGTACAGACGGGGTTTCACCATATTAGCCAGGATGGTCTCGATCTTCTGACCTCGTGATCCGCCTGCCTTGGCCTCCCAGAGTGCTGGGATTACAGGCTTGAGCCACCGCGCCCGGCCATAAGCCCTGTAACTGTTTTAAGACAAGGGGTTCACACAGGCTTTCCCAAGCTGGCTTAGCTTTAGAACTTTCTTTACGCCCCCAGAGCCCACTCTGCGAAGTGCTTACCTAGAGCAGTCCTCCCATTTCACAGATGGGGCCAGGGGAGGATGGGAACCCATGCAGCTTCTAAAATTGGCCGCCTTCTCGAGTCCCCCACATCCCTAGGGGGCTTAGAACTATTCCACACCTGTTCCCAGGGCTTAGAGAAATTGTGTCTGGCTGCAGCTGTGATGTGTGGAAGAAAAGACATCTGTCTCCTCCTTTCAGGGAATGGGGGTAAATGGAATGGGGGGTGGGGAAGGGAGAACTAGGCCCCTTGAAAGTGAGGAATAATTTCACGGAGTAGAAGATCAAGACAGCTGGGCAGCCCCCCGGCCCCACCACCCCACCCAAGAATGCTCTGTGCCTCCCAGGTCTTAGCAGGGACCACCCAGGTGACCTCTCAGGAAGCCAAGTCCCAGCCCTAACGTCCAATCCTTATTAGGCCTAAAGAGACACTGTCCCTGACCTCAGTTTCCCAATTTGCAAATGGCTCCTTTCTGAAAATGAAATCCCTTCCAGTGACAAACTCCCCAGGACCCCAGGCCCACCATAGCCTGAGCTGCATTCCAAGGGATCTGGGGAAGGAGCTCTAGCACCATCCAGTTTCCTGGAGACATACGGTGAGCTCAGTCCAGGAGAGGAGAGGGGTTGGGAAGCAGCTGCCCTCTGCCCCCTACCCACCCTGGCCCCCAGGCAATCCATTTTCCACTGGGTCCCGGTTCCTTATCCAGAAAATGGATCGAGGTCCCTTGTAGCTCCCATAATGGATCTTCACCTCTAAGGATTCTCTTTTACTAACAGTGTCAGGGATGGCACCAACTTGCTCAGATTCAGGGAGTTAACTCCTGTAGGGGCTTGAGAAAGGTGATCCTCTCCCACCCTCTAAATGTGGGGGAGGACTGATTAGCGCCCCCATCCCCTGAGGTCACTGGGATTCCCATGGTCCTGCAAGAGCTGGATGGAAGGGTGCGGAGAAGGAAGCCAGGAAAAGCCCCCTCCCTGCATCTTCTTACACGCCATTCCAGGACTTTTGTCCTCCCAGCTCTGAACTCAGCCAAGGCAGCTGTTCTCCAAATTCAGACAAAGACCTGACACTTCTTCCAACCGGGCCAAGCTGGGCAGCCTGTGGACGGGTGGTTGGGGGCGGCGTGGCACAGAGAGAGGCCAGGGAGAGCCAGCGCCGGAAGAGTCTGCAGGGCTCATCCTTGGCTCCACGCCTTCCGTGCGAAGAACCGGACTGAGATAGCCACGTTCTGTGGGGCCCAGTCTGGCCCTCGGCAGCTCTCCCCCTCCCGCGCTGCTCCTCAGCCACATGCCCTTGGGCTGAGCTAAGTCCAGAACCCGGCTGAGTAGGGGAATTGTTCTGAGAAAGTGGCCCGTTGGCTGGTTGCTATGGAAACCGACATACCACAGTGCTGACCCCGGAGAGGTTTAGCACGCTCCCCCAGCAGGGATGCCAGCAGCTGGACTGCAGCTGTTACCGCGGGAGTGGGGGCTGGAGCCGTTGCCAGCAGTCCCTGCTGTTTGCCTAAACTAGGCCCGCCAGCAGATCCCCTCCATTTGCTCCCACCCCGCTCCTCCTCATGCGGCCTCCCCCACTGCTAGGGACGGGAAGGGAGCGGCTGAGCCTGCCCTGGCAGGATGGGGGTGGGGTGGGGGAGCTTGGCTCTAGAGAGAGGAGGTCTCCTTTATGAACCAAGGCATGTCCTTGAAGGGTAGGGCAATGTCCTCCCCATTGCATTTCTGGGGAAACTGAGGCCCAAGGAAAAATAGGAATTGGTCCCCAGTCACACAACCAGGGCATGCTAGAGCTGGGGCTGGCACCCAACTGAGTCTAGAAGCACCACACCACTGGCTCTGGCCCTCTGTGCTGTGCTCTTGGCCCTCCTTGCAGCAAATCAGCACACACTACAGAGCCTGCCCTGTGCAGACAGCAGCATTTAACCAGCATTACTCCCGACACAACCTCGGGGAGGGAGGGGGTGCCGATGACTGAACAAAAGAAGCACCAGGAAACGGATCATAGAAATAGAAAGAGGGACACAGAGAGGAAAAGGAGGGAATGTGAGTCGGGGAGCAGGAGGGAACGCATGGGAGAGGGAAACAGAGAGGTAAGGAGAGGCAGAGAAAGTTAGAGAAAGAAAAGAGAGAGGTGATGAGGTGCCCAGAATGAGTGGAAAGAAAGGACAAGATCACCCCCCTCCCCCAGCTAGGTCCAAGCCCCTCCCAGCACAGACAAAGCCTATGGGGTAGAGAGAAGATTGCATCAGAAAGGACAGGGAGCGGGGGAAGGGTGGGAGGGCTGCTTGGGGAGCAGGGCAAAGGTGGGGCGGGCATTAAAATCGGTTTCTGGGAGGCATCTCCTGCCATCCCACAATGCCTCAAGCTCCCTGAGTGGCCCAGTGCAAACACACCAGCCTGCCTCCCACCATGATGAGGCACTTCTAGACTCAAGTGGGCTAATCTGCGACGGGATGCTAAGCAAACACCCCCTCAGCCAGAGAGATGAGATAGCACTCCCTCCCCAGTGCCTGACCAGTCCTCCGTCCTCACACGTGGCTGCCAGAACACAAGCATCCTTTCATTCCTCATGGTCTGTTCTGACCCTCGTCCCCACCTCTCCCGAGTCATCACTCCTTCCGGCCCAAGGGGACACGCAGCTGCGTAAAGAACCCGCCGCCGCCTCCACTGTCTCACTGTCTGGCCCCAACTCTTCAGCACTTCTTCATCTAGAGCTGGATCTGACACCAAAGGGGTCTGGTGAACAGGTGGGCCCACTTCTCCCCTCCAGTGTCCCATCACGGCTCATTATGAATTAACACCCTTCTTAGTGCTCTTCCCCTCCAGCTGCCCTAAAATAGTTGGTTGCAGGGGACTGGAGGGCTGCTCTGCATCCCCGCACCCTCCTGGGCTGTTGGGAAGTTGCTCTGTCTGTGAAGCCTTGGCTCCAGGGACACCAAGGGACTCAGGGAACAGTTCAGAATGTGCCAACACCATTATACGCTGTAATTTAAGACCTGGCTCTGCAATGGGCCAGCAGATTGCTTTTGCACTTACACCACCTTTTTCACAAAAATTTGGTGTCTCAGGCCAGTTAATTCTATTGTGTTTGCAGATTGGAAAGAGCGGCATTGGAGCTGATGCTCTGCTTCCTCTGGCCATGCACTCCCTTTTGAGCAAGACCAGCTGGTCAGTTGCAGACACTTAGCCTTGACTTGGGGGTGAGATGCCCTGCTGAGAGTATCACTGGGGCTCCTGCTTCTGGCCAGTGAGGTCACCGAAAGGCAGTTCTTGAACAAACGACCAACCCTGAGCCTACCACTGTGAGTGTGGTGGTGAGGAGGGAGCATGTGGAAGAAGTCTCCACAAGGACCCCTGTCCAGAAGTCTGCACTCTTAAAGAAGACAGGGCTGACCTACCACATGCAACAGAGACAAATCAGTGCTTAGCTGCAGGGCACCCTGAATTGCACATTGCCTCAACTTGAGCTCATTTCTTAAGGCAAAGTGCAGGCACTCGCTTGGCAGTCATGGTCTTCTATGGTGGTAAGTTTGAAACCAGATTTCTGAAACCATCCCAGTGGTGAACTCCAGCCAGAGCCCTTTCTCTGTTTCTCCTCTTTGGAAAAGACAGACATAAATATCTGACTCCAGGAAGCAGCAACATCCCATCCTGACAGCAGACATCCCTTTACCCCTTCACCAGCCCTTCCAAGACAAGAAATAGGCTATAACCCAGGACCCACGATCCAAATCGCTTTGGAACTTGGTCACTTTCCACCTGAAAAATGACCAGCATTTACAGTTTCCAGGTCATTACCACAATCAGTATCTCATTTAAATCCCTATCACCTACTGTGCCATAGGTAATTATTATTATCATTTTATAGACGGGGAAAAAGTGGCCCAGGAAGGTGAGATGCTTACCCGAGGCCACACAGCAGAAAGTAGCAAAGTCAGAAATTCACCAAGGCCTTCCACTGTGGGCCAGCTTCCTTTCCACCTCTCCACAAGGCCTCTTTGCTAGTTTCTCCTGTTTCTCACAGAATCTAGCATATGGTGTTTGTTCAGTAAACATCTCTTGTACAGCAGGAAAACGTAAAGTTGTCCTCAAAGCCACAGAGAGACGTCCTCAGCCGTGTGTGTGTGTGTGCATGGAGAGGTGGGGGTGGCAGAAGTTGTGGTCTTAAAGGAAAATAGGGCTGACCTACCACATGCAACTCACGAAAGCCTGCAGCTACTAGGGAGACGTCACTCCCAAGCACTGAGCTGCTATTTTGAAGAGATGGTGGCAAAGGCAATGGAACTCATCTTTACTTGAATTAACTTCTGAAACATCCTCAAAACTCCCAACCTATGTGAGCATCAAACAACTTTCTGATTAAAAAAAAAAAACATAGGCCAGGCGCGGTGGCTCACGCCTGTAATCCCAGCACTTTGGGAGGCCGAGGCGGGCGGATCACGAGGTCAGGAGATCGAGACCATCCTGGCTGACACGGTGAAACCTCGTCTCTACTAAAAATACAAAAAATTAGCTGGGCACGGTGGTGGGCGCCTGTAGTCCCAGCTACTCAGGAGGCTGAGGCAGGAGAATGGTGTGAACCCGGGAGGCGGAGGTTGCAGTGAGCCGAGATTGGGCCACTATACTCCAGCCTGGGTGACAGAGGAAGACTCCGTCTCAAAAACAAACAAACAAACAAACAAAAAAACAACATAAAACAGGCTAGGCATGGTGGCTCACGCCTGTAATCCCAGCACTTTGGGAGGCCGAGGCGGGCGGATCATGAGGTCAGGAGATCAAGATCATCCTGCCCAACATGGTGAAACCCCATCTCTACTAAAAATACAAAAATTAGCTGGATGTGGTGGCACGTGCCTGTAGTCCCAGCTACTCAGGAGGCTGAGACAGGAGAATCACTTGAACCCGGGAGGTGGAGATTGCAGTGAGCTGAGATCATGCCACTACACTCCAGCCTAGGTGACAGAGCGAGACTTCATCTCACAAAACAAGCAAACAAACAAACCATAAAACAAAAATTGGGCCAGGCATCATGGCTCACACCCATAATCCCAGCACTTTGGGAGGCTGAGGCAGGAGGATCACTTGAGGCCAGGAATTCAAAACCAGCCTGAGCAGCATAGCAAGGCCCCATCTCTACAAAAAACAAACAAACAAAAAATAGCTGGGCATGGTGATGTGCTTGTCGGGGAGAGTGAGGCAGGAGGATCGCTTGATCCCAGGAGCTGGAAGGTACAATGAGCTGTGATTGTGCCACTGCACTCCAGATTGGGCAACAGAGCAAGGCCCTGTCTCTTAAAAAAAAAAAAAAAAAAAAAAAAAATTAAAAAAAAAAAGAATGGGGGTGGGATGGGAGAGTTAGGACGGGCTTGGGACAGTCAACAGAAAGCAGGCTGCGTGGTGAGGCACAGTGGGTCAGTAAGTAGACAACATGTGAAGCCATAGCAGACCCCCGGCCAGCCTGCCCATAGCTGAGTCCATGGCCCAGTGTGGGCCAGGCCTTCAAAGCCAAGGCAGGTGGGCCATCCCCAGGATCCCAAAGGAAGACATGCCAAGGATGCCCTTCAGCTGGAGGCAAAGGTAAAGGGCCACGCAGAAGTCCACAGGTCAGCCTCAGTGTGGGGAGCAGGGATAAAAGGCCTCACTGGTGTGGATGCCTGGGACTGCTGATATGCAGGGGGGCCAGGGTACAACAGAGGTACTTAGGGTACCTAAAGAGAGCCAACTTTAAAATCACTCGGGGAGTGATTTTAGAACCAGAGCCACAAGCTGTAACAAAAACCTCACTTTATTGGTCACTTATTACAGAATAAAAAAAATTGTCAGAGCTGGCAGGAATCTTAGGGATTACCTTATACATGTCCTGGCTCAGTGTCTAGAACACAGTGGGTGTCCAACATGTGTCTTAAATGAGTGAATGAATGAATGCATGAATGAATGTATCCTCTCATTTTAGAGATAAGCAAAACTCTGGGACCTAGAATTGATACTCACAATGATGTGCAAAGACTCTAGGATTTTGAAGAACCTCCTGAATCATCCAGGAAAAATTCATGCTCTGTACACTTGTTAATTGCCTTTCAGTGTCATGACCGAGAATGAATACTCTGGATGTGGTGGCTGGCTCCTTGTGAGGAAGAATTCAATCAGATTCCATTTGATTAACCTGCATTGAGATCCTAGTATATGTCCGACACTATGCAGAAATACTTCACTCCCTCTTCCACGGCAGACCATGATGAACTACGGTTTGCTGTTTTCACGGCTTCTGTCACTATTGGAGCTGAGGCTGAGGCTGCAGCAGGAGCTCCTCTGGCCCTGAGGCAAGAGGCATCTTCTCTGCATCCCCAGGGGACCCAAAGCAACTTCTGGTTTGGGTTAAAGAGGACTTGGGTAACCCCACCCTGCCAGTCATCCACCCTCTGGCAGCCAGGGGGGCAGCAGGGGAGGGGGCAGGAGGCTGCCACAGTGCTTCTCTCCCCTGCCATTTCCTCTGCAGCTCCCTCTCTGGCCCTGTTTTTCAGACCTCTAGTAATAAAAACAAGCCAATAAAATGAACATGAAAATATATTCATTAGGATTTATAATGCTCATTAAAACTGCCTGTGTACGAAAGCATGACTTAGCTTCATATAAGTGGGAAAAAAATGCAAATTATACTGCATGCAAAGAAGATATTTCCCTAATCGTCCAATCAAATGCCAGCCCAATTATCTGTGGCCAACCCAATGGGTTAAAATTATACTCTCTTTCCTTGGACACAGTGAGGCGCCTGAAAGTGTTTCATTTTAATAAAAATGAAATCTGGACCCTGCAGAAAACCAGCTTCACTAATGACGTGTTTACACAGAGAAAGACAATTTCTAGTTAATGGTGATTACTACCGAGAACAAATTAAACTTCCCGGAGTATATGGGTTAGAGATAATGGGAAAGAGGGGGAAAAAGTTATGGTTTTAGTATGTGCATGGTGCTTGAGGGGACAGGGTGACAGGAAGAAAGAAGCTAAGGAAAGTCTATGAGGAAGCTGAGGTTGCAGGGGTGCTGGGGTGGGTGTGGCGGGAGAAAGCTTTGGTGACCGGCTGCACTGGTTCTGCCAGGGTTGGGGCCTGACAATAAGGCAGTAGGGGGCTGGCAGCTGGCTCTGGGGTCCTAAAACCCCAGGGAAGGCCATCTTCAACTGGGGCAGGGCTGAATTCTTTCTGCAAGCTCAGGTGCCATGAAGCCTGCCACTTTTCCTTCTTGGGAAGACAGGTTAACAAATTCCTGCCATTAGCAGTCACTAAGGCCATAGGGAAAGTGCTTCCTACTCCACGCCACTGGCTTAGTGATGAGACCAGAGGCAGGCCTGAGCCTTCAAGCTCTCATGCAAAGCCTAAGTGAGCAGACAAGCTTCAGATGGGCAGCAAAATGGAAACAAAACAGACAGGAGACAGAATGGTAGAGTGACAATGACGATGGAAACGGCAACCTAAATTTACCTGCCCTTTACTAAGTCCTTGCCATGTGGCAGGCAATATTCTAAAATATCATCCCTTTTCATCCTTAACTGTGGGCAGGATCGTCAGCTGCTGCTTCTTCATTTTTACAGCGGGGAAACTGAGGCTGAGAGAAGTTACTAACTGCCCAATGTCAGATTCTTAGTAAATGAAGAAGTTGGATTTCAAATCCAGATTTGTTAGATTCCGAAGCCCGTACTCCTAACCATTGCTGGAATAAACATGGAGGTATCCTATTGGGATCCTGCAGGACTTGAAAACAGCCTCCAGCTCACTAGCCGGCCCCTGCACTCGGCTTCTTTGGCCACTGAAGGCGGGTTTGACCACTGGAGGCCATGAAGATGTTCTTTCAACAGCACAATCTCACAAAGTACCAGATGGCTCCTGCTTCCCCTCTCCCCTCTCCCCAACCTCTGACGAGCAGGTGAGCCAGCTGGGGACAGCGAGGAGGAAAAGGAGCAGGGATTCCTCTAGTGCTGAGTTTTAATGTATGTTCTTTTGTAAACAAGAACAATCATTTGTGAACAGGCCCAGATGCAAACAGTCCCCAAATCAGGAATTCCAGCTCAGAGGCACAGAATAATACAGCTTTGGGGAAGATTTAATAATAGTAAAATTAAAATTGTAACTGAAGCATAATGAAGAATGTGGTACAAACAGGCACTGCAAAGAAGGAAAAAAAAAAAAACCCTACACAGATTAGCCCCTATGGAATAGTGATTGGTTGAGAGCAACAGTAAACAATGCACAGAAATGCAACTTAATTATCCCGCAATTCTCAACATTCTACCAAAGCCACAAGGAAAGCTTTGATGTTGGCAGCCGAGACAGAGGTGGCTGCAGCGGAAGCAGAAGCCTCTCTCTCCCCTGCTCCTGGAGGAAGATCATTACTAAGAAATCTGCAGCCACTACAGCAGCTGAGCCAGAGAAGAGCAGCAGGATTGATCTGCTGAGAAACCAGGAAGTGGCTATCTGGAAAAAAAGTATCTCTCAGGGGGCTGCCAAGTCAGGGGGTTGGTGAACAAAAACGGAGCTCTGAGGATCAGGGGCTCAAGGATGAGGACTGGCAGGGGGAGGCACCGCTGACCACCAATCCCCAGAGATAAGTGGGAACCTGGGGCCTGGCACCCCCAGCACTGGCTTGGCAGCACCAGGTACTCGCTGGATGGAGTCTGGGTGCCCTCCCCCGGCCCCAAACGCACATAGTGGGTACTACCTGGTCAGGAAAACCTCCCTTCTTCCTGGTTTTCACCTGAGGTGTCTGCCCGGGGTTTAGGGTGGTGGGGAACAGTCCCAGAGGAAGGAGGATACTTGATTCTGAAGACTTCTGAAGAGACAGACTCAGTGGGCACCCATATACAGAAACCCAGTCCCTGAAGCCCTTTTTATCTCTGCTTGTCTGATGTCCTAGGCAGGCTCCTGGCTTTGTTTAGTTGGGCCCTGAAGTGCCTTGGAAACTGTGTCTTGGATCTTCCCCTGTTCATGGAATGGGGAGGCTGTTGTAGTTCCCCAGCAGTTGCCACTGCCCTGGAATAAAACATTTTCTGTGGCTTCTCAGTTCTGGAAGTTTCACCCTGACGTTCTGGGAATCAGCCTGGAGTCCATCCCCACCGTCTTCCCAGCAGGCTAAGTTCCCTCATTTCCTGAGATTGGAGAACTCAGGCCCGAGGAACATCAGAGGAACAGTCCTGGTCTTTCTGTATTTCTTTCACTCCTGATTCCACATTTTGATGAAGGGAGGTCATGGAGCCCTCCAAGGGGATATTGATGAAAACTGAGGTAGCCTATACTAGATGCACGACTTCCAGCTGTGGGCCAGGGGCTGGGAAGGGTAGAGACCATCTCAGTATAGCTGACCTTTATTTGGAATGCTGAGCTTGGGAGACTCTGGTGTGTTATGCTGGGCAGAGTCTCTCCAGAACCCTGCTCATTTGGCAGGGCGACTTCCAGAAGTGAACAAAGCCCGTGCCCCACCTTGCCCCCCACCTCCACCACCTTCAAACAACCACCCTGTTACTCTCTAGTACATCACCCTGCATGTGACTTGGACAGCTCTTGTCTCATTCTGAAAATATAGTTTATTTATTTATAGTTGATTGTCCAATCCCCTTCCCCACTAACACAGAAATTTCTTGAGGGCTGGGGCCTTGTTTGTGCCATTCAGCAATGTAGCCCCAGTGCCTAGCACGGGGCAAGCTCTCCATAAGCATTGGTTGAATGAAAGAACAAAATGCGCAGGTTGCTGCCATCAGAGCCAGGGTCAAGGGTCTCAGGAGCCACTGTTATCCATGTCCTGCCTTTGTCAGTCTCATCCTGGGGGTGGGCTGGGCTCATTTCAAATGCCCAACCTCATGATATGAGCGAGGCTAGAGCTCAGGGCAATGAGGGGTCTTGTGGCATCACGGAAATGCTCCTGGAGTCTGGAGATGTCATGGAGACACATAGAGAACACTCACTGGGTGGTTCCAGGCACGGCTCTGAGTCCTGGGTGTGCATTCGCTCGTTTCATCTTCACAATGCAGCTTTTTGATCCTGCTAAGGCCACTAACCAGCCATGTGGCCAGGATAGTCACTTTCCCTCCTGGGCAGCCTTATTTTTTCATCTATAAAATGGTGGTAAATGGGCATTAATCTGGAATACCTGCTAGACAGCAAACTCTGAAAGGACAGGGACTGTGTATCATTCACTGTTGCATCTTCAATATCTAGCACAATGCTGGGTGTGTGGTAAGTCTTTAATACATGTTTAGGAAGTGCGTAAAGTGATTTTCCATTTAGCTCCATTCCAGGATTCTAAGACTTCTTACCCTAAACCATCCACTGTTCGGCAGTGTGCAGGCCACTTTCCATCCCCATCTGCTGCTTCCAAGAGCCCCTTGGGACCGCAGACTTAGGATTCACCTGGACACTGTCATCAGTGTTACAGAAGGTGAGGCGGGAACAGGGATCAGCTCTGGAGCAGGAGGAAAAGAAGGTTGGCTAGAGCAGGCAGGGGACGCCATGTTACTCACCTGCACCTGGGGCTCAGCTTTGACCCAGCTTGGATGACAGGCAGTGTCACAATGCGGTTGTGATCCCCTACACCTGTGCAGGGTACAGGTATTCAAAATAAGCCATGAGTTAGGCGGGTCAGAACTGATTGTTCTCTTCATTGTGCAGATGTGAAACTGAGGCTCAGAATGGGTAAGCCACTTGCCCAAGGTCACACAGCCATTTAGTGATCAGGCCTCAAGACCAGGACTCCTGGCTCGGACCTGGGACTGCGTTCCCTTTTTTTCTCCCCTTGCTGCCCTCAGGCTGATCCCACTGGGTGAGGAGGGAGCTGCTGAGGAGATGGCACCAGCCCCGTGGCCAGGAGGTGGGGTGGGTAGAACCTCCAGGAACCCCATCACCCCTTTGCAGCCCTGGCAAATGGTCATCAGTGCACCATCTGAGATTCAGGGAGATGGAAACCATTGGTGCATTTTCACACTTGGAATATATAAAGAGACATTTTTTTCTTTGTAAAAAGCGGTTTGGAAATTGCCCTGGTGCTAAATTTTTGCTGAGGACGTCAGATGTGTACACCTCTTCCCTTCAGTTGTCTAATGGCACAAGTGGTTCGCATCTCCATTTGTTTGTTTCCTTGGTGTGCGCGCTCTTCAGTCCCTGGGAGCTGGAGGAAGCCTGATGTTACATAAGCACCTCATCAGGATAAACATCCAGCCAGACACGGCTGCCTTCGATGCTCCCATCCAGCAGGAGCACTTATCCCAACCCCCACATTTCCCCAGAGTGCAGAGAGAGATTTGTGTTCCTGACAACTGCCCCCTTATTACCAAGTGGGCCCCTGGGAAAAGCTGAGTCCAATATGGGGCATATCTAGACGCCTTGCTGCTCCTGTGATGAAGGGAATCAGGGGGTCCTCTTTGACTCCGACCTCCAGGGTCCCTCCTGAGCATCCTGGCCTCCCTAATAGCATTTATTTCTTCATAGAAAGCCTACTGGGTGCCAGGCTCTGTGCTGGGTGCCAATGATAGAGAGGAGTGAGCCAGGATCCTTCCTTGGGAAAACCCAAGGTAGAAATGAGGTGACAGCCATGCCAAGGAATCATGACAAATCAGCGGTGCTATCACTGAGAAATGTATGAAGTCTGGGAACCAGGGAGGAAGGAAGTCCTAGCTCTGCCTGGGACCGTCAGTGGCATTTGCACGGGACCCTGAAGGACACATGCACATGAGGAGCAGCAGAACAGCAAGCGGAGGGCAGGGCTGAGCCACCCTCCTCTCCTCCTCACTCATACCCAAACAGGCTCTTGTCAGCAGGACTCTCTCCTTCCTTCTTTCATTCTGAGAAGGAAACTGCCACAGGGAAGGCCCAGTAGCCTGCGTACTTCTCCCTGTGCCTCTGTTTCCTCCTCTTTATGACAGAAAAAATGATAATATCTACATGATAGGACTGAGAGGCTATCATGCAAGTGCTTCAAAGAGTATCTGGGACAAGAGTAGGCCCTGATAAATGTGAAAAACTTTTATTACGATTTTTATTGCTATCACCACCAGTGTTGCGGGCAAGCTTCCAGGGACCCTAAGCAAATGCCTCAGAAGCATAAAGATATTTTTGGTTGTACTTAAATTCTTCACTTCCAACCCAAACATATCAGGAAGGGCCTTCCTACTCGTTCTTGACTGTGCAATGACAACTCCCTTAGAAGAGGCAGCCTTTGACCCTGGGAGCTGCTGGTGAACAGCCGAAGGCCTTGGTATGAGTTGTTGTTGCCTGGGACAGAAGTTGGAGCCAATCGGTGACCTGCTCAGCTGACAGCTCACAGCATCCAGGTGCTTTTAAGAACTTGACAGATACAGCTGTCTATGACCCCCTGAAGGAGTGAGCTGATGCCATCTGCAACCCTGATGACATCTGCAACCCAAAGGCTGGGTTGGTAGAGGTCCTGTGGTGACAGTGACCAAGGTGGCCAGCATCTGCTGGGATTTGTGCCTGGTCATCCCGCAGCCCGGGGGAGCTACATGGACCTCTCATTGGGTACCATGCCTTGTCCTCGTTTTCAGGACCCCACCACTCAACATTCACCAGTTGCCCAAGCCAGAAACCTAGAGCCCATCCTTAGCGCCTCCTCTACCTCCCGCCACACCCCCTTCTGAGCCTGCCATTTCTCCATCTGAAACACCTCATAAAGGTACGCAGGTCTCTCTCTCCACTGCCTCTGGCTTCAGGCAGGTCATCATAATCTCTGGCAACAGCTTCCTGCAAGGCCTCCTTCCCTTGTTTCTTTTTTTGCCTTCCTCCAACCTATTCCACATATTGAAGCAGGGGTCACCTTTCCAAAACACAGATCTGGCCAAATCAATCTCCTGCTTAAAACTCTTCCACATCCTTCAAGACTCTCCAGAGTCTCCAGCCCCGGCTTTCCCCACAGCCTTTGTCCCACATGATGCTCCTGACAGGTGGGAAATTTTGCATTTCACCTCATCAGCCAAGCCCACTCTGGCTACCAGGATGTGATTCACCAAGCTCCCTCTGCCTGGAGTACTTCCACTCACTCCCTGGCCACTTCAGGTATCAGCCCTGATCCCACAAGGTTTCATGAGGTGCCCTCCTCACCGCTTGAGGAGTGCTGTGGCCTTGCCTGATGGAGGCACTTAACATATTGTGCTAGAGGTGCCTGCTTACTTGTCAGCTGTCTCTCTTTGCTACTGTTCTATAAGCTCCAAAAGGCGTATCTCTAACCTGAATAATGCCTGAACAGAGTGGGCAATGGACAGGTGTTGAATGAATGACAATAGAACAAATGAATGAACAATGAAGAGACAGGATATACGAACTAAAAAAAAAAAAAACTTGATTGATACAAAATAACATCACTGAGGCCATCACCACAGTGGAATCTGAGCATAAAATGAGGAGGTAGAGACACAGGATGGAGGCATGAATCCATTTGGGGGTTGAGCCAGCAGGAATGGAGGAAGAGAGGATGGGTTGGGAACCAGCAAAAAGGCAGGCGGACCTCAGAATCAACTGCCCCTTCCCCTTCTGCTCCCCTTCACCCCATCTGTGTAGATCTCAGCTCCCTGAGAACAGAGTCTCATCAATAAAGGGACTTACACTATTTCATAAACTTTCTTTAAATTAAAATCCAGGCAACGCACACACATACACATATACCCCACAGACATCTTTGTCGCTGAAAAGTTGCTCCCTATAAAATAAAAGAAGCTGTTTAAATGTCTTCCTTCGAAGCTAGCCCCACAGAGCTGGAGCTGAGAATACATTAGCCTTTAATGAAGTGAGACTCTCATCTTCCAGGAGACACCTCATTTAGCGCAATTGTTTCAGAGCCATTACAGAAAGACAATTACAAGGAAGCGGGGAGAGTAATTGGAAATGCTGGCAGGAGTTGGGCGAAATGATAATAAATAAAAATATTCAACCTAATAAGCTTCCAGGAGGGGGTGGGATGAAGAAAATCAACATAATTAGAACTGAACCTTAGCAAGGAAAAACAGACAGCAGGGTGGCAAGTGCTCAACTTGCACAGGAAGAAAGAAGAAGTCACATGCCTCCCGTGATGACTTGGGGGCTACAGGCCGCTGGCCCCCTCCAGAAGCTGCCGGGGGGCGGAGGGGTGCCCGCAGCCCAGAGCCTGTTGGGCGATCAGCGTTATGCTGTTCCTAGCCACAGAAACCCGGGTGTGTGAAAAAGGCAAGCCCAGCCTGGCATGGTGGGGGGTCCCCCATATGCTGAGGGGAGGCAGAGGGAGGAACCTGGGCCCAGCCCCATTCTGCTCTGCCAATCTCCAGTTGTGCAGCTGTGGGGAGGAGGCCTCAGCTTTCTGAGCCTCAGTTTCCCCATTGTGGGATGAGGGAAGCGGACTGTGAGAGGTGTAAGTGTTCCATCTATGTGGTGTGAAAGCCTGCAGTCTCCTCCGACAGGTGTGTCTTCCTCTCATATTCAGTCCTTATCTGGCAGGTCACCTCTGTCGTTCTGAAATTTCAACACAGGAGCCTAGAAGTTAAGCCTAGCGACTCAGCCTAGACACCCTCGATATGAAAATCATTCCTGACCTCTCTCTGCTTTCCCCAGGGAGTAGTGATCCCTCCAGACTAGCGCTAGGCCCAGGTCTTGCTGGTGGGGTCTGGCACAGCTCCTGCAACACAGCAGCATTTGTTGAGAAGTCTGCCTCTCTCTAAAAGGCTGTGCGCACCGGAGCTCTTGCAGAGGAGATGATACAAGGCCTGGGACTTGTTTCCAAAGAACCCCACCAAAGAGGGAGGGCTGATAGTTGCTGAAGCGGGGTAATGAGTACATGGAGTTTGTGATCTACTGCTTGTTCTCTTTTTTGAAATCTGTTTGAAAATTTACATTACAAAAATTTCTTGTTTAGTTATTTTTGTTTTTGAAAAAAAGGAATATATGTAACTTGAGGTGAAGGACCTCAAATTTATCACCCCAAGCTGGGCGTGGTGGCATGCACCTGTAGTCCCAGCTACTCAGGAGGCTGAGGTGGGAGGGTCATTTGAGGCTAAGAGTTCGAGTCTAGCCTGGGCAACATAGTGAGACTCCCATGTCTAAATTTTTGTTTGTTTGTTTGTTTTGTTTATTTGAGACAGAGTTTTGCTCTTGTTGCCCAGGCTGGAGTGCAATGGTGCGATCTCTGCTCACTACAACCTCTGCCTCCTGGGTACAAGCGATTCTCTTGCCTCAGCCTCCCGAGTAGCTGGGATTGCAGGCATGCGCCATCACGCCTGGCTAATTTTGTATTTTTAGTAGAGATGGGGGTTTCAGCATGTTGATCAAGCTGGTCTTGAACTCCCAACCTGAGGTGATCTGCCCACCTTGGCCTCCCAAAGTGCTGGGATTACAGGCGTGAGCCACTGCGCCCAGCCAAAAATTTTTTATTTTAATTTTGTCACCCCAGTTCCTATCTTAGAACCTGGTACACAGTAGGCACATACAGTTGTTTTTTGGTATCTGCGTGGGATTGGTTCCAGGATCCCACTTGGATACCAAAATCCATGGATGCTCGAATCCGTGATATGAAATGGTGTTGTATTTGCATATAACCTACACATATTCTCCCATATACTTTAAATCATCTCCAGATTACCCATAATACCTGATACAATGCAAATGCTGTGTAAATAGTTGTAATACTATATTGTTTAGGAAATAATGACAAGAAAAAAGTCTGCACATGCTCAGTGCAGATGCAGCCATCCATTTCTCTTTTCTCCAAATATTTTTCATCTGCTGTTGATTGAATTCGTGGATATGGAACCTATGGATACAGAGGGCTGACTATTCTTGTTTATTTGCTGCACCATGATTCTCTAGGTATACTATTTAGAAGTAAATCATTGAGGACCAAATCAAAGTCAAATTTTAAAACTTTAAAAGATTCTCCAATAGTATCCATTAGTATCCAATAGTATCCATTTAAATCAGTATGAGTCCAGCCACACATATTTGCAAGTGTCTGCCATGTCCTAGGACCTGGAGATTCCCAGGGGAATAGGATCCCCAGATGTTTACAAAACTCTACCAGTAAAAATTTATAATGCACCCTCAAGATGCACACATATAAACATGTGTGTGGGTATATATGTGTTATATATATTATGTATAATGTATAGGTTGCATGTTATATATACCATATATTATATGTTATATATACATATATGTATGTATGTATATATACATAAATTATATATGTATATATACACCATATATATGGTATATATACCATATATTTGTTATATAATAAACCATATATTATATATGTTATATAATAAACCATATATTATATATATGGTATATATATACACCATATACAATATATGGTGTATATATACACCATATATACAATATATGGTGTATATATACACCATATATACAATATATGGTGTATATATACACCATATATACAATATATGGTGTATATATACACCATATATACAATATATGGTGTATATATACACCATATATACAATATATGGTGTATATATACACCATATATACAATATATGGTGTATATATATACCATATATACAATATATGGTGTATATATACCTATGTACAATATAGGTATATATGCATATATACCTATATACATATGTTATATATACATATCTACATATGTTATCTATACATATATACATACATACATGTGATATATACATATATGCATGTGATATATATACATATATACACACATGTTATATATACATATCTACATATGTTATCTATACATATATACATACATACATGTGATATATACATATATACATATATGCATGTGATATATATACATATATACATATATGCATGTGATATATATACATATATACACATATGTTATATATACATATATACATATATACACATATATGTTATATACACATATATACACATATGTTATATACACATATATACACATATGTTATATATACGTATATACACATAGACGTTATATATACGTGTGGACATATATACACATGTTATATATACATGTATACACGTATATGTTATATATACATATATACACGTATATGTTATATATACACATATATATGTTATATGGACAGAGGATCACTTGAAGGCAATTCAAGCCTACCCTGGGCAACATAGTGAGACCCATCATATAGGACACACCATATACTGGTACAGTAGTGTGGCTTGTATAAAATGTATATATTATAACATATAAATGTATTATATATGTTATATATAACACGTTATATATAACATGTATAATATATAACATGTTATATATAACATGTATTCTATATAACACATCATATATGTATATGTGTTGTATATAATATATGTCGTATATATCATATATATCATATATAATACATCTACATTATATGTTACAATATATACATTGTATGTAAGCCACACTACTCTACCAGTATATGATGTGTCTTATAAAACACATTTCAAAAATAGAAATCTAAGTAAAATAAGATTCTATAAAAATACAAATAAGTGAAGTTGCAAGATTTTCTTCCTTATTCCAATGGCCCATCTTGCTTACTCTGTTTTGGAGGCTTTGCCTCTAGAGTATCAGTGTCCTGGGACCTGACAGAGCTGCTGTGCAAAAGTAATTCCAGTCTGCTCAGTATACCAAGCAGAATTTAACACCCGTTTTTCTTTTGCTGGCCATAACATCTAGTTTCCAGTAACTAGTGACAAATTGCCTTCAGGTTCATTAGAACCCTGGAGCAGAAAACTCCAAGCAGTAGATGAGAGAAAAACCCAGACACCTCCCTCTGAGACAAACAAGAAATAGTCCTGTTCATTTGGGAAGCATCTATTGCAAATTCAGCACTTGCCAAGAGCCAGGCCAGGCGGAGTGAGGGCTACAGAAGCATCAGCCATGGACTCAGGACTGACATGGCCCAGGGGAAAAGGACAGACACAGACATACCTGGGATGGTCAGTGGCAGGAGGTTCAGGCCAGGGGCTCTGGGAGGAAGAAATTGCTTTCCCCTGAAGGATCTTCTTAAGAAGACTTTGTGGAAGAGTTGGAGAGCAGCTAGGGAGATGGGAAGAATTTGGCCATGTGGAGAGCAAAAAAAGACTTTGGGAAAAGGAAATGTCCTTGGCAAAGATACAGGGGCAATACATTAAGGGTCATTCTTCTCTGCCTATCCTGCGCACCTCTGGAGATCCCATATCCTGAGGCTAGGTGGGGAGAAAGCAAATCCTTACTAGAATTGCAAGTAACAGAGACGTGGAAGGGCTCTCAGATTGAACACCCTGGAAACTAGAAGGGAGGCTGCTGCTTTGACAACCTTTCCTTAAGCATACCAGTGAAGGAGGCTGCTGAAGTTGTCCAACAAAACAAGCATTTATTGAGTGCAAAAGGCTAACGAGAGGGGAAGGCATTCCAATAACCCAGCATTCTCTTCTGCTGTGGAGGGACTGGGCATAATCTGCCCTGCAGGCAAGGCAGAAGAGATGACCCCAGGGCCTGTGCTGGCTCTAGGACATCATACTTTGGCCTCTAGTGCCCTTCACTAGAGCTAGGCACCTCTGGTAGAGACAGTATAGAAACCCAGGGTGAGGAAGAGTCCCAGGAGGATGCTCAGTGGGCACTGTGAGCTCAAGGAAGATGAGCCCAGCACAGATGTTGTCACAGAGGCACTCCTCATCAAGAAACTGGGTTCCAACCAGGTAAACATGGGGTGTAGAGGGCATTCTAGGCAAAGAGGACCTCATGTGGATAAGCAGAGAGGAACAAAGAGGTACAGAAGTCCAAAATCCTGCCGGGAAAGGCAGATGGTTCTGGGATCTGCCAATTCCAGAGAAAGCAGAAACTGCTGGGGTCTGGGAGGAGACAAGAGGCCCTGGGGGTCGCTTGCAGGCTGACCCTGCTGTGCCTAGCACTGGGTACTACACACAGACAGTGCTTAATAAATGCGTTTTTATTGTAGATTGTCATTTCTAGGAAGTAAGGGCTGGGATAAGCAATTTATTCTTATAAAGCCCCAGGCAGTGCCACATGCTGAGACGCATTTATTAAAGTCTTTTGGTGAGAGAGGGAGGAGAGAGAATGGGAAAGTGAGGAGGATGAGCTGAAGCAGCGTTGCCCATCCTCATCTCCACAGCCTCCCTAATGCCCAGGATCAAAGCACAGGGCCTAAGAGGGAAAAGTAGAGAGGAGCTGTGGAAGAAAAAGCAAAATGCACAGTGATGTCTTGAGTCCCCATCTAGGGTCAAGCATGCCTAATATTTCCCTTAATATTCCCAACAATCCTGTGGGGTGAGATCATTATTATTCTTTAATAGATGGAGAAACCAAGGCTAAGATATGGTCATAGGGAGGAAGTGGGAGAGCAGACATTTGAGCTCAAATTCAATGTCCCTCCATTGTACCATCTTCCTCCAGATGCTGTGGTCCTTCCCAGACCACGGGGCAAACTGGGGAAAGGGAAGGCAGAGATGAGCACCAGTAGGGTGTCCCAGGAATATTCTTGCTATGGTTTGAACACTTGTCTCTTCCAAAACTCATGTTGAAATTTAATTGCCATTATGACTATATTGGAAGGCAGGGCCTTTAAGAGGTGCTTAGGTCATGAGTGTGCCACCTTTATCACAGGAGTGGGTTTGCTATTGCAGGAGTGTGCCCCAGTCCCTCTTGCTGTCTCTCTCTGGCCCTCTCTTTTGTCCTTCTGCCATGTGATGCCTCCTGCCATGTTATGACACAGCAAGAAGGCCCCTGCCAGATGCCAGCACCTTAATCCTGGACTTCCCAGCCTCCAGAACTGTGAGAAATAAATTCTTGTTTACTATAAATTATCCCATCTCAGGTATTCTGTTACAGTAGCACAAAACAGACGAAGACACCTCCTGGCTATTCTTCCTGTTCCCTGGACATCTCTAGGTAGAACCCCGGGAATTGGTGAGGTTCTTCTTCCTGAGGTCTGGAGTCCACAGTAGCCTCCTATCCCCTTTCCACCCTGGTTTCTTGCTCCAATCTTATTTTACATTTTGCATCTAGAAAGATAGCACTCACCCTTAAAAACAAAACAAAACAAAACCTCGGGACTTTCCCAGGCCTTGGCATCACTTCCCTCCCAGTAGTTGGGAGTCCTAAGGTTCCAGTTCAGCCTGAATTTCAGTTTCCTCACTTAGTACTGAGAAACTCAATAACCATTAATGTCCCTTCAGCAACCTATGAGCCTCTCCTTCACTCCTCAAACTTCTTTTCCTTTTGCTCCCTGCCCCATCCCTCAGAAGCCAGGGTTCCCCTTTTCCTGGTGAGTCAGCAGCAGTCTGAGCTTACCCATCATAGGTCCCCAGAAGTCCCAGGATAAGCCATCCTAATGGGGGCAGGCTAGGACCAGGGCCTCTGTACAACCCGGCCAGGGCATGCTGGTCAGGGGATTTGAGGAGGCAGCACCATTCCTGGTTCAAAGTCAAGTCCAATTGCTTCATTTGAGAGAGACCTCCAAGTGCAGTGGAAAGTAGATAGTCTTTGGCGTCATGCAGACCCAGGTCTGAATCCCAGTGGCTCTGCTTTTTAGCAGTGGAACCATGAATGTGTTGCTTGGCCTTTCTGAGCTCCAGTCCCTGGTTCGTCCTAACTCAGAGGGCTGGTGGAGGGTGACTACAGATAGTGGATGTGAAGCACTTGGCACAGGCCTGTCACACAGCAGAAACTATTCTCTGATGCCTCCTAGACTGGTATATTAGTAGGACTCCTAAAGTATAACACTTGACAGTCATGGGGATCACATGGCATAAGGGAAGAGAAGCTGCCAGCCATGCTTAGCCAGCCACCAAGACTGAGTAGTTTCAGAATAAATCACACACCTTCCAGCATGGAAGGGCTCCCCCAGGGAGAGTCCCAGGTGGGTCACTTGATACACTTTTTAAAAAATTGGGTTTAAAGTTATAAAACAGCAACAGTGAACTTCTCCTGCCTCTGCAGTTACGTGGTCCCAGGTGGGGAGTGGCAGCATTAATTAAATTCACCCAGTCTCCCCCATGAGACCAGGTGGTCTCAAGCCCAGACACCACCCACCATGTGGTCTCCTGCACCAGGAAGTGGGTCCTCACAAGTCCCAGCCTGGAAAATGATCCACTTTCTAGACCAGTCTCACAAGCACCCTGCCCTCCCCCAGATGCCCACCCCAACCTAGCCTAATTTGGTCCTAAGTATTCCTAAGGTGCCTTCCAATTTCCCGCGGTAATAAATGGCACAGAATGCAAATGGAGGTGGATGTGGGACACAGATGTTTGCACTAATTTAATTGAGGGAACACCTTGGATTAAACACTTTGCAAAACACTCACAAATAGGTTCAGTGCATTTGGTAATGAAAAGCCTCCCAGCCCCCTGGCACTTTGCTGAGGCTGCCTGGGGCTGGGAGTGGGAGGGCAATGTGGGGAGAGGCCCAGGGCAGGCAAGACACAAGATGCCTCCAACTCAGGGGAAAGGCGAGGGAGCCAGGTCCCTGAGAAGGTTCATAGCAGATTCTTTGCCAGCTGGGGCCAACCCCACCAAGAGACAGATCTGGAAGGGTTGGGGATAAGGAGAGGCAGCGTCTGCATCCCACGTGGAGGACTGCTCACCTCTAGAGGTCGGCAACAGGCAGATGTCTCTCCATCCTCAGGATGCAGCCCCAGCATGTAGGCCTCACTGCCAGCTGGCTGAGGGCCAGGCACCCACCTACAGGGGACTGGGGTCCCCAGACCTTGTGACCCCAAGGAAGATCAGCCTTGCTGACATTTGGAGCATGAGGTTGGCTGGGAAATATCTCAGAAATGTGGGGGTGATTTGCAAGGCAGTCCTGATCTCTCTGCAGCTTCTTCTTCCTTGCCTTCCCCTGTAGCTCAGGGTGCTTCAGAAGCTCCAATCTTGTGCAGCTACCAAGCTGCACCCTTCCCTTCATCTTTCATCCTTCCATCCATTCATCCACTTGGCTCTGGGGCTCCAGCGATGAGTGAAGCCCAGTACTTCCCCTGGCAGCGCACACTGATAAGGGAGGCAGGCATTAAGAGTCCCAGGTACAGGCCAGGCGTGGTGGCTCACGCCTGTAATATCAGCACTTTGGGAGGCCGAGGCGGGCGGATCACGAGGTCAGGAGATTGAGACCATCCTGGCTAACACAGTGAAACCCTGTCTCTACTAAAAATGCAAAAAATTAGCCGGGCATGGTGGTGGGCGCCTGTAGTCCCAGCTATTTGGGAATCTGAAGCAGAAGAACGGTGTGAACCCAAGAGGCAGGGCTTGCAGGGAGCCGAGATCACGCCACTGCACTCCAGCCTGGGCGACACAGCGAGACTCCGTCTCAAAAAAAAAAAGTCCCAGGTACACTGTGATGGATTCCCTCATGGCAGTAAACTTGGTAACCTGGGTGCCTGGAAACAGTGCAGCAACTATGGCACAGGAGGTGAAAAGACCAGTGGAGAAAAGGGCGAAAAGCGTCTTTGGCAGAGGGAACAGCATATGCAAAGATAACGAGACATGGAGTCCAGACAATGGCAGAGATTCGGGAACACCGTCTCCATGGGCCCACTTTGGAGACAGCTGGCTTAACCGAAGATGGCCTACCTTCTCAGACTCATCCTCCCACCCCAGGGACAGTCCACCAGCAAGGGGAGAGGGCAAAGGCCTCTGGGCTGAGCCTCCAGGCCCTGAAAGCTCCCACTGTTGGCCGAATCTAGAATCAGTTCCTATAACCATTGCTCTACAAGTCTCAGAGTTCAAATCAGGCCTAGATGATTTTACATTCCTGAAAACAGAGTCCCTAATTTTCAAACACAGTGATCACTTCAAGTGTGATAACCATTACAGCAATAGCCTCTTGTATTTGTGCAGTGCTTTATAGTTTATAAAACACTTTCACATATCTCTTTAAATCCTCCACCAACAACCCTTCGAGAAAGAATAGGAAATATTATTATTCTTGCTTTCTAGATGAGAAAATTAAATCCCAAGTTCCTAGCTAATAACAGAACCCAAGTCTGTCTGACACCAAAATGCACATTTGTTCCATCCTTCACTTATGCATTGCATTCGCTGAGCACTTGCTGAGCACCTACTGTGTACCTAGAAACACTACAGGCTCAGCAGAGCATGATGGGGACGTTAGGATGATTGCAAGCCTAGATGAAGAGATAGGCCATGGACAGACGTGCCCTGACAAAGAACAACAAGCAGGGCACTAAAACTCAGGAGCCAAGAAGGACACAAAGCCACTCTCCTGAAAGACTGCCTTGCTCACACACTCACACACAACCTGCCCTCCCGCCATCCCTGCCCCGCATTGCACAGGAAGACCTGAGCCATTTCCCCTGGGCTGCTCCATCCCCAGCATGGAATGCAGACTCCTCCACCCCTGATATTCCCCCACCAGCTGGGCAGCAGTCCAGAACCAGTAACCAGAGGCCACCCTGCAGGACCTGTGCACCATGCAGGCCCCCAGCACATGCAGACACACACATGCAGGTACATGCAGGCATCCCAGAATGTGTATGAACCCTGGTGTTGTGGGGAGAGAGAGTAGGGCAAACTCCCAGGGCGGCTTAGCTTCCAGTAAGGATGGATGGGTGGATGGGCAGGTGGGAGTATGAAGAGGGGAGACTGGGAAGCATAGGAGCTTTTACCTCCCTACAGGTAGATGCTCCTAGGGTTCCCCAGTGGGCCCAATTACAGATCAACACTGCCTTGTCCTCTGATGACAACAGGCGAGTCTCAGTTCCCTCTGCAAAAATAGTACCCACCTCACATGTGAGCATGTGTGAAATGAGACGTGACACACCAAGCACAGGGCCCCCACATAGACGGGGAACCACAGATGAAGTGCCCCTCCTCACCTTGTGAAATGAAGGTGACGAATGGATAGGCAGCTACCTCTGTATGGTCTCAGCAGAAATCAGTCTCCTGCCCCACCCCCCCATCCCCCTCCATCTTCACTATCCATACAGGAGCTTGGGGGCTTAACTGGAGAGTGCCTCTCCATCACTCCACCCTCTTCACCTTGAATCATACATTCATCCTTCATCCTCTCTCTCTCTCTTTTTTTTTTGTTTGATTTTTTGTTTGTTTGTTTGTTTTTTGATGAAGTCTCGCTCTGTCACCTAGGCTGGAGTGCAGTGGCATGATCTCAGCTCACTGCAACCTCCACCTCCCGGGTTCAAGCGATTCTCCTGCCTCAGCCTCCTGAGTAACTGGGATTACAGGCACGCGCCACCACGTCTGGCTAATTTTTGTATTTTTAGTAGAGATGGGGTTTCACCATGTTGGTCAGTCTGGTCTCAAACTCCTGACCTCGTGATCTGACTGCCTTGGCCTCCCAAAGTGCTGGGATTACAGGCGTGAGCCACCGCGCCAGTCCCATCCTTTCTCTTAATCAGTCTTGTAGGGTGCCTGTTATGACCAGGAATGATTCAAGATATTGGGATTGAAAGAAGAATGGGGTTCAATGGTTCACATGGATAGATAGACTAATAATTGTGTTTGAGTCTTATGATGGTCTACAGGCAAAGGAACACAGCAGCATAGGGATGGGGAAGGCAGGGAAGGCCTGTAAGGAGGAAGTCACAGAGGAGATAAACGAGCAAGGGCCGCCCAGGCTGAGGATAGTCCAGATAAGCAGCATGTGCAAAGGCACCAAGGCACAAAAGTACACAGAGTATTTGTCGCGGGAGATTGAGCAATATGGCATACTTGGGGTATCAGCTGTAGTAGTGTGCCTGTGCATCTGAGTGTCTGTATTTACAGGGATGGGGAGCCGCTGCAGGGTGAGAGATGAAGTTAGAAAAGTAGACCATGGTTGAACTGTGAAGCCCATGGTCAGCCAGGCCAAGAAAGCTGAACTTCAACCTGTGGATAGCAAAGAACTACTGGAGGTAGTCCAGCATGGGGATGGCATGGACGCATATCACAGCAGCATCAATTAGGCTCCAGCTATCGCAAGCACAGTGCTAGCCTCCTCCAGATGCAGGAGGCTCTCCTTGGCTAGCTCTGATGATAAATGGGTCTAATGAGGTATTTTCCTCTTTGATTCATGCAACTATTCCTGGAGAAAAGGCTAGCTTTGGAGCAATTTTTCCTCTCTGAAGAGCCAGCTTGGCTGGCTAACTGCAAAGGCAAGAGGAGGGGATCCTACACCATCACTAGCCCCCCCACAGCCAGGGATACTGGGAGCAGCACTTAGTAACCCTTCAGAACCTCCTTATAAGCCTCCCGGTTCTCCCTCTGAGGATTTGAGAAGAACCTGAGAATGGGTAATGGTGGAAGTGACAGGCACCACAGAGAAAGAAAAAAGAGGGAAATCCTTTCAGGCTGGACAAGGATTTAGAACTGCATTTCAGTGGATGAAGAAAGGCGATTTGGGTGGTGGCAGCCACCTTGCAGCTTCCAAACTCTGCTCAAAGCCTCTTGCCCTGCTTGCAGCGGGAAAGGGTCTCTCTTCCTTTCCACCTCTTCTCTCTCCTCCCTCCCATCCCTCCTTCCCAGCTCCTCTCCAGAAAGGTTTATGGAGAAGACTCCAAATAGCCCCCTCTCCTGCAGGCATAGTCACACCAACTGAAAGGAGATTTAATTAGCAAAATCTCGTTAGGCAAACGAAATTATCCGTAAGACAATACTCTTCTGGACAGGGGGTATGATTAAACAAAACCATTAATTGAGAGAGTCGCCTTGGCAGCTCCCTGATGCGTTCATCTCTGGGCCAGCTCCACTCGGCCTCCTTGGGCCAGGGGAACAGACTCTTTGCCTCCTCCCCTGCCCGGTCCACCCCCTCCCCACTCCATCTCACTCTTCCAGGGTGCCTCCAGTTGGGGCTGCAGACCTCGGCATCTCATCAATCGGCCTCTCTGCCGCCAGATTCCTGCTAAAGTGCCTTGATTGCATAATGTCTATTTGCATAATGTAAATTGCAATCTCCTAGCTCAGGAGGCAGGAATCACAGAACAGCCATTATTTTTTACCACTCCACAAAAATTCTACATTTAGAAAGCAGATTTGCAGTTCGGAAAGCCTGAATCTGAATCCTCCAGAAACGCCATTAAATCACACCAATTAAGCCGGACCAACGAAAAGCCCCTGTCACTGCTCTCTGCACACTCAAGGACTACCAGCCTAGATGGAGGCCATGAGAACCTGGAGGCTGGGGCCAGGGAGCTGGCTGCAAAGCCGGAAGAGGCAGGAAATTCTATCTTATAAACCTTAGCACACACCCTTCGAGCATAGGTTCCCATCAAGATCTGGTCGAGCGGGGTGGATCGAGTCTGTTGTTTTTACGCTCATTGCCTGATTTCTTGTGGGCACACTGTCTGACTGTCTGTAGATGCAATCTATGGAGGAAAGAGTATGTGAAGAAGAAACCTCCACCTTTCGCAAAGGTAATGGGAAAATCCAAAGTGTTTCACATGGGGTAAAACATCCACCCTTTTAGTGGTTCTTTAATGACTTTTTCTCTCTCCTTTCAAGTCCCCTCCAGCCACTGAAATAAACAATGAAGACAAACCCTACTCAGGCCAGGCTGGGCAGGCTGGATTCTGAGCTGTTTTTGAGAGCTGTTTCCTTAGGGGTCACTGGGGTGAGGGGTGAGTTACAAGGTCTCTGGAAAGGGGGCATTCCCTTGGACCGCCAGCCAGGATTCTAGCTTCTCTGCAGCGGTATACCTGGCTAGTGCTTTGCCTCTTTATTGCTCATTCAATATTCATTTGTCAAAGGGCAAGACGCTAATGTGTATTATTAAAATATCAATAGTTTATGAGTGAACTTTTATGGAGAGTACAGTTAAAGGCAAGATTCTTGACCGTCTCTGTCAGAAGCAATGGAAAGGAATAGCCTTTCTTTCCAACTCCACCTTTTATTTATTTACTGGGCAAGTGAATGGCTGGAGCCTTAGTGAGTACCTATTGTATGCCAAGAATGGCTCTAGGTACGTGCACATGCTGGACTGCAGTGAGTCCTCACAGCAGTCCTGGGAAGTATATACAACCCCATTTCCATTCCAGAGATGAGGAAGCCAAAGGCCAAAGAGATGTGCCCAGGATCACAGCGGTGCTAAGGCTGGGCTTCAAATCTGATCTTTGTACTTCAAATCCAACATTCTTCTCCCAAGCTGCAGCCTCGAAAATCTAAATGACCTTTATGTTTGTATCCATCTGTTTCCTTCATGTGCCCAAATTAAATGTTAGTTTCCTGACCTAAGTTTCACAAAAGGGGAGAGAACAGGAAATCATTCCATACTTTCACCTAGACTCACCTCCATGAAGTAGGCCCGCTTAGATATATCTAAGCAAGTTCCCAAAATCTTATCTGCACATTTAGAATCTTAGAAATGATGGTAGCACTGGGGATGATGCCATCAGACATTTCCATTTACAGAGGAGTCAACCAAGTGTCATACAAGAAAATAGTGTAAGTCTCAAGTTGAATTTCAATTATGTTACTTTCTAGGGTATTCCTCTTGCTCTCTAAGCCTCCTCTCCTCTTCTGTAATAGAGATAATAATAGCATCCCATAACATAGTGTGAAGGTTCAGTGAGAAAACGCACCCTAAGTGCTTAGCATAATGCCTAGCATGTAGTAAGTGCCCAATAAGTGGAAGAATCCAAGACTCTCCCTCCAAACTCCAGCACTTTTTATCAAGACCAAGTCCACTCACCCCTCTCGTCCCTGCCCCCTCCCCTTTGGTGTTAGCCATTCTTAGCTCTCAGCCCTTTGGGGATACGGGCTGGTTGTTTCTACTCTTTGGTTCCTTGGGCTTTTTTTCTATCCCCTTAAGTCACAACAAGGCACCCAAGACACTCAAATCCTCTTCCAGGATTTAGCTGCATCCAGGTCAGAAAAATGGCAAAGGAAAGAGACTATAGTTCTTGAAGGGCACAGTGTCCTCAGGACATAGTATGTGGCAGAGGGGAAGGAAGGAGAGCAGGGGACGTGGGGTCAGGGAAGAAGGTCCGCCCAGAATTCCCCAGCTACAGCACAGCCCCTTGTAGCATCTTAAATCCTAATCTTTGTGTGAAACCTATCCCAGCTTAGAAGTCCATGGGGATGGAGGTCCAGGGAGCCCTGGATGTGAATGAAGGTCTTAAGGCTTGTGGAGTCCTAGCTCACAGTCTAGGACTCCTCCAGACCTGACACTTGAAGCTGTGGGTTTCCGCTGAGATGGACCCTGAGGTTGAAGTTTCTGCTAGCTGCAGGATCTACTAACACCAGCATGGCCTGCCCAGGAAGGAATCCTTGCCTGGCCTCTGAGGGCCCTTTCGACTCAAACATTCTGTGAATTAAGGGACAGTTTAATTTATCTAAGGCAGGGGGTTCTTTAGCCTGTCTTTCTAGGGAGAACAAATCACCCCCAAAGAAGGGTTCTTTTTATTCTTTCTGGGAAATAGATGAGGCTGTGCTGTCCCAGACCACCAACTTGATGAGTACCAATTGTGGTAGACTGTATTCTCTAAAGACAACTGCAACAAGATACATCCCTATTCCTCATCCTGTTCTTTCAAGTGATGTTGATACTCCTTGGAGAGATGGAGAAGGGGGTTATTTATGTTCCCTTCTCTTAAACCTAGGTGGACCTTTGCAACTGCCCCAGTTGAGAGAATGCAGTGGCCATGATGCTGCCTGCCTTTGAAGGGCAGGTAATAAAAGGCAATACAGCTTCCACTTGGCTTTTGCTATCTCTTAGATGCTCACCCTTGGAATCAAGCCGCCATATTGTGAGGAAGCTCAGGCTACATGGAGCTGTCACATGGGTCTGGCCAAGACAGTCCAGCCAACCTCTCAGCCAACAGCTAGCATCAAAGCCCAGAATGATGAGGGAGCAAGCCTTTGGATGATTCCAGCATCTGGCTTTTGAGCTGCCCCCACTGAGATTCCATGGTGGCACCTGGTGGCACAGAGACAAGCTGCCCCACCACACCCTTTCTGAATTCCTGACCTGAAGAATAAATGATGTTAAGCCATTCTGTTATGGGTGATTTGTTACATAGCCTAGAAATGGGACACAACTGGAATTAACTTGGGCTATTTGCTGTTTCCCTCTCAAATCCAGCCCTCACTGGCCCTGTCTCTGAAACTTCAGACTTTTAGACCCTTCCCTCCTCAACTAGGCCCTATCACCCTGAGCCTGCCTCCCCCTCTCCTCTTTTTCCTTTCCCTCCAAAAGGCAGGTTCCCCATGCCTGAGGCCACCCTGGTAAACCACTCCCTGCAAGGTCATTTGAATCTTTCCATTTCAGAGGCCTGGGACCTGAAGAAACCTGTGTTTGCTGCTTCCTCTCTGTAGGCCCAAGGCTGTGTCCCTGCCAGGGAGCTGTCCTGGGTGTGGTGGCCAGAGCCAAGGTGCCCGGCTTCCCTCAGAGATCAGCGGGGGTGGGGGGGGGGGTGGGGATGCGCAGGCCTATTTCCCCCCACGCTCTCAGCTCTCATTAAGGTTCACGCTCAGCTTGCTCCTCATACTTGACTTATGAGGTCCCTCTAACCTCCGATGCGAGGAGACATCGATTCTCACAAAGGTCATTATCTTCTAGTCTGCCCCTCCACCCACCCCCACCCCACCTCCTAGGCAGGCTTTCCTGGAACAGGATGGAGGGAGGTACCCTTCCCCTCAACCCCCCAGCCTGGAGATCCGACTGCTCCTGAGCAGGGCTGCAGAGGAAGTGCCCTGGGAGCCCAGGCCCGTCAATCACAGAGGCGACCGGTGCTGAATCGCAGGCCATTAGGCGGGAGGGCCGGCGCCCTGCTCACTCACCGGGCAGCCATCGGCAGGATGTTAGCCGATCGCAGGGCGGCCATTCTTATGATTTATTCAAATACTCATTACAGTCAATCTATTTTTACACAGAGGTGAAGATGTGCGCTGATAATTGTTAATCATTTATAATTCCATGGACTGGTTGGAAGCCAATGTACTATCAAAGTCACAGCAGCAACAGCTCAGCCTCAGGTAGCCCCATAAGCAGCGTCGGGAAACTATGCCTGCCCAGGGCAACTCAGTCATCCAGGTAACACTTACTAAAGAGCGACTAGGCTGACGGTGCAGTGGGCAGACTGAGAAGTAGGAATCCCAGACTTTACCCCCCAGGAGCTCACGGCCTTGCTGGAGAGGGCATGGTAATGTGACAGCCAGAGGTGGGGACAGACACAGGGGACACAGGCAGGGGCAGCGTGTGTGAATGCTGCAGAATTTCAGAAGGGGAAGAGATCGCTTCCAGCTGGCATTACCAAGGAAGGCTCCATGGAGCAGGCTGGACTTAGGCCGGGTCCCACAGGTGGGTAGACTTTTGCCAAGTGGGGAGAACCAATATGAGCAAATAAGCCTAAGTAAGAGGTCAAGCTATTACTGGGCTGATGGAAGGGAAGCGGTCAGCAGCATTTCCTTTTTCCTCCCTCATGCCTCCCCAGAAATAACCAGATGTAAAAGCAAGTGCAGGCTATAAACTTGGCCCAGTTTAAGAACTGATGTTGCCACTTCCTCCTCTCGCTGCCTCCCAGGCTTAGCCCACAGGCGATAGTGGCTGGGGTCTGGGTTGGCCTTGCAGACTCAAGAGCTTCCTTCTCCGGCACTCATGACACATGTAACACATCAAGTCCACCTTAATGCACAATCAATATAGTCTAATTAAATAGGATGTCATATTACAGGGCCTCTTTGTCACATTCAGACATAATCTAATTAGAATTCCACTGTATTTTACATTCTGACTAGCTCTTTGTTGAGTGTTTCTCTTGCACAATGCATGGCTGTTAAAGATCAGGTTCAGGGCTGGTCTTTAACCCCTAACCTTATTGAGTCAGCATGGAAAACGCCAATCAAAGTTACTTACAGTTCACAGCCCCTTTTCTAGTGAGCAGCATGGAGGATAGAAAGCCTCAGAAGTCCTGCTCCAGACTTCACCTGCCAATGAAAGAAAACATCTTTATAGACTGTGTAAGATGCTGCAGAAGTGAAAGCCAGGGTGGGGAAGGGGGTAAACCCAGAGGTGGGTATGGCTCAGGAAAAAGGCCAGGGCTGGCAGCCAGGTGCCCACAGTGCTGAGTGAGAAAGCTTCCTAGCAAGAGACTCCTTGTGCAAAACCATTATTGTTTAGAGACCTAATCAGGGCAGAGCGAGAGGTTCATGCCCTCCTCTACCTGCTTGATGCCTCCATTTCATAGGACTTGTATTCCCCTTCCCTATAGGACTACCAGAGGAGAAAAAAGGCTCATGGTTGTCAAGTGCCCTGAGCTGACCAAGGTAATAATCATTTACTGGTGCCTCCTACCTACTGGAAGACCCCATGAAGGGGAACAGAGCAGCAGGGCCCCTGTGAAACTTTGCAATCTAGACAGGGAAGGCTGCAAAAGGCGAGCAAACAACACTGATCCTGTTGTCTACCGCAGGAATATGGAAGTCTTGCTGCAGATGAGAACTTGCAAGTAAAGGTGAAGAGTCCAATTGGGCAGGAAGAAAAATGTGCACAGAGAAGAATGATGGGGCAGGACTGGAAAGATAAAAAAACTGCCTGCTTTTAATTCTGTTTCTGGGAAAAAACAATTTTGTAAAAATAAAAACAGTCAACACATATGTATCAGTTGTCTGCTCTGTGATCTACACATGCTGTCCTGTTATACAAGCACTGCCTCCACATTGCTGGGGAAGGGAGATCACCCATATACAAGAACTCCCAATAAGGCCAGACTGTATATGAAGTTGTGCTAAAGTGTGCAGAAGTGATGCCTATTCTCTCTCCACAGAGACACAAAGTCTGCAAGAGTTGTGGCACTCAAGGGAGTTTTCATGAGGAGGTGGAATTTGAATGGGATCTTGGTGGACTGGACAGACAAGAATTGGCTGGTGGGAGGAAGGGAGAGGGCATTCCAAAGAAGGGGGCTATCTGAGCAAGAGCCAAGATGCAGAAGAGCATGGAGGGTCCTGGGATGACACAGAGACTGGTCTGCCTGAAAGACACTAGAGGAAAGACTAGTGCCAGCTCAGCAAGGTAGGGCCAGAGCATCCAGGGATTTCGGTGTCAGGCAATAGAGGGCAGGCTAGCCTGTGGGATCACAGAGACACTGAAGGTTGTTCAAAAAGGACTTGACATAATGTAAACCCTCACATGTCCCTGCCATCTTTAGTACTTTCCCTTTAATTAAGACAAGCAAGCCTTTTTGGAAGGTGGAATTTCAGTTAGAAGATTCAGGCATGGGGTGTAGTGAGATGTGCTGAGGAAATCAAATTTTCTCTCTTGTTCATGATGACTTCCTTGAGGCAAAGGCATTTCCTCAGGGGCTGTCTCCTTACACCTGCATGATCAAGGCTCATGGCTCATGGAGGTGCCTCAGAGGCGGAACCAGACCACTGGACTACAAACCATCGAGGAAATGGACCATGTCTTATGCATCTTTATATCCCCAGAACCTAGCAGAGTGCCCAGCCTGTGCTGGGTTCTCAGTAAATATCTGCTGAAATGTTGAATGGTGGACTCTCATCATTCCAACCAGAGTCCACCACCAGCAGCTCAGAACCAACCCTTGGCTGGCAATGGGTTCCAACTTGTGTTATTCTAAACTACTTACATATTACTACTGAGCATGATATGAACTTGGCACATGAAATCTCTAGATTAAATTACATGGAGCTGTATGCTCTATCCCTGCCCTCTGGGACTGTCTGTCTGAGACACCTGTGACTTGAAAGAAGATATAGCCGACTTTCCAGGTGCACATGATGCAAAGCTGAGAAAAGCAGCTACTGTGCTGGAGGGATAGATTCAAGATTGTTATAAAACTTTTAGCAGGCTGAAAGAACAGGCCAAAAGTTAAAAGTTCATTTTTCCTTTACCGGTTTTTATTTCTTGCCCAATAACATCATGACAACTGCAAATGAAATAATTTTGAAAACAAAGAAAAAATGCCCACAATCTCATTACTCTAAACCATCAAATTAGTATATCCTACATCCACATGCAAACCCACTTTTTTTTCACAGACTCTTGTAGAAAAGATTTGACAGGAATATATATACCAAATCCCACTCTTACATTAAAAAGTATTGCAAAAACAACAAACAAAACAAACAAACAAAAAACAGAATGGGATGACCCAGTTTGGAAAAAAAAAAAAAAAAGACTTGGACTATTTGATTTAAATCCAAGCTCAAAATGAGCCCAGGATATGATATTGTTGCCAAACTCACTAAATGTGATCATAGGTTGCAGTAATAGCCATATGGTATCCAGCTGAGGGTTGAATGATCTCCTCCATTCTGAACTTACCAGTTCGTATTAGTTCTATATGTAGTTTCAGCATCATATTTTAGGAACTTTGACAATGATGAATAGAAAAGAGAGGAGAGAGAAGATGTCTAGTGGTTAAATTGTGGGTTAGAAGTCTAGTGGTTCAAAGGGTAGGCTCTGGAATCACACTGGATAGGTTTCGATTCTGGCTTGACCATGGGCAAGTTACTTAATGTCCCCGTGCCTGTTTTTCATCTATAAGATAGGGCTAATGCTAACTCCTCCTCTGAGGGTGGTGGTGAGGATGAATGACTTAATATACCGAAAGGTTCTTAGAACACTGCCTTACACAAAATAAGCACTCGCTGAATGTTAGCTATCTTTGCTGTTGTGGCTGTTTTCAGTATTATTAGGAGGCTATGAGGCAGAAGATATGGTAGAAAAAACTAGACATGTATCTTCCTTGTCTCTTTCTAAAATTATCCACTGGTCCTTGCTCTAGTGACTAAAGCAATACAATCCTTCTCCCACATGGTAGTCCTCCAAATATTTGAAGAAACTATGTGAGACGGGGACTGTGTTGCTCTAGATGATAGGATTAGGACTAACTTTAGATGTTAGCGGAAGCCAATCTGCAGTTCAACATAAGAAAGAATTCTCTGGCAATGAGAACCATCCAGAAATGAGCGAGGCTTCCTTGGAAGGTAGTGAACTCCCAACACTGAGAGGAGAATCCTGCACTGGGTGAGAAACTGCTCAAAGCATGTTTCCCTGATTTGGGTTTCAGCCATCAGTAAAGTGTTGAACAGCATTCGAAGGCTGATAGTGTTGACAAACTTGTATTTTGATAAAACATTAATAGTGTCTTCTCTCACCATCAATTCATGAAATAATTCATCTCCCCCAAAATAAAGAGTGCAAAAATCTCGCAATAAAGGGCCATCTTTTGAGAAACAGAGCATCATTTTCTCTCTCTCTCTCTACACACACACACACACACACACACACACACACACACACACACCTGTGTGTGTATGCACATGCAGTCTCTACACACTGTACTTATGTTTCACTCATCAGTATGCACCACTGAAAAAATCTTCCTGGACTGGCACTACCCCATGGATGCCTGTTGGGGAACCATCCATGTGCCTGATGTTTTAGGGCCTTCCAAAGCCAGCTGTCTGTGATCCTAGCAGGCAAATAATCATGGCAAAGGCTTTCAGCCATGCAATAATCAACCAGAATTTGAACTCAGGCTTGTCTTATTCATCATGAAAATAAAATAGAATCATAAATGAGATTGGCGATTCACATTTATAGATATGAGGGAATTTATGAAATGGTAAACGAGGAGGGAGTTGAATGGTCATGCTTATTTGGAAAACAGGCGGGGAGAGGGATAGAAGAAAGCTTCCCATAGGAGGTAGCATGATAGAACTTGTCTCTGCATCCTCAAGGATAGCTGTGCAGGCATCTATGACACATACCCAGGTAAAGAGGAAGATGAGCTGGGGGTTTAGCAAAGCCATAGGTCTGACACAGAGAGCACGAGACCGAGCGGTCAGCCAGACATGGGTTCATGCCCTGACTCTGTTATTAACTTACTGTTTGATCTTGGACAAGGAACTTTAATCACTGTATGCCTCAGTTTCCTCATCTGCAAAGTGATAGAGTTAAACTACTAGACCTTTAAAATAAAACTCCATCTGACAATCTCTGAGGTTGCCCAAACCAATCCTCCAGGGAGGGCGCTAAGTCTCTTGCTAGCACGGTGTATCATTGAGGTTAAGAGTAAAGATGCTGGAGTCAAACAGTTTCAGGTTTAAGCCAGGGCCCATCATTTACCTAACCTTAGCTTCTATGAACCTCAATTTTCTCATCTTTAAAAGCCTGCTAACAGTAGCACCTTTAAATGAGATGGTTCATGTACCATCTCATTTGTGCAATGCCTAGGACATATTAATAACTTAATTAAAAAATGGCTGCAACAGAATAGGAAAAAGAGAGGCAAATCCAGAAGACTGAGGACTTCTGCATTCATCCTGCTGCCCATGACAAGTTTTCCTATTCTTGCCCAAGCCAGACCTTGGGGATTAGGACCAAATTGTGACAACTCCTTCTTGAACACTAAGAGTCTCTCTGGATGCTCCTGTCCTCTGCGAAGCCCTCCGTAGGCCTATAAGCCAAGCTTCCAGAAGAGAAACAAAACTTTGGTGGAAAAATCTGATTGAGATAGGCCATTCCAGGAGCAAACACCTGATGGACCACTCGTCCCTCCAACAGCGTATCCACAGCTCCCACCATATCTCACTGAGTCCCTGCTCTGTTCCACCCATGCACCCTCATCACCTGATAATGTTTTGCAGTTGCTTACACTTGTTCCATGAGGTTGTCAGTCAGGCACTGTGACCCCTGACCAGCAGGCTCTAAATGACACAATAGCTGTGTAATTAAATAGATATAATTACCTAGTGCTAACTTGTTGGCTCTGAGACTCTTATGCATCCAGCACTGAGGGTACTGCACAGACTTCCTCAAAGCCCACTGGGCCTGGATGCTAATTCCACACTAGTCCTCAGCCCCCTGGGCCACAGGCAGTGCTGGGCACCCAGTTGCAAAGGACCTGGAGAGGGTTCCTCTGTGACACTCCTCAGGCCCTGCCCAGGCCAAGCCTCGACTCTTGGGCCTGGACCTGTCAGTATAGGTATGCATATGAAGTTATCTTAGGAATGTTGGCACTGGTGGGTTAACCCTAATATTTATCCCATATGGGAGAAAGAACTGGACATACTTATGACCTTTCTACACCGGACAGAAGCAAGCAATTTACCCTCCAAGCCTGGGATGGGAAGACTCACATACACTGGGTGGTGTGGGCTCACAGAGTGGCTTGGTCTCAGCAGAGGTAAACCCTCGAGCATGAGGGTGGGCCTGCTCACAAGCAAGCCTCCCTGGCCCCATGGACATTCTCTGTAGTGCCGAAACACCAAGACCCAAGACTTACTAATTCTCCCTCACAAGCATCGCTGCTCTTCTACCCATCCCATTGTCATTAACCCAACTCTCCTTGTCTCCAGCCTCACCCTGCTTTTGTGCATTCACCCTACCAACCCTGCCCTGGGAATCTTCCTAAAACACAATTTTCATCTGTCCATGTCTCCTTTAATACCCTTCCACGACTCCTTATTGACTGGCAGAGGTTGCCAACTAGCAGCCCCAAGGTTGACTCTTGCCTGTCCAGTGTTTTTATATCTGCCAACATCTAAACCTTGCAAAATTTCACATTGAGAAATCTGGATTCCTAACTTTTCTCCAGAAATTGTATGACCTAAACATGCCAATTCTGCATTTCCACATGTCGATCATTGGATGATGTAGAGTATCGGCCGTTTCCTTTTAAATGGGCACATGTCCTCCTGTTTGCCCCATAGAGAGAAGGCAGGTGTTGCCCCAGAAGTCTCCCCCGTCATGGGGCCGGGCACCTAGAGGCTGACTCATGCTGCCTGCTGAGCAGTATCAGGTTCAAGGTGATAGTGTGGGGGTGGTGGGGGTGTCACATTATGTTCTCAGCTGTGCCGTACTCAGCTGCAGGCTGGAGGAGGAGGGCCAGGAAATGCCAGCACCGCTCCCACGTGGACACACCAAGTGTCCCTCCCTCTCACCTGGGCAACTCCTCCACTCCTAGTCGGGAAAGAGCTGGGGAAAGGTCTTACTGCAGTTTCCCAGGAATGCCAGTGGCCAGAAGGCAGGTGCCGAAGGCTTCCCTTCATTGTGGGCACTTTCCCCACCCCCAACTCTGTAGCGGTTGCACCCCCTCCCTTTATTTCCATCCCATTCCTCCTATCAAAGCCCTAACAGCACATATTTTGTTAATTGTACAAACCTAATGGGGGAATGCATTGGCAAAAAAGGGTAATGACCATCAGACCAGCAATAAAACAAAATTAATGGCCCATAGGAAGAAATCATGTCCACTTAATCCTGGCTCTGAAACTCTAATAGAATAATGGAATACCAACCGAGGGTTTTTTCTCTCTATGCAGATTGCTTACACCATGTTAATCACTTGCAAAGCAGGCCACATACCACTCCGGCTCACATGACCCTCCAGGGAAGGTAGCAGACCAGAAACATTCAGTGCAAGGCTCGTTACTGACGTGCACCATGCAGCAACACCTTCCCTCCCTCCCCCAGGTGACTCTGGGACAGCCAGGGTGGGGTGGCATTGAGAGCCATCAGGTGTGGTGGGCCGGAAAGCAAGACACATAAGGCCTAGTAATAGCAAACATTTATTGAGTGCTTACTATGTGCCAGACTCTGGGCTTGCTGAGCCCCTTCTATGGACTACATGACTGCCACTCGTTTTCATCCTCCATAGCTGCATGGTGCAATAAGGTAGCCAATGGCCATGTGTGACTTTTAAAATTCAAATTCTTATTAATTAAAATGAAATGAAATGTAAAATTCAGTCCTCCTTCTCACTCACCACATTTCAAGTGCTCAACAGCACATGTAGCTAGTGGCTGTCATACCGGACGGCTCAGACGGAGCACGTTTCTGTCATTGTGGAAGGTTGTGCAGGACTGAGTTGCTCTAGAATGTTGAGGCTATTGTATCTTTTTTGTTTCACTGATTTTTAAGTAAACGAGGGGAGAGGAGAAGTACACTACCCAAGGTCATGCCATGCCACTGATACACGGCTGAGCTGGGTTCTAACCCTCGTCTAACCCAGCCTTGCTCCAGCCAGGACCAGCAGTGGAGGCAGCAGGGGGCCTCCTGAGCCTTTCAAGTCTGGTAGAAAGTCTCTTCTGTTCTCTGTGGCTCCTCCGGGGCTCTCTGAGAAAGTGCCTCTTGCGGCAGGTGCCACAGACCCAGTGAGGTCAGTAGTTGCTCAAATGGCTTTAATGAAGAAAATGAATATTGACTTAAGGGACAGCAGAAAATAATTAAGACACCTTAAAAACGTGCCTCCACTTTTTACATACTATATACCCAAAGGAAGCAAAAGTGGTGACTAAAGCAGATACTTGTACACTTGTGTTCATAGCAGCTTTATTCACAGCAGCCAAAAGTGGGAGCAACCTAGTATCCATCAACAGATGAGTGGACAGACACAATGTGGCATGCATGCATCTAAATCCAATGGAATATGATTCAGCCTTAAGAAGGAAGGAAATTCTCACACATGCTACAACACGGATGAACCTCGACGACACTATTCTAGGTGACGTAAGCCAGTCACAAAAAGACAAATACTGTATGACTCTACCTGTACAAGGTACTGAGAGTGTCAAACTCACAGAGATAGAAAGTAGACTAGTGGTTTCCAGAGGCTGAGGTGGAGGATGAGGGACTGGGGAGTTGTTGCTTACTGAGTATGGAGTTTCAGTTTTGCAAGAGGAAAGGCGTTCTGTGAATGGATGGCAGTGATGGTTGCACAACAGTGCGAATATACTTAATGTCATCAAACACTAAGGCAAATTACTGACATGCACCATCTAGCAACCCCTTCCCTCCCTCCCCCAGGTGACTCCAGGACAGCCAGCGCAGGGTGTCATTGAGAGCTATCAGGGGTGCTTAAAAATGTTTAAGATGGCAAATTTTATGTGATGTATGTTTTACCACAATTTAAAAATATGTATATATGCCACCATTAATGTCTCCCAATTTCTATCAAGAATAATAAAAAATAAAGAGCCTGAGATCTTTAGGAGTAGGGGAAGGAGCAGCTCATCAGTCCAAGGAGAGGATAAGGGAGCCAAGGCCTGACAGAGAGTGCAACGAACCCAGAGCCTCCCAGCCCCAGCGGGGAGAAGTCAGGGGAGAGGCTGCCAGGGAGGAGGGACTACGTTCCTGAGGATGGGGCGGATGGGCCAGCCTCCGACAGGGAAGGCAACTCCAGAAGGCTGATGCTGGAAAAATGAGCAATGATTTAGGATTTAGAAAAAAAAAAAAAGGCCTCATGAGGGTAGGCGAGGGGGCCACTTAGGAGTGTAGGAGAGTATCTGCGCTCCTAGTTGTACCGTCTAGGAGTACATCCACAGCAATAAAACGATAAGCAAGAAATCTAAAAGAAGAGGGGAATAGGAGAAACAGAAACAGATGAGAGGATTTGGGCACCTAATGTGATGCAGCAGTAATGGTTTGGCGTGTTGGAAGGGTGTAGACAGGATCTAGGAGATGGCCCTTGTCCTCATAGTGTTATGGCTCTGTGCACATTGCCCTAACTCTCTGGGCCTCAACTTCCTCATCTATTCAACCCAGTGGCTGTACCAGAGCAAGAAGAACCTTAAAGTGGTAGCAGTCCACAAATCCCTGAAAATTTTATCCAGAATAGTATTTGTGTGTAAGTTTTTCCGGGGAGAGGTTTACAGATTTCACCAAGATTTCAAGGCTGTCCACATCCCCTGAGAGGTTGAAAATCAGTGGAGAAGACACTCACTAGGCTCACATTCAGCCAGAGAGTCCTAAAATTCCAAGAAATCTTGGACCAGACACCAATAAATCTTTGGAGGGGTTCAATAAATCCAGATGTCTATTCCTGCCTTGCCTGCAACACAGACATATTGTAAAAATGAAATGAAATAATTACATACTTTGAAAAGTTAATATTACGTGTCTTGTGCAAGTAAACATTGCTGTTGTTGGTTCACAGGAAGCAAGAGAAATTCTGCAGCAGGCAGAAAGGAGGAGGCAAGATGCCACACCTCTGCTTTCCTGAACAAAGGCAGTATGATGAAGGGATATGGATGGGCCACACGTTGATCCCTGGGCTTTCCTCATTTGGTTGGAAATGAAGAGGCCTTTAATTCCCCTTGTGGAGAAGGGCCTAGCTCAGAGAAAAAAAGAAATACAGCCTACCCAGGAAGTGCAGCCCAGGGCAGAACACACGCATCTCTTTGTGCTAACAAGTCCTCATTTTGCATCCGACTTTACTTTGGAGGAAATTTTCAACTGTGTGACTGAGAAAAGTGACAGACTGAAGATGCATCAGGGGAAAACAGCACAGGCAGAGGACAGTATTTGGCATCAGAGAGCCAGCCCCAGACTGGAAACACTGCATAATGACTAAGCCAGGGTCGCCAGGCCAGAGGGGACATTGCTACCATGGGCTGTGCCCTCCAGGAGTAAGCCAGCCCAGAGGCAGTGGGTGGGGGAGCTGGAGTCTGGGGCAGCTCAGTGCAGAAGTCAGTGCTAGAAGTGAGAGGGATGGACCTGGGCAGACTCTTAGAGATCATCTATCTTGACCTCCGCATTTCACATTTGAAGAAACAGTTGAGAGTGGTGGAAACTTATCTAGAGAAGTCCAAGATTGGAAGCCATGCCAGTAATTCCCTTGATTCATTTACAAAATGGTCTAAGCATCAGACCCTTCACTAGGCTGGGAATCGATGATGAACAACGATTCCAGTTCCCTGCCCTCAAGGAGCCCACAGTCTAATGAGGGGACAGACAACCAGCTGACTAGGGAGTTAAGTATGATCCAGCAGCTATATAGGTCCTGCAGGGTGAGTTCTCCCCACCAGGCATTTCAGAACCTTCTATTAACTCCCCTTTGGGGCAGGTACATCCAGAAAGGGCCATGTTGGGGTAGGCCACACTTTCTCAGACCAGTGCTGGAGGGAGTAGAAAGAATTTCACTATCAAATCCAAGCCAAGCTAACAGTCATCGGCATCTCAGAAAAGGTGCCATCCAGGCAGCCATCCGAAGGCCGCTGGAGGGAGCACCCAGCCCCTGGGGGAGGGAGATGGTCCCCACTCCAGCAGGCCTGCCACAGGCCTCTCCAAAGGGCACCACGGCACTTCGCATTCATTATTCCCTAACTTGCCTCCGGGGGGCGGTCCTGAATATTGTTTCATAAATAACTTAACAGGGCTCCAGCTTGTTTCACTGAGGTTAGGCAGATGTGTACGGTGCTGGCTGATTATGAGGGAGTTTGGCTGTGCTGAATGGTTCTGGGATGCTGATTCTCTGCGGAGGGGTGGCTCAGTGGAGAAGACAGCCACGGCTGGTGTCCCCACCTGGATCTGGGATCACAGCAGGATGCTGAAAGAGCATTTGTTTCCAATTGTTCTTAGCCACTAATTTGGCTCCAGGGTATAACACCAATCTGAGAACAAACGGAGTAGGAAAACTGCCTTTCTGAGGGAGGCCTGATTTCACCATAAACAGGCGAGGGGCGGGAGATTTCCTGAGTTCACAGCATAGGCCTCGGCCTCCCAGGCAGGCAAGGCCGGCAGCTTCGATCTCCAACCCGGAGTCAGAGTCACCCTGACTGCACGGCCATCTGCCTGCCTCACCTGCACATGGCTCCTCCGAGGGGCTCAGCAGAGGACAGATTACTCTGATGGCAGGTAGATAAAATGGGATCCCTTGCTAGCAGTAACTACCCTGAACAATCTCTCTCCTGAGCAGCTGACAGTCTCCACCTGGCACCTGCCAGCCACAGAGCTTGCAGGTGGCACTGGCTGGATGGGCTGGCCTGGGCGACTCCCCAGGCACGGAGAGGCCGGGGAAGGCCCTGTTGAGGCAGGACTTGCTGGAAGAGCCCTCTATTGGGCTGCAGGAAGGTCTGCCTGAGACAGTCATCAGTAGAAGACACAAAGGCAGCTGTGTTTCTGGCGGACTGAAGAGCTAGCAGCGTCCAGGGGCAAAGGGGAAAAGCTGTGTGAGCAAGGCCGCAGCAGCCGCTGGCTTCTCAAGACTCATGTGCAAGATCGCCAGTAACAAGAGGCCCTTCTTGTTGCAAAATTGCCTTCTTGCGTCTTAAAATAACTGAATCAGCGAACTTTCAGTGTGACCCTCTTGAAAGCCAACTAGGAGATACCATGCCTTTACCAACCCTCGTGGCCTTCACTTACAGCCTCCCAGCGGCAATGTCATCATTTCTAAGCCAAAAATGCCTTCCTCACTAGCATGTGATTTAGCTATTCAATAGCTTCATAGATCCAACATAGTATAAAAATACTGGAGGAAAGAGGACGGTTTTTTTTTTTTTAAATCTTCTGGAAGTCAAAGTACATGCCACGAAATCTTTGCATTAAAGTTTATGAATCTTGTTCAAAAGGAAAACTCTTAGGCCCTTACTGACGGCTTCGTTACTCTGGTTTTATACATATTTCTAACAGACTAAGTTACCTGGTACCTTGAGCCTCAGCTGATTAGAAGTATTAAAAGAGAGCCGGGCGTGGTGGCTCACGCCTATAATCCCAACACTTTGGGAGGCCGAGGCAGGTGAATCACTTGAGTCCAAGAGTTTGACACTAACCTGGCCAACATGGCAAAACTCATCTTTACTAAAAATAGAAAAAGTTAGCTGGGCGTGGTGGCGGGTGCCTCTAATCCCAGCTGCTCAGGATGCTGAGGCAGGAGAATCACTTAAACCAGGGAGGCGGAGGTTGCAGTGAGCCAAGATTGAGCCATTGCATTCCAGCTTAGATGAGAGAGTAAGACTCTGTCTCAAAAAAAAAAAAAAAAAAAAAAAAAAGACTAAAAGAGGAAGAGTGTGGGCTTCCTCAGAAGGTAAACTGAGGCATGGAGGGTTGGCCAAGGAGAGAGCTAAAGGGCAAGTCAATGTGTCATTAAATGAGGCTCAATCATGTTCTGGATAATTTACTCAAGAAGACAGGGGGGATGTCCGCTTGTAATATTTACAACACCCTCAGGGTACTTGAAGACGCAAACCGTTAGCCATCCAGAAAATCCCAGATGAGAATCTTTCATGGTTCCAGGCTGCCGGGCTCTTCCTGTAGGTTGTCTGGTGTGTTCAGATACTGCTTGCATTCACTCCTAACTAGGCTCGTTCATTCACTCAACATTCATGGACTCCTCCAGTTGCTGGGTCACCCCAACAATGCAGAAAGCAAGATGAAAGATGAAAGCAGAGACACCCTTTGATGCAACACACACACACACACACACACACACACACACACACACACATACCAGGAGCACCTATTACACATTAGGTGCTTGACAGATGCACATTGTACAGATGTTAGAAAAGGCATCTGGAAAAAGCAGAGGCAAGCCAGTCAGACTGTTCTTTAACCCAGTGCCTAGGTACTTAGGTGAGAATTTTTGTGAGAAGGGGCTATAATCATTCAGGGTTCAAATAAAAATATCACATTATGAAAACATCAAACTGCTCCACCAAGAAAAACAAAAAGACAACATAGCCTCAACCCTGAAAAAAATGTGGAGAAGATCCCCCCCCAGTGCACCTCAGAAAAAGGTTGAAGGAAAGGCATCCGTGTCAGCCCCAGAAAAAAATCCCAACTGGAAGAGAGCAAGGAGTGTGGCTCAGGATGAGGAAGGACCCATCACCATGGCCCCAAGCCAGTTGTCACCCCTCTTTGGGCTCAGCTTCCTCATTCAGATGAGGAACAGTTTGGGGCCATCAGTGTCTGAAGTGCTTCTGGCTTCCAGGTCAACAGGTTCCCAGCTTTGTTCAAGGGCTGATTCTCCTTGCCCCCTGATTTATTTTCACTGCAGCTTTGAAAGGCATGATTCTCATCAACAGTTCCTCTCCAGGCACCAGCCAATCACCCAAAAATACGCATTTGATTTCTTCCTGTGTTAGGGCTCTGCCTCAGGTACCCGACCAGGTGACAGCAAGTGATTCTTCTTCCCCTCCCCAGCCGGGCAGGCAGTGGGCTGTAGGTCATGGCACTACTGTCATTTTGGGGACAGGAAGTTTTTATGAGACTCACAGTGGGTGGTCGGGGAGGAGGAGGGATTTCAACAATCTACCTTGAAGAATGCAGGTTAATAATTTATATGTGCATTTAAAAAAAAACCTACTGAAACAAATTGCATACAAATTGTGTGACAGTCGAAGGAAATGTGCCAATGTTGCTCAGTGAAGCGTAATAAATATATGCAGCCCATAATAACAAGTTACTTAAACTCAGGGCACTATATGATTTATTAATTGTTTTCTAATCCTTTCCAGCTACAACTAAAACCAAGAGTGTGGCTGTATCTCACATACTGACTTACACGCCTCCAACACTAAACAGTGTGGCTGCCATTAGCTCTCAGGTCCATTTTTCATTCTGGCCCCCAACTCTGCAGACAGGCCTGGAGCAGGGTGGGCTGCTTCGCGGACTGCTGTTCTCACCAAAGGAGGCAGATGTGCCCCAAACACACTGCACTTATCACATGGATGCCACACACTTCATGCTCATTTTGCCTAGAGGTCCCCTCACCTGGCTTCCCTTTCCCATCCACCTCTCCCACTGTCACCAGTACCAAGGTGCCGCTGGGTGGACACTAACCCCAGTAGAACATAGTCCACTGTCTCCTGGGATGCCCCAGTGCCAGGCTCACAGCCCCAGAGTCCACTCCAGCAGCAGTTGCAGAGCCAATTAGATGGTGAGAATTTTTGGGTTTTTTTTTTTTTTTTTTTTTAGACAGAGTCTCACTCTGTCACCCAGGCTGGAGAGCAGTGGCGCGATCTTGGCTCACTGCAACCTCCACCTCCCAGGTTCAAGCAATTCTCCTGCCTCTGCCTCCCAAGTAGCTGGGATTACAAGTGCCCGCCAATACATCCAGCTAATTTTTTGTATTTCTAGTACAGTCGGGGTTTCACCATGTTGGCCAGGCTGTGATTCACCCGCCTCAGCCTCTCAAAGTGCTGGGATTAGAATTAGAACAGAAATGGGAGCAGAACACAAAGTCCTGCCCTTTCTCGGGGACGCACTGACCCAGCAGCGAATGTAGGATTTCGCTGTTGTGTCTACCGGTTGGGCCTCCGCCCTGTCCCTAATGCTACAGATGCTGGCTTTGAAACTTTGGAGGAATGTCCCCTCTGCTTTTGTAGTCAGAAATACTGCTTCGGTGTATGGATGGATGGATGGGGAAATAAAACAAGGTCGGATCCTAGGCAAGGTGTGATGGGAGAATTGCAGAGACTGGGTTCAAGAGGTGAAATGATTCTCCAGGGCCGATTGACCCAGTGACCTGCCATTGTTTCCTTTTCCCCCAACATGCTTCTCTCTGGCCTTCCCATCTCACAATGGTGCCACCTTCCACCAGGTACCCACGTCTGGAGCCATCTCCGATGCTGCCTCTGCCTTCTCTGTCAATCCCACACCCAACCTGTGGGGATTCCATGCCTAAAAAAGACTTCTCAAATCTATCCCTTCTGTCTCCACTGCCACTGTATAATTTGGAGCCCAGGGATTGGAAATCAGCCGCTCTTGGCAGAACGCAGCCCCAGACATTTTGTGGGATTTGCACAGTGTTTTGTGTTGTGTTTTGTTTTGCTTTTAAAAAGGTAATATGGAACATGGCTCAAAAATCAAAAAGTGTAAGAAGGTAAACACTGCAATATTTCCCTCCCATTCCTGTCTCCCACCTGTCCAAGCAAATACAAATATAGATTCTTGTTTTTCCCTTTTTATACACACTTTTTTTGAAATTTGGTGGGTTATCTTTTTTCCTTTTTACACATATTTTGGAGATCTTTATCAGTACAAAGAAAACTTTCTCATTTCTCTTTTTAAATGAATAGTATTCCATTGTCAGGAAATTCCATCATTTAATAAATTGGTCTTCAACTGATGGATATTTGGGTTCTTTCCAATCTTTTGCTATTACAAATAATGTTACAAAGAAGGTACTTAGACATATGTCATTTCCTATAGGTACAAGAATGTCTTTAGGATCATTCCCCAACATGAAATTGTTGGGTCAAAGGCATATGATTTATCATTTTGATGATATTCGAAATGGCCCTTCAAAGGGGTTGTGCAGATTTACACCGTAAGACAGTCTGTTTCCCCAGGGCCTTGCCAATAGAATGCGATATCAATTTTTTTGGCTTTTTGCCCATTTAAAAGATAAATGAATAATGGTATTCCAGGACAGTTTTAATTTGCATTTCTCTTACCATGTGCAAGGTTGATCATGCTCTCATACATTAAAAGCTATTTGTATTTTCTTTTCTGTGAATAGTCTGTTCATATTCTTTGCCCATTATTTTTTCTATTGGGTTGTGTTTTTGTTGTTGTTAATTTTTAGGAGCTCTTCATATATTAGGGAGAATAGCCCTGTGATATGAGTTGTAAAAATTTTTCCGCAGGTTGTCATTTTCTCTTAGCTTTGCTTACAATTCTTTTTTTTTTTTTTGAGATAGAGTTTCGTTCTTGTTGCCCAGGCTGGAATGCAGTGGTGTGATCTTGGCTCACTGCAACCTCTGCTTCCCAGGTTCAAGAGATTCTCCTGCCTTAGCCTACAAAGTAGCTGGGATTACAGGTGTGCGCCACCACCTCCAGCTAATTTTTTTTGTATTATTAGTAAAGACAGGGTTTCACCATGTTAGCCAGGCTGGTCTGGAACTCCTAACCTCAGGTTATCTGCCTGCCTTGGCCTCCCTAAGTGCTGGGATTACAGGCAAGAGCCACCATGCCTGGGCTACTTATAATTTTTGATGGTAGTTTAAAAATTTTTAGTTTGAATGCTAACAGGTTGAGACCCAACACCCTCCCACTGGCTGCAGCCCCCACTGCTCCCTACAATTTTGCAGTTGACATGCTTTACCCTTTTTGATTGCCAGCCTGAACATGGGTGTGCTGCCTGGAACTGCCACTACCATCTTGTGACCCAGAGGAAAGCCAGTTGGAAAACAGAGCTAACATCCAGAGGATGACAAAGAACCTGGGTGCTTGTGGATGTCATGGAGCCCCTGAATTTCTCCAACCCTAGAGCAGTCCTGGTACTGAACTTCATAACACATAAGAAACTAAATGCCTCACTCTTTAAGCCTTTTGGGGTTGGATTTGCTGCTACTTACAGTCTAAGGCTTTCTAACTGATACACATCTTGACTGCTCTTCTTACAAAGGTCTGGTCCCCTCTAATCCATGCACACTGCTGCTCAGGCCAACATTCTAAAATATAAACCTGACAGTGCCACTCCCCATCTAAATACATGCACTAGCTCCCCATCTCCTGCAAGATACCATCCAAGTGCCTTAGCTCTCACCCTGTCCCTGCCTACACCTCCCAGCCTTGCTCACACCTCCGTGCTTTTGCTCAGCCTGTCCCTCCTGCCCTGAGTGCCCTTTTCTTCTTTCTGCTGTCTAATTCCCAGGACAGTCTATTCTGGCACCACCTCCTACCAGCAAATTTTGGAACAAGTTCCTGTCCCCGCCCCATCACTGCCATGCAGCACGCAGAGTCTTCTCTACGGCTGCACAAACCCCAGTGTCTATGCATGTTTTTACATGGCCGAGCCTCCATCCCACTCACTTCCCCATGAGTTCCTTGAAGGCAGGGACAAGGTCTTATTCACTTCTGCATCCCCAGTACCTAGCTCTGGGGCCAGCGTGAGGTGGTATTCATGGCATTTGCAAACCTGAATGGAGCTCCCCCCTTTCATCCTGTTTGTTCCCACAGATGCCCCCTCAGGCCTTCTGCATCCAGCTCCTCAGAACCAAAGCCTTCCCACCCAAGTCCACAACACTTTAAAGAGCAGCTAGAAGAAAGGCCCTATCTAAATCTGCCTGCTGTAAGAGGAGAAACAGATGACCTGTTGAATCACCAGATCAAGCAGGGCCATCTGTCTCTGCATGGGCTCATGCCAGGGTCCCCAGTGCTACAGCAAATCATCTAGTGCAACAGAAAGTTGAGGTTAGGAGCTGGGTTCCTAGCCACTTACTAGCTCATGAATTCAGACAAATTACTTAACCCCTCTTCAGTTCGGTTTCCTTATTTGTGATGGAGGAATCACGAGGCCGTTGTGAAGATGAAACGAGTATAATTATCTCACGTAGAAATTGCTCAGTAAATGATAGCTGTAATATTCCCCCTCCTAGGCTCAAAACCACCCCCTAGGTAAATGAGGAAAAGTCCATGCAAAGTAGACCCCAAACACTTCCCTAGGGTGGGTCTCTTTTCCAGCTCAAACAGCAGTATGGGGACCACACAGCAGAAATATATTCATGGGGCAATCACGCAGAGGAGAGAGCCGATGTGCACTGACACTTCCTGTGTTCCCGCCTGCGCTAGGTGGCTTCTACCTGTTTCCGTGCACATTCCCCACAACAACTCTGCAAGGAAGTATTTGTAGCTGGCCTTGCAGTGAGGCTTAGAGTTAACAACTGCCTAGTGTGAATGTCCATGGCCATGATCCTGGCTACGTAGAAGCGTGAAGATCTGAACCCAGCCCCACTGGGCTCCCGCCTGAGTTCTTTTCCTTGTCTCGTGTTGCCTGCAAACTACATGGAGTGAGAGCTGGTCTGGCAAATCTAGGACTTGTGATCCCTGCTGATTAAGCCTAATAAGGTGTCCAGAGAGGAGTGTGGAAGGAGAGAGATCCAGGAGTGGGAAAGGAGGGGGATGGAAGAGTGGAGAGAGAAGCTCCTAGAAAAGGCTTCTCTCATATCACCAGCGTGCTGTTGTCTGGAGGGTCGTGTGTTCACATGCGTGTGTGTGTGACTTCATGGGTGGGTGTTCATGCATGTGTGTGAGTGTGACTCTGTATGACTGGGTGTGACTTTGTGTGTGTGTGAGAGACTGCGTGTGTGTGTGTGTGTGTGTGTGTGTTTTGAGGGGATGGGGAGTCTTTCACAGCCTGGCCTCCTGCCTACTTTCACGCACATGCACATCCTGGCCATACCGAGCCTGAACATGCCCCAAGTGAACTCCACGTGTGGTCAACAGTGGGAGTCTTCACCTATTAATACGCCCTTAACAAGGCCCCCTGTTGCAGGCTGTTCAGGCCAGCCATGTGACCTCAGTGGTACCAGCTCTGTTACTAGCCCCTGACTGACCTGGCTAGACTGCTGAAGGGACAGTGGAGGGGAGGAGGGAAGAGGGGGGGAGGAGGGAAGAGGGGGGGAGGAGGGAAGAGGGGGGGAGGAGGGAAGAGGGGGGGAGGAGGGAAGAGGGGGGGAGGAGGGAAGAGGGGGGGAGGAGGGAAGAGGGGGGGAGGAGGGAAGAGGGAGGGAGGAAGCACCTTCAGAAATGCAGTGGGCTTCCCTGGACAGGCCTTCCCAAATCCAGAGCGCTGGGGCAGAGAGAACTCTGAGAAAGGCACCTCTGCCCGGGTGTCTCTCAGTTTTCACAGATGTCCAGAGCACAGGGGAAAACACACACCCCTTCTCATAGGAGCAACCCTTTTGAAGAAGAGAGAAAGGGGTGGGAAGGGAACGAGTGGAGAAGGGGCAGGCTGGGTTCTCAGCCTCGCTTCCTCCCCAGGCAGGTTTCTCAGGCCCCCTCAGCACCTGCAGGGACTCACCCCCCTACCAGGACTGCCCTGAGTTTATCTGTCCTCTTCCTGCTGGGTGGAGGCAAGAGCAACTTACCCCATCTGGCACTGTCTATGGGAAGGAAAACGGGGCTCAGAGAGGGGCCCAGGGACACAATGTGGCCTGTCAGGAGTAGACAGACTCGAAACCACAACTCGGACCCCTCCCTGCCTCAGTCCTCTGGCTACTCATGGCTCTGAAGTCCTCTGAGCCCTGGTAGACAACAGCTGTAGCTAAGGATTTTCTCCTTGAGCAGGACAAAAAGAGACAATCTCATGGGACCTGACCCAAGGTGAAAAATAGGTATCGTTGTTTAATGTAAAAACATCTCTGCAGCTAGGGTAAGCCTCATTTTCTGCATTCTTTAAAGCTTTTGAGGACCTAGTGTTCTGAAATCAATCTAGAGAAGCAATGAAGTTGGGCAATTCAAGTCAGCAGCAAGCATGGACTGCAAGGCCCTTCTTTAACCATTCCCTGGCTTCTCTGATGTTGGCAAAACCAGATGCAGAGAATAAATGACTGAGTGCTGTAAGTGACCACCTAGCCCTCAAGAAGAGGTAATCATCCAGTCCTCCTGGGGCCTTTGATGTCTTCAAAGACCCTTTCACTTCCAGCCTCTGCTTTTCACTTATGAGGGTAATGGGAAATAGTTAGTTTAGTTAGTTAGTTAGTTAGTTAGTTAATTTTGAGACAGAGTCTTGCTCTGTTGCCCAGGTTAGAGTGCAATGGCGTGATCTTGGCTCACTGCAACCTCTGCCTCCCACGTTCAAGTGATTCTCCTGCCTCAGCTTCCCGAGTAGCTGGGATTACTGGTGCATGCCACTACACCTGGCGAATTTTTGTATTTTTAGTAGAGCCGGGGTTTCGCCGTGTTGGTCAGGCTGGTCTTGAACTCCTGACCTCAGGTGATCCGCCCGCTTCAGCCTCCCAAAATGCTGGGATTACAGGCATGAGCCACCGCCCCCAGCATGGAAATAGCAGTTTATATCCTGGGCCTGCTCCTGCTTTTCTAGCTGAATGACCTTGGGCAAGTTATGCTCGTTTTACAGGCGAGAAAAGTAAGGCATGAAGGGATCTCAGGTTGGCCTGGGTCATGGAACTGTAACACACACAGTGCTGATTCTCCTAACTCACAGTCCTGAGCCCTCTTCATGGCCCCCGGCCTTTCTTTCAGCCATTCTAGCCTTGATTAGAAAACCAGTGATGACTGCGCTAACTCCCAAGCCCTGTCTTCCCGGTGGGGGAAGAACAGCCTTCTTGCAGCAAGCTGATATTTGGACAATCCGAGAGCCTCCCAACTGCTCCGGAAGACACCGCCTTCCCCTCCCAGGACCCAGCAACGCTGCCAAAACAAGAGGAGAAAGCTTCCAACAAAAGTTTGTTTTCATGGAGATTTTATGTCCTTTGCAGAGGCTCTCCCACCACAGATTTCTCTTTGTTGGAGCTTGCATTCAGAAGTCACCAGATACACAGCCCCTGACCCCGCAGGCCCTCGGGGGATCTCACGCCTTTATCTCTCCTCCCAGGCACACAGGCTGCCTGCTTCCCCACTCGAAAAGCCCTTTGAGCCACTATGGATAGAGAGGGGTTCTCGGAGTGGACAGAAGCCTTGGAGGGGCTGAGCTGTCCACATCAAGGTGGGGAGGGGAGGGAAGAGAGAGAAAAAGAGGAGGGTGGAGAGGGAAGGACTCTGTGTCTAAGGGTTGGCAAGGAGATGGAGAGGCTGCACCCCATCCCCTCCACCCCTCAGGCAGGGGCTGTGTTGCCTGATTGATGGTGCAGATGCTAACTAGGGGGTGCTGACAGCAGGACGCAGACCTCAGAGGCTGGCCCCAGGGTATGGCTCAGCTTGCACCTAGGCAGGGCCAGCCCAGGCAAAACTCAGAAGGGGATAAGATTTGTCTTAGGTGGAGGAGCCTTTCCTTTTTTCCCTTTTCAGGATCAGGATCCTCCCAGGTACGTAATTTAGACCTCTTACTCTGGCTGTCACTCTTAGCCAGGAAGAAAAGGGGCTGAGAGCACGAATCCATGCTCCAGAGCAACCCCTCCTGAGCAGGGCATTCAAAAGAGGCGGACAGAAAGGGAGTAAGAGCGAGAGCAAGAGCGAATCAGAAGAGGAAATGCTAGCTCTGAGGAACAAACTGGGAATGGTGGAATTTCACGTTCAAGGGTAGGTGGGGCTGGGAGGTGGCCGCTCATGGAGCCCACTTGGATGACAGCCTAGCTCTCTTCCAAGCCACCCTCCAAGAGGCGGGTCCTGACATGGGATGGCACAGCGTGGACATTGGGGCCAGGCAGAACTGGGTTTGATTCCCCAGAACTGGGTTTGATTCCCCTTGTGATCTTGGACAAGTGACATAACCTCTTTGGGTCCCATTCCTGTCATTTGCCCACATGGAGATAACATCTCCAGGTTTTGTGAGGAAGTGAGATAGCCGAGCCAAAAGGCCAAGCCAGGCACCTGGCATGCAGTAGGTGCTGGAAACCGCTCCCTGGCCCTCCTTCTGCGAGAACTGAGGTCGGGGTGGCACAGGCAGTCGTTGTCTTTACTTTCCACACACGTGGTTTGGGGCTTTTTTCCTCTGTGCGCACCATCTCACTCCCCTCCCAGAATTGCGGTAGAATTTGAAATATTCACATTTTAAGTGTTTTTTTTAACTTTTGGGCCAGGCACAGTGGCTCACACCTGTAATCCCAGCACTTTGGGAGGCCGTGGCGGGCAGATCACTTGAGCCCAAGAGTTCAAGACCAGCCTGGGCAACATAGGGAGGCCTTGTCTCTATAAAAATTACAAAAATTAGCTGGGCGTGGTGGCATGTGCCTGTAGTCCCAGCTACTCAGGAGGCTGAGGTGGGAGGATCACTTGATCCTAGGGGGCAGAGGCTTCAGTGAGCCCTGACTGTGCACTGTACTCCAGCCTGGGTGACAGAGTGAGAGATCCTGTCTCAAATAACAACAACAAAATATTTTGTCCTGAGGAGACAATGAGCACTGACAGTTTACAAAGCATTTTTCAAAACCAGCATCTTATTTGTTCCTCAAATGGTCTTATTCCCATTTAACAGATGAGGGAAGTGAGAGTCAGGGATCCAAAGCCATCCCATAGGTAAACAGCAAAGGTAAGATGAGAGCCAAGGCTTGTCTAATGTCTGATGCAGACACGAGCTCCACACTCTCTGCAAAGGGCAGGGAGAGGTGACAGATGTGAAGAAAGTTGGGGCTTAGACACAAAGGGATGCCACAAAGGATGACAGCATTTTGAAGATGGGGGAGAATAAAATTTTAGAGCCTGGATTTAAAAGCCAGGGGGCTGAAGGCATCTCAGAGGAGTGCCTGTGGGCCAAGGAGGCCGAGAGAGAGGACAACTTCACACAATTTCAGTAGTGAGGCTAGGAGTTCAGGGAAAATTGTCCTATTTCATCTCTGACCCAAAGATCTGGGGAAGAGAGCCCTGGGCCAGATGGTGGTGCAAGAGGCTACATATGGGGTAGACACGGAATCTGTTGAAGTCTTACTTCCCAGGTTGGCCTGGGCCAAGTCAAAGTGAGTTCTGAGCCTAGACCCTTAATTGCCATCTACCTACAAGATCTCCACCAAACAACTACACAAAGGATGTGGGAGCAACTAGGGAAGGCCGTTGGTCCTAACTGTAGAACCAGCCAAGAGGACCTCCAGCCTGGGGGCTGGCTCTATGGATCATGGATCCTGCCGTCTCTCCACAGGAACCACCAACAGCCCAGGGATATAAAAAGCCCAGCTGTGAAGTTCCTTTTCCCTCTCCTCTCTTCCCTCCCTGTTCAGTGTAGTCCCCTGGCAACACTGAGCTCTGACAGGCTCTTTAAGAATCCCCTCCTGGAATCGCTTGAACCCGGGAGGTGGAAGTTGCAGTGAGCCGTGATCGAGCCACTGCACTCCACCCTGGGCGACAGAGCAAGACTCCGTCTAAAAAAAAAAAAAAAAAGAATCCCCTCATATTCTCCTGTCCAGTGGTGACCTGTCAGGGCCACATCAGGTACAATGTCAGGTACAACCACACCTGGGTGGGAAGGAGAGGACCAGAAGGATTAGTCCTGGAGGACACTCCTGCCTGGAGATTTCCAGGGTCTCAAATCCACCATTACCAGCTCCAGAAATAATGCTCCCCTCTACCTCGTTCAGCACACATAAGACTGGTTACATGTTTCTAGACTGATCTCCTGCTTAACCAGCTGCAAAGGAACGCTTTCAAAGGGAAGATGAGGAATCCCTCCTGGGTCCAGAGAAGCTGTGAGTCTATATTGTGAAGCAATTTCAGACAGTCTCCTCTTGCTTTCAAATGTACTTAATCAACATGAAAAGGATTGCAAGGGCTGGAGCTCTTACAGGTAGAACGGAGAAGAATAATGCTCATAAATCATTTAGCATACAATCCAAACAGAGGTGTATTTTTTTTCTTAAAGGAAAAGGCAATGCCAAAGAAATAGAGCCATATAGGAAACCAAATACATCGTGACTTGTCCCCACATGTAGTGTGTCTCCAAGTAGGGCAGGGCAGCCTGTTTACATCATTGTCATCTGCAATCTGACCCTCAATACTGATTCTCCAGCTTGGCTTCCTCCCCGATTCCCAAAGCTCAGATCAGCAGAGGAGTCAGCACCAAGGAAGGACAACTGATAAAAACAGCTGCATTCCCACCTCCCCCTGCAGCCCAAAGCAGGCACCAGCTCTCTCCCGAGCAGCCGGCTCCACCCCGGGCAGCTGGGCCTGAGCTGGAAGCGGCAGGGACCAGGAAGGCAGGCCCAGAAGACCCAGGCTGCATTCTTCCAGGGCTCAGCTCAGAGAGGCCTTCCCTGACCACCCCAATAGAATAATGCCCAGGCCCCAGTCACTCTCTGCCAGAGACCTGCTTTGTTTTCCCTTCAAAGTAATTATCACTAGTTTACATTATATTATATAGATGTTTATTATATGTCTCCAACCAGGATCTAAAATTTATGAGGGCAGAATATTTACATGTGTGTCAACAGTTGTATTCCCAGCACCCAGAACAGCACCTGATACATAGTAGGTACTCAGTAAATATTTGTGGAATGAATGAATGACTGAACAAATAAAGGAATACATAAAAATACATCCTTCTCTCTCTTCCAGGTAATGTTCCAGATTGAGAAACCCTTGCCCACTCCAAAGTAGGAAGCTGCAGTTGGGAGTGAGAAGTCTGTTAGGGGTCTCTGCTTCTAATTGCCATTTTGACCCAGAGGAAGCTATCCCTGCTCACTAGCCTCACCCTCTCCATCTGCAGAATGGGAATCACTCCAGTGCAAGGAAGGAGAGGGAGGAATCAGGGGAACTGACGTTCACTGTCTTCTCCAAGTGCTGTGCACTGTGCTAGGCACCTGACCGACAAGCATCGTCTCATTCATTCCATACACAACTTTCGTTCAAGATTAACATTATTATTCACATTTTACAGATAAGGACACTGAGGCCCAGAAATAGAAAGTAACTCACTCAAACTTGCACATATAGATAGGAGATTTCGACCCAGATCCTGAAGCCACTTCTACACAACAGGACGCCCCAGTGCAGTTTATCCTTTTACCCCTGTAAAGAACACATCACTCCAGAAGAAAATTCAGACTCTGCCCAGTGGAATTTGAAGATCCTGAACTCTGCACTTTCCCAGAAGTAGGAGGCGGGACAGTGAGGGTGACAACTCGTCTTGGTGTGTCTGAAACTTTCCGGGTTTTAGCACCAAATTCCTGTGTTCCAGGAAACCCCTCAGTCCCAGGCGAACAGAAACAGTTGACCTCCCTAAGTGAATGCAGCCATAGCCAGAGACCCTGAAAACTCTGAACCAAACACCACGGGGTTTTCTCAGAGGGAGCACATTCTTCACATCTTCCCACAGGCACTGAAGGGAGGGCCTCGCTGTGCTGCACCCCGTGCACACATCATCCAACACTGCACCTGCACCCACATTTGTGCCCACAGCAGAGGGAAGAGCAGGAACCTTCAAGGCATCATTGCCTTCCTGTGCCCTGAATGCAGGCTTTGGCCTCAGAACAAGAAAAGCATGGGCTCCTTCCCTAAAGGGCAAGATGACATCCTCAAAGAGAGGGCAGCAGATTCCTGGAATTCCAGTCAGTGCAGCTTTGGTTTTAGACAGACTCCCTCCGACACAAAGAGCAAAATTCAGGACTGCCAATAAGTTCCTAAGAACCACTGGCCCATGGGATGCACACTCCAGGACTCCCAGATCAAAGGATTCAGAGGGAAAGGTCACCTCTGTGGGATCCTCTTTCTGCACAAGAAGCTGTCCTTCTATTCTCCAGCCAGAGGTTGGCGGAACCTTTACTGCATAGCTTCATTCTCCTGCTGCCAGAGAGATGACCTGTCCAGGGCTCAGTTCCCCACACCACCACTACCTTGCTTCACCTCCAGTGATGGTCAGCATGCATCCTGGTCCACCTCTGACCTCGAGCATGTGCTGATCTGGTCTTTCTTCTGGAACCAGCGATAAAATAAGAGCAATACCAGCCCAGAACTGCAGCAGAGACCAAGTGGAGGTGAGGGTGGGGGTGAAGAATGACACCAGGGTGGGTATAAGGGTTGCACAGGACACGACTCCCTCCTGCTTTTGAGGTTTCTATTTTCAGGGCCTTGGGAGAGGTGCCCTTTTGCCTCTTTGTTTTTCCACAATAAAGATGGCTCTGATCTATATCTTGCAGCCCTCCCTTGTCGTCATCCTCCTCCCCCTCCAGCCTGCCCCATCTATTACTGTGTTGTTGCTTTATGAATGTTCTTCAACTTTTTCATTTGTGTTTTCTGTAGTCATTGGTTCTGTGCCTTCTGAGTTTTCCTAATTTTCTTTCCTTCTTCCTCAGCATGCTATATCTTTAACCTCCCTCTTCTTTCCTACTACCCCAAAAGCAGAACCCTCCTTCTCCTTCCCAAGCTGACCCCACCTGGTCTCTGACCCTCCATCCCATAGTGATGCCCATCAATTGTGAGTGTGTGTGCACGCACATGTGTATGTGTGTGTACCTTCAATCTCCTACTTGGGCTACCGACCTTGATTTACAAACATACAAAGTCTACTCAGACCCATAGGCATTATACTGAAGTGGAAAGAACACTGGCCCAGCACGCAGGATCTCACCTGTGACACCTCTTGGCCCTGCCTATTTCAGAGACTTGGCTTCTTCACCTGTAAAGTGGATTTAAAGCCTCCCCACCCTGACTCCCTTAAGTGTTGTGAGGACTAGGTAAGACAAGAGATTTGAAGTGCTTTGTAATTCATAAGATGGATTTAAAGAATTATGTAATTTTTAAATTATTTTCTTAGCCCTCTGGAATTACATTCCTCCCATCTCTCTCTTCTCTTTCACCACCAAACTTGTGAAAGAGCGATTTGCGCTCACAGCTGCCACTTCCTCACTTCCCGTTCTCTCCTGAGACCCTGAAACCCAGATACTGGCCCCGCAACTCCAGTGCGGCTGCCATTGAGGTGGCCAGGTACTCCCATCCACCCAAGAAGTGACCATTTCTCAGTCACATCCCTCCTACACTCAATACGTCCACAGAATGCAGCACACATCCCCTCTCGCTCCCCAAACCTGCTCATCTTTGAGTCTTTACTATTTCTGTTTTTTTCCAACCACCCAAGCTGTACGAATCTTGGAATTCTTATTGATTTATCCCTCATGACCATTCAAACTCTCTCCTACCTCTCACTTTAACCTGCAAACAACCCAGACCGCACACGTTCCCACATAGGCACATTTTAAGCCCTAACTGGCCCAATTTCCACATATGTCTCTCATATTCACTTTCTCCTGTCCCATTACCAACATGCTTGCTAAATCCTTCATTACTTCTCACTCCCAGACCATCACATTAGTCTCCTAACTCACTCCTCTCTGCTCTGATCTGCCTTACACATTAGTGTCAGCAAGATTTTTTCTAGTGCAAAGTCTTCTCTTGTTACTCCTTATATCAAAAACTTGCAATGGCTCCTTGTGGGCTATGGAATAAAGTGCAAATTCCTACACCTGGCATAGAAAACCTCCCAAGACATGGTCCCAATCTAACTTTCCAGGCTCAACTTACAATCTACTGCTGTGCTGTGGTCACACTCCCAGTAAATTAGTGTATTTCAGGTCCCATGACTATGCTCTAAATTTACCTGCCTCAGGGCCTTTGCATATCCCTTCTATCTGCTGGAATGCCTGTTTTCCACTGATGCCTATTAGAACTCTACTCCTCCTTCAAGCCCAGCTCCAAAGTGATACTCATCCATGAATCATTCCCTGGTCACCCCAAGGAGAAGCAATGTTTCCTCATCCAAACTCATAGCATGTTGCCTAAGATACCTTTCATCTTTGCATTACAGCTACTTACATTTGTCCTATCTCCTCTATCAGGCACATTCATTACAGAATTCCATTCAGTACATTTTAAAATCCATAGTAGTTATGCAATCAATATTTGTTGAATTAAAAAAATGGATGACTAAATTAAGTCTCCCTGGCAGTTTTCAATCCAAGGACCACATGGAAGCTTTGCTTACTGATGGCTGACAACCAGAGGCCTCCTCCTCCATTCAAGAGTCATTTGGCACAGCCAGGTCCACAGCCAGCCATGCCCCCCACACACTTATTCCCACCTCTTCCTCACCTCCCAACCACCCATACCCATCTCCAATCTCTTCCACCCTGACTTGCCACTAAAACCTCTCTCCCCAGGTGCCAGTAGCTTTCATGCTGACGAGCGAAGGAATAGTCTCTTACTGTTTCCCTTACTGGAGAGTTTGGTCCTTGTTTCAGCTGACTCTTATTCTCATCACCAAGCTTTCTACTCCTTTGGTTCAGTAATGCCACCCTTTCCTGATTCTCCTCCTAACTCTCCTACCCTCTCTGTGTCTCTTGTGGTTTCTCTCGCATCATGTTTTAAACACTGTGTTCCTCTGGACTCTGCTTTTGCCCACTGCTCCTCCCGCTCTGCACATGCTCCCTGGGAGAGCTTATGCACCCGTCATGGGCTAATGGCACTCACATTTCTGTCTCCAGCCATATTCTTGAATGTGTGTATTCAATTTCCTGCTAGACGTCTCCAGCTATATGTTCCATAGATGTTAGAACTCAATATGAAAAGAAGACAGAAAAAGAAAAAAAGAAAAACAAAGAAGGGAGGAAAGGAAGGGAGGAGGGAGGGAGGAAGGGAAAGAGAGAGAGAAGAATCTATCTTCCAGAAGACCTATTTTTCCTCTTATGTTTCCTGTGACAGTTGTTGAACCACCACCCCCCTAGAATGAGGTCAAAACTTGGAGGTCTCCCTGGAGTCCTTCCTTTCTCTTACTCTCCCACATACAGATCAGTCCCCCACCCCCTCACCCCCGCCACCTGAAGATTTTTCCTTCTACCTAGTTCTGGAACCCAGCCCCTCCCTCTCTCACAGCACCACCCCTCACTCCAGGCCCCCAGGCTCACTTGCCTGCAATACTGCAGTAGGTCTCTGACTGGCTTCCTGGTCTTGCCCACGTTCATCCTGCCTTCTTATACTGCCAACGTGATCCTTCTAAAACACAACCTGTCTAAGTCACTCACCTGAAATCCCTTCATGCTAATACTGGCTGCAGTTTACTGAGCGCTGTCTGTGCTCCAAGATGGCTGTTAGCTTGTTATGCTGATTAGCTCACTCAGTCCTCACAACACCTCAGTGAGGTAAGTACTATGATTTTACCCTCTTAACAGATTAGGAAATTGAGGCACCAAGAGATGACGTTTTTCGCTCAAGATCACCAGCTCGCAAGTAGCAAAGCAGGGCACCTGGCTGCTTCTCAGCTGCTATTTCATGCTGCCTCTTCAGGGGACACTGCTGGCGAGATAAGAACTCTACACTCCTTAGCAAGGCATCCGAGGCTCTCTGTGACCTGGCCCTGCCTGCTTTCCCGCTCATCTCTTGCCACTCCTTGGACCAGAATCCAGACTTGTTTACTTTTTGCACACACACCAAGCTGGTTCAGGCCTCCATGCGTTTGTGCAGAGTAATCTCTCTGCTTAACACCCCCTCCTCTACATTTTGACCTAACTACTCTCTGCTCAAGTCAGGTTAGACGGCACCAGGGCTGGTTCCTGCCAACCTCCCGAACAGCATCAGCCTGAGCCGACTATCCCTCTCCAGTGTGCCCACAGTCCTTGCCCTTGAAGTTTCCTTCTTGGTTCCCCCCACCCCCTCACTAAAGAGTAGGCTCCTCGAGGGTGGGGACTCTGTCTCCTTCGTCTCTGCGCCTGCAGAGTATGACACAGTGCCTGGAACACAGTGAGTGCCCCATAAATATGCACTGAGCTGAGCTCCATCCCACCCAACCAAGGCCCTGGTCATTTCAGATCCCAGATCACCCCGGTGCACAGCCATCTCTTTCTTCCTGGAATTCTCTCAGCACATAGAATCTGTGCCACTCATTCAGTGATTAATTAATCCTATTTCATCAGGTGACATCTCCTGCATTGTAATCTTCATTATTATTTAACTTTTATTGTTACTTTTCTTTTCATAAATTGCCTTTCCATTTAGAGGGTAAAGTCCTTGAAGATGGAAGTTAGGGGTTAGGTTACATGCGTATTTTCATCTTTTTAAGTATCTTGTAGATCTTAAGTGCCCAATAAATGTGCAGTGATTTAATTTAACACAGTCTGGGGAAGTTGAGATTGGGCTGCAGTATATGTTTAGGGCAAGGCGTGGCATGAGAGAGAAGCGGGGAGGCATATTTTAAAACAGGGGCTACTTAGAGTATTTGGGCTGAAAGGGTTATAACCCAGTCTCTGCTTATCCTGTCTCCACCCCTAGCAAGAGAGTCACCTGATGGCTTTGAAATGAATTTTTACTTGGATGTAATAAAATACAGAGTTACAATTATGAATTCAGAAACAGAGGTCACAAAGTATGCATAAATGCCAAAAGTATCTCTGCCCTCCATGATCAAGAAGCTGCCTGCCTGGCCTGCTAGACACTGAGGAATGTGCTGTGTGAAGAACGTGGTTGTGGGGAAAGAGCCCACCTGGGCCTGGGTTCAGACTTGGCCTTTCGCCAGCTCTCTCCCGCCCTCCACCGTCCTCCCTGGAAGGGACTCCACACCCAACAATACACTTCCATTAAAAAGAATGTCCAGCCCCATTATGTACCACACACGTAAGCAAAATAGACATAGAATGGATACAAAATAAATGCCAAGAACTCAGACCTGAAAAAGGATCCATGATTAAAATATGTATGGAGCACCTTCTAACTCACTCCTTTCTAGGAGTAACATGTAATGAACATGTAAGGGACACAAGCCCTGTGCTCAGCACGATGCTGAGTTCTGGGACTACGGTAGCAACAGCAAGAGTCCCTACCTTCCAAGGGCCAACAACCACTGTGCGCAAGGCACCATGGGGATACGAGGAAAGATCAGACATGGCGCTCATGCTCTGGGAGTGTACAGTCTAGTTTTGTGAGATGTGTACAGTGTTCTCTGAGAGCCAGTCACCCCAGACAGTCTCTGCTAGGCACCAAGAACAGGTATACCCCAGGAGCTCAGAGCAGGGTAAGGAAGGGGTAGATTCAGCCGGGCCTGGAGGAGTGGGAGAGAGGATCACAGCGGGAGAAAAGGAGTCAGCAGAGGGAGGAGAAGGACAATAGAACGCAAACCTTAGAATGTTGCAAAGAGCTGTCTCTGACTGGGAATGTGGCCAATTCACAATGGAAATGGGAGCGATGTGACAGGGGAAGGACCCATGGCAAGATAGGCGAGCTCCTTTAAGGCAGGTAGGCTTGGAAGAGAGGTCTGGAATTAGAGCCATCAACTTCTCCAGAACTCACATCGATAAAACCAAGAGAGTCCCAGGCAAACTGGGATGCGTCGTTCAACCTGTGACAATGGGATTAAACTGGGAGCTTGAGCCACAGGCCATGGATGACTTTTTACTGAGCGAGCACAGCACTGCTAAATCCACTAGCCATGTGCCACTCACAATGTGGCCAGGGACCAGCAGCATCGATGTCACCAGGAGCCTGTTCAACACAGAATCTCAGCCCCACACAGACCTGTTGATTCCGAATCTGCATCTTAACACAGTGCCCAGGTGATTCCTTTGTATTGTACCTTAACGTTTGAGAAACACAGCTTTACTCACCCCTTCTCCCCAGGGACTTAACTCCAAAACCAAGGCCCTGCTACACAACTTGCCACCGAGCCATGAACTACACTTCCTCTTCCAGCAAAGGAGCAGGCCTTTGCTTCTCACCCTGTTCACCTGGTCACTGGGATTCTTTCCAGCTCTGATGTCTCTGGGATTCTAACAGCTCTGAGAAGGAAATTTGCTCTCTAGGTCGAACCTCTCTCCCTGCCTTCCCCCTCTCCACACATCTCTGGGGAAGGCAATTCCAGGAGCCCCAAACAAAGGGCACCATGCCCCACCCTCTGAGCAGAGGAACACAGAGGGTTGTACTTCTCTCTACTCAGATGGCGAAAGTGAAGCATGGTTTGGGGAAATGAAGCTTGGGAAGAATGAGCTAATACAAGACTCCCCCAGAGATGACACAGAGATTCTGGAGCCCTGAGTTTTACCTATTGCTTCAGGGTACATGGGCACACATGGACACACTCTCCAGGCACCATGCAGTGAGTTAAATTGAACAGTTTGCTGACCCAAGGCACCCATGACTCCAGGCATTTTGCTGGTTGGCTAGTGGAATACCACCCTGTCCAGGGCTCAGCCTGGCCTGACTCTGCTCCCAAAAGCCCCTAGAGAGAGGGCATTTGGGTTTGTGGTTTAAAACTGTGGACCTCTTTCTGTAGTTGAGAGGGGAAGAATGTACTCTAAGGAGGGAGAGCAAAAACTGAGGCCTTGTAGTCCCGTCCCCAAAGAACACTGTACAGCTCTGCCCATCGCCTGGCTCTGCTGCCTTCCTTGAAGGGCCAAGGAAGGGAGAGCTACAGGAAGGAAGCGGGGCCACTTGTAATTCTCCTGATGTCCAGACAAAGCAAGATAAGTAAATATTCAAAGTCAGGCGTGCTGGCTCACGCCTATAATCCCCGTACTTGGGAGGCTAGGCAGGAGGATCGCTTGAGCCCAGGAGTTCAAGACCAGCCTGGCCAACATAGCGAGACCTTGTCTCTACCAAAAACTTTTATATTAGTGCACTTGTGGTCTTAGCTACTCGGGAGTCTGAGGTGGGAGGATTGCTTGGACCCAGCTGGTTGAGGCTGCAGTGAGCCATGATCACCTGACTACACTCCAGCCTGTCTCATGTAAATAAATATTTAGAGGCTGGAGGTGAGGTCCCAGCCTGAACTCTGTACCTCTTGGTTAGATTTGGGGATTTTCTGAGCAGCATAGTCGGAAGGCCTAGCACCATGGTCCCCAGATACCAGAGATTCCAGTAAGAATTAAAATGAAGAGCACATAAGGAAAAATTTACCACGGTGAAATTCTATTCCGAGGGCCATATATTCAGGGACTGCAAATATTTTACTTCATAATGAAAGGTTTTTTAAACTCTAAAAATACCTGCCAGCTGGGGGTAGAGAGGAAAGGTGGGAGAATAGTGAGTAAATTTGCCCATCTCTAAAAAGAAAAAAATAATTGTTTAAATAATATAAACAAAGCTTTAAAAATGCTCTGTGGAGCCTAAAGGGGTGTTGAAATTATCTGTCCCAGAGCACTAGCCCCGCCCCACCCACAGCCTCCCCAGAGCCCTAAGAGCACATTCCACGGCTCCTTCCCCTGCACTCCAGAGGGCTCCAATGAAGGTGGGATGGAGGATGCCGGATGTCCCTCGGTGTCCCCTGCCAGTGCTCAGAGCTCTGTCGGCCTGGACACCTTGGTGCCAGCTTCAGCCCTTCTCCCTCTGTGCCTGGACTTCTCCATGGTACACCTGCCAACTGCCCAGGCCTCTTTGGGGACAGACACTTCACCCACGTGGCAGTGCAGCCACCTCATCCCTGGAGGGTGTGGGGTCTGAGGGGAGAGATAAAGAGGAAGAATGGGCTCTAGAAGCCAGTGGTCACCATTCCTTGCCCACCCCATCAGCATTAACATTCCTCCAGGACCCACAGCCATCAGGGATAAGGCCCCTTGGTGAGGGGTGCAGGGGGCAGGGCAAGCAAAGGGGCAAGGAGAGTCCCAGCTGCAGCCTGGCTGGCCCCTGGCCCCCAGCATGCCTACAGCAAGATGGGGGGCTCTCTTAGGGATGCCATTCAGGCTGTGTCTTTTGCAGGAGGGGAAGCCAAAGAAAAACATGTATTTATAACATGAACTTTCCCCCTCTCCTTCCCCTCAGCTAACTGATTAATTAAATGAATACAAAGGCCGTCTTGTTGGGAGCCCCAGCCGCACGGACCCTCTGTGTTTTCTTTAAGCCGGCCTAGCAAACAGGAAACAAAAGGCTTAATTCTGTCTGGCTTCATGAAGGGGGCTGTATGTCACAGCCAGAGTCTGGGGCTCCGCCAGACCCCATGGAGCAGCCACAAGGCAGCTCGCGACCCCCAGCCTCCCAGCCGAGCCCACATTCTTCCTCAACCTGGGCTGATGCTAAACTCGCTGGGCTCTTGGGGAAATGCCTACCCAGCAGGAAAGAAACTAAAAGGAGCCAGGAGCGCCTGAGATAAGGCTCTGGAAGAAAACCTTGAAGGAAGTGAGGCTGAGGAATTTGGTCCACATGCCCATTAATAACAGGAGAGAGGGAGGGGGTGAAGTCTGGGGCTTTCCTGATGGTGTCGGATGAAAAATCACCATTTTCCAGCTGGCACACTTCCTGCTTCCAGTGAATCTGTCAGATACTCCTTAGCTTGGCAGCCACACAGGTGGCGCAATCTCCCTTTCACAGGTGGAAACTCCGGCTCAGAGAGGGACACAGGCAGCAAATCACACAGCGCCAGGCACCTTCTCCAGTCAGCCTTGTCTCTCTCTCCAGGGCTTTGCCTGCTCTTCTGTGCCCATTCCTTGTGGACATTTTCCATATCGTCTGGGAGTCCCCAGAACTTTGGAGGGAGGCTGCTTTTTTTTTCTACCAAGGAAGAAAGCAATATCTGAGAAGGATGAAGTTCCAGAGGTCACAGAGGTTCTGAAGAGCTCATCGGGCCGAAGGCTCTAGGCATCAGCAGTGAGGGGGCTTCACTCAGAGCCCCTGCATGTCTCCTCCAGCTCCCAAACCCCACTAGAAACTGGAAAGGAAGACCTCGCTTCCTCCTGGGGGTAGAATGGCCATAACCAAGCAGCAATCTGGGTTCAGCCCCAGCCTAAGCTCTCAGGTCAGGAAGGGTTCATGGAAACCAAGGCCCTGGGAGACCAGTGAGAGGAGCTAAAATGAGCAATGATGGCACAGAGAAGGTGGCCCCAGGATGAATCTGAGGACGGTGGTCTGCATTAAAGGATCCCCATCAAGTTCTCTACTTCAGAGACTCACGATTCATTCACCAAAGCTTTACCAAGTCCCTCGATGTGCAGTGTACAAAAGGCAGAGACCCCCTGCCCAAGAGGATCACACGGTCTAGAGGGGGAGTCCCTTTGGAAGAGAGGCAAGAGACAGCAAGTAAACAAGGGCCCTGCCTGGGTCATTCACTCAGTTGCTCAACTGTTCCTCATCAAGGGCACTGGGGATGCAGTGATGGTCAACCCAGGCCCTGCCCTTGATGCCCTGGAGCATGTCTCATGGGCAAGTCAGACAATAAACTCCACATCACATAAATAAATATGTGACTGCAGACTGTGGTGGCCTTGGTGCAGGAGAAACATGGGCATGGGTGATGGCTGTGGCTTCAGCACAGAGAAGAGACAGAGGGCCAGGGGGAGGTTGGGAACTGGCGGGAGGCACTGCAATGAGCCAGGCAAGCGGTGGCAGAGACTTGGGCTCAGGGGGTGGCACGGGGCATGGAGAGCCATGGTTGGGCCAAGATTCACACCTTACATGACAGGTGGAATTCACAGAACCTATCACTGGGCTACGAGGAAACAAGGGAGGGTCAAAGTCAAGGCCAGTGCCCAGGTTTTTGACTGCAGAAACTTGGTGAATTCTGCTACTATTCGGTGACATTGGGCAGGTTGGGGAGGCACAAGTTAAGGTGTAGGCGGAGGAGATCAAGCTGGCCTGGTCCTTTCTACTCCCTCCCCTGCCTCTAACCCTTGGGAGGGACTCTCTGCTCATCCTTTTGCCTTATTTCTTCATGGGACTAATAGCTGTGACCATGGAGCACAAAATGCTTTGGCAGGGGGACCCTCTGGTCCCTGCTCCAGTTACCATCTGGGGGAAAGGCCAGCAGCCAGGCTCTGACGATGTACACTGAAGGCAAGACAAGGTGCTCTCAGCATAGACAGCCCTAAGAGGCCACTGGTGTCACTGTCTATAGATGGGAAAGTGGAATCACAGAGGAGAGGAGACACCTGCCCAAGCTTCTCAGCCATGGGTGATGGACTGAGGTGGTCTGGCTCCAAGACCAGGGTTATTCAATGAGTAGATGTTGCTTCTGTCTTGTCCAGTCCATACGCATAGCAAGGAGAGGCCCAGTAAGTTTTGTTTTGTTTGTTTGTTTGTTTTGTTTTTTTGAGACAGAGTCTTGCTCTGTCACCCAGGCTGGAGTGAAGTGGCACAATCTTGGCTCACTGCAACCTCCACCTCCTGGGTTCAAGTGATTTCTCCTGCCTCAGCCTCCTGAGTAGCTGGGATTACAGGCACCCGCCACCACATCCGGCTAATTTTCTTGTATTTTTAGTAGAGATGGCGTTTTACCATGTTGGCCAGGCTGGTCTCGAACTCCTGACCTCAAGTGATCCACCGGCCTTGGCCTCCCAAAGTACTGGGATTACAGGTGTGAGCCACAGCGCCTGGCCAACCCAGGATATCTTAAGCAGCCCAGGAGCCCACATTGCTGACCTGGGAGAGTAAAATATGCCACACTGTTTTCTTTTGGAATAACTTATTTAACTTCCTGAGTTGGTTTTTCTTAGATGGATAACATATTTAATTAGCACTGAACGCGTGTGCAGGGCTGGCAGGAGCACCTGGACCTCAGTGAAGGTGAGAACCGAGGAATGTTTTGCCACAAGAACGGGGTACCTGGGCAATGGTGGGAGCAGCCGTTCTCCCCACTCACTGAAGCTGACCTCCTCAGAGCAGTCTAGGAGCTTGGGGAGCTCTCAGAGGGACTGGGGCTGGTCAGCAGGGCACAAGGGCAATAACATGCCACCTGGGGCTGGGCTGGGGCAACAGGTGAGATCAACTACCAAAGAGGAGGAAAAAAAGGGAAGAAGCCTGGGCATGGGGGCTCAAGCCAGGAATCCCAGCACTTTGGGAGGCCGAGGAGGGCAGATCACTTGAGGCTAGGAGTTTGAGACCAGCCCGGCCAACATGACAAAACCCTGTCCCTACCAAAAATGCAAAAATTAGCCAGGCACAGTGGTGGGTGCCTGTAACCCCAGCTACTCAGGAGGCTGAGACAGGAGAATAGCTTAAACCTGGGAGGCGGAGGTTGCAGTGAGCCAAGATCGCGCCACTGCACTCCAGCCTAGGCAACAAGAGTGAGATTCTGTATCAAAAAAAAAAAAAAAAAAAAAAAAGAAGAAGAAGAAGGAAGAGGAGGAGGAGGAGGGGGATGAGACAAGTGAGGGAGTAGAATCTGCAAAAGAACAAAAAATCAGAGGAGGAGCAGTTGGCAATAAGGGAGGGCATCCATGTGTGAGGGGCTCATAGGTCAGATCTATAGCATTGGGACCACCGATCGTCTTAGAGCAGGTCCCTGTTATCACAGGTCAGAAACTCGAGGAAGTGTACATAAGAATTAGCCTGCACTGATTATTTTACTGCCCTGTGAAAAGCCTGTCTTCCAAATTCACTTGTACTGAAGGAAAATACAGTGAGACACTCAAATTACCTCACTACCATGGAGGGGGAATGAAGATACCGACGGAGAACCTGAAAGCAAGTTTCAAAGGGAGAAATTGTCCCATGCGCCGTCCTTCTTACCCTCAGGTAAAGAGGAGATCCACGGCTGAAACTGATTGATGGGGTATGGTGTCATATCACCCTCTACCCCCACTTTTGCCTTCTGGCCTTTCTATCCAAAAAGCTGATGGGAGCAACCCATCTAGACACAGAATTCCTTGTCTTGTTCGGGGGGAAAATCAGCTATAGAAATGATGGTGGAACATTTGACTTCCTCCATGTGAGGATTCCATGCTAGGCTCCTGACTCAACTCATCTCTCTGCTGCTCTCTTTTCTGGTCAGTAGATGTGACAGCCCCAACAAGTCCCAAGAGGATGGGCTACCAGGCCCACCCCAGACTGTGGTGCTGGGAAACACAGACAAGGGACCATCAGCCCTTTTCAAGCTTCTCTCCACCAAAGGCCTTGCCTCTGAGGGCTGCCTGAAAGCCCAGCTGCTTCCCCGCATTGGTCCTGCAAGGACAAGGATTATGCTGCTAATGTGGTTTGCAGGGAGTGACCGCCAGCTTCCCTAGGGCCTCTAATCTGCAACCCCTGGCTGCAGCTGTGGCCCAAAGAGGTGGCCGCAGCACGTCTGTGTGAAGGGCAGAGTGGAGCAGATACCGAGATTACCCACCCTGAGATCACCAGGACGCCATTCCAGGAGTCCCACCAGCCCTGCACCAGCAGCTGCACCCAGGACCCTGGGGGATGTGTGTCTTCCCCTTGGAGACTCTCCAGCTAACCCCTACGGCAGCCCTGGAAGAGCCTCAGCTGTAGGTTTTTTGTTTTTTTGTTTTGTTTTGTTTTGTTTTGCCTCTGCTTTGGGGCAGGGAAGGGGTCTGAGGCAGAGCTGTGTTGTTATGGGGTCCCCAGCGTGGGACCCTCCCAGCTAAAGCCCCAGGAGAGCCTTGACAGGCAGCTGAGGACTCCTACCAAAGGCCACGGCAGAGCCTCTCTTAGGCGGCTGTTGGGCTGAATAGCTGAATAATAGGTTTCTGTGGGTCCCCAGACAAGTGGGAGTTCAGAAAGAGAGATCCCCACTCAGGGTAGGGGTGGCTTGATCCTTGGCTTCAAGGACCTTGTGGGGAGGCTGAGAGGACCTGGGTGGGCAGTCCCGGGGCACAAGCAGCAGTCTCTGGGTTCACTGCTCAGCCACCCCCTAAGCCTGGGCAGTAATTAAATGACTCTGAGGGTCACAGTGGCTGAATTCATTGAGAAATGTCAGCTCCCTCCCATCTCAGATGCAATGAATTACACAGGACCAAGGTATCCGTGAGAGTCATCACTCAGCTACTCCAAACACAAACCTGCCCCAACTAAGCAAGATCTCTGTCCCCTCAGAGAAGCAGTCGGCTGGGGCCGACTCCGACAGCAGCATTCTCTGCAGCGATGCTGACCCCTGAAATGTGGATAGTGAGACTGAGGAGCTGACTTTCTGATGTGAGTTCATTTAATGCCTTTAAATTTAAGTAGCCACATCGCTTATGGCTTTACCCAATAGGGTAAAATCCAGTGATGCCAGGGAAGTACCTTCTTCATACCCGCATACCATGCACTACTACAAAGGCCTCTTCTCAAAGTATAAAGCACCAGGGCCCCTGCTCAGGAGGAGAGGCCCCTTCTATCTTCGCAAATCATCAGGGTTATTGCATTCCCTGTAGCCACTACAGGAAAGCTGTGGTTCTCTACCAATACTTAGAATCATGGAAAATTAACAAGGATGAGACCTTGGACATGATGGAATCCAATGCCTTTGTTCTAATGATGAGGAAATTCAGGCCCAGAGAGGTGAGGCAGCTTGCCCAAGGTCACAGGTGCAATTGGAGCAGGGTTTGACCCAGGTTTGGCTTCATGGCTGTCAGATCTTCCTCCTCCCCTGCACTGCCTCTGAATACCAGCACTCTCTGTGACAGTGGCCTTTCCACCCTTGTCCCATAAAAGCCTGGTTAGCAACACACAGCATGAAGCTTCTCGGTGAGGATGTTTGGGAGCCCCCATGATGGAAAGGCTTCCGACCACTTGGGATCTGGTGTATGGGGACAGAAAGTGGGCTCAACAGAAGACGGTGTCCCGGGCTCAGGCCTTGTTCCAGGCACTATCCTAAGCTATAGGCCTCAGAGAGCCCTAGAGAAACCAGCAAAATGCGCAGCCCAGCCCCAGACACAGTCAGCACGCACAAGAGTCAGTGACTGAGAGAAAAGATGCACACACCTCACAGCCCCTTCTCGGGTGCCACAGGAATACACAAGCTCCGGGAAAATGACCATGCTGACACTCCTGCAGGCTCAGGATCCGAGAGGAAATCCCACCTGTACTGTTGCCAGCTCCATGCTTTGTGTGCAAAAGTCGCCCCTTTAAGGATCTTGGCACAGATCCCCATGCCCAATGCCTAAAGACAAAGCCAAGCCATGCAGAATGCTGGTTCCCCAGCTTCCCAAGCAGACCCAGAGGCCACCAAAGTTGTGGGGGAGGAGGTCAGCATGAGGCTGTAAACCCAGCATCCTTAACCTGGAGTTTCTGTGTCTGGGATATTGTCAATGAATTGTGTGTTTGTGTGTGTGTGTGTGTGTACGTATTCCTTGGGAGAGAATTCATCATTTCATCAGATCCTCAAGGAGGCCATGGCACAAACACTTTATGAACCCTGACATTCAAAACCAGTGTTGGAGTTGGAGAAATTATCAGGCATTGCCATCTGCTGACAGGACTCCCCCACTGGCCATTTCCCTGGCATCTCAAACTCAGTGTTGTAGAAAGGAGACCCTTGCCCCACGAGAACTTCACTCTCATTTTCATGAGTAGTATGTCCGCTCACCAAGTCTTCAGGGTGTAGATTTCCCCCTAAACCAGATTTCCAATACCTACTCCATCACCGGGTTATTTTGGTTCTTCAGAACAGCTCTCAAACCTCTCCTCTTTTGGCCTTGACCGTCTCCAGGACGTTGCCACCTCCCCACTCACTGCTGACTGCTGAAAGGCTTCACCCCTCCTCCTGCTTCCCAGGCCTCCCAGCTCCAAGCCATCGTCATGTTCCTAAAAACTTTTAGTTTTATAATATCACCTACTTGCTTAAAAGATTATGAACTGAGGGTAGGAAAAACGCGTGTCTTGAACCAGTAAGCAAGAGGATAAAGGCCTAACAGAAAGACCAGATGCTTTGGAGCAGACCAGCCTGGGTTCAAATTCTGGCTCAGCTTCTTTCTAGCCTGAGAATCAGTGTTTATATCTAAAGGTAAAGTTTAGGTGGGGTACAATTAAAACACGGTAATAATGAATGCCCTCCTTGAAGAAGCCATGTTTCTTGTGGGGTGGTTAAGAGTTCAGACATGGAAACAAGACTCCCTGGGTGCTAATCCCGTCTTCCCAAATGCCTGGTTGTGTGATGTTGGATGGGTTCCTTAAGTGTTCCATGCCTCCATTTTCCTGTCTATAATTCAAAAGAGGATAACCATAGAGCCCGCCTCCGAAGAGCGTCAGGAAGGTAGGACCTACATAAAGAGCTCAAAGTCATGACTGGCATGTTGGAAGTGCTGCATACAGGTTAGTTATTATTATCTGGAGGGTTTGTGGTGAGAATTAAATTAGCTGGAGCATACACAGCACCTTGCCCGCAGCCTGGCATATAGTAGGTGCTCAATAGACGGCAGCATCTTTCCCATCACTAAAAATGTGTTGAATGAGTCTGTTTTAACTCGTGGCATTTTACATTCATGGCAAAATATCCAAGTGGGAGCACTGCAGCAGCAAGCAGTTTAAGAGGAGGGATGAGGCCCAGGGGACATCGAAGCAAGAGTGGGCCTTTGGGGTCCTCTCCAGTGAGGGGCTCACCAAAACCCCAGGAGAGGCTGAGTGCCCCTCTCTGTCAGCCAGTGTGATCCCAACTCGGGGGTAGGAGGGCCAAGTTCCCCAGCTGTAAGGGTCCTGCTGTGAGGACACAGGGTGAGGACCCTCCTGTGAAGCAGGGTGGGGGTGGGGGACTGGGAGCTACAAACCTCCTTGCCTGTGGATCCCCCAGCACCTGCTCAATATCTTCGAGGTTCTCAGGAGACCCTGAAAAGACTCGGTGTGTTATCTTCTGATGAGAAGCATCAGCAAAGACCAGGAGAGGATTAATGCTCTCAAGAAAGGCTGCAGTGGGAGCCAGCCTGCGGTGGGGAAGGGGATGCCAACTGCTCTTAGCAAGGGATGAGAGCTCTTTCCAGCCCAGAGGGCCCTACTGGAAAAGGAGAAGCATGTGCAGAGCTCTCCCGCCCTGCGCTACACAACCGCTCCCCACACAGGGCTCAGCAGGGACCAGGGAGGAAGGGCTCGCACAAAGGCATCTAGGTTTGACTTTGGAAAGCCCAGAGACACCACATTGCTCTTGGTCATCGCCCCTCCTATGGGGCCCTGCCGGCAGCTCAGAGCTTGGAATAACTCCCAACCAGCCCTTCCATATGGTCTTAGCTGAGGAAGGGCCCCTGCAGTCATTAGCACACTTGGTACCCACAACACTGTGGTGAGAAATTTGTAACCCTACCCCCATCCTGAAAATGGGGAAACTGAGGCTTGGAAAGCTTACATGGCTTGCCCAAGGCAACACTTCTGGAATGTGCTCCATTCCATCCTTACATCCTTGTCCCCTGCTCTGAACCTCTTATGACTGCACCCCACCATACTGCCTCTCATCAAGCCCCACGTCTTACTGGTGAGGACACTGGGCCTTGGTTCACATGGTGAGTCCCATCAACTCCTGTTCCTAGGTCAATGCCCCTCTCTGCACTGAGGCTACTTTGTCCCTGGGTTTGAGGCAGGGTGGGGTCCAGGTTATCCCACGCATGGGACAAAGCATCCATGCCTCTTGTAATAGGAAGAGTGGCTCTGTATTTCATGCAGACATTTGTAAGTTATAAGCCTTACACAGAGAGAAAGAGGCACATAAATTAAAGTGGCCAACTTGTATGCACACATGCACACTGGCACGGACAGAAGGCTCGCTTTAAATGGAAAAAATTAGCAGCTTGAAACAGTAAAAAACCTCAACTTTGCCTCAGAAAGATGCAGGGCAACTTCACAGAGTTTTATGTGGCCCATAAATTAGAGCCGAGAAAGGGCCTCTGCAGCATTCCTCTGTAGAGAGGGGGCTTTCTGCCACGCAGATACGCTGTGTGGCAGCATTACAAATGTCCCAAGCAGTTTATATACAACAGCACAGCATGAGTTTGCTGGGGGATATTGGAGCTGGTAATTGCTATTCTAAAACTGGCCTTGTAAGCTTGGAGAAATGTTTTGAGGGGGGAAAAGAGCCAATTTAAGAGCTTTATAAAGCTATAAATGCCTTCTGAGCAAACCAAATGTAATCTATCTAGAGAGACAGGTCGTCCCTCAAACTCAATGGCAGAGCCCACAGTGCTGCACAGCTGACAGAAGTGACCCTGAGGGTCCCACCTGGCAAGTGGTTCACCTGTGTGGAGGCGAGGGACTGTCCCAGATGACCCCAGGACTGCCTTCAGGTCACCTCAGGGCAGTCTTTGCTGCATGCAAACAGCTCCTCGCTCACTGAGAGCTCACAGCTGGTTTCCCTGCCAGCTTCTTTTGATTTCTTTCCCTCAAAAAAGCAAAACCAAGCCCCCTCGACCGGCTGGCCATGATTTCCTGGGTGCCACCCAGATGTCCTTTCCTCCCTGTGGCCTCTGAAACAGGGAGGCTGAGACTTGGGGGACAAGGCAGACAGTCCTCCCACCTGGCCTGGGTTCCCCATCCAGAAAATGGGCGAATACCTCCCTTCCAGGGCTGCTGAAAGAATTAAGAAAATGCATGTAAGTACCTGCCACCCCACACTCAATAAAGGGTGGCTGTTCCTCTTTCATTGTTGTTATTACTTGTGGGAGGAACAAGTGTACTCTAAGCAGAAGGCACTTTTGCAGGTCTCCACCTTCCCCAGACCCAGCTCCTGCCAGGCTCCCCCAGCGTCAGGTTAAAGGACATCATTTATGAATTCCCGCCAGCAGGACATAGGATGGACGCTGGCCCAGCTTTCCCCAGGAAACAACTGCAATGCCTGTTTCCTGACTTAATTTGCCCTTATCTTCCCAAGCTGCCTTCAGACACATTCTTTAGCCGCAGCGCCTGTGAATGAGCGCACAGCTCTGCCTTGGCTTTGCACGGCTCTGCTGGGACCCTGGAGCCTTCTGCCAACCCTGGTGACCAGCTCAGAGCCTCTTCACATCAGTGAGATGTATGAATTTCCCCACGTTTATGGTGAGAAGAAGCGAGACTCAGAGAGACCTGCTGGAATTGGAATAGAAGACAGATTCCTGCTCCCTCTACCTCTGCCCTCAGCCCTCCCCCCACCGCAAGTCCCCAGCCTGCCCCTCACATCTCTTCACAGTGCCCTGTGCCACAATAATCCCTCTCTCTGCTCAGATGTCGATATTTCATCACGGAAAACAAAAGCCATATAAGGCACAATTACCCACTTTCCATTGTGTTTTAACAGCTCTATTGACAGTGCGAAGAACCACACTGGAGCAGTAGAAAGGGATTCAAGATCAAGCTTCCGGTGAAATGTGGTTTTAGTTATATGTATTTTTGTAGTTTTTGCAACACCTTATTAAAGTTGAAAGGGATATATAACATCATTACCAGTGATGCTTTTCAACGCCAGTGCAGTCAGGTTTCAACACAACCCAAAGCAAGTACGTCCCAGCCACCTCTGAGAAGGCGTTTCCTATGTCCTCGTCCAGCCCTCCTGAGCTGGCCACCTCCACTCCACATGCCACCTAAAACATACACCCCACCCCAACACACGCCCCACCACAACTTCCCAACAGTGGAATCTAGTGATGAGATGCTCACCAGAGGCACTGGCAGGTGACTGCACTGTGACGTCTACTGCTCAATCCCCAAATCATGGGACTGTGGTCTTCCCTGACCCGCCGCCCCCACCACTTTCTTAGAGTGAAATTATGGTGGCCTAATTGCTGTGGCACCAGAGTTATGCCACATAAGTTTGCACCTCTTGGACGTTGCTGAGGCTGTGCCGCACTCCTGGCTTGCTCGCTTTGGTTTCTTCTGCTTTCTAAATTCCTACACACCCTTGAAAATGAATGCAACCCACTCACAAAATAAAATCAACACACAGGCAGTAGCCTGTGGTGACTGGAGAGTGTCCTGGACTTAGAATGACAAGATCTGTGCTTGAATCCTGCCTCTGCCATCTGCATTAGCTGGGTCTCTTTGGGCAAGTCTCTTGACTTCTTTTCTCTTCATTTTTTTTGTTGTTGTTTATCTACAAAATTAAAGTTTAAGCTATGCTATTATAAGATTCTTTCCAGTCCCAAGATTCTTAAATGAATACCTCTTAAGATTTTCTGGGAAGTATTTATGTTATACCTACTAGGCACTTGGTGCCATAAGGAATGAAAAGATGAAAAAGATGCAGCTCCTGTCCTCAAGGAACCTGCAATTTCACTGTGGAGACAGGCATATGAGAACAAAAAGTGAAATTGCAGCAAATAATTCCAGCCCTAGTTCAAGAAACAATATATGAAAAGTCATGAGGCAGTACATGATTAGATGCCAAATGAATTGTGCAGACAATAATTGCTGTAGGCCAAGGAGTTCAGAGGAGGAGAGGGTGCTGAGGGATGGGCTGGTCACAGAGCGCTGTATTTAAAAATGGGAATCCCTGCTGGGCTTGAAGGATGCAGGCACGGATTTGCATCTGTGGGAACGGCCAGAGTGAGAGCCCAGGTAAGTGGACCTTCGAGAGCAAATGTTCACAGGTGGCCATCACAGGGCAGGGTCAGGGGACAGAGTATCAACCAGTTAGAATGGAAATGAGACTTCATGCTGAGAAACCGAAAGAGGGAGACCAAAGCAGAAGCTGGGCTGTAAAGGGTTTTAAGTGCCAGACTAAGATGTTTGATTTGTATCCCATACATAAGGAACCAAGAGGGTGAGCAGCAGAGTACCGTATTCTGAGAGAATTAATCAGGCCATGATCTGCAGAATGAATCGGAAGTGGCACAAGTATGGACGTCAGAGAAAAGGCACTCTCAGGGAGCCAGCAAGAGGTGACAGCATCTCAGCTAGGCTGGTGGCACTGCGAAGGCGGTGACATGCTGGGCAAGGATAGGAGGACAGCTTCAGCCTCTGATAGGTGATAGTTTGGTTCACCATTTAATTTATTCCCCAAATTGAGACACTTTTGAGAATGAAAAGAGAAGGCCGGATGCAGTGGCTCATGCTTGTAATCCCAGCACTTTGGAAAACCAAGGCGGGCCATCCTGGCCAACATGGTGAAACCCCACCTCTACTAAAAATAAAAAAATTAGCTGGGCATGGTGGCATGCACCTGTAGTCCCAGCTGCTTGGGAGGCTGAGGCAGGAGAATCGCTTGAACCCAGGAGGCGGAGGTTGCAGTAAGCCAAGGTCGCGCCACTGCACTCCAGCCTGGCGACAGAGCAAGACTCCGTCTCAAAAAAAAAAAAAAAAAAAAAAAGAATGAAATGATAGCTACCAACAGTTATACTAAGACAACATATTTAAACCAGAACCATCCAGGGAAAGCAGGGATGTATGGTTATTATATAGACCAGGGAAGGAAGGAGAGGGAGGGGAAAGAGGGACTGCAAGATTTCAAGCCTAGAAGACAGAAAAAATTTTGGAGTTGACAGGGGCAGGTGGGAGGTGGAAGAAAGTGGCATAGAGTGCAGAGAAAGAAGGATGAAAGGAGTTTGTTTCTGAAAGGAGTTTGCTCCAGTTGCGTGGCCAAGCAGACGTTTATTTCATTGAAGAGAAGACCTGCATCTTATCTAAATTATTACACAGATATTTGTTAAATTGAATTGAGACAACAAAGGCCTTCTGAGTTTAATCTAAAGAGGACTGATTGTTAAGTGATGGGGCAGGGCTACCGCTCTCTCCTTGGTTTTGATATATATATAACATATATATACTTAGAATTTCAATAGAAGTGTCTCTTGGTAGGCTTGTTCCTATCCCCTGGGCCATCTGCAGCCCAGAAAGTCTCATCATGAACCAATAACTCCAATGTGGGCTGAAAACATAAATGTGGCACCAAATGGCCAGACTGGCAGAGGAAACTCAGTGAACCCTGCTCCAAGCTGGATGGAAGAAGCAGGGAACTTAATTCACCTATACCCCTCTTCCTGACCATAGCGTAGCAGATGAGAACAAAAGGAAGAGGAAAGTCAACCCCAAAATATCAAGAGAGCAAAAATGCAGCCTTCTCTTGCCCTAAGTTGATTGGGACTTTTGTGCTTAGGTGTTTTCCAATCAGACCATCAGCAGCAACTCCTGCTGTGTCCTGTCCACACTGGGAATTAGCAGCAGCACAGGACTCAGAAAACCTCAGGACTTTCCTGTAGGGTGCCACATCCTTTCATGGGGACTCTGTTCCGGGCTCATGCTCACACTTAAAAAAAAAAGGGGGGGGTGGTGCATGAGGAGGAATGTACAGGCCACTAGCTGGGTCTCATATCACTGTCCAGAATAGGATCTTACACAGCTCCAGTGACCCAGAAATTTGAGGCAGAAACTAACCATTGGCTATGAATTATCCAAGTACTTGAGGCTGCAGTTACTTGATAAAGCTAATCTCCCTGAGAGTGTTGATTACCATCGAGTTAACAGCATGGGGGTTTGGGATAGGACAAAAGTTGCTGGGCCAGAAGTTCTCCTTGAGCTGCAAACAATTTGCTCCCAATCCTCAGAAAGAGTTACCTCTTGGAACCTTCTGATAGAATCAACTCTACATGTCTCTCAGACTCATCTGTTAACACCAACATCACAAAACAAAGAAGATGCTATAGTTTGCAGTGGCTCACAACCTTTTTACCATGGCACACTCATGAAGGTTGCAGCAAGCTCTTGTCAGTCACAGTGAATCCTTGCAGCAATGAATTTCTAATGGGGTGAAAGGCTCCAGAAGACATGATCTATCAGAACAGGCTGAGAGGTGCAGTACCTTTGAGAAAGCCTTCCCCAGTCCTCCAACCCACCCCCAGGGAGGTTCTCATTCACTCCACAAAGGAGTCCTTTCTCCCCTTGAGAATGACTGGATAGAAAACAAGTCCACTTACAAATCATAAAACTTACCACATACACCTAACTAACTTCCTATGAACACTTACCAGCTGTATGAATCACCTCACTCTCTCAGCATTCATTTCCTCACCTCTAAAATGGGGGTGGTAATAATAAAAAGCTTGTCTCCAAGGGCTGTTTTAGAATCAAATGAGGTAATAAAAGTGCCTGCAGCATAGTAGGAGCTTAATAAATGTTTGGGTTTCAGTTCAGCTGACATTTTAACAGTGTGATTAGTGCTCCCATGAAGTTGGTATTTTCTGATTAGTGGGTATTTGCTCGAGCAAGACTCTAAATATGATTCTCCATCAGGAGAAACCCATTTGTTGGGTAATAAATCAGATGGGTGCCCCCATTCCCACCTGGCCCAGGCCACTAGGAGTGACCCATCATCAAAAGGGCGGTAGACAGCTAACATCATACTCAGTGGTGAGACAGAAAGCTTTCCTCCTAAGATCAGGAATAAGACAGGATGCCTCTTTCACCTGCTATTCGATATTGGCTGGAAGTGCTAGCCAGAGTAATTAGGGAAAAAATAAATAAATAAATAAAAGGCATCCAAATTGAAAAGGAAAAAGTAAAACTGTTTCTACTCATAGATGACATGACCCTGTATATAGAAAATCCAAAATAATCCATAAGAAAGTTACTAAAACTAATAAGCATTCAGCAAAGCATACAGTTTGTGTTTCTATATACTAGCAATGAACAAGCCGAAGAAAAAATTAAAAATACAATTCTATTTAAAATAGCATATTTTTAAAAATCTAGAAATAAATTCAACCAAGGAGATGAAAGACTTATATACTGAAAACTACAAAACATTGCTGAAATTAGATTTAAAGAAATGAAATGACATACCATGTTCATGGACAGAAAGACTTAATATTGCTTAGATGGAGATGTCAATACATCTAACAAACAATCTGCAGATTCAAAGAAATCCCTATCAGAATTCCACAGTCTCTTGAAAAAAATGGAAAAGTTAATCTCAACTTCAAATGGAATTGCAAGGGGCCCTGAATAGCCAAAATAATCTTGAAAAAGAGGAACAAAGTTGGAAATCTCATACTTCCCAACTTTAAATTTTACTTTAAATCTACAGTAATCAAAACAACATATACTGGTATGGGGATGAACATTTAGACTGGTGGAATTGAGTAGAGTCCAGAAATAAAGCCAAACGGCTATGGCCCCATTGATCTTCGGCAAGGATGGCAAGTCCGTTCAATGGGGAAAGAACAATCTCTTCAATAAATGGTGCTGAGAAAACTGATTTCCGTATGCAAAAGAATAAAGTTGGACCCCTACCTCACACCCCATGCAAAAATAATTCAAAATGGATCAACAACCTAAATATAAGAGTTAAAGCTGTAATACTCTTAGGAGAAAATAAAAGTGATAAATCTTCATGACCTTGGATTTGACAGTGATTCTTAGTTATGTCACCAAAAGCATAAGCAACAAAAGAAAAATATATAAATTAGACTTCATCAAAATTAAAAACTTCTGTGCCTCAAAGGACAATTATCTATTTGTTTTTGTTTGTTTGTTTTTTTGAGACCAGGTCTCTTTCTGCCACTCAGGCTGGAGTTCAGTGGTGCAATCACAGCTCAATGTAGCCTTAAACTCCTGGACACAATCTATCCTCCCACCTCAACCTCCTGAGTAGCTGGGACTACAGGCATATGCCACTGTGCCCAGCTAATTTTTTATTTTTTGGTAGAGACAGAGTCTCACCATGTTGCCCAGACTGGTCTCAAACTCCTGGGCTCAAGTGATCTGCCCACCTCAGCCTCTCAAAGTTCTGGGATTACAGGCATGAGCCACTGTGCCTGTCCCAAAGGACATTATCATGAAGTAAAAAAGAAACCTCCAGAATGGGAGGAAATATTTGCATATTTTCCATGATAAGGGTTTAATATCCAGAGTATATAAAGAAGTCCTACGATTCAACAACAAAACATAAACAACCTAAATTTTAAAATGGGCATAGAATTCAACTGTTTCTCCAAAAAAGATATACAAATGTCCAATAATGAAAAGGCGTTCAACATCATTTGACATTAGGAAAATGAAAATCAAAACCATAACGAGATACCACTTCACATTCTATCTTCAGAAAAAAACAGAAAATAACAAATGTTGGTCAGCATGTGAAAAAATTGAGATTCTTGTGCATTGCTGGTGGGAATGTAAAATGGTGCAGCTGTTGTGGAAAACAGTTTGGTGGTTCCTCAAAAAGTTAAACATAGAATTACCTAGAATATGACCCAGCAATTCCACTACTAGGTATATGTCCAAAAGAACTGAAAACAGGGACTCAAATGATACTTGCATATCAATGTAAGTATTGATATGCAATACTTGCAGCATTACTCACGATAGCCAGAAAGTGGAAACAACCCACATGTCTATTAACAGATGAATGGATGAAAAAAATGTGGTATCTACATTCAATGAAATATTATTCATCTATAAATAGGAATGAAATTCTGATATATGTTAATGGCACAGATGAATCTTAAAAACATTATGCTAAGTGAAACAACCATACACAAAAGGACAAATAAATTATGATTCTGCTTATATGAAGCATATATAATAGTCAAATTCATAGAGACAGAAAGTGAATGAGAGGTTACCAGGGCAGAATGCAGAGTTATTGCTTAATAGGTACAGAGTTTCTGTCTGAAGTGATAAAATGTTTTGGAAATATATATGGTGAAGTTTGCACAACTGTGTGAATGTAATGCCACTGAATTGCACACTTGAAAATGGTTAAAATGGCAAATTTTATGTTATGCATGTTTCACCACCAAGAAAAGGACAATAGAAAAGGTAGAGTGTAATTAATTATGTGATTTCTTACGTAAAATGAATTGAACTCAGAGAGCCCAACCAAACAAATGAAACCAGACTTCTTTCAAGCTCAAACTCAGTAGCTGTAAATGTACACAGGTTTTGCAACAGCCTCGACTCGGGCTGAGGCATGAAGCCACTGGGCACAGAGCTGCAGGGCAATGAAGAAATGCCAGGAGGCAACGGTCAGGGATGCTGCATGCTTTCTGCAGAGGTGCTGGAATCAGGTACCTGCAAACAGGGTGGGACTCAATGCATGTGTATTGAGCACCTATTATGTGCCAGGTACCATACACAAAATGGTAAACAGTGAGTAACCTGCCTGGGGCACTTGTCCTTGGCCTGTCCTCTGAGGGTTGAGCAGAAGTCCCTTGAGCCCTGGATCTTGCCTACCCATCATGATGTCTTTCTTCATGGTTTGTGGTTTCAAGCGTAAAGACTGTGTAGATGGAAAAGTATTCTACAGATGCAGGATGGTGTTGCTGTCATTCCTATTATCACTAGGGATTTACTAGGTCTTCTTGGGAGACAGATGCCAGCCTAGTCAGCCTCCAACGCAAGGCCAGGAAAGTAATCAGAGGCTCCTGGGTGTGAGAAGAGGTTCTGAGGAGAGGGCAGGGAATGGCAGTCAGCACAGGCAGGTTCCAGAGGCTCCAGCCTCTACCCAGCAAGGAGCCCAGGGCTGCGGGCTATGCTCCCCTAGAGCACGCTGCTTTCTTCTTTCCACATTAGTGGGCTCAATGCCCCACCACGCAGTAGGGTCTTTGCTCATTATCTTCCTCACACACACTCTTGTTTATGGCTCCCCTCTCTCTATCTATTCAATCCCACCCAACCTTCAAAGCCTGGCTCATGGGAGACAGGGTTTCTAATGGAAAAAGTTTAGATGCAGATGGGTCCGGATTCCAAATCTCAATTTACCAGCTGTGTGGCTTAGGCCTTTGACATATGTGAAAATGGGGATAGTCATCCCCACATTCCAAGCCTGCTGAAGGGGAATGTGTGTCAAGGGTCTGCCACACCATCCACCTGTTCCAGAAGTCTCCCCTATCCTTGCAGTCCACTCAGTCTGTCCTGCTTCTGAGAGCATCACTCTTATTAGTGTTGCTCATTTGGCAATGAGTCTTCTCTGTCCTGTAACATCTCATGATGACCCGCCCTCAGGTATTGTGATGTAACTCATTTAATATCATAAACTTTCCATGGTTTCCATGCTTCTCTCCCCACTCAAACTGTCTGCTCCTTCACGTAGAGACCAAATCTTGTCATCTTTTATCTCCCTCCATGGTGGCTAGAACACAGTGGGTGCTAAATAAATTGAAAATATATTTGAGGCAAATGGAGGGTCCACAGGCAACAGAAGAAACCCCACAGGAAACAGATCACATTTGCTCAGAGTAATAGCCCATTCATGTTCTCCACTCTGGATGTAACCGTTCCCTGCCCACACTGGCACTGAATGAACACTCCATTCATTGAGCACATGAAATCTGCTGATGCCCTCAGCTCAGTAAGGTCAACTGTAGTGGCTAATCCAGAAAAATATTCTCTCTGAAAAAAAATCACCTCTTTTTGTGAATTTCAGAATGTCTTTAGAAATGGTGTTTATCTTCTTAGTTTAGTGTGACCATTTAAAAGAGCCAATGTAAAAAAAAAGTTAATAAAAAAAGAGTCAGTGTCTTATGAGCATAGCTCACCCTCCATTAGAGAGAGGTGGCTCAGAGAGTGTGCTAAAGTGGCAGAGGGTAACTGGCCAGGGATTTAATATGTGTCACCAACAATCCACAAAGCAGGCAAGCTACTGTCAGAAAAAGGATTCATTGCATGCTACAGCCACCATGTGCCTTGTCCCTTGGAGCTTAAAGGACTTCCCCAGCCTATTGAACCAGGAGGTCCCCTGGGCTAGGGGCTGGGAAAGCCTGGGTGCTGATCAGCAGTGGAGCTTCGGATGAGTTACCACCTCCCTGGGCGTCAAGGTCCTCTTATCAGAGAAGGCCAAATTAAACCAGAGGCTCTCCATGGTCCCTCTTGCAAGTCTCATTGATTCCAAACAGTAATGAGCCTTCCTATTTTCCAGAAAGTCAATAAGCCAGGGAAAGGGGAAAAAGACACACTTAAAGCCCCAGGATTCTGGCCCTCAGCCTCAGCCTTGAGGGCAGGGACAACAGCAGTTCTCCTATCTTTAGCTCTCTCCCCACAAAAAATCCAAGGGTCCTTCCCCAGGCCCTTCTCTGTAGCTGCTGGCAGGCCAGGACAGTGCTGTGCAATGGGCCAGGTGCCATGAATTTGGAGAAGCTGGGGAGGCCAGTTTCACAACCCAGCTTTCCTAAGAGAAAGAGGCTATTTCTTCCCATCCAAACCCAACACTGGGAATAAATGTAATGGCTCAGATGGCTTAGCCTGTTGTATGTAACATCTGTAATATGCCAGGTACTTTATTTGCCTTGGGCCATTCGAGTCCCAAAACAGCACCATGACATAGTTATTACAGTCCCCACATTTACAAATGAGGACACTGAGGCTCAAGTTAAGACATCTGGCCAAAGTCGAGGTGATAGTACACAGCCAATGAGAGATTTGAACCCTGGCCCGTCAAAAGCCAAAGCCCTTTACCTTCCAGCTAGATCTTCCGTAGACATCTATCTGCCTATCTCTGGGGGATTCAGCCACATAGAAGGAGCAATGGGATAGCCTTTAGTGGGTGCATGAGCCTTCAGTTCCACGACATTCTCTCCCTCTCTCCTGACTCATAGGGCAATCAACTGCCTGCCCAGGTTACCTGGGACTGGGGGGATCCCAGAAACAGACTTTCAGTGTGAAAGCCATTACAATCCTAGACAAACTGGGGTGGTTAGACAAACTTCGACTGAGACTTCTTTGTGCTTTATGGCTCCAAAAGAAAGCAAACGTATTTTTAGAATGCAAACATAATTGAGGGACGTTATCAGTAATTCCGCTGAGGACAGCAGCTTCAGGCCTGTCCCCTAGCGCAGCCCCAAAAAGCCAGGTCACACAATCAAAGAAACCTCTCTGTGTCCCAGCTCTAAGCTAAGACTGAGGGTAGCCAGTCTGGGTTGAACTGGGGACTGCGGGACGTGGACAGAGAAAGGAAGTCGTCTGTAACTGAAGCCAAATGGGCCAGATTCCTTAAAAACATTGAGCCATGAAATGCTGATTGCACCCCCATAGCATGGGGTTACTGGCCCATTTTACAGATGGAGCAGCCATCTTGGCATCTTGGAGACCATTTAAAGGATCTTCTCTGAATCTCCCAAACATTTAAGAAGGCTAGATCCTGAGGGGCTCACCAAGAGACTCCTCTCCCAAACTAGGCAAAGCCCCCATGACACAAGCCCATGTGGAACTATTTCTATGAGAGAGAGAGGCCAGGCCAGTGCCAAGTCCTGCTCCCAGCCCTCACTGGGCAGCTGGTAAACGACCTTGTTCAGATCTGTTGCTCCCAAATATATGTATTAAGGGAGGAGACTCCTCCCTACCACAAGTCCCTCATCAGATACTCCTAACCACTGTTCCCTTCCACCTAAGGATGGAAAACCAAGAGGGCAAGGCCTCTCTCCTGCTATCCAAACATTCTGCTTCCTTCAGGCAGCACTTCCTCCAGGAAGCCATCCCAGACTACTACAGCCTGCAGTGTAACCTCCTCCCTTGACCTCACTCTACTGCCTCATAATGCATCTCACATTCTTGTCTTGTGCTATTATTTCACTTAATGTATAAGAGGATGAGTGTTGGTGAGAGATCACCTGGGTTCAAATCCTGGCTTCTCTTACTAGCCGTGTGGCTTTGAACAAGTTGCTAAACCTCTCTGTGCCTCAGGTGACTTAAATGTGAAAGAGGTATGGCAACATCCCCATAGAGTCATAGTGAGAACTGAAAGTTAATAGGCATAAAGTTTTCAGAACAGTGCCTGGTATGTGGTAAGCACTAGTTAATGTTTGCTAGCTTTATTTTAATGTTAATATCGGTGTTAGTAAGCATTGTCTCCCTAGCTAAACTAGAAGTTCCTGAAGTGCAAGACTAGAATCTGATACTTCTTGCATTCTCCACCTTAGGCAGACTCCACCAAGTCAGAGCTAAATAATCATTTCCTGTGGATTGACCTTGACAGAAAACATTCATTTTACCTCCTGGGAGAGAAGTATGTCTGCCTGTCAGTTGCCAATAGCTGCCTTTACCAACATCCCACAAGGTGGCCCAAGGAGCAGCACCAGAGATCTTGGAATGAAATTACAGCCCCTCAGGCCATGTGTCCCCAGGAGCAGAACACCAGGAAGCCAGAGACCGCAGAGCAAACCCCGTTTTTCCCCAGGAGCTGTGTCATGCAAAAAAGCCAAAGCTTCGTGAAGAGTCCTGGAGTAAATCCCAGAGGCTTTGGTTCTCATTCTGGCTCCGAGCTCTGTGACCTTTCACAAGCTCCTGAAGTACCTCCCTGGGCCTCTGTTTACTCAGTTGTTAAATGAGAGAGTTGCTCAAAGACCAATGACTTAGTTCCTTCCAATTCTGACATTCCATGAGTCAATTTCAGAGTAAGGGAAAAAGCATCTTTGAATGAACCTGACACATCATTTCACGAACAAACAGCTCTCCCCATTCATTCACTCATTCATTCATTCCACAAACATTGCCTGGGCTTTTACTACAGCCAAGTACTATTCCGGATTAGAGCAGAGGGGAAAAAAAAGAGACAGAATCCAACAATGGCTCTAAAGAAAAATAAAGATGAAAAGGGAGAGCCAGGGAGGGGACAAAAGGGATTTCATTTTAGATGGGAAATGAGGAAAGCCTCATTGAGATGATATTGGAGGGGAAACCTGAAAAAGCAAGCAAGCTAGCAAGCCACGCAGATATCCAGGGAAAGATGCTCCCGGCAGAAGGACCAGTACATGCAGGGGTCCTCAGGCAGGAGCATGCGTGGCTGTTTCAGTTACAACAGGGACATCTAGAAGACCTGTGTGCCTGGAGTGAGCAGGACAGTGACAGGACATGAATTGGGGAGGTGGAGATTCAGTCATGGGGAGGACTTTGGCTTTTATTCAATTACAAACCCAGATCATCTAAGCTTTAACGTCAATGAATTTGATGCCATTCACATATATGCTGAGGGCAAAATACCTAATGATTTGTTCATTTTTACCTCCACCCCCACCATCATGGATCTGCAATCTATTTATAATTTTTATTGTCATTATGTTCATTTCGGGGCAGAAAAACTGAGGCTTGGAAACATCTGTCTCTCTGTCCAGGACTATAGCCAAATGTTGGCCTGGTCTCCATTTCAGAATATCAGACTCGGTTTACCCACCTCTCCCCGCACGTGCAGCCCTGCTTCAGAGTCAGACTCCAGGGGTTCTCTCGCAAGCTCCTCTGAGGCACAGCTCAGTGACTCGCATCTGACCCGCCACTGTGCCCCAGCACCCCGGCTGCCTGTCAGCCCTTGCAGGCACAGCCCTTCCTCCGTGCTGGGGGCCTTCGACTCTATGCTCCCCCTGCCTGGGACGTGATTTTTCTTCCGTCTTTTCTCAGTTTTGCCTTATCTCCCTTCAGGCTCACCTCAAACATCACTCCCCTGGGAGGCCCTGCCCTGCTGTCTCCAGATAAAATCTTCCTGTTGAAGAATGCTCCCACAGCATTCCCACTCTTCTCCTCAAAGCCATATGTCACTCATATTCTCACATTTATTCGTGTGATTTTTACAAAGTAACGTCTCTGTTCGCCATCTAACTGTGAACCGTATCAGGATAGAAGCCACCTGAATTTGCTCACCTTTCTATCCCTGGCACCAAGATAATGCTGGGCACATGCTCAGGATACCTAATAAATACTTGAGGAATAAGTGAATGAAAGAATGAATAACTCCTCAGGCCTTCTGCTCATTAAGCCCAGGGGACACACGGTGGGACAAACACAGGATTCATTGGTTGGTTCTACGGGTGTGGCCAGAGCCATGAAACACATGGGAGAGGGCAAGGCTTGAAGGGGAAGGACCTGTGCCATCCAAGCACGACACCACACCGTGCACTTTACACGGGCTATCTCCTTTCATTGTCCCAGCTGCCACCTGAGTTGAGAATTACTGTACCAACTTACAGATAAGAGAACTGAGGCTCAGGAGGTAAGTTTTCCTGGGTCATATCGCAAGTGTTTCTATAGTTAAGCCCAGTCTTTGATTCTAAGGTCTATGCTCTTTCTGCTCTGCCCCAACTGCCCTGCCCTCGGCAGTTTTCTCTTTTCTTTTCTTTTCTTTTCTTTCTTTCTTTCTCTTTCTTCTTTTTTTTGAGACAGAGTTTCGCTCTGTTGCCCAGGCTAGAGTGTAATGGCACGATCTCTGCTCACCGCAACCTCTACCTCCCAGGTTCAAGCAATTCTCCTGCCTCAGCCTCCCGAGTAGCTGGGATTACAGCATGTGCCACAATGCCTGGCTAATTTTGTATTTTTAGTAGAGACGGGATTTCTCCATGTTGGTCAGGCTGGTCTCGATCTCCCAACCTGAGATGATCCGCCCACCTAGGGATCCCAAAGTGCTGGGATTACAGGCGTAAGCCACCACGTGCCCTGGGCAGTTTCTAACCCTCTGCCACTGATATCCTGTGTGACCTTAGGTAAGTTACTGTCCTTCTCTGAGCTTCAGTTTCCCCATATATAAAATACAGTGGTTGGGATGGATGGATGGATGGATGGATGGATGGATGGATGGATGGATGGTTTCATGTGTCCTTTCTAGTTCTGAGATGTTCTGACTTGAAGATTCTATGCTTCTAAATTTATAAAATCAAAAAATGAGCATTAAAGTACCTTGCTCAATGTCAAAACACAGTAGACAATTCATAAATGTTCATTTCCTCCCTCTCTCCCTCCCTTCCTTCCTACTCCCTATTACAAAGATTCTCTGCTTCACAGCCCTCCTTGAGGCCACCTATGCTGTCTGGTTCTTCCAAGACACCCAGAGCACTGCTTCCCCTGCTTCTGCAAAGCCTCCCCAGGCTCTGACATTGCTGTCCCAGCCAGCTGAGGATCCTTGGTCAGCCGCTCTAGCTGTGCTTCCCAGAGAGGCCCACAGCCCACAGCCTTCCTGCTTGCACTCCCTCCTGCCTCCTGCCTCCTGCCTCCTGCCTCCTGCCTCCTGTCTCTGAAGGGGTACCTGGGTCCCGTGCAGCACTGTGGGGAGACAGAAGGAAGTGACGGGAAAGGAACTCACGCATATGAGAACCTTCTGAGGCCAGGACTGGAGCAAGATCTTTGCTGTTACCTTACTGAATCCCCTGCACAGGGACATTGTTACTCTCATTTCACAAAAGGGAAGAAATTAAGGCTCAAACAGGTTAAGAAGTTGCCCAGGATCACATAGCCAGGACGCAGCAGAAGCTGGGCTTTAACCCCTGCCTGCCTGACCCCAAAGCATGTACCTTTTGCTAACTCTGAGGATGCCTGAACCCTAGGCAGGAGGCCACTGGCTTTCCTTTTCACATCTGTGTAACTGGATTTATAGCCCTTGTCCCTTAAGCTCATCAGTCTCTCTCTAACCTCCACCTGCTGCCTCTCCTCGTTGCCCCCCTCCAAATTACAAGACTGCAAAATATTCACAAATTTTCCTCAGTGTTTCCAAAGGGAAGATACAGCCCTGGTCCCTGCACCAAGTCCTCAAAAGACATTGTCAAGTGGACTCCCTCCCATGTAGGGGAAGAGGCCAGATCTGCCAAAGGCTTTTGGTAATAAATATAGTCCCCCCGTGGCTGGTGCTGAGCAAAATGGGCTGAGTCAGTTCTACCCCTGTCACAGTTGCTGCCCATGAGGGCTTTCCAGAAATCAGACTCAGGTAAGACGTGAACATGAACATTGCAAGGAAGCCCTAGGGTATCACCAGGGCCCTAACTGGGGCTGTAGGAATAATGCGGAAGGGATGCCTGCATTTTCTAAAAGCTCCCCTGAAAACCATGTCCTCAAGGAGCACAGGATGGCAGAGGAGGGGGACAGGGGATGTGGGAATTGCATCCTGCTCTGTGATGCAGCCGACAGGGAGGCTCAGATGAGAGCAGAATCCCTGGCAGCATTCTCCTGGTGCCCAGCTGTCTTCCTCTCACCTTGTTCTGCCCTTGCCTGGGATGGAAAAGAAGATGCTGGGGAAGAAGGGGTTGGTCAACTCTCTCCCCAGGAAGGGCCCCACAGGAGGGACAAAACTCAGCATGAGGTCAGGCCAGGCCAGCCCCAAGGTGACTAGAGTTCATGGGCCTACTCTTACCTAGTTCACGGCAAGTCTCCTGTCATGCCTTAGCTTAAAGCTTACTTCCTCCAGGATGTGCTCCAAGATCCTCCCAGACCCCCACAGTAGGTCATGCTCCCTGCCGAGGCCCTCATGGCTTCCTGGACTTCTGGATGGCTCTTGTGGTTTAACTAATTACCCACGGAACTTGAACGTCTTCCTCTCCCATGATCTGTGAGCCCTCCCGGCAGGAACCCATCTGTCTAGTTCACGGTCATATCCCTAGCACCTCCGCAGGGTCTGACACATAGAAGACACTCAGTAAAAATCTATCTAGTGAATGTGACTAGCAAGGAGGGAGCCAAGGCCTGCTTCAAGCCAACAGGACCTGGCAGAGGCCAACCCCCTCCTCACCCCAGACCCCTGACAGCCTCCCACACTGGATTAGATGGGAAAACCTACTCGAGAACAACCACAAGCACTTTGGAGGCCCCAACTCCGGTTGGTTGACTCAGCTTGAATTGGCAAAACCACCGGGTGCTCAGGAATCCCAGGGGGACTCATGCCTGCCCCAGCCATAAGGAAGTCATGGAAAGCCACCCTGCCAGCTTTGAATCATCTAAACATGGTTGTCATCACGCTGTGAGTGAGTATGAGAAGGCGTGTGAATTTGTGTGTATACTCTATTTTAAACTAATAAGAAATATACAGTCTGTGCCAACCAATTTTCTCCCCCACGTATTACATGCAAGGCACGGTGTAGGCGCTGTCATTTATGTTTATACAACATGTATAACACATCCACATACATTAACTCACTTAATCTTCCCCACAGCCCTGACAGTAGGTGTTATTGCCACTAGTTGACTGATGGGGAAAGTGAGGCCAGCTCTGACAGTCCCACAGTGAGCAGAGGGCTCTACCAAGGCCCACACCCATACCTGCTGCTTGTTCTACACTGGCCTGCCTCACTCACAGCTGGGTGACCTTGGGCAAATTCTCTTACCTTCTCTGAGCCTCACTTTCCTTCTTGGGTCTACATCGATGACTCAACAAAATAGTGGTGACAGCCCCCAGCACAGGGCCCAGCACAGAGCCTACCACATAGCAAAGGAGCCTCCACTTATCTGTGGCCTTCATGCTGGAGGTCTTGCACAGCTACCCAGAAATCACAGAGCTCAGGGAACATCCTTCTCCTGCCTTTACCTGCAAACTAGCTGTGGCAGCCTGTCTCCCCAGAGCTCAGTTCCACCACGGCCATGCCAGGGCCACCAGAACCAGGACTCTGTGCAGCAGAAATGCTGGGAAGTTCCCATCGCCCCTGCCAGCAGCCAATGGTGCTCCATGGAGGACTGCCTGGGACTGAAGCTCTCCTTCCTTCCTTCCTTCCTTCCTTCCTTCCTTCCTTCTCCTCAAACCCAGTGGAAATGACTTTGAAAAGTATTCCAGGAGACCAGATGTCCAGCTTGGAAAGGGGCTCCCTCTACAATCTAGAAGTCAGCAAGAGTTAGCAGTCCCCCATCCTGCTGCCACTAAGGGCTCTCATGAATGGAGGTGACTTCTCAAGGGGTGCTATGCCAGTGCCGGAGACTAAGTCAGGTTCCTTGGAAACAGGCTTCGGGGAAGGCTGGAGGAATACTTTTGAGCTCCTTGACTTTCCTCCAGAATCTGTCTCACAAGTCAAGAGGGCCCCAGGGGACCGCTGCCCTACTATGAAACCAGTGGTCTCCTCCTAGAGCTGGAGGGTGGGGGGCAGAATGGGAGAGGGGCTGGGAGAGGAGCTCCTTCCACCACCGCTATGTGGGCCACAGGGGAGCAGCGGTCTTGAGTTCCCACTCTGCCAGGCTCTCCTGCCTGATTTCTGTCCCCATGACCCTCCTGGAAGCTGGGGGACTCTGCAGGGTCCCTCTCAACAAGCACTCTCCCAGCCCCTGCAGACAAATAAATGAGGCCAGCTACCTCTGCAATAGATCTTCCCACCCGCCCACCTGCCTGGAGGTAGACAGGCCTTCCCACTGCTGGGCTAGGTGTCCTCTGGTGTCCTATCGCCTTCTACAAACTCATGGTGCCTGATGGACCTCGCATGTACAGCCCATACAGTCGAAGAATAGACTCGAAATGGGCCTTGAAGGGGTGAAGGATAACCTGCTCGTTGTATAAAATGACGGTTCTGAAATCCAGAGAAGCTCAGAGATGAGTCAAAGTCGCATAGCTTGTTCTCAATTTCACGTGCGTTTTGTTTGGTCTCCTCGTCAAAAATATGTAGTTCCTAGAGGACGAGGCCACTGAGTGTTCCCCACAGCATACTAATGGGCACTAATTAAATAGTGGGTTCAGGCCACACCTGTTGACAGGTGGATTCTTAGGAAGGAAATGAGAATGAGAACAAGCACCTGTTGCCCCTGGACCTGGGGCATACACTTGACTCTCTGGGTGTCTGTCTCCCTGCCCTGGACCTGGAGATAGAACTGACAATCTCCACAGAGGAACGTCTCTTGGGAAGAAGGCAGGACAGCTCCTCAGAAGGAGGGGTCACATCACATTCAGACCTAGCACAGGACTTGGAACAGAGGAGCATCCACTCCTTAACAATGCACTGTGGACTGAGGACCGTGAGGGGAAGCTCTGGGGTAGGGCTCACTCGCCACTACTCCAGCACAGACCCATTGTGCTACACTGGAACCCAGAGAGACTGTGCCCTCCCCTTACCTAATGGGAATTAGACAGATGCTACCACTAACGGGAAAACTCCCCTTGGTGTCTGTCGGGCTTGACATCTGTCTGGATTGTGAGCTGATGACCACAGGCATGAGACCCCGAGGGAATTCTTTCCACCCAGGGGTCCAGCTTACGCCCCACCTGAGACTGAAGACTTCGTGGAAGTAAAAAACAGATCTTCTAGACTTTGGTTTTCACAACAGTAGCTCTTCCCAGCATTTGCCAAAGACTTGAGTAATGGAGGAGATGAGTTTAGCTGGTTCTTTTATGAAAGATCTCGGGAGAGGAATAGGTAGGGCTCAGGAGTGGCTTGTGTTGTCTCCAGAAGGCTAAAGGAAGAACCATCATTGTAGAAGATAGACCTGGGCTACCCTAAATAATGTGCTCCATTGCTACACACAGATACATCTGCACCCACTTCCTGGACCTGCCACTTTAGCCACTCTCTGAGCCCCAGTTTCTCTTACCTATAAAATGATACGATGCCCATTTTACCTGCTTCACAAGGCTAAGAGGATCACACAAGGGCATGTGAGAATGAGCTTTATTAGGAGAGAAGACTAATATTTATTCACCATGAGCTCGCCATGTGCCAACCACTTACAGATGTTTTCTTCCAGAGTTTTCACAGCAGTCTTAAATATGCTTGGTAGTATTATTATCCTCACCTATAAAGCCAAGAAAACGGAGGCTCAGAGAGGTTAAGCAATGTTCACACTGCTTAGCTGTAGTAGAACCAGGGTCAGAACCCAGAATCTGACTCCAAAGCCTGTGTTCCTTCCCCTAGCCCCATGCTATCTCAACAAGAAAACGTTGCTTTTTATGAAGAAGCCAGTGAGTCTTCAGACTGAAATTGCTGCCTCATGGAGCCAACCCCCATTGCTAGGACACATCCATTTGTCCAAGGCAGGCCATCAGAAGGGTCAGAACCAACCCCCAGCCCCGCACTGTCCTTAAGACTCTATACCACAGGGGCCAAGCCCCTGCAGTCTGTTGAGTGTCGTCATGATTCTTTGCTTGGATTTGTGGCTGTGGCGGTGGTTTTAATGATTGCCTAGCCATGAAGCCATGAAGCAATCCAATTGGGAGGAAACACAGAATCATGGAACTTTGAGTAGATGGGGACCTCTGAGAGCAAGTTCAGGCTCCTCATTGGATAAGTGAGGATGCTGACATCCAGAGAAGGTAAGTCCCTTGTTGAAGGTCACACAGTCAGTCAGTGGCTGAGTCCACAGTGGAATCCACCATCCTCAGACTATCAGTCCCTACCCCATTCTCTCCACCATCCCAATCACCCTGATATCAATCAGCTTCATGGTTCCTGAGACAGAAGAGGGCTGGATGTGGGCCTATAGTCTCTGCTCTCTCTGCTTAGGGAAAAGGGGGATCTTAGATAAGACAGCCATGTTGCAACCAGGAGTGAAGCGAGTTTGTGTGTCTCTTGCACCAGCTCATTAGTCTAAGTTCTACCCATTGAGAAGCCAACATGGAAAGGTCTGCTCAGAAATCCCTCAGTGTGTAAGGGAAACTGGACCCCAACAAGGAGGCCTACCTGGTGCTCCTGGGGCAGGGACAGCCCACTTCTGGCCACCTGGGATAGGCAGAGGGGGCTGAGCTCCTCCTTCTAGTCCAGGCTGCTCCCTTGCAGTCCCCAGGACAGCGCAGAGCCCTATGATCTAGGAGGCTGATGTTTCACTCCCTCGCTGGCCAGCTGCACAGCCAGTCCTCCTCTAACACTCTGCAGAGGCTCCCTTCCTCCCATAAGTCTACCCTGTGACTCCACTCTGTCCTGGTCACTCCACATCCTGCCCCACTGTTGCCTCCTGTGGTTAACACCTGGTTGGTGGCTTTTTCCACGTCACCTCTCTGTCCATCATCTCTCATGTCTATGTGTTATATGTGCCCCCTCTACTGTTAACCCCAAACAGCCCTCATCCCCAAAGTGTCCTCAGGGTCTGTGTACCTGTTTTCTATTGCAGCCTCTGCCAGGGTTGTGCACAGCGGGCAGCACCAGGCCACAACATTGACTGGCTATTTGTGCAACGCTGGTTGAAGGTGCCAGTGACCTGGGAAAGGGCCCAAGCCAGGTTCTGGGGAAGCAAAAGGAAAAGGAAAGGGATAATCCTCCAACTGGATCATCAGCTCCAAAATAACACGACAGAGGAGAGTAAACCATGATTGAGCCTCTCTTCTGTGCCAGACACGGTGCTAGGGACTTAACAGATGCCCTCTCAACAGTCCTACGAGCTATGTGCTTTTACTTCCCAATTTACAAATGGGGTAACTGAATTGAAGATGTTAAGCAACTTGTCTAGATCCGTATGACAGGTAAAGAGCAGGGCTAGGCTCTAAACGAAGTTTTGCCTGATGCTAAATAAAGCCCATACTCAACACTGCCCCCACCACAAGCAAGCTCCTTGAGGACAGGCTTCAAGTCAATGTCTTGGCTTTGTTTTTGCTGCTGTCTCCTCAATGCCTAGGACTGTGCCGGGGACATAGGAGATGCTCTATAAATATTTGCTGAATGGAAGAACAAAGGGAATGGGTGAATGCCATGCTGCCCCTCCCCAGCAAGGCAGGAGGACACCTGCCCATGATGCCAGATTACTGGGTTCTATTTCCAAGAATCTTCAACAACTATTTGTTCCCTCTCTACTAGGTTTGGGATGGCGGTGTGAGTAGAGGCATAAATTGAACACAAAAGACTACGTCCTAATGAGGTGGAGGATTTACAAGCCTCAGTGCCCTGTGACCTGCTGCTTCTGTGACCGCTTTCTGGCCCATCTGGATCTGGCCCCTCCTCCACCCCAGCCTCCCCCCTCCCCCACTGGGCACCCCCACTGCCTTGACTGAGCTGTACTCAAATTGGCCACGTTCCTACTAAGCAGAGAACTAACAGTTACGCCACCCACCCCGGCCCTATCCGAACTCTCCAGAGTCTGCTCTGGGCCCCAGGGCCAGCTGCTTTTCTCCACATTCCAGCCAAAAATAATACAAGAACGAAGCTGTTTGGTGGAGACTTAATCTAATCTTCATTGCTTCAGTTTTAAAATATCCTGCCTGGTTTAGGGTTTCTTATTACACACAGGGATGTGTTTTTAGTGAGATAGGTCTTAGCAGAAACGTCCTTCTCGTAATTAGAAACCCAGGCAGGCCAGGCCTGCAGTGAGGCATCCAAGCCAAACAGCAGATCCCCTTGAAGACAACGCGTTTGCAGCAAGCTCTTCTCAAGCTCTGCTTGACCGCGTGAGATGAACTGAGCTGTCCTGGGCTTGCTTCTCCCTCTCTCCTGGGGGTTCTGGATGGGAGGAAAAGCTGGAGTTCAGGTAGAAAGACTGTGCCCTCCAACTGTTGCTCCCTCAACCCCCAGCGCTGTCTCCCACCCCCAATCAAAATGGAGACTAAGATGTTGCCTGTGATTGGCTGAGAAGGATATGAGGAGGAAAATTACCCCAAGGAATCCCCAAAGACTAGGGAGTATTAAAGACAAGCATTCCACCCGAGCCGCGTCTCCAGGATCAGAGCTAGCTTTTACAAATCAGACACCGGAACAGAAGGAGTCTACGAGCGCGCACACGGTTTTGTGTAAGTGCCGGGTGTAACTTCTTGGGCTTTCTGGCCCAGAATCTGCTTTGATCTGCCAGCAGAGACTGCTAAGAGAGGTTCAGGCCGTGGCTAGCTCCAGACCAGCACCCAAACCCCGCAGCCGACCAGACGTCACACACACCAGTCAGGGCTCAGGCCTTGCCTCCCCAGTGGAATAAAGAGAAGGGGCTGCATTTCTGCTAAGTCAGATTCTGCATTCATCTGATGCATGAAAGCTATTCCAGGTAACCATTCGGAAGAAGCGGGCTGGATCCCCCAACTCAGCCAAAATTGCCCCTCTTGGTAAAGTGTAGATGGTTTTTGGAATCACAGCAGGCCTTTCAAATTCTAGGATGTAATGCAAGGCAGGAATGCAGCCCCTTTACTATAGCATAAGAACTCCTGAGAGTTGTGGGGAAGGCCCTGGAGCCAGGTGAGGAAAGAAAACACACCGCAGAATGTGACTTTGCTGCTGAGAAGCCTCTATCTCCCATTTTCCTTACTCAGAGCGCAGCCTGTGCTTGATCCAAACCCGTCCTCTCACCCTAGTGAGAACTGTGTGTGATACATTCCACTTTACGGATGAAGAAACCAAGGCCCAGAAGCCAGATGACCCACTGGAGTCATGCAGGCCAGGCAATAACAGAGTCAAAAGAGACCAGGCCACTGAATTTCAGCCTAAACACTAGCTCAGCATGCTGACCTGCCAACCTTGATTATCTGCCCACCACTTCCCTCCCTCCTTCCTCCCTTTCCCACCAGGTATTAGATTTAATTAAATTAGCAGATCCCCATCGCAACAATCCTGGCCATGCTGCCTGGATAGAACCCAGCCCGTGGAGCTCCTCCCTCTAAATTCTGCTTCTCAATATATAATTCAATCTTCAATAAGTCACGGATCTCACGTGAAGTGTTTTATACAAAGCATGGTGTGTTGGCTAGACTCAGGCTAACGGTGGTTCATGATGATTTCATTTTCCATTAGAACTTCCTCAGTTTTTCCTCTGCAGCATCATTTTCACCCTCTCCATACTCAGATCTGCGTTTTGTTTGATCCAGACACTTGGCTTCACATGCCGTCACCTCCAGCAATTGCATCACACGTTTATATATATCTTACAGCATCGCAGCCTTGTGCCACACAGCGTAGGAAAAAGGAAAACTCATAACAGCCTTTCTCACCCTCCTCGAACTAATTTAGAAAATGTGCTCCAGATTAAATAAATCGGGAACAAAAGTCTGAGATTAGAGATAGAATTTCAGAAAGGAGGGAGGGGGAAGCTAAATAAATAGCAAGGAAATCTTGCAACATGTTGGAAGCCTATAAATTTTATTGGTTGTTTCTTTAATAAAAACAAATTCAATTGCTAACAACACAGTATTATTAAGCCTCTAACATTTAAACATCTAATTTCCCCCTGCTCTGCTGCTGTTTACATTGCACGTTGGATTCACGGAAGGTAAGGAAGTCAGGTCCATCGGTTTGGTTTGATTCCTAAACCAAGCTAATAGAGACCCCTTTAAAATCCAGCCGTTTTGCTTTCTAGGCATGCCTTGGTCTGTAATGAGTTACAGCCCAGGTTGAAGATGGACATGGCAGAAAGAAATTTAACACACACTCTGGTGCACCCATAAACTTCAAGGCCAAGGGAGAGGAGGTATGTTTCCAGTTAAGCTAGAACTCCATGAATTCAGGATTCTCCACTCACAAGACAGTAATTCTCCTTATTTCATCACTAACTTACTTCAAATGTGTTTATACAATTTATTGCTACTGAACTTCCAGGCAACTGGTGTAGAGTTAATGAAACCCAGCTTGGAGAAGCTTTGAGCTTTGAACAACTAACCACAGTTTAAATGGTTATGACATGCGGTCAAAGCCACAGCCTGAGCCCACTGCAGTTTCTGTGTTAGGACCTAGTCAAAATCCTTGTCATCTCACCTTTTGTGCCAAACAGATTGAAAAAGCAAAAAGCACTGAAAAACAGCCTGCCTTGTTCCTTCTCAAGGTTCCCAGCCATTTAAACACATTTATCTTACTAAATGCGAGGCAAAGCCCCTCCCCCAGTCCCAAGTAAATATTTTAGTTGCAGTTTGAATTGGCAGCTGGGCTGAAATCCTGAAATCCAGTTTGGGTTTAACTGAACAGGGGTCAGGCCTACCTAAAGCAATGCTGGGAGAGGCTGCTAGGGAGGCACCAAGCAACATTTAAAGGCAGACTCAGTGAAAGCCCAAAGGCAACACGAGAATGAACAGATGAAACCGGACTGGAAAAGAAGCAAACTCGTCTTTCAGAATCACTTGGACATTAACTTTTATTAATTCTCATTGTCACATGGCGCCCTCCCCCAAGCTCTGTCCATGTGGGAACTCCAGCAAGCTCCCTCTTTTTAAACAGGCCCGTTTTGGAAGAGTAAAGGGGAGGTACTGGATTTGCCACTGCCGCACAATAAAAGCCCCTTTTGAAAGCAGCACTTTCATTAACTTAAAGCAATCTATAGACTTAAAAGCAGAGAGCAGTAAACTCCCAGAAAGGATCATAAAACAGCCAGTCTCAAGTTGGGTATACTTCAGTGCAATTCGCACGAGGCATTTTACTGTGAGCGGTGGTCGGGCCCATCTCCCTCCGGTAACCCCCTGCCCCTTATTCTGAGCAGCCTCTCTTTCTCTTGGCTTTCAAGCCTTTCCCGCTCACAAAGGGGAGGCGGTGACCAGGGAGTCTCCGTGGGGTCACGGCTCCCTCCCCCCTCGGGCTCTCAGCGGGAGAGAGCTCTCACGAATTCCAAGCCTACAAAACAACAGCCTTGGAGCTCCACGGCGGCAGTCGCCGCGCCCCGGGCCGCCGAGGCCACTCGTGGGTTGTGGGTCGTGCGTCTTCCGTGCCCTGTAAGGACTGTCTGGCTCTCCCTGCCAGGGGTGCAGGGGGCTGGGATGGTGGATTTAATACTAACAGGAGGAAATCTCAAATCTTCCTCCCCTCAATGCCCTCCTCCCCCCGCTCCCACCCCCCCCCCTCCCCACACACACACTCTTTCTCTAGATGCCCAGAGAGTAACCTACCTCCCTGGTCGGGACCCCTTCCCACCCCACACCCCAGAGCTAGGCCCAAGCTATGGGGATGCAGCCTGAGTGGGAGATTATGAGACCAGAAACGGGACCCTCCCTCCCCGCTTCCACCAAGGTCCTGGGGCCTCCGAAGGCCAGAACGGCAGAGAGAGCAGGAGGGCAGGGGCAGGGGCTTTCGGTAATAAACCGTGTTATGTTTGAACACCATCATTCTCAGATTTGGGGCGGGGAGGATTGTCTAATCTGCCTAAAATGCGAAGCTTTTGGCTGCCACCAGTTATAGAGCATTTGAAACCCGAAAAGCTAACATCCTGAAGTCTCCGGACAGGAGAGATGACAGTAGGGCTCTCCAAGCTTCCTCCTCTCCCCGGCGCACCAAAGGCCGGGTTTGTGGGCTTCTCAGTCCGGCGCTGGTAAGCACAGGAAGCTGCTCCAATCAGGGCACTGGAGTTCGAGCCGGTCCTACCCAGGGCCACAGCCAGACTCCTCGGCCCACTGTGGCACCTCGCTGCTAGCTCTGCCCCCCTCCCTTCATCGCAGGCCGCGGCCCCTGCGGGCCACCGCTCCCGCCCTGCCGCGCTGCGCCCGCAGACCCAAGTGGCTCCTGGAGCACTCCAAGCCGCCTGGGTCGGGTCCTCCGATCCACTCCCAGCCCCGCGAGGCTGCCCTGCCGCTTCGCCCAGAAGGTCTCTTCGATCTGTCCTCTTCCATGAATCGCTCTCCTACGACAGGGTCCTGTGTGGCCCAAGTCCTCTCCTCCTAAAGAAACACTTTCGGGGGGAAGCAGCAAAAATTCGGGGCTCCCCTGCCATGGCTCAGATCAACTACTTTCATCGCCTACCTAAACGCTTTTTCACACGCGGAGCTGCAGGACCCCTCGTGCGACCCTCCCCAAATTCCAATAGCTTCCGCCACAAGAAAAAGCTGTGATCCTGTTACTGAATCCTAAAAACGCCACCCGTTCCTCCAGCCCCCAACTCCGACCTCCAGCCCTCTGCTCTGGCCGACGTGTAAACTACCTATCGGCCCTTCAATCCCGATTCCGTAAACAGTCTGGATCCTATAAACCAAACTCTCGACTGGTCCTAAAACCCAGCCCTAATTCAGGCCGATCCACAAGCCCCTACCCCTCAATTCCCAACCCGAGTCTCCCCACCGCGCAGAAACCCCCGGCTCCCCCGTGAAGAGCCCCGGGAAAGGGCGGCCCATTTCGCTCGTTTCTTCCTGGGGATCGGGAGCCAGGAAAGCCCCGTCACCTAATCCGAAAGAAATGCAAACTTTGAGCGGCAGATTCTGGACCCTGCACCATCCCCCTCAGCTCTCCGCTCTCGACCGCTTTCCGTCCCCTCTTTTACGAACTCATCCCCTAGTTCTCGAGCCAGAAGGGCTCCCGATTCCCAAGCCTCGCGCGGGCCCCTACGCCCGCCTCACCAAAGATCCCCAACAATCATGGAAAGCCGGTGACCCTACACATTCTCGCTCCTCCCTGGGTGAGGGTCCCTGCGCGTAGTCCCTCGGATCCTGGCTTCCCGGACCCCGCCGGTGTTCCCCTGTCTCCACTGATCCGTCTGCAAACCCCCATTCGCCCTGCCTCCCCAGGCCGCGGCCGCGGCTCCTAGACTCCTCCGGTCACCTGGCCCCAGCCTGGGACCGCTCCCGCCTCCAGCCGCTGGAAAGCAGCTCCAGGCTGGTGGCGCCGAGTAAGCGCCGGCCCCAAGGACGCCCGAAGCCGGGAGAAAGAGAACCTGGAGCCTGCCCGCGGTTTCCAGCCTCGCCCCGCGGAGCGCCCGGCCGGGAGCCTTCTGCACACGGGCTCCGGCCGGCGTGCCTGTTCCTATTCTCGGGTCCCCTGGCGCTCCCGGCGCACAGCTCCCCGCCCGCCCGCTATGGGGTTGGGCCCGCGGCGATCCGAGTCCGCAGCCTAGCTCCTTGCACCCGCGGACAATGCGCGGCCGGCCATGGGCCCAAGCGCGGCGAGGCGGCGGCGGCGGCGGGGCTGAGCGCTGGCCGGGCAGGGGAGCGGGCGGCCCGCGGGGCTCTCGCAGCCTCGGTGCCCGGCCTCGCCGCCCCTCGCGCTGCTCCGCTCCGCGCTCTCCCGGCGCTTCCCCAGCTTCTCTCTGCACGCTCCCGCGGTCCCTCGCTGCTCCCTGCCTCCCTCCTCCCTGCTGCCTCCCTCTCTCTCCTCCCTGCTGCCTCCCTCTCTCCCTCTCTCCTCCTTGCCCTGTCGCAATGAATAATACTCTGGCTTGGGGACTGGAATAAAACACACGCGCTCTGAGGCAGCCGCCCGCAGCAGCAGCCGCCGCCGCGCCGCCGCCGCCGCCTGCAAAAGCGTCTCTGACATGGAAATGAATGACAGCTTACCTGATGCCAATCTTCATCAGACTGACACCGGCGTGACAACACAGCCTATACTTCCCAGCACTGCTCGGGACGTCAGCGGCACAGGGACCCGCCCCCCGGACCCCCCCTTCACACACCTCCCCTCTCCCCACTCCCCCTTTCTCCCCACCCCCCATCACCCCCACCCACTCCCGGCCGGGCCGCTGCCAAGTCGGAGGAGCCGCTGGAGTGTCTCCCTCTACTGGAGGCTCTTGGGCGGCGGGCGCGGGCCTGCTCCTGCGGCGGGGAGGCGGGCGGCCTGGAGAAGCGGCTCCACTAGCGAGAAGCCTCGGATGGGGAGCGCGGTGTACCCCCAGGAACTCAGGAGCACCCTCCCTCCCCCAAGCCAAGTCCTCCTTAGCGAATAACCGGGGCCGAGTTCCAAGATATCACCGGTGCTGAGGGGACCGAGATGAGGTGAGATTTTCTGTGGACCCCAAGAGAACTCCCCAGAAATGATGAAACTTAAAACGGGCAAGAAATCCTTCCTTCCACCAGCACTCCCCCTCCCCCTTTTCCTGCCTGGCTGGCCTCATTTTTGTGATTGCATTTGAATAATTCTCATTACCCTGGCCCCAGAAAAGGTGTTCAGATGACACTCTGGTTAGTTATTCCTGGTCTCAAGAGCTTTTTCTGCTGTGGGCTTCCCGGGGTGTCTGGTTCAAGGTGGGGCAGAGGGAGAGAGGAAAGAGTGGAGAGGCTTTGTCAGTAAAGCACTTCTTTGCAAATGTCAAGCAAGCCTGTTCTAAGCCACTGCTATTTTCATTCTAATAAAAAGTCCTCAAGAAATTCAGTGAGTTCCCAGACTTCTAGGGGCTGGGGTGCAGTCATATAAAGGGAAAGACCAGCTGGGCTGTTTCAGCCTGGGCCTGCTGGGGTGGCTTCATCTACATCAGGGAGGAAATGGGCTCCTTAGGTGCCATCTACAGTGGAAGACAAAAGCAGGCATGTGTAGACCCACAAGTGCCTCCATTCACTCAACGGAGATCACAGTCCTACTAAGAGCCACACACTGGAGCACGCATGCTTGCTTCCACAACTTAGCACATGGCCCTCCACATAAAGGGACGAGAGAACCCCTTCTGCCTCTGGAAGTTTGCTTCTTGCTCCCCATAAAGGAGCCCTTTCAGCCAGTCAGGCAGCCATTGATCCTCTGACCCCAGGCCAGGCAGGGGGCCTGGATGAAGCCCAGACAAAGACACCGACATAAGCGGGAAAGCAGAAAGTGAAACCCAGCCGCCGGGTTTTCAGTAAAAAATCTGACCCAAGGAGTCGAAGGCTGCCCCTGAGCTCTTCTCAGGCCTCTGGGTCGCCACTCACCTGCCTCCGTCATGGGCAAGGATGAGAGCTGTTAGCATTGCCTGGCTCAGGGGAGGCAATTGAGACCCTTCTTATGTCACATCCCAGATATACACACTACTGTTTGTCCAGATCCTCCCAGTACCCTCAAATCCACCCTCCAATGTTGCTTGTGGGAGAAACTCTTCAGTGGTAGCCCCCATTATAGACAGATTAGAATCCTCTCACCTTCACACAGAACCTCCAAAAACTTCACTAGGTGGATTTATGTCACCCTAGCCTCTGATCTGCGGTCAGAGTCTCTGGCTGCTGACAGCATAATCGCTATTATATATTATACATTGTATAATAATATAATAATAATGAATGCACTTGCCCTTTTTATGTGGTACAGAAGCGGCCAGATTCTCCAACCCAGAGGCTGGAGGTCAGGCTGCCATAAACTCTCAGAGGGGAAGCCCTCTTCAGATAAGGGAGGGGGAGGGGAGATCCATTTGTCTCTGCCCAGGACCCCTGGAGGGAGGGGTTTCTCTCTTTCCCATGGCTCTCAGTGAGTCGCTACAGCCTGCAGAGTCAGAGGGGAAAATCAGGCTGAATTCACCTCTTCAGAGAGGTGTCAGTGAGCCATAAATAGGACCGCAGGCAACAGCCTTGCATCACTGATTTACACCTGTCACATCTCTCGTTTTCTGAAATCTAGTTCAATGCCCAACACTTTCCTGATATGGGAGATCCATTGCCATGAGCTATTCATTTTTGGAGTCTTTGAATACTATGATTTTCACTGATACCTTTTTGGTGCTTTAAACTGTACATCATAGTTTTAAGTAAATATATCTTGCTTTGACTATTTTTGTCATTTGCAAGAGCTTAAACAATGATTATCCAAAATATAACCATCGTTTTTATAATCACTGAAGGCAAATATTTTCTCTGCACCCACCAGAAGCTCTACTGTGTGTAGCACTAAGAATAAAGAGCAGAAGCAAAGAGGCTCAGGTTATGGCTCCTGTCCTCAAGAAGCATTCATTTGTTGAAGAAGACAAAGTGCCAATATGTAAAACATTAAGTAGCAATAATACAGGAATCAACAGAAGACACAAGCTAATAAATAATTAATGAACAATTGAGTTGTCAATATGTCAAATTCCATGAGTTCCACATCTCAATTTTGGCTCTGTCAATGAGTAGAGAAAGGATAGAGTAGAAATAAAGAATTCACTACAGATACTCTACAATTTCTTCCCCATCATCCCTCTGAGGATGAAGAAGAGAATGGAGAGGAATGTACATGTCGTATTGTATAAGCCATCAACACACTGACATTATAGCCAAATAGAAGTTTCTACAAATCCTAGTTATCAGTCCTAAATTTTGGAGTTCCTGTTTGGTTCTGGGCCCTCTTCTCACTCTACCTGCACTTTGTCTGTGGTATAAGCAGCCCACACCAGCCCAGGCTGCCTCCTCCAAGCTTCCATTATGGGTGATCAATGGCCCAACTGGATTCTGCCGATGTCACAATATGAACAAAAATTTAAGACCTGTCTGTATTAGTTTGCTCAAACTGCCATAACAAAATGCCACACACTGGATGGATTCAACAAGAGACACTGATTTTCTTACAGTTGTGGAGGCTGGAAGTTCAAGATCAAGGTGCCAGCAGAGCTGGTTTCTGGAGAGGCCTCTCCTCCTAGCTTGTAGATGGCACCTTCTCACTGTGCCCTCGCATGGCCTCTCCTCTGTGTACACAGGCAGTGAGACAGCTCTGGTGGTCTCTCCCTCGTGTTATAAAGACAGTCCTGTTGGATTGTGGCCTACCCTTATGACCTCGCTTAACCACCCCTAAAGGCCCTGTCTTCATATACAGTCACATTGGGGGTTAGGGTGTCAACATATTAATTTGGGTGGCAGGCACAATTTAGTCCATAATACCACCCAACTACCAGTTCCCTTCACTCTCAACTTAATTATTTTTAATGAATATTGATAGACTGCGAATTCCCTGAGGATGGGGACAATATCTTATTTCATCTTAGGATCCCTAAAACCTGGTCCAGTGCCCAATCTAGAAAACATATTAAAGAAATGCTTGTTGGATTGAACTGAATGAAATGTATTTTTCCATCATTGTTCCAGTCCTAGTTGACAGACTTATCACCAGTCACCTGGAATATTCTGATAATTTTCTAACTGGTCTAAATGCCTCCAGTGTCTCCAATCCCTCCTATACACTTGCACATGGATGTTCTTCCTAAAACAAAGGTTGGATGACACCTTGGATTCCCCTGAAAATCATCAGTAGCTTTCCATTGCTTATAAGGGATTTAGCCTAAAAAGTTACTAGGCCTTATAATAAAAAGAAGGACCTTGAATGCTACACTGCTTAGCATGACCTTCAAGTTCGTCCTCCTCATCTGGCCCTGATTCCCTTTCAGGCTAATCTGCTGCATTCCTGCCAACACCTCCCCAACTCCACTGTCTAGTGATTTCCAGTGCTTCCTGATGCATCAGAACACCCACCCCAACCCCCGAGAGAACTTCTTTATAATTCAGCGTTCCAGGTTCCACCCCTAGAGAAATCAGTCTGGAGAAAGGCCTAGGAGCCCATATTTTAAAAGCCACTGCAGTTGTGAGGTTTGGGAACTTCCATCCTACCCAGCACTCCTGCTCCAGCTCATGGGCCCCAGAATACATTCTGGATTCTGGGCCTTTCCTGTACTTGCTCACACTCTTCCTTCAGCCCTGGGTTTTCATTTCCCCTTTTTCTACCTTCCAAATCTTATCTGCTTGTAAGCTTTCATAGGAACATCGCCTGTCTTCAAAGGATCCTTGGATCCCCCAAAAGAGAACACCAGCTCTGGAATCACCAGGCCCTGGCTCAGCTCTCCACCCTGTAATGAAATGGCCAGCTATCTGGGACATTACTGGCGAGTGCCAAGTCTCAGTTTCTGTGTTTGTGAAATGAGGATGATAATAGAATCCAACTCATGAGACTATGGGGATTAAATAAAGTCGCAAATGTAATGAGCTTAGCACAGTCCCTGGCACATGGGAGGCTCTTCAATAAATGAATGGCAGCATTAGGTTTAATAGCCCTTTACCCAGAGCTGCCCAGTGCTTTGCATTTGCCTTTGCCTTTGCCTTTATTATAGTGCTTATTTAATTGGCCTGAGGAAGGGAGATATTGTTTACGGAGAAAGCTGCCACAGGCCCTGAGGGCTGCAACATGGATAATGGGAGCAAGGAAATGAGGGCAGGGGGACGCTTCTCTCTACCTAAGACCTCCTTCCTGACCCTGGATCCAGGTGGGGCTGTGGTGAGGGGAGCCAGGGCCAAGTGAGGAAGACTCCGTTCCTGATGAAATAATGCAGGAAGGGCACATCCTTTGGAGAAAGGGGTGGGCAGACAAGGGGAGACCTGAGAGGTATAAAAACTCAGATGCTAGAAACCCTCCAAAAGGGAGTGTGGGTCCGGGATTTTGCTCTGAGCTGAAAGCTGGGATGTCCAGGCCCCTTGCCCATCTCTGATTTTTTTTTTTTTTTTGACCCTGGGAAAGCCTCTCAGCTCCCTCATCCCACTCCCACCCTCTGAAGCAGGGGGATGAAGCCTGTCCTCTGGGCACACGATAGGCAATTAATTGGGTCATGCCTTTAACCAGCTCCTCTAATATAGGAGCAATATAATCCCCAAAGCTTTTTAAAAACTCATCTTCTTTATGGTCCTGATGCACTTTGGGGAAGTTTCTTCAAGCACTGTCTCCTTCCCATCCCTTACTTAACCCAAGCATCTCCCCACCCCACCCCAAATCCACACACACACACACACACACACACAAACACACACACACACACATACACACACACACACAGACATACACACATACACAAACACACACACATACACACATACACACACACAAACACACACACACATACACACACACACAGACATACACATACACACACATAGACATACACACATACACAAACACACACACATACACACATACACACACACAAACACACACACACACATACACACACACACACACACACACACACACACAGATACCAGCTCTCAGGTGGGAGCTGTCCTGGCCTTAGCTCCAGATAAGAGGATCTGTGGGTGGCAGGAAAGGAAAAAGAAGATTTCTGAGTAATTTCAAAGTTCTTTCTAGGTTCTAGCAAGGGGTGGGAAGGATCACAGCCAGCTTGAAAGAACTGAGAAAAAGAGAGATTGGAAGAGAGAATATTTAGACTATATTTAGGAAGAGAAGAGAGAATGTTATGACGACTTCCAAAAAGAGCCATTTCTGGGAAATGCCATCCCAAAAGTTTGGCCAAAAAAATTTAGAAAGAAGGATTTAAACCTGTGCTGTCCACTACAGCAGCCACTAACCACATGCAGGCCCCGAGCGCTTGAAAGGTGGCTAGTCCTAACTGTGATGTGCTGTGTGTATAATAAATTTAGAAGATTTCATCTATAAAAAAGAATGTGAAACATTTCATTAAGAATTATTTTATATGTATTACATATTAAAATAGTAATATTTTGGATACATGGAGTTAAATAAAAATATAATAGGCCATTAAAAATATCTTCACCTGTTTCTTTTTAGTTTTTCAGTGCGGCCACTAGCAAATTTAAAATTACTATGTGACTTGCATTCAATTTGTTGAAGCCTCCCTTCCGGGCTTCATTTTTGTTCTGGTAGAAGCTATGTTTGGATGCTGAAACCTTTATTATTTATCATGTATCACTCCAGCTCTCCAGCTCTTCCATCTCTTCTGCTTCTGCCAACCCCACAGAGGACCAGCATGAAAGGAGATCATTAGGCTATTCAGGGCCTCCTTCAGACTGCAGAGGTGGCTAAGAACTCCCCGACCCCAACCCCTGCCCAGGGTTACATGGAGTTTTGAAAGCATTATTCTCCCCAAGCAAAAACCACCTCTCCCATTTGGACTGAAGGATCCATCCCTGAGCCCCTTGTCTCCTATCTCCTTTTCAGTACCCTCCTCACCATCAGAACTGTCACTCCTGCTGCCATCATCCTCTCCTTCAGCCCCATCTCCATTCTCATCACTCGCATCACCACCACCTCACACAGAACCATCTGCATCCGTCTGCTCACCCAGTGGACCCTCTCCTCCCTATACCCAGAGGGGAACCCTATCAGCATCTGCTGCCTTTGATGCTGCATCCAACTCTAAGCCCTCCTGAGCTGAGCATTTTGCATGGCTGGGCTCCCAACTTTCTTTTGGCGGCCAGGCCCCATGGCAGCCAGACTGCAGGGCTCAGAGAAACAACCAACAACCCTGGGAAGGGGTGAAGGCCACATGCCCTGCAGAATATGGTCCTGTCTTATCGCATTAGAAAGGGACAGTGAAGAAGAGTGACCAAATGAGGGAGCAAGAAACCCCCAGCTTATCTCACATAGGGACCACGGTTTACTTAGCAAGGAAGAACAAAACACAACAACAGCAATAATAATAGCTAATATGTATTGCTTATTTGCTGGGTGCCAGACTCCATGCTGAGTGCCGAACATGCATTATTCATCAGATCTCCACAGCACCCCTATGAGGCTTAGGTAAGTGAAGGAACTTGTCGCCAGGTGTGAACTCAGACAGGCTGCCATCAGAACCCACACTCCAAACCACCATTCTGAATTGCTCCTTCATAAAACATCGACGTTCACTCCCTTGCCCCCCACATTCATTCATTTATTTGCTGATTCACTCATTCAGCATGCATACACTGACAGCCTCTAAGAAACTTACCAGCTCATTGGTTCCCATTCGGCATCTAGGCTGTCCAGGCACATAGAAGGCACTGGGCTACGAAGATGAATAAATCAGAATCCCTGAACTCCCAGAAATCTTAAAGGTTTTCAGGGGCCATGAGAGATGTGGAAAAGCCTAATTCTGCCTTCAGATCACACCCATATTTTACAGCAGAGAAACTGAGGCCTAGTAGGAGGGACATGGAAAGGGTGTTCAAATCTCTCCCGATTTAACAGTCAAGTAAGAGTCCACTTGGATTCTCAACACAAACCAGGGTTTATCTTCCAGCCTCACCCATCTCCGGAGATTTTGCATATATATTGTGTCACTGCCTGGCTGTGTGGTCCTTTTGACAGACTCAGTAAGTCTCTTTCTGCCTTTATTCCCACTGGCTACTTTCACAATACCCAGCAGTAATGTCCACACCCAAATCAAAACTCATCCACTCCAGAAACTACATAATTCAGGACACCTATGTCCTGTATCCCCAGAGCTTATGTGTTCACAATCCCATCATAGTAGTATATATTTGTATGTTCCTTTGTACATGTTCTTAAATTTCAAATACGTATGCATTAGTTCAAGCAGCTTTTGAACTTCATGAAGGCAAGGACTTAGTGTTTCTTTTATATCCTACCTTCTCCTTCCCAATCTCTCAGTCTCTCAGCATCTGGTAACAATCTCAGCCTATTCAAATTAACTAATAAATGCAAATTTCTTGACCTTCTATGCAGACATAATCTGTGTGTGCATAAGTGTGTGTGTGTGTCTGCCTCAGTAGTAACTTGAACCAGTGCAGATAGCAGGGGTGTTTGTGTATACAAAGTGTCAGTGTAAGCATATGTACGTGTGTGTGTGTGTGTGTGTGTGTATGAATTCTCCAGCTATTAGAGTTAGGGAAGCTTAGACACACATCAGCACAATCCATCAATTTTCAGACATTATCTCTCATGATAATTTCCTGCCAAATCTTTGAGTTGCAATTAAGAAAGTAGATAATTTGAAACATTTTCCTCTGCATGTTGAGATGGATTATAATCCTAATTTGATAAAGACTCTTAATGACTCATTAGCCGCCCTTGGCTTCTCCTCAGGTCAGCCAACTTCCCAGGCGCTGGAGGCAGCTGGCAGCAGAAAGGCAGTGACGCTCAGGTCATTACATGTTATTGCTTCAGCAGCACTAAAAGAAAAAGACACAACAAAGACACAACCGCACCACAGCCCTGGAATTCTCTTTTCTTCAGCTCCTGGATTTGGGCATCAATTTTTTTTCTTGGCTTTGAACAAAGCCTCTAATTTCCTGACAACCAAAATGCTGTCTCCAGGGTATGTGCACCCTGCCAGAGTGGCAGACAATGCATCACAGCCTTCCCTCTGCACAGGTGGGGGTACAGGGACTCGCTGTTCTCACAGCTCTGGGCCCTATTCCCACCACAATTTTTTTTCCCTGGGATGGGCTCCCCAACCCAAAGGGTGGGGACTCCTAGAAAGAATGGCAATTTCAAGTTGTTTACAATCACCACATAACAACTTCCTCTCTGCCTTGTGTGAGCAAGGTCAGAAAGCACAGAAGACCATGTACAGGGTCCCAGTTCCTTTCCTCCTGGCTGGGTGGCATCTCTTCAGCCCCAGGCTTAGAGCATTGAATTATTCACAGAAGCCAAAGTCATGGCTTCCCTTGGGTCACCTACTCAAGAACGTAAACCCCTGACTCTCAGAAAGGTCTTACTTATTGCTTGGACTCCTGTGGACCTGTGTGCAGCTGCAAACACATGCATGGCATGCACTCATCACATACGGACAGGTAGAACATAGACACACAGTCACACTGACATGTGTTCACATAGAAACACAGTCACAAATTCACATGGAAACACTGACACATGGTCACACAGTCACACAATCACACAGACACATGGTCTCACAGAAACACAGTCACAGTCACACTGACACATGTTCACACAGAAATACAGTCACAAGTTCACATGGAAACACTGATACATGATCACACAGTCACACAATCACACAGACACACAGTCACAATGACACATGGTTATGCAGAAACAGACATATAGTCACACAGTCACACAGAAACAGTCAGTCACGAGGTCACATGGAGACACTGACACATGGTCACACAGTCATGCAATCACATAGAAACACAGTCACACTGACTGTTCACACTGACACACAGACGCAGTCACACACAATCACATAGAAACACAGTCACAAGTTCACATGGAAACACTGACACATGATCACGCAGTCACAAAATCACATAGACATACAGTCACACTGACACATGGTCACATAGAAACACAGACACATAGTCTCACAAACATGCAGTCACACAGAAACATTACACAGTGACAAGGTCACATGGAGACGTTGATACATGGTCACATAGACACAGTCACACTGGCACACAGTCACACAATCATACTAACACAATCACACAGAAACATTCACAAGTTCACATGGAAACACTGGTACATGATCACATGGTCACACAATCACATAGACACACAGTCACACTAACACATGGTCACACAGAAACAGACAAATAGTCACACAAACACACAGCCATACAGAAGCACTACACAATCACGAGGTCACATGGAGATGCTGATACATGGTCACATGGTCACACAGACACACAGTCACACTGACACACATTCACACAGAACACAGACACAGTCACACAGTCACAAGGTTACATGAAAACACTGACACATTATCACACACACAATCATAAGGTCACACAGAAACATTGACACACAGTCACACAGTAACAAAGTCACACAGACACAAAGTCACAAAGTCACATGGAAACACTGACACATTATCATACGACCACACAGTCACAGAGTCACACAGGTACACAGTCACAGGGACACACAAGCACACAGTCACACAGTGTGTAAGGACTTCTCCGAATGGCTTTGATCCCAAGGCCAGGTGAGAGATTAAGGGGGAAAGGGGATGTAGTCAGTGAGTGAACACCTATCTGTGTGGCATGCCTGCTGATGCTGGGGACTATGCTGCACAGGGAGGGTGGGGAAGCTGGTGTTGACCCAGGCAGTTGCTGCATTCTGAGCTGGAGCAGGCGTGGGGGCAGCATCCTTAGTAGGGATCAGCCTTTGAGCTCTAATTCTCTTCCTGCACCCACCCCCACCCCCACCCCCAGGTGTATTCTTACCCCTGTCCCAGGCTCACTCCATCCTGGCTGTCACAGGGCAGGCTTAGGGTGAAATAAAAAGCCTCCACTGTCCCCACCCAACCCCCGCCCTGTGCATTCCATCAATGTGACAAATGCTCTCTGGGCAGGACCCCTGAGGCTGTCTTCTCTGCCACCAACCCCTCCTTGCTTCCCAGTGAGTCCGGAGAGACATGAGCAGAGGGGTGATGGATAGCCCTGTCTTATTGTTCCAGACTCCGAATCCAACAGGGGCCTGGGAGAGCTGTATAAATCATAGCCTGGGCTGGGCCCTCACCAGCGCAGCTTGACAAGAGGAATGGAGGGCGAGGGACTATAAAAGTGTCTATGGGCTAAGTTGTTTCATTTCAAGCCAGGGCCAGGGAGAGAAAATGTTTGGTTCTTGGGAGACAGACTCATTTGAATAGGATGGATAAGCTGCTGCAGTTCTGCACGTGTGGGTGCTCAGAGAGACCGAGAAAGGCTGGTCTCACAAGAGGACAGTGGATGAGTCCAGTGGCCCCTCATCTCTGGTACCTCATTCCCACAATACAAGAGGGGTAGGGGCTCATGTCCCAAATTATGAGAATGTTTGGAAAAATTAGCCTCTAGTGAGGAGCGAAGATTCTCATCCCAGCTGGCTGATAAATTATACTTTTCCCTTCTCTGAAGTAGGAACAGCTGGGCAGGCTCTGGCCATCAGACTGTGATCAGGTAAAACAGGAGCCATTCCCATTTCATTTGCTCAGACATTTAGTGAGCAGCTACTGTGTGCTAGGGGCTGTGCCAGGTGCTAGGGGCACAGGGCTAAAAAGAACAGAATCATGTGGCCTTGCTCTTGAGGCTCTCATGATCTAGTGCAGCAGACTCATAAATCCATGCTTGTAATTCAGGATTGCTTATTTCACATTTCTTTATCACCTTTAGCATCTATGACAAATTCTTGTATTTATTGGCTTGTTTACTTTTCTCCCCTCATCAGACTGGGAACTCCTTAAAGGGAGAAAAGAAAGGGAACCAACATTCGAGTGCCAATTACGTGCTGTCACTGGGTGCTTTGCAGTCATTTCACCACCATAGCAGTTCATCGTAGGTTCCACTATTCTTATTTCACAGATGAGAAGATTGAGGCTCAGAGAGGTTAATTCATTTGCTTATGGCCAAAGCTAGCATGTGGTGGAGCTGGGACTCAACCTGAACTGGTGTGGCCCCAAAGTTCAGGCTTGTTCTCCACATACTGCTCAAGGGGTACCTTCAGCACCTGAAGCAGCGCCTACCTCAGGGAGCGGTTGATTACACAAAGTAAGGAAGGAGTACAGAAGAGTGTGGGGTTAATGCTGAGAGGGAAGGGGGTTAGGGAAGACTGCACAGGAAGGGATTATGGAACAGTTTCGCGGAATAAATGGAATTTGCCAAAATGACAAGGAACGGAACGTCCAGTCTACAGCCATCCCACTCCGAATGCACCCGATCTCATCTGGAACGTCCATCTAGGTGGAAATGCCATGGAGACATCAAACAGTGTTGTGTGTTCTGGCCACCTACTCAAAAGCTCCCTGCTTCCTCCATGACTTCCCCTACTCCTCCCATTCCTGTCTTCAGAAATAGGAGCTCAAGCATTGGATGAGAACCACATGGGGCCAGGAACAGTGGCTTATGCCTGTAATCCCAGCACTTTAGGATTGCTTGAGGCCAGGAGTTCAAGAGCAGCCTGGGCAACTTAGCAAGGCCCCATCTCTACCAAAAAAATTGTTTTTTTAATTGACCAAACATGCTGGTGTGCATCTGTAGTCCCAGCTACTCGAGAGGCTGAGACAGGAGGATCACTTGAGCTTGTGAGGTTGAGGCTGCAGTGAGCTATGATCATACTACTGTACTCCAGCCTGGGAGATAGGAAAACACCCTGTCTCAAAAAAAAAAAAAAAAAAAAAAAAAACCACCAGGACACACAGATGGTAGAGTGACCCCAGTGGGGCCACTATATGATGGAGTAGAGTGTTTTTGTTTTATCATTATTGTTATCTTTTCTGAAACTAGATTATAACTTCTATGAAGGTAAGATCCAGTCTGCTTTGCTCACAAGTATGATTTCAACACCAAGAGCAGTGTCTGATTAATTTTGGAATCAGTGAACAGAACTGGACCAGGAAAAGGGGCATTCTCTACCTCTCTGCCCTCCCAGGAGACTGGTGTAATTGGGCCAAACTGGAAGCCCCTCCTGTTTGGGGTCATGGAAACCAAATCCAGACAAGCACCAGGTGGGGCCCAAAGGAGGTGAGGCCCTGAGTCCTTGAGCAGCTGCTGCCATCCAGCTCTGCTTTCTCTGTCTTCTCTGCCTCCTCCTGTCTAATTCAGGAGCCAACAACAGGACATGCACTCAGAGAAAGGGGCCCAAGCAGGTTTCAGCTCATGCAAAAGGTGCAAGAGTCCATATGGGGCAGGAGCCTGAGGAACACCAATACTGAAGGGACAACTCAAAGAAGAGGAGCCCACCAAGGGGACTGAGGAGTGCCCAGAGTGCTGTGACACCCAGAATGGCGCTGATCACCCCCCACCTTCTTCTCTGGCATTGTGGCTATCATCCCAGAGAAGCCTGTGAATTACCAGCTCAACCTCTGGAAACAGCAAAGGTAATAACCAAGGGCAACAGGAATGGGAGAGGAAAGAATAAACATAAAAACAGTAGACGAGAGAGTTCCACCATTGTTTTTCTGAAAAAAAAAAAAAAAAAAAAAAAAAAAAACAAAGAAGGAAGAATGGTAACTGGCTCCACAGAGAGAATTCACAAGCCCAGAGCCTGTGGTGGGGCTGAGCTACTCTGCAGAACCCTGAGGGGTGGAGCCCTCTGAGGCACCAAGCGCAGTGGCCTGGGGTCAGGCTCCTGGCTGGACAGTGGACAATGGTGGGAAGCCGGTTTTTAAAAGAGGGCTCCACGCACCCCACACAGCCACTCAGCTAGTCCCCTCTGTCTCCAGAAAATGAACTTTTTTCCTTTAAAAAACTGAATAAGAACAATACTGGATTTGGGAACACCAAGTATGGTGGAAAGTGAAAAGAATTAGGGAGAGGTCTGCATGCTCAACTGTGTGACCTTCTGTCCTTTCCCCAGCCTTGCTAGTAACTCCCCAACACCACCAACCTTAGCCAGTAGATTGCAAGGGTTGAACAGCCCCAGAGGGAACTGCAGTTACTGGTATCGAAGGCACCTCAATAAAAAGGTTGGCTTGTGACCCAATAACCTACAGGAAGCCCACTGGTCAACAAACTGCCCAGTTACATCCCAAGCTCCCCAAATCAACTTTTAGTGCCTCTTTCTCAAATATGAACAACAGAGGATCGCCAGATATTTAAAGAAATTTGCAAACATGGAAAAGGGAAACTGAAACAGAAAAAAAAAGGAGGAGGAATGGAGCAATAGAGCTCTTGCAAGGAATAAAAGAAACTTTCAAAAGAGCAGTAATGCTTCAAAAACACTCTCAAAAAGAGGAAAGGATGTATTCACAAAACAAGAAGAGATTGCATGAAAAGAGAAAATTTTAATTTTAAAAGCCTCTTTGAAATTAAAAATATAACTAAAAATTTTTCAAAAATTGAATATAAGGTTTAGAAGATAAAGTTGAAGAAATATTTCAAAGAGTGAAACAAAACGGTAGAGCTGGATAATAGGAGAGAAAAAAAAAGACATTAGTCTCCTAATGAGCCCAGCACAAAGAATAGGAAAGATATATACCAATGCCCACCACCTTCATTATCATGACATTTTAGAACATAAAGCATTTTAAAAGTCCTAAAACACAGGTAAAAGAAACAAGCATAAAAACATCAAACTTTCGGCTGGGCGCTGTGGCTTATGCCTGTAATCCCAGCACTTTGGGAGGCCGAGGCAGGTGGATTACGAGGTCAGGAGATTGAGATCATCCTGGCTAACATGGTGAAACTCCATCTCTACTAAAGAATACAAAAAATTAGCCGGGCGTGGTGGTGGGCGCCTGTAGTCCCAGCTACTCAGGAGACTGAGGCAAGAGAATGGCGTGAACCCGGGAGGCAGAGCTTGCAGTAAGCTGAGATTGCGCCACTGCATTCCAGCCTGGGTGACACAGCGAGACTCTGTCTCAAAAAAAAAAAAAAAAAAAAAAAAATCAAACTTAAAAAGAGCGACCTCAGATGTTAAAAGATATCAGAGAAATGCTTTTTACATTCTGAAAGAAACTGTTCTTTAATCTAAAATTTGATACCCAAATAATCAGTCACGTATCACAGTAGTCTAGAGATATTTTCAGATATTCAATGACTCAAGAAAATGACCTCCTAGGCACCCTATCTTAGGAAGTTATTGGAGGATGGGGTTTAATAAAGTTAGACTATAGGGCAACATAGAATACATGGAATTCAGGAAATATGGTATTTACCACAGGAAGACAATAAAGGAAAAATTCCAAATGATGGTAAATTGAAGCCTCTGGATGACAGTTAAACAGCATTCCTATAAAGCAGCTAATCCAGATTGAAACAGAAAAACACAAGATTCTTGGAGGGATTACTATAGGAGGAAAAAGTAAAACAGATGAGCTTGAATGCATAGAAAGTAAATTCCAGGAAAAACAATGGATTGTACGAAAAAGGACACAAGGTCACATTGTACTACTTGACTTGGTAGCAAATTATATTTGCATAGTCATTAGCATAGAAACATCAAATAGTGATTGAACTAAAAACTAAGTTTATGTTGAAGAGATAGGAGGAGGGGAAGAACAAGGATGGAGTTGGGAGACAACACCATGAGAGAATTAAGTTCTCTACATGGCAGTAAATCAATACATAATTCCTAAAATTGGTCAATTAAGCAGTAACAATATAAGCATATTATTTAGAAACACAGCGATATGCATAAAAAAGAAATGAGATGTAAGAGTTGATGGTGACTGCCTTGGGGCAGGACTTGGGAGCGTGGAGAGGTAAGGCAAGGCCACTGTTGATTTCCTAACTATGTATATATATTCTTTGATGAATAAAAATTAAACTTTTATAAAAGAGTCCACATGACTTGCATACATCCCAGCTCAGCTTTTCAGGGTGTGGGATCAGATGAGGATTTGTGGTCAAAGCTCTGACCAAAATAAACAACGCGTCTTTATCCGTGTTTCTGCAGATACCCCTTGGGGACACGACACAGTGGTTGGAGGCCAGTAGGCTACAAAGATAAAGAAACCTGACCCTGGCCTACAGCTGTGGAGGGTACAGGCAATTCTCAAATATGCTGTGATATTTCATGTCTGTGCATGTTGGTCTCTCTGATGAGACTGCTTCAATAAATAAAGCTCTCATCACCTAATGTGGTGGACATCTCTTCAACCTTTAAACACCTCCAATCTATCTCCTCTCCTAGAAAGCCTTTCCTGATCCCTCCTTCCCAAAGAGAGAGTTATTCCCTCTTTTCATCTATTTTTGAATCTTCTGTGGATGCATCTAGCAAAGCATCCATCACCCTGTGTTTCGGATGTAAATAAACCGTCTCTCCAACTGATTTGTGATTCTCTCTGTGGCCATCAGCTTATGCTGGTTATGCTGCGGGATAAACAACCATAAAATCACAGCGGCTCACCATGCAAAGGTTTATCTCTCATTATGTTACACGTCGGCTGTGGCAATGGCATTCCATGTCTTCTCTTCATTGTGGGACCCAGCTAGAGAGGCCTGGCCCTATTCTGGACATGCCACTCTTCTAGAAGATAAAAAAGAGAAAATGCAGTGGGACCACAAAATGTCCCTGAAACCTCCTGCTCAGGCTTTGAGGAGAAAGCTTCTGCTCAAATTTCATTGGCCAAAGCAAGCCACATGACCAGGTCTGACATCAGTATAAGCCTTTCACAGGGCAAGGCAGCAAATAATTGGGCACACTAATACCGTCTATTAGAGTCTCCTTGGTAGGTTCCACATCTTATTTTGATATACTGGCCCTAACACAATGCTTGGCACCAAGTCAAGTACTCAGAGCATCTTCATAGACTTGAACTGATTATCAGGTAATAACTTAGCCTGATACAGAAACCTAAGGTCAGAAGGTGATTTGAAGAAGGCAAACAGCCTGCTGCGCAGCCGGGAGGCATTAACAACAGGCTCACAGCACGGGAAATAGCACCATGCTCGGAATCAAGAGGCCCGGGTTCCAATTCAGCTGTGAAAAGCCATTCCACCACCCTGGGCTCAGCTTTCAAATGAAAGGGATGACCTCAATAATCCCTGGGGCTCCTTCCAGTTCTCACTTCTCAGGAGCATGTCGTGAAACCCGTCAACCTGGGTCCCTTGGTACTCACTTGCCAATCTGCCAGCTGCCATTAGTCATGGCATCCAACTCTATGATTAGAAAGAAAATAAGCCCCAAAGTCACTTCATGTGCTAAAATGAATTTCTAAAAACAGCATTCACCCGTGTCAATAGAAGAAAATACAACTATACTTCAAAAATGAATATGTTGTCAACAAAAATGTTATGTGGCAAATGCTCCTTAAACCATTTTCCATTTTGAGCATGTTGCTCTGACAGAGGGATCTCCAGTTACGTGAAAACTACTTATGACGTTGCAGAGGGTTGTGATTACATATCTGAATGTATCTGCACGAAGTTCAGGTTCACGGATGGAAACCATCACATCAGTTGAAACTTAGCAGGAGTTTGGTGTTTGTTAAATGAATGAATATCTGTCTTAATTGTACATCTTGACACTGAAACTATCATTCCCAATCCAAATTATTCCTATTTTTCTGCTATTTTTGAAAGCTTTTAGGAAAAAGTATTAGTCTAAAAGGGTTGAGAAATCCTGTAGCTAATAGGCTGATGTACTAAGAGAATTATTTAGCAGATGCCAAGTCCTGAGCCTTGTGTTCTCAGCACCAGAAGGCAAAGGCTGTGATGACCCTGTTTGATTAGAGAAACTTGTGCCTTTAAGTTTCCACCCATAAATCATGGATGCCAGCCTGGGTGTTCACCACCATCAGATAATAATAGCAACATGTATTAATACATAGCATTTCCTTTATGCCAGGGCCCTTCCAAGTCCTTTACATGCATTAACTCTCATCACTATCACAGCAACCCTAGGAAATAGGTACTGTTGTCATCTCCATTTTACTGATGGGAGAATCCAGGTACAAGGAAGGTGAGTTAACCCATCTAACGTCGCACAGTAAGCGGAGGGCCGGCTTTGAATGCAGGCAAGCTGGCTCCAGAGTCTGTGCTGAAGTCACCTCTACATTATACGGCCTGAGCAGCAGCATGCTGCCAAGTGAGTTGGAGTCATTCCTGGATATAGATGTAACCTGGAACCCTTAAGCATTTCATCACCTCTTCACCCTTAAAGACTCTTCCCACCCTGTCCTGCAGCAGCCCCGGAGACTACGATTTCTGCGCTCTAACTGAGGGTGCAAGGGGAGAGGTGAGTGTGACTTTGGCTCTCCCAAACACCAGCATGGCTCATTTTTTTAGGTGGATGCCGATGTATCCTTATCCATCTCCAAGTTTCTGGATGCCATGCCATCCTGCCTGGCAGGGGAAGGAGGGGGTATAAGGAAAGTCACCTTTCCCTGATTCCACAAGGTCCTGTTTCTTGTGGCCACAGCACTGCAATCACCCGGCAAGGCTCTTTCCTGTAAAGATCAATCAATACTGCCCCCATCCCATATTCCCACCCTTTCCTGCTCCTCGGCCTACAAGTGCTATCGATTACAGCAGAGCAGGGAAGCAAATGCCAAAATATATCAATCAATCACCAAGGTGGCCAAGAGACTTTATTAAAACCACTATGCCTTCTTCTATTTTCCTGCCCACCCCAGCTTCCTCGGCCCAGTGGCCATTTCTTTTGGAAGGTTTCCAAGAACTTTGCAGACATGATCTGATGGCTGGTGGAATTTCCTCTATTTGGGGAAAATTTAGACCCAGAGAAGGAGCAAGAACAAGTCCCATAGTGAGAAGATGGAAACCAGGTGTGTGAAAATATGTGCAAGTGTCTGTGCAGTACATATATGAAAATGTGCAAGTATGTGTGTTTGTTTAAAGAAAAACCTAGAACTTAGTCACATTTCAGAGACATTTGGTAATTATCGCTGAAGTTTTTACAAATCAATTCCTTCTGGTCGCTTAATGTCCTTCACTAAGTGGTTTAATTGTGAAATTTCACTTTATAATTGGGTTCATTTTAATGCAGAAAGAGGTAGATTTGCATAAGCAAATGACAAACAGTTAACAAAACCCATTAGCAGAGAGGCAGGAATCTAAAGAGCCGCATACCTGGGTAGTCAGCTCAGAATCAAAGCCTGTGGCAAGGAAATCCCTGCCCTCGCCCAGACCAAATTCCAGGCCTCTAACAAGAGGGGAAGGAGGACACACATTTCAAGTGCCTTAACAGATTGCTTAGTCCTAGCAGACTAAGTTGCTAGGATGAGAGGAGACCCTCAGAGAGACAGTTTCATTTGATTTGCTTGTCAATGAAAAACCAAAGACTTTTCTTTCTTTTTTCTTTCTCTTTTTCCTTTTTCTTTTTTGAGATGGAGTCTCACTGTCACCCAGGCTGGAGTGCAATGGCACGATCTTGGCTCACTGCAACCTCTGCCTCCCGGGTTCAAGTGATTCTCCTGCCTCAGCCTCCCCAGTAGCTGGAATTACAGGTGCCCGCCACCACGCCTGGCAAATTTTTGTATTTTTAGTAGAGACGGGGTTTCACCATGTTGGCAAGGCTGGTCTCGAACTCCTGACCTCAGTGATCCTCCCACCTCGGCCTCCCAAAGTGCTGGGATTACAGGCATGAGCCACCACACCCAGCCCAAAGACTTTTTTGTCTAAGGAAACTCTGGACAAGGTTTTTTTTTTTTTTTTTTTAACTGGCAGTTTTATACAGCTATCTGACAATTCTTGGTCCAGATGAAAAAAGCATGGACTCAGAGTAGCGGGGGGACAGAGAATCTGACTGCCAGCTCTCATTCTGCCACGAACTAGCAAGGATCCTCATGCCTCAGTTTCCTCTTCTGTAAAAAGACAACCTAAAACTAGATTATAAGTTCTTATGTTTCCCAAACTCCTGCTGTCATCACAAGTAATTGACTCATTCATTCATTCACCCAACAGATATTTATTGCACCCTTGCTATGAGCAGGCTCTGCAGAAATTAGAGAATTACCAGGAGACAGGGTGAGGCCTCAGTGCTGGGGAACACATAGCCATAGACAAGGCCCTACCCTCATGGAATTTATCTTCTAATGGGGTGTTATGGATTGAATTGCATCCCCCACCAAATTAGTATGTTGAAACCTTAACCACTAATATGACTGTATTTAGAGATAAGGCTTCTTCTTTTTTTTTTTTTTTTTTTTGATGGAGTTTCACTCTTGTTGCCCAGGCTGGAGTGCAATGGTGTGATCTCGGCCCACTGCAACCTCCACCTCCCTGGTTCAAGTGACTCTCCTGTCTCAGCCTCCCGAGTAATTGGGATTACAGGCATCCGCCACCACACCCGGCTAATTTTGTGTTTTTAGTAGAGATGAGGTTTCACCAAGTTGGCCAGCCTGGTCTCAAACTCCTGACCTCAAGTGATCTGCCTGCCTCAGCCTCCCAAAGTGCTAGGATTACAGGCATGAGCCACCGTGCCCCACAGAGATAGGGTCTTTAAGGAAGTAATTAAGGTTAAAAAAGTCACAAGGGTGGGGCCCTAATCCAATAGGACTGGTGTCCTTATAAAAAGAGAAAAAACAGAGATTCCCTCCTCCTCATTCTCCCAACCTGTGCACAAAGAGGTCATGGGAGGGCATAGGGAGAAGGCAGCCACCTACAAGCCAAATAGAGAGGCTTCTCCGGAAACCAACCTTGCTAGCACCTTGATCTTGAACATCCAGCCTCCAGAACTGTGAGAAAATAAATGTCTGTTGTTTAAGCCCCGCAGTCTGTGGTATTTTGCTACACAGCTGGAGCTGACTGATACAAGGGTAAGCAGGGAAGGGCTTACCCTTGTATCAGTTATGGGAGCCCAGATTAGGGCTGCCCCACCCAGGCTACAGGGGGAGGGAAGGTTTTCCAGAGAACCTGCCATCCAAATATAGACCTGGAGGGAGGATTAACAGGTGCAAACAGGTAACAGTACTCAGGGCAGGATGCCCACACGTGTGAAGACCCTGAGGGAAGAGGAGCAAGTTCTGTCAGAGGACCTGAACACGTTTCTTTATGGATGGAGCCTGGAGGGTGAGAGGAAGAGGGGGTGGAATGAGGCTGAGGAGGTTGGGGGAGCCAGCGTGGCTGACATTTCATAAGCAAACACCCTGAAGATCCCAGAGAACAAGCTGCTCCACCTTTCAACACTTCGGACTCACCTCATTGATGCTTCTGATTCTGCTGGAAAAAATGCCAACTTAGGCTCTGCAGGTTCCAAGAAGTCGTGAGCTTTTCCTTGCCACCTGGTTGGCTGCATCTTTCCTCAGCATCACTGCGTGTGTTCCTTGTGGAAATGCTTTGCTTGTTCATCCATAAGCTCCCTCCTTACCTTTCAAAGCCTCTTCTGGGACTGCCTCTTCTGGTGCTCACCTTCAGTTCTATAAAATTCTTTTGCTTTTTATTAATAATTGCTAGTGTTTATTGCATTAGTTAATACTAACCAAGTCCCAGGCATTGTTTTAGGGGCTTTATGTGTGTTAGCTCTTTTAATCCTCACAACAACACTATGAAGTCGATTCTATTAATTCTAGTTTATAGATGAGGAAACTGAAGCACAGAGAGATTAAACAGTCACTTGCCCAGGGCCGCTTGGCTAACAAACGGAGGAGGCAGGATTAAAACCCAGGCAGTTGGCTGGGGGCAGTGGCGCACACCTGTGATCCCAGCACTTTGAGTGGCCAAGACTGCCTGATCTCAGAAGTTCGAGACCATCCTGGGCAACATGGTGAAACTTCGTCTCTACCAAAATACAAAAAACTAGCCAGGTGTGGTGGTGGGCGCCTGTAGTCCCAGTTACTTGGGAGGCTAAGGCAGGAGAATCGCTTGAACCCAGAAGGTGGAGGTTGCAGTGAGCCAAGATTGCACCATGGCACTCCAGCCTGGGTGACAGAGGGAGACCCTGTCTCAAACAACAACAACAACAACAACAACAACAACAACAAAACAAAAAAACCCCGGGCAGTCTAGCTTGGGTGTCTATGCTCTTAACCACTATGCTGTGCTGTCCAAAAAAAAAAAAAAAAAAAAAGATGGAAACTGAGGCTTGGCTAGGTTCCCCTGGCTAGGTTAAGCATGGGTGCCAGGACTAGAACTGAGGTCTTCCTGATCCCATGTTCTCTGCTGTTCACACTTAGCGGGGCTGCGTCTGGAGGGAAAGGAGGAGAAGCAGATGAGTTTGAGGACCACTTAGGAGGTAGACAAGCTAGGACTATCATGGGGGTAATCGAAGAATAAGGGATACAATAGGAAGCCAAGGGCAAAGCCAGGTTTCTAGGTCAACTGTGCAGCCAAACCTTCATCATTTTATGCCACTTTATTTTATTTATTTATTTATTTTATTTATTTATTTTTTTTGAGACAGAGTCTCACTCTGTCACCCAGGCTGGAGTGCAGTGGTGCAATCTCGGCTCACTGCAACCTCAGCCTCCCAGGTTCAAGCGATTCTCCTGCCTCAGCCTCCCAAGTAGCTGGGACTACAGGTGCGTGCCACCACGCCCATCTAATTTTTATGTTTTTAGTAGAGATGAGGTTTCACCATTTTAGCCAGGATGGTCTCGATCTCCTGACCTCGTGATCCACCCGCCTCGGCCTCCGAAAATGCTGGGATTACAGGCGTAAGCCACCGCGCCCGGCCTGCCACTTTATTCTTTATTCATTCATTCTTTTGTTCATTTGACACATACTGTGTTTCAGGCGCTGGCTGGGAAAAGCAGGAATTGGCGAGCGGGTAGATACTGAGATTGGCCATGACACTCACCAGGCCTTACTCCTTCCCCTTGTCCATGGAGCTCAAGGACTTTGCATTCTAGGGGATGGGGTTGATAAACAAATTATTACAGTGTGATTATATCAATATATCTACATCTATCTGTCTACCTATCTACCTACCTATAAAAGGAGTGCAAGGAAGACAGCCCATCTCTGCCTAAAGAAGTCAGGGGAAGCCTCACTCTAGAGAGGGTACCACTGGAGCCAGCGCTGAAGGGTATGATGGGAATATCCTAGGAGAGTATCGGGGATCCTCGGAGCTTCCCTGGAAAGTCTGTGATTGATGCCTGAGCTCTTGGACCAGAGTCATCAAATTCAGATATTCACTCTGAAAGGAGCTTCAGAGGCCCTCTCTATCCACAGGTGAGCCGACTGAGCAGGGCCAGGCCTGGGGTGAAGCGGAATTTCAGGAAGCACCCCCTCTCCAGCCACACAGGCGCCAACCCGCCAGCACCATCCTGCAAGCAAGGCCTCACCCTGGTCTCAGGCACAGCTCTCTCCAAGGGTCACACAGCACAGCCAACAGTGCCATGCAAGAACCTCTGCTGCCTGCACTCCAGTCTTCTGCGTTTTGCGATTATGGAGAGCAAGGGAGAGGGAGAAGGAAAAGAAGGGGAAGAAGAGTCAAGAAATGCACCGCAGTCTCCTGTTCCTGCAACTGAAAAGACAGCTCTGAATCTCTATATCCACCCACTTCAAGTTCCCGCCTTCCTTCCTCAAGCCTTACGTTTAGAAATGAGGATCTCTTCCCCACAGAGCCCTTCCCTCCCCTCTCTCTACTACCTGCTCTTCCAATTCCACACCTTTTCAACATTTATTTCAGCTGCAGATTGTCTTTCAAAAGCTGGCGGGGCGAGCCCTGCAGGGCCCCCCACCGCGGCCAGAGGGTTGTAGTTCTACAGTCAGCCAGCAGGGGGCAGGCCTGCTCCGAGTCTCCGTCCTGCCCTGACCATCCCAGCCCCCAGCCCAGTCACAACTCCTTAGAGATGCAAATTGAGAGGCAGCCTTCCTAACCCGAGAGGGCTGCTAATTCTCTGACAGTATGCAGATTTCCATCTTGCCTTTGCCTGGGTTTATTTGTTTTACTTTGCAATAAATTTAATACAGACTCCCTGAAGCAGAGAGGCAGATGGACTATAAAGTGCATTTTGAGCAGCTTTAGTTACTAGGTTAGTGTGGGTTTTGATCCCTGCTTAAATTATATCTATGAAATTTGACATGGATTTGGGCCTGGGGTTTGCTGGCTCCTTGGTGCTCTGGAGCGGCTTTTAGAGCATTTACAAGGGTTGATTTGATTATTGGGGCTTTAATTTCTCACAGAGGCTAACGAGGAGGCTGGGAAGCCTGGCCGGGGCCTGGCAGGAAGATGGAAAAGCTGGGATAAGTTGGGTTTCTACCTGCCCCAGTGTTGACGGTATCAAATCGTTTTCTCATGCCCCTAGAGGGGCCCTAAGTCACTCTCAGCAAAGAGCTGCATGCGGAAAACTGTTCTGATTCCCGGGGTAGTTGTGCAGCAAGGAGCTAGCTCAGAGTCTACGAAAAAAGTCAGACGCACATATGGGACAGACATAACTAAAACATCTATAAAGAAACATTAACAAGAATGGTACAAATCAGCATTGTATAACAATGTAAATTGGATGTGAGGGGACTTGGCAGAAGGACAAAAGTCAACGCACTCCTGTTAACCCCTTTGCCTTGTGCCGGAGTGTGCAGCCTCCCACTTCCCTACTTCCTTCCAGCAGACCCCTGAAGAAAGGAGGCGGAAGGAACAAGGAATGGGATGAGTTGGGTTCTTGTCCTAGCTCCACCGATTACTTCTTTTTTCAGATATTTGGGTAATATATTTAATTTCTGCAGGCTTCAGTTTCCCTCTGCACAGTTGGAATTTCATTATCATGAGGACCGAGTAAGAGATCTTTGGGGAAAATGTGTGTAGGCTGTAAAGGACCGGACCATAAAAAGTGAGTACATGGACAGATGTCATTCCCCAGTTGTGAAATGGTCATTGATGGATGAGGGTAGCAAGGCTTCAAGGCCAGAGGGGAGCTATTAATGGAATTTCCAAAGCCAGTCCATGAGGCGACATTGGTGGAATGACTTGGGTTTCACAAACTAGCCAAGGTGTGAGACGGCCAGCTTTCTCACTGGTGGTGAGTTCTGCTCACCTGTATGTGAAGCCTGCCTGCCAGCAGAGGACACCCTGAGAAGGTTCCAGCAGCAGCAGCAGCAGCAGCAGCAGATGCCGAGGATTGTCCCGCAGAGCCCTGATGGCTTGGCCACCCTGGCTGTGGGAGACGGGCAGGGGCTGGTGCTGCAGATTCATCTTCTCCCGCGTGAACCCGAGTGCAGGCAGAGCCTGGAGACAGAGGAGGGAAGGGAGGGAAGGGAGGGAGGACCCCTTGGCAAGAACCCAACTCATCCCATTCCTAGTTCCTTCCGCCTCTTTTCTTCAAGGGTCTGCTGGAAGGAAGTAGGGAAGTGGGAGGCCCGTCCCTCCTGCCTCCCTCCTCTGCATCTTCACATCTCTTAGGCCAGAGACTGGAGCAGGAAAGGGAGTTTGAGGGGGAACTGAGAGGAATGTGTTTGAAGAGCCAAGAAGAGCAAAGATTTGGGAGCCACCAGAGAAAAGGGGTAGAGAGTAGAAAGAGGCAGGTCGGGGAGAAAGGAAGGAACAATGACACGTTGATATTTACTCCTGAAACTTTGAAGAGGATTGTGAACTGCTGGGGGAAGGGGAGAGAAATGAGAGAAGAGAAAGGAAATAACCAGCTCCACATGAAGGAGGGGGTGGGGTACAGGGGAGGTGGAGGCTGAGATTAAATGGAAATGAGGGGCTTGGTCACCATGGAGAAAGAAGCTGGAAGCTTTGGCAGCAATTTGTCTATTAGGAGGAAAGGCGGGGATCAAAGAAGCTGTGGTGTGTCTATACACACAACCGGATTGGAAAATAACTAGCTGAATTCTGCCCAAAGCAGGAGGGAGGGGGAAGGGAGTGAAAACTGGTTGAATTCTTTCCAAAATAACAATGGCTCGCCCCACGCTCATTTCTCCCTTCTATCTGTTTCTCTGTCGCCTTAAGAACACACTAAACTGAAACTGTTGGGTTGTAAAGATTTTGTTAAATTTGGTGACTTCCCCTCCGCCCCAGTGACCTGTGTGTTCAAGGGAATGGAAACCCTACATCCTGTCCCAGATAGAGGAAGGGAGGTGGTAGCTGAGGTGGGGAAGGAGGGCGAAAGGAGGGACGCAGCAGTGAGGGTAAACAAGCTGATCCCTTGGTCTTCACAGGAACCTCTGAAAGAGAATGAAGAAATCCAGAAGCAGTGGCCACTGGCCAAAAAAATGGCCACACAGGCTCTCCAGGACTGCAGCAGGGGCTGCAGTACTGCGACCCACGCTGGGTCTCTGCCTGACCCTGTGCTTTTCAGAGAGCTCACAAAAGCTCTTCTCCAGGAACACCCTCCCTGTTCCAGACCACACGGCAGGTGCGCAGGCAGGCCAAGGGACAGCTGTCTGGGTGAAGGTGGGGGTGGAGTGTGGAAAGATCTAAGACCAAGGCCCACAGGCTCCTCAAACACAGAACAGCGCTGGGGCCAAGAACTGGAGTGGGGCAGGGGGCCTGAGGCCAGGGCCTCCACATGGACCCTTCCCCTAGACTGTAGGTATGAGCAGCGGGGTGCGGCGGGGGGCCTGAGGCCAGGGCCTCCACGTGGACCCTTCCCCTAGCCTGTAAGCATCAGCAGCAGTGCTGAGCAGGGGGAGCCTGGCTTCCCGGCTGGAGGCAAGGAGACTGAAGGAGGAAGGAATCAAGGTTGCTGAAGGTTAGAGGCTTTAAGGGAAAATGGAGCAGGGGGCAAGCCTCTGACTTTGAGTGTGTGTGCAGAGCAGGGTGGAGAGGAAGAGAGCCATACATCTGTCTCTTGCAATCTTCGGGATACACTATACTAACATTTTAAAAATCATTCATCATTTATCTGAAATTCAAGTTTGACTGGCTAGCATGTATTTTGTCTGGCATCCCTATCCCTGGGTCCAAGGGATTGGACTGATGACCACAAGGCTTATGTCACAAACTGGGTGAGGCCAGGGAACCCTTATGGACCTCAGAGGTTGGAGACTTACAACATACCATGGAGCTTTACCCATGCCCGGTTCCGATCAGTGTGTCCCAGCCGTAGCTGGGGTTAGGAGAGCAGCATCATTTGCAGGCACCCTGGGCCATGGGGAGCTTGGCCAAAACTTTATCTCTGCCAGTGCCTTTAGGAGTGAACCGGAATCCGACAAGATCACAGCGACTCCCCCAGAGGGAAAAACTGCGTTTTTTCTACATCCACGGGAGTCTCCGAGGCTAGCGAGGCCTAAACCAAACCAATAAGAATTTTCTCCCTGGGGAGAGCAGCTTGCCTCGGTCCTTCTGAGGAGTGTAGCTAACACTCTTCTCCAGTTCTTCCCAGTTCACACAACTCTAAACAATCCTTCCCTAACCTAAAACTCTCCTCCTGCAGAGGATGATCTTTCAAATTCTATTCAGAATCCAGCCCCTAACATGCTACATTCCAAGAGGAAAGAAAATAAATAAATACATAAATCAATAATAATCCTACATTAATTTCAAACTCAGTTATGAACACAGAAGCCAAAAAATCAATGGTGGCCTAATGAAAAAGGGTAGACTGAAAGATTTCTTAATCCAGAAAACTTTTATAATGATATGACATAGAGAACAAAATAAAATTAAAACAATAAAAAAAGGTACACCCAGCAAGCAGTGTCCTGTTAAATAATTGGATGAGATTCATCAGAGTAGCAACTGGCGCTGAGCATTTTTTAATTTTCTCCCTGCTGGAGCCTCTCCTCTCACAGTATCAACAAACAGATTAACTGCTTGTCAGAGACGAGGCCTTCACACAGCAAAATTGAATTCTTCAGTATTTATCTTCCCCCTTTACACCCCCTGCCCAAAGAGGAACATCTGATCACTTTTTTAAAAAAGACCCCAAATCTAGAAATGATTAATTCTGTCCCATGATGCAAAGTTCCACCATGGTTCATGAAGGAAAGCCAGGTTTAATAAGAATTGCTAATTGCCTTTTCCTTAGGAAGGAATGAACTTTGAAAGGGCAAAAGACAGAGGCAGCTTCACCCCTTCAGTGATGTGTTTGTGGCAAGGGCAGGCCCGCCGGTGTCATGGTGTGTTAGAGAAAGGACGGTTCTGCAGGAGTTGGACTAGGGAAGAATGGCGAGTCCACGGAGGCACGGCCTGCCACAGAGCAGTCATGGCCACGGGCCTGTCCACAGCAATGCTTTCGTTTCAGGAAGACAACTGGTTCAAATTGGACTAATACTGTTAACTTAATTTTTTTTGCTTTAGAATTTTGTTAGTATTCAATTAATTCTTAGTTATAATGGAGCTACAAACATTGGGAAGTTATGCCTATTTTTGGTTTGTACTTTTTAGGTTACACTATGATATAAATAACGTAGGTCAATATTAGATGTCTGGGGAAATATTCTTCCTTTTTTAAAAACGATGTGAACGTTAATCAAATATGAGAAACAATGGGAGGCTGGAAGCACTCAGCCAAAAGGTCCGAATGCTCAGAGGCCTAATCCTCACATAATTCACTAGGTAGTGTGGGCAAGGCTGTGACTTACTCATTGCCAACTTGAAAACAGGGATTATAGGCCTGTCATGGTGGCTCACATCTGTAATCCCCAGCACTTTGGGAGGCTGAAGCAGGTGGATCATTTGAGGCCAGGTGTTTGAGACCAGCTTGGCCAACATGACAAAACCCCATCTCTACTAAAAATACAAAAATTAGCCAAGTGTGGTGGCCAGTGCCTATAGTCCCAGCTACTCAAGAGGCTGAGGCAGGAGAATCACTTGAACCCCGAAGGTGGAGGTTACAGTGAGCTGAGATCATGCCATTGCACTCCCAGGACCCCCTTCTGAGTTAGTTTGAGAAATGAGACAGAAATGATATCACTTAATGGGGAAGACACTTGTCAGTTTTTCCTGCTCTGGCCTGGCCCAACTTTCTAATCAGCAGTTTTGCATTCAAGGTTGGACACACTTAAGTAAAGCTCAGGCAGGCACAATTCAATCAGACGTTTCAGGGGCTGAGTTCTCTGAAGGAGTGGAAGCAGAAGTACAGAGGACTGGGGTGTGCATTGGTGCCAAGTAAGCATGTTTTGAAAAAATAGCATGGAAATATAAATTAGTGACATCTTAGGAGGCAATTCAGACACTTGTTATTCCCAGACCACAGCAGCAATTTCAGAGTAGTTGGTTTTTTGACATCAAAAGGTAAGAGGCTGCTCAACTATTGGGTTATTTTGGTATTCTACAGCCTAGTGCATGAAATATCAAACTATCTTACCAATAGAGAATGAAATACAATCCTTTTTTACAAGTAAAGACAAATTAAAGATTCAATGTAAAATAGCATATCATTTACAATAGCAACAAAATTGTAAAGCATATGAGAAGTAGTCTAACAAATAATATATATAACTTTTTATGGAGAAAGATTTTAAACCCTACTAGAGAACATAAAAGAAAACCTGAATAAATGAAAGAATCTTTCATAATTATGAAAGGGATGACTTTATACAATGCCAATTCCCCCAAAACAGCCTGTAAATTTAATTCATTCCAATAAGAATCCCAGTAGACTGTGTAGAGGGGGATGAATTTGACAATCATTTAAAAATTGGTGATGAAGAATACAAGTCAATTAATGCTAAGGTGTTTTTTTTAAAAAAAAAAAGAAGAAGAGCAAAAAGAAGGATCAGACTATACCAGATACTAAGAAATATCACAAGAACAGAGTTATTGAAAGAGTGTGGTAGGCACAGAACAGATAAACGGGCTGTACAATGTGCAAGTCCAGATAGACTTAGGTGTGCATGAAAACCTGGCATATCATGAATCTGGCATCATAAATCAAAGGGTGAAAAGATGAAGTATTTTATAAGTGATGAAATAAATTCGAAATCTATCTTATTACTAGATATGAAAATAAACCTTATATGGATTCAATACCTAAATATGAAAGGCAAAGCCATAAACTAACAGAAGAAAATATATGATAGTATATTGTGACCTTGAAGCAGGAAAAGATTTTTTAAACAAGATCCAAAAGCAAAACCATAAAGAGAAAAATGGATGAATTTTACACCCAAATTAAGGATTTCTGTTCAGTGAAGTACACCATCAACAGAGTTAACAGATGGGTAATGCCTGGAAGAAGACATTTGCAAATAACAATTGTTCAGGGAATCCCAACAAATTAGAAAAAAAAAAAAAGGACAGGAAACAATTGAAAAATGGGCAAAGTATATGATTAGGTAGTTCATAGAAAGAGAAGTCTTAAAGCCTAATAAGTATTTGAAGTGATGCTTAATTTCACAAGTAATATGAAGAACACAAAACAAAAATAAGATCCCACTTTACATCTAACAAATTAGTAAACATTAGAAAGCCTGATAATGCCAAGTGCTAGCAAAGATGTTCACCAGGAACAGCTGATGAAGGTGAACGCTGGAGCAGTTGTTTAGGAGCACCGTTTGGTAGAACGTAGTGGAAGGAGAAATGCAGATAGCCTATGACCCAGCATTGCCTCTTGGTGGGTTTATACGCCCTGGAGAAACTGGCACAGAAGCACAAAAATGTTCATCCCTCACTGATGGTGGTAGCAAAGTATTGGTGGCAACCTGGGTGCTCTTCACCAGCGGAATGGAAGGGTGAATTGCAGTAAACAGAAATGATGAAACACTGTGCAGTGGTATGAAGGAATGTGATAGATCCATGTACAGCAACGTGGATAGGGCTCCAAATCAGAGTTGGGAGGAAGGGGGAGTAAGAATAAATTTATAGCACGATACCAGTTATGTAATTTTTTTAAGACACAAAGCAGCAGTATACATATCTCAAGAATAAACTTAAAGAAGGTGGATCAGAAGGACATACATTACAGTGGATGAGGTGGTGCTCACCCACAGCCCCGCTTCAGGCCCATCCACCTGAATCCTTGGCTGCTGGGAATATTTGCACTGAGGTGCAAGGGAGTGTCCCTAAGGGGAATTGCTTGGCCACAAGGAACTGCTTCGCCTAAGGTTATGCTTCTCCTAGGGAAAGGCCAGTGGTCACTGGCTGATTCCAAGATATAAAACACTGATCCCCTTTGCTTCAGTTTGCAAAAACGATGAAGGGCTCAGCTCAGCTGCAACCACAGAGGGATCCCCTTCCCCTCCAGTGCAATCCGACCTTCCTTATTTCCCTACAAGTTTATCTCCTGAGGGCACTCATGAATAAATCTGCATGTCACTCCCATCTCAGAACTTGATTCCAGAGAGCCCCATCTAAAAGACACATTAAATCATCAAGAGTGAGAGCCTTTAGTGGGGAAAGGAGAACCGAAATGGGATGGGGAAAATAAGAACTCGGGAAAACAAGAATTCAGTAAATTATCAACAATGATGACAACACACCATCAAATGAGGAGTATGATCAACTCTATTACGTGCCCCCAAGTCTAAAATGTAAAATAAAAAGATGGGAAACATAACATCTGCCAGTGACTGTATGCAAGGTGTCCCTCCCTTGTTCACTTTGTAGATCAACGTCAGTTAATCTTCTGCCCACACGCCAGTGGTGATGAAGTAACAGACTTGGAAACAAGTGATGGTCAAGGACTCATGTTTTTCGTCCTTGTAACTGGGGGCATCTTCAAGAATCAGGGGATTGGGGGGTGGTTCTCCTTTGGCCCTAGTCTATTCTTGCTGCAAGGAGCTGTGTGAGATGGTTCCATCCTGCCCAGCCAGGGAAGGAGGAAGCAAAAGGGTGTGGGGTATTTGTGGTGGGTAGAGGGGTGTGTGTGTTGGGATGTGTGTGTGTAAGAAAGAGAGACAGAGAACATGTCTCCACCTCAGGCAGGGAACAGCCTCAGATTCAGCAGAGACAGAGATCCTTGTCTTGCTATTGGCTGCAGCACCATAGGAGCAGGACTGGCACTTTCCAACACTTGTGGGGACCAGCTCCTCACATCCGGGGTGCAGCTTGTTCTGCCTCACAGAGCTGGACGTCAGGCCCTGCCTTCCACACCCTGTGCATCCTGCCTCTTCCCTCTGCTCACTCTCAGGTGTCATGGGTTCCATATTCTTCTGTGATGGAGACATGTTCACTTTCTTGGGCCCTAACTCAGCCCATCTCCTCTCCACTCCCCCAACCCCACCTCCAGAGTCCTTCACCCTCTTCAGGGTTTCCGAGAGTCTTGGTGAGCTCACACACCCAGGCAGTGAAGCGGACGAGGCTGCGGAGAGAAGTCCTGTGCCTCCGGAGAGGCCGAGTGATCTATGGGAATGGCTCACCACAGGCTGGAGTGCCCAGAATTCTTTCTCTCCTTAATTTAAAGAAGTATAGAGGAGCATGTTTGAAGGAGCATAAAAAAATTATAATGTGAACTCACCGACTCACTCTTTCAACAAAAATGTGTGGAGCTCCTGCTATGCAGCACATAAGGCAGGGGCTTCCACAATAAGTAAGACAATCTCTGGTCTCCAGGAGCTTGCAGCCTGCTAGAAAGGTAAGGCTTGCACACAGTACCTACGACGGAAGTGTAGCGTGATGACAGCAATAAGAAGGTCACTCCCCAGATGCTTTGGGTGTCAGAGTAAGGAAATTCACTCCAGAGGGAAGAATCAAAGAAGGCTTCCAGGGCCCTACAGCTTTTGAAATGAATTGCAACTGAGAGCTAGTATTTGTTGTTGATTTTTAAGTTAATTTTAATATATTTGGGAAATACATTGACCAGCATAAAAAATAAGAGCATCAACAATTGTACTGCCTTTTAAAAAATATATAAAGTAAGATATCAGTATTCCCCTTCACCCATCCCATTCCATCCCCCAAAGTAACTACTGTAACAGTTTGGTATGTATCATCAGCCCTTGTCTTTTGATGGAAATGATTTTAGCAGGAAGAGATGAGAGGGGTATCCCAGGAAAAGAACAGGATGTAAACAAAGATGAGAAAAGGCAAGTTTTTGTCTGGAGTGCATGGCAAAAGTAGAAGATGAGAGACGATGTCATAAGAGGAAGCTGGAGTCATATCACAGAGGGTCCTAAATGTAGGAGTGTGGTTATTTTGGACATTATCCAATTAGCAATGCCAGATAAAAAATGACTGAAGGAATTTGGGATTTTTGCTAGAAGAAGAGAATATCCAGGGAGCACACAGTAGCATTAATTCAATTGTAAAACGTGCTATCATAAGGAAGAGGGATTCAACTTTTAATCTGAAGATCACAGGTCAAAAGTTGGGTCAATAGTTGGAAGTTTCAAGAGTGGTATTTCAGTGCCATATAGGAAAGGACCTTCTAACAAACAGACCTGTGCAATAATAGAATGGGTGAGCTGGTGAGGAAGTAAGCTCTTCACTGGAAATGTCCAAACAAATTTACAAGAAAAAAACAACCCCATCAAAAAGTGGGCGAAGGATATGAACAGACCCTTCTCAAAAGAAGACATTTATGCAGCCAACAGACACGTGAAAAGATGCTCATCATCACTGGCCATCAGAGAAATGCAAATCAAAACCACAATGAGATACCATCTCACACCAGTTTAAAAAGTCAGGAAACAACAGGTGCTGGAGATGATGTGGAGAAACAGGAACACTTTTACACTGTTGGTGGGACTGTAAACTAGTTCAACCATTGTGGAAGTCAGTGTGGCGATTCCTCAGGGATCTAGAACTAGAAATAGCATTTGACCCAGCCATCCCATTACTGGGTATATACCCAAAGGATTATAAATCACGCTGCTATAAAGACACATGTACATGCATGTTTACTGCGGCACTATTCACAATAGCAAAGACTTGGAACCAACCCAAATGTCCATCAATGATAGACTGGATTAAGAAAATGTGGCACATATACACCATGGAATACTATGCAGCCATAAAAAAGGATGAGTTCATGTCCTTTGTAGGGACATGGATGAAGCTGGAAACCATCATTCTCAGCAAACTATTGCAAGGACAAAAAACCAAACACTGCATGTTCTCACTCATAGGTGGGAATTGAACAATGAGAACACATGGACACAGGAAGGGGAACATTACACACCGGGGCCTGTTGTGGGGTGGGGGGAGTGGGGAGGGATAGCATTAGGAGATATACCTAATGTAAATGACGAGTTAATGGGTGCAGCACACCAACATGGCACGTGTATACATATGTAACAAACCTGCACGTTGTGCACATGTACCCTAGAACTTAAAGTATAATAAAAATACATAAATAAACTAAGGAAATGAACAAAGAACCAATATTAACTAAAAAAAAAAAGAAAACATACAAGAAAGGAAATGTAATCACAGTCTACCACATGACTTACTTATAAGCAATATTTCCATAGTCACAATACTGTGAATACTGAATACCAATTTGACTAAAAATTATAGAGTAACTAAATTAGGAGGATTGAGGGAGAAGTATATATACGTGTGTATTTGTTATATGTGTATATATGCATGTATTTTATGTGTATATATGTATGTGTTATATGTTTATATATGTATTATATGTGTATGTATGTATTATGTGTATATATTTATGTATATGTATATATATGCATGTATTATATGTGTATATATGTATTACATGTGTATATGTTTTATGTGTATGTATGTATTTATTATATGTGTGTATATGTATGTTATATGCATATATGTATGTATTATATGTGTATATAGGTATGTGTTATGTGTATGTATTATATGAGTATATATGTATTATATGTGTATGTATTTGTTATATGTGTATATATGTGTATGTGTTGTGTATGTATATGTGCCTGTATACGTGTTATATGCATATATGTATGTGTTTCTTATATGTGCATATATGTGTGTGTTATGCGTGTATATATGTGTATGTGTTATATGCGTATATATATATATGTGTATGTGTCATGTGTGTTAGAGAGTTAAATTATCATCTTCCAGAGGAAGAAGGTAACGATAATGTCGAAGTTGGGGGGTGGAAATCAACAATTAGAAGCAAAATTTTTTTTAGAAAATATGGAGTTAAATGCTGTAAGAAAAAATTAATTTTAAAAGGGTAATAAGGAGCCCTGGGTTAGAATAATGGCTGCCGGAGATGAAAATCAGGAGACGGAGTTCAAACATGCTCTGGAAGCTGGATTTGGGGGCTGATTACGTGGACAGCAAGGGAAAGGGAAGCATAAAACACACATAAACAAAGGAAATCACTCTATGGTTTTCAGCCTGTGTTTGAATAATGACAGTGGTCGGGGCAAAAAGCAAAGCTTGAGAATGTTAGAGGCTTGCACGGAAGATCTAGATAAAGGTCACCTCAGCAGTGCCCGGTGGCGGTGGCGCCCCTCTGCCCGCCCCTTTCCTGGGCCTCTGGGGTTCTGAAGTACGGTATTCTGAGTGCAGCTGTCCGGCAAACAGAAACCGAGAGGCTTTTAAATGTATAGCATTCAGGCACCAAAGGAGGTCTTAGAAATCACTTACTTAAATTAAATCCTCCAACTTTAATTGGATTCAATTGAATCCCACAGAAATTAAAATCCCAGGGAAGAAACAGTTTCAACCAAGGGGTGGTCAACAGTGTTAAGAGCTTTAGAGACGGTAAAGAAGCGATGACCGAGAAAAGGCCGTCGGATTGGGCGGTTCGGTGATCATTGAGAAAGTAACCGTGCTGGGCAAGAGTGGAAAGCCAGTTAAGGCAGAAGTCAAGATACCGCGCGGGCTGAGGCGGCTGCACCTCCCTGACCACACCTGCACATTGTAAGTGCGCCAAAAACACCAGCTGTTGCTGATGTTTAGTTTTCAGAGAAACATGATGATTAAATGGGGGAAAAAAAGGCTAGTAGCTTAATGAAGATAACTAAAGGTCTTAAAGGTGTTTGGGAAAAAAAAGCGGAAATGGTGTCTAGACTGAAGTGAAGGCTCAGCAAAGCCAGATGACTAAGAAGCAGAGAAGCACTGTTAACTGACAGCGGGAGGCCAGCATGGCTGGGATGGACTTTCATGAAAGATGTACCTGCGGTGATTCGTCTTGAAAAAAAGGGCAATTCTAGACTAAAGGAGAAGAGGAAGGGATGCGTGATTATCTGGAAGAATTTTGAATGGGAAGAAAGGGATATTTTTAAAACTAGATCAGATGACGTCTTTTTAAGGAAAACAGGAGACATAATTATCAACCGAGGTGGGTTTCTGAAGGTGAGATTGCAAGCTTGAAGAAGAAGAAAAATAGTGCGTCTCAACCAGGGGTGATTTTGCCGCCTGCCCCCAAGAGATGTTTGGCAATGTCTGGAGACATGTCTGGTTGTCACGAAGGAACATGGCATCTGGTAAGCAGAGGCTAGGGATTCTGCTAAACACCCTACAATACAGAATACAGTACAGCCTTCCCTTCCCCAGTTTCACTTTCCACGGTTTCCATTACCCACGGTCAACTGTGGTCCAGAAATATTAAACGAAAAATTCCAAAAATAAACAATTCAAAAGTTTTAAATTGCCAGCTGTTCTGAGTAGCACGATGAAATCTTGCACCAACCCACTCCATCCTGCCAGAGACATGAATCATCCTTTTTTTCAGTGTATCTAGCTGTATCCGCTGCTGGCCCATTAGTCACTTAGTAGCCGTCTTAGTTAACAGATTGAAAAAAACATAGTATATATAGGGGTTGGTACTGTCTGTGGCTTCAGGCATCCATTGGGGGTCTTGGACCATATCCTCTGCAACTAAGGGAGAGAACACTGTACACAGAAAAACCCCCACAACAAAGAAGTATTCCACCCAACATGTTAATAGTGCCAAGGTTGAGAAACCATGCTTTAGATGAACAATTATTAAGGGAATTGCACTAAAAGTCAACAAGAAATAGGTAGAAGAATTTTCCAGCAGCTGTATAGCCTGCCCCTCAAGCTTAAATAGCATAAATGTGCAGTCAATCTAATTGGTATGTTTTTTTGAAGTTTTCTAGTTACACTAAGCAGAGAGAGCTCATATAAATAGAATGGTTCATTTTGAGGAGCTTTGCAAACATTTGCCATGAGTCAATCACTGAAGGTGTTAATATCTAATATTTACTTTCTTAAACTAACCTTTGAGGTAGGTAACTTTCTTCTAGTTTTCCAGATGAAGAAACAGAAACACAGAGAGGTAAAGTAAAATCACACAGCCAGTAAGGGGTAGAGCCAGGATTCCAACCTAAGCAGTTGGACAAGAGTACCTGTATTATTATTAGGATGCCATGCTGCCTTTAAGGGACCTCTAAAAGTTGCTTCTTTTCTCGTTTTGACAGTCTTCAAATTACCTTCCCATTCTGGAGTGTTGTGTCCCAGCAGAGGCTTTTTTTTTTTGACAGTCTTGTACTGCACATATCTCCTCCCCTTCATACACGATATCCAGTCTTGATTTCAATAATCCATACCCTTGATGCCAAGGAGTAGGGAGGTGATCAAGCTTTCCTTAAAGAAAAACTACAGTACTTGATCTATGACCTCTAAGACAACTAGTTTTAATGAAGATCATTAAAACCACTTAGAAATTCTGCAAATGGCCAGTCTGTTTTATGAACCAATGCATTACCCATGTCCCTTTCTGAGATGGCAGAATAAGTGAATGCCTCTGAGCACTATTCATTCTATCCATAAAGGCCTTTTTGACTACTGATCCCTGATCATGTGCTCTGCTCAGCTTAGGTTTGGAATTACCAACCTCCTAGGATTGAGTTTATCAGGACTTTGCAGAGGTGCTGCTAAGGCACTACATTTCATGTGCATCAAAGCAAGGAGAACTCTGGGAATCCTGATGACTGGGAATCCTGATGACTGGCCCATGATTCATGCTGTCATGAGAAATGACTGAGAAACATACAGGAATTAGACATCTTAATTCATCCACAGAACCTGCATGACTTTTGACCCAACTCTGGCACCCAACAGCAAGAGGGCTGTAGGCTTGAGATCTCTTGCCTGTGTGGTAGCTGGCCAAGGTAAAGCTGCTGGAATAGGAAATGGAGAAGCAAACCACTGACCTAAAGGACATTAAGATGGGAAGCAACTGGGAGAGTGCCAACGGACCAGGCTGCCCTGCAGAAAGAGCTTGCACCCTTGCTCTGGTCTCCTCATTCCTCTCTTCAGCCTTTGGCAGCTCTGCCTCTAGGGTCAAGGGACTCACAGAAGTCCCCAGGGCTTTCATCTGCCAGCTCCCTCCTTTCTCTCCAATTCTTCTCATAGCTCCTTTATCTGCTGCTTATGTTCCCTGATCCCCAGTGGCCTTGTACTCTGCTCCATCCTAGATGCCTTAGGTTCAATCTGCATCCACCAAGTTACCTGTTTCCTTGGATATTCACTCTTGGAAAGTCTTTCTTGATTACGTATGGACAAATGAGAAAGACAGGACCAGGACTGGAGAACATTTTTATTCTAATTATGAACATATTTGGTTTTATTTTTTATTTTTTCCGATCTTGAGTCTGGTTCTTGCTTAAGTACATAATTGATAGAGCTTATTCCTCAAATCGCTTTTTATATTTCCCCAGTAATTTGAAGCTAATGATTTCCATCACTTTAACTACAGTAAAATCAAAGTTTTTGACATTAGCAGCTTTGGGAGATCCTCACCGATATTTGGGATTTTGAGGCTAGAGCACTATGAGGGAATTACATATCATCCAGGGTACGTGGTCCAATTTACTAGTCTTATATCCCTTACCATCAGAAGAGTCTTGCTTTGTCTTACTTAAATGTACCATCCTCCTGGGCCGTCCATTCCATGAGGAATACAGATGTTCATCACAGCCCCCCCCCTGGAGACTTTCTCACAGCCCTTTAAAATAGTCCCTATCCCACCCTTCTCATACTGCAGTAAGGGGACCTGGGATGGGGAGTAAAATTCATTATCCCTTCTTATAGATGAGAAAACTAATGCCAAAGGGGAGAAGGGGCTGTATTAGAGTCATGAACTTGAGAGAAAAGGCCAAGAATAGAGCCCAGATGCTCTGATCCCCAAACCATTGTAGCTCCAACAAGAGAGCCTCCATTTTGGAGGCTCCAATGAGAACCTCCATGTTGGTCTCTTGACCATTGTCAAATGTCACTCTCTCTCTGCAACCTACCTGCTCTGGTATCTCCATCAGTGAATTTGGTGTTAGCTAGCAGGTTTAGTTTGAGTCTTTGATTCTAACTACTTGTTATCGGCCCTGCCTATATCCGTCTCTTAACCAAGAGACCAGCTTTCACTCAGCATCTCATGTTGGTTGATTTCTGAGAAGGATGTAGTACTCCTGTCTGAAGCTGCCCTGTATCCTGATTTCCTGCCAGGATGATCAGAATTGATTTCTACCAGAAGCTCAAGAGGGATAATCCAGCCAGGGCTCTTCTGGGGCGGAAGACAGAGTTACCACGGGGCCACTATACTCTTTTTTAAGATTATTTGGGGCCAGGCATGGTGGCTTACGCCTGTAATCCCAGCACTTTGGGAGGTAGAGGCAGGTGGATTGCTTGAGGCCAGGAGTTCAAGACCAGCCTGGCCAACATGGCAAAATCCCATTGCTACTAAAAATAGAAAAATTAGCCGGGTGTGGTGGCGCACATCTATAATCCCAGCTACTCCAGAGGCTGAGGCACGAGAAACACCTGAACCTGGGAGGGGGAGGTTGCTGTGAGCCAAGATTGTGCCACTGCACTCCAGCCTGGGCGACAGAGGGAGAATCAATCTCAAAAAAAAAAAAAAAAAAAAAAAGATTATTTGGAACTAGTGATCTGCTCAAACAGAGACCCTTAGACTAATAAAGTGATGAAGGGTAGAATGTCTGATGCACTTTGTTCCTTCTATGAGCTCCTTAAGGAGACGAAAAATACATAGTCTATCTGACCCACTGTTCCAGCAAGCTGGAGAAGAGGTGTCATCTGCCATGTCAGTCTCTCATCTGGCTATCATGCTGGGCTTCTTGGAACACTTCTGACCCCAAACAGGACCTAGAACAATGGATGCACATGGAAAGTGCCCAATAAATATTCGTCAACTTTAATGAAAAAGTAGTTTTAGCATTCTACAGTATCTCTGCGGTATTCAGAGAACTCTTGCTCTGGTGTAGAGGCTAAAAGACACAGAAAAGGAACTAAAATGAGTTTGGCACTAAGAGAGAGTAAAGAAGTGTCTATAGCCTGGTGTGGTGGCACATGCCTGTAGTCCCAGCTACTCGGGAGGCTGAGGCAGGAGAATTGCTTGAACCTAGGAGGTGGAGGTTGCAGTGAGCCGAGATCATGCCACTGCACTCTAGCCTGGGTGACAGTGCAAGACCCCGTCTCAAAAAAAAAAAAAAAAAAAGAAGTGTCTAAACATGAGCTAGAGATCATGTCTTCCTGTAACATCCCAGATTCTCCACATGCAATGACTCAGGAGCTAATGTTGGCAGACAGAAGAGAATGAAAACTTATTTCTAAGACTCTCAAATCAGTGGAAGTGCTCCATCTCTATGATCCAAGGAACACCCAGGCCTATTTCTGACAAAGAGAAAAAAGGAAATAAAAATTCTTGCTCAGGAAACTAAAAAATTTCTGCAGAGCTGAAGAACTTGCTGTTTCATAGCTTTAGCTAAACACGTCTAGCTTGATTATCAAATATTAGAATTGGGAGAAACAAGCACTGATGCAAGTAAAAGAATATTCTGCTGCTGATTTAAAGACAAGTGAATCGCTAAATATTTTTATTAGCAGCAAATTTGCTGCTTGCTGGAACTAATTTCACACCCCATAGATACGGTGCTTAAGTTGGAAATGGCGTTAAATTGCTCTCTCCTTGAGGCTGGTAGGATTTCTGGTGGCAGCAGCCACTAGATGGCACTGACAAGGTAGCTCCTCAAAGATAGGCAGCTTTGGAACCAATGATAGGAAAGTCCAGAGGAAGTCCTGCCTTACATTTCCCTTTCTCCTTCCAAAGAAATGCCCATGCTCCAGATATCAAAATCTTTCAGAAAGGAAGTTGCCTAGAAAGGAACATTCCTCCTAAGGGTCTTGAATTTCCCAGTTCAGTCTTTTCTCTAAGCTTGCATAACACTTTTAGTTAGCAGGTCCAATTTGGCAATCAGTTAGAATTTATAATTTCTTGCATGTTAGCACTATCTCTTCAACCACACCACAGCTTCTAGAAAGGACAGGTTACATTTTATTGCCAGTACTGGAGCCCAGGTGAGCAAACAGTGTGTATAACTTGCAGGCCAGGGAGCTAGACTAGAAGAACTGAGGCAGAGACAGCAACACAAAGGATGAGACCAGATTAGATCCAAGGCAGGACAGAATGCAGAGGTCACAGCAGAATTGGGCAACTGAAATCAGGTGGGAATTCCAAAGCAGAGGCAAGTCCAGGACTGAGGTCAAGGAATTGCCGTGGCTCAGAATCCAGTAAGTGAGCCAAAGTCAGAGGACACGTTAAATAATAAAGGTCAGAGCAAGATGTGGGTGGACAAATAAACCAAGGGAATGCAGAACCCAGATGCCTAAGGGAAAAATAAAGCCAAGAGGCCAACAGGTCAAAGTGAAAGTCAGGAAAAACATAATAGCAGGGCAAAACACACACAAAAAGTTTGATGTACTCATTAATCAGATGTTTAGTGGTCAATTCATGCTAGAACCAAAGTAGGTTCACTAAGAATAAGTTTTGCTAAATTGAACTTATTTCCATGTGCAATAGAGTTATGAAGTTGATAAATCTGATCGTGTTATTTACTCTCCTGCTTAAATACTTCTGACTTAGCTAAACCCTTCACCTACAGGATAAAGCCAAAATTCCTTATCTTAGCATTCAAGACCCTTCACACACTTTCTCAGCTCTTGACACTCATTTCCCTGAACCTGGTACTTAACTCACACTAGAATATTTGCTATTTCTGAATCATGCCAAAGACATTCATTCTTCCATGCTTTGCTTCTCCTATTTCTCCACTCTGGAATTTCTTCCTATCTCCATTCTCTACTTATCTCACAAAAACCCAGTGTATTTTCTTTTCTTTCCCTTTCTTTTTTTTTTTTGATTCAGGGTCTCACCCTGTCACCCAGGCTGGAGTGCAGTGGTGTGATGTTAGCTCACTGCAACCTCTCCCTCCTGGGTTCAAGCGATTATCATGCTTCAGCCTCCGAGTAGCTGGGATTATAGGCACATGCCACCATACCTGGCTCTTTTTTGTGTTTTTAGTAGAGACAGGGTTTCACTATGTTGGCCAGGCTGGTCTTGAACTCTTGACCTCAAATGATCCACCTGCCTCCCAAAGTGCTGGGATTACAGTCATGACCCACTACGCCTGGCCTAAAAAATACTCTGTATTTTCAAGGCTCAGTCAAATGTCACTTTTTTTTGTGAAGCCCTCCTTTCTCTTTCTCCACCATGAAGAATTAATCTCCTCTTTCTCTAGGTTTTCAATATACTTTGTTTACACTGCTACTGTATAATATAATACATATGAGATGTTACATTATCTATTATATTGTATATTTCTATCTATCATCTATATCTATCCCTTTAATGCATATTAGAGGTAACACATACATTAATTATACCTGTATTAATTTGAATCTGGTGTTTATATGTCTGTCGCCTCTGCTAGATGTCATCTCTTTAAGACAAAACTAATATCTTGGTCATGTTTGTTTCCACAACACCTAACAAAGAACCTAGAAGATAGGAGATCAACCAATATATGTTTATTGATGTGAATGAGAGGAAATACCAAATATAGTGTAACTTCATTTAAACAGAATATTTAATAAATCTCTCAGGATTTCAACAGAATGTTTACTAAATCTTCAACTTTGTGAATAATGTTGTACAGTGGGTCATTAGGAAAATTGAAGCTGCCTGAACACATACTGGGAGGAGGTCTCCAATGCTACCAAGTTCTATCCAAGGCAGCATTTTTATTAGTGACTTGGATTAAAGCATACAAAGAATTTTTATCAGATGTGAAATGAGACATACTGATATCATAGGAAAGAAAAATAAGACTTTAAAAATGAGTCTAACTGCCTCAAATGTTGGGCTCCAATTGACAAGGTAAAATTTAAATAAGTGTAAAGGCCTATATGTAAATTTAAAAAATAAATTGCACATACCAAGTATGGTGGAGATTTGACATGGCAGCAATTAATGTGCAGAAGAGTTAGATGCTTTGGTTAATCAAAAGCTTTAAAAGCAGTGAGATGTGACCAGTAACAATCTAAGGACATTGGAATCACTAATGGTCATAGGCGTCCAGCTCAGAAGAAGCATCGTAGTAGCATCACTGCACTTCCTGCCTTTCAGGGATGATTTAAAGTATTATGAGCAATCCTAGCACAAGATTCTAAAAGATACATTAATAAAGCACAGTTCATCCAGAAAACTGTGACCAGAATGGTAAAGGAGTCTAGAAACAATGAAATAGACAAAGAATGAGAGAGCTCTGTGGAAACCTGGACACTTGAAAAACTGAAAACTAAGGGAAGGTTTGAGAGGCATCTTCATGTATTTTTAAATGGCCTTTTATGTGTTGCTACAAATGGTAAAACTAGACAGGAAGAGTAGGAATTGTGAGGAGACAGAGTTTGGCTCAGTGTAAGAAAGAACTTTCTAAAATTTCTGGTCAGCCAACAGTGAAGTGGGCAGCTTTGAGAGGTTGGGAGCTCCCCAACCTTGAACATGCTCAAGCAGAGGCCAAAGACTAGATAAGCAATTCATGGAAAAAGAGGTTTTTTTGTTGTTTTGTTTTGTTTTGTTTTATGAAGCATAAATACCCTCCTTTGTAAAATCTTTCAGTGGCTCAACAGAATCTGCAGGATAATGTCTAAATTCCTTATCCTGTCATTTAAGCTGTTGTGATCCAGATCCCAACGACCTCCTGCCTGGTCATCTGCCTCTACTGCCTCCCCTGCTTTCAGTCCCAGTATGCCCCATACCAAACACATTCCACACTGCTTGCCCAGCACCTGTTCTGCCATGCTCTCTCACGCCACTCAGTGTTGGCACACGCTATTCCTTGTGCCCGGAACCTTTTCCCACTTGTTCACTTTGGCTAATACGCATTCATCCAGAGAGGCTGTGTCACCTTGGAAATGTCACCTTGGAAGCCATCTCCAAGTCCTCTAGTTTCCTCCTTGTATCTAGGACGCACCCTCAATTTGCTACCTCTTGGTTTTTCTTGTTTGCGTCACACAGTGGAATGTGAACAATGTGAAGAAAGGGGCTGTGTCTTATCTCCCTATCCCCCATTTCTAGAATCTGCCTGATGGATGGGAGAATGCTCAGCTTTTGAAGTGAATTGCATCAGGCCTTTATTCCTTAGGTCAAAACATGACCAAGGGATCAGGCAGAATCTGGAGTCTACCCAGTGGGCAATGACCTTCAGAAATAGAGGGTGTGGGAAATTTTGAGCAGTTGAAGCCATGAGGATCTCTCTCAACCACGTACCACCTAAAGGACTGCACACTGGGCTTCCTTTTTTCTTTAGGGGGTTTGGCTTCATTCTCTTCACTGCTCAAGTCTCCTGCCCTTTGTCACTCCCCTCCTTTCTTCTCCCTGTACCCTGCTTACATGCTGGCTAATGCCCCCGACTGTCTCAACCTGGGGGCCTTGCTGGCTATGTAATCAAAGCAGTGAGTCCATGTATCATCATTTATTAATTTGAATCACATCTACTGCCTTCAGGGCCTCTGAGTTTTTGTAGCAACTCGTAATGTCAATATTTTCCATTGAGAATTGTTTGGCATGGTGCCACAGAGGTTAGCAAAACAGGGTTCTGGGACAGAAAGTCTCAGAACTGAAATCTTCAAGGCTTCTTCTCTTCCTTATGGACAGTGCCACTCACCAAAAAAAAAAAAAAAAAAAAAAGAAAGAAAAGAAAAAAAAAGTGGAATATTTGTGAGACTACACTCCCAAGCTGGGCCACACCTAGGTATTTGTGAGCTTCTGACAATATTCTATTCCTAATCCTGATTTAGCTCTTAGATCTCCATCCCAATTATTTGGACTTTCAGTCCTAGAGTACAGCACTGATCTGTAAAAAAGCTTTTCAATTTGAGCAGCTGAGAGCTCAAATAAGATTTGTCCCCATATTTTAAAATCTCTCAGTTCTGAGTCTGGCCATGTCCTCTTACTCAGAGCTCAAAAACACTGGTCACACTACTCACAGCTTCAGCTTGACCTTGTTCTGAAATGCCTTTCTGTCAGATAGAACAGATAGAAAGTAGTCATTGGTGTGAACCCACCTGAACGGGAATACTTTCCAGCTACACAGTGAACTTCAGACTTCATAAGGAAGTGTGGGCTCAGCCTTGTCATGGGCTATAACGATGCCTCAAGACATCTGCTGATACAGAAACTCTGTGGTTCTTCTAATACTCTTACACTTTCCCATAAAGTATCATGAGTTTCCTAACCCCCACCACCAAATGTTTCTCTATAGGCTCCATCCGAGTTTGCAATATAGATCCTCCTAGCTGTTGCCTGGTATTTTGCCACTCAGGCATAGGTCCTCTCCTTGGCAAGAGCTGAAGGGATCAGAACTCACAGAATCTTCCTCTGGCCAGCCAGTTGATATCTGCTGCCTAGAAAAGATGCCCAGATGGCAAACCCAGTGGCTGGGCAGGGCCAATGGGGACAGATTCTCTCTCTTGATGTTTGATGGCTTTATATCCTCCTCGTATTCTATGGAACAAAGGGACATTAACCCCAGATTATCATCACCCTTGGCACTCTCCAGGAAAGGATGTCATTTTACAGATAACAGAGAAATCCTACCCGCCCTGCAGAGGAGAACTGAAATGAGCCTGCCCATTCCACATACTGGGAGGAATCATCCAAGGGCTTGGTATTGTGGGAACTAGGCCCCCCTGACCATAGACTGCATTAACTGTTATTGGACTTTACATTTTCTTTTTGGTTTTTGGTAAGTCAGATATTGTCACACCATTGCTCAAAACTCCTTCAACTTCCCATCTTACTCAGAAGAAAGTTCAAGCTACCTCAATGGCCCACAAGGCCCTCTATGGAGATCCTCCCCCAACTTTGCAGTTCTTGGAGTATACCCAGCGCCTGCCTGTCTCAGGGCCTCGTATGCCTGCTTGACCCTTAGGTCTTCCCCAAATAGCTGCCAGCTCACTCACTTCCTTCAGGTCACTGCTAAGATGTCACCTTATCAGAGAGGTCTGCCTTGACTACCTTATATAAAATGGTGCCCTCCCACCCTACATGCTCCTTCATCACTCTTTGTTCTTTTTCCTCACTTTACTTCTTCATAGCACTGAAAACCAGCAGATGGCTGATACATTTATTTGTTGATTATCTGCCTTCTCCCACTAGAATGTAAGTTCCATGAGAGCAGGACTTGGTTTTGTTTATTCTTTATTCCCATTTTCCAGAACAGTTCAAAGTGCATGGTAACACTCAATAAATATTTGTCAAATGAATGGACACACAGTGAATGAAGGGCCCTCCTCTTATGCATCTATACTAATGCACATACTGTTACTTGCCTGGTGCCTGGCCAAGAAATATGGCCCACTGCCCTCCATTATGCTGTCAGGAAAACAGAGGACTAAAAATTGAACCTAAAATTCACGTAAAGTAGCTACTCTCCCATTTACCAGAACTCCAGCTTTTCAAATGATGCCAAGCTTAGAGTTCAACTCCGTCTCTGTCCATCAGTCTTTTCCTACTCTTTAGCTTAAGAAACAGTCCTTAGGGCTGGGTGCATTGGCTCATGCCTGTAATCCCAGCACTTTGGGAGGCCGAGGTGGGTGGATCACCTGAGGTCAGGAGTTCGAGACCAGCCTGGCCAACATGGTAAAACCCTGTCTCTACTAAAAATACAAAAATTAGTCAGGCACGGTGGTGCATGCCTGTAATCCCAGCTACTTTGGAGGCTGAGGCAGGAGAATGTCTTGAACCCGGGAGGCACAGGTTGCAGTGAGCTGAGAATACGCCACTGCACTCCAGCCTGGGCAATAGAGCAAGACTCCAACTCAAAATAAATAAATAAATAAATAAATAAAAGAAATAGACCTTAGAACTCTTTCCCACAGTGAGCCTCTTTCCCACAGTGAGCCACCTTCCCAGCTACCCGATAAGCCAAATGAACCCAATCCTCTGGCTGCTGAGCGCCCTAAAACATATAATTTGGCACTTCATAAAGTTAAGGCAAACCAAGCTCCTCGTCTGAAACAGCCTTTTCAGGGAATAGACAAAATATCTGGCACTCAGTTGTTGAGCCAAAAGGTTGAATTTTCTCTGAAAACCATTCTGATTTCTCTGAAAACCATTCAAGAAATGGCAAATAATTCAGAAATTAAAAGTCTGTTACTTGTCTCATCCATCTCTGAGTCCCACCAAAGAGAGAATCCTCCCCCTTCTCCAACACCAGAGGGGGGCAAAGGCTTTTCAGAAAGTACAATACTGCATTAAAACTGAAGGAAGCTTTCCAGGTTTGCTTTCCGTTCTATTGTCTTATTCTGTCAGCTCCCACACCTCCCAAAATCCAGGCTTAATAATTTACAGCGGAAAGACATTTAATAAATAAGCGGCAAGACTGGAGCTGTCAGCTCCATACAATGGGGTTGTTTGCATCTTCCTGCTTGGCATCAGCTCCTGCTCTCCCGCTTGCTTCAATGAAACAATCCCATTTGCTATTTTCATAAAATTAGTTCCTCTGCAGTTTCTATTAATCAGAACCTTCTTTGGAAAGAATTATACTGAGATTTCATCACCATCTGAGTTCAATCATTCTGTGAATCTGATGAATTTTTATCATCTCTATATGTGGCAGAAAAGGTAAGACTTGGATAGGCTGATGTAAGTGGGCGGAGAGCTCTCCCCTCACATTGGGTGAGGTCCGACAGTCCTGGGAACCTGGATCGATCTCCACCACCACACATCTGGGCGGCTTTCTCCTCAAAATATATCTCCTTTACATCTACAGTTCCAAATCTTATTTGGGTCATGGACTCTTTTACAAATCTTATGTAAGCTATGAATACTCTCCCTGGAAAAGCCCATATATGCTCATGTACACTACACACACCAGTTTAGGACACTCCCTCTCCTCTCCACATATATGGCCCATCGTGGATTCCAGTGTCAAAACTAGGTGCCCTCTTTTTTTTCTAACTATCCTCACTTCCTTTAAGAACTTTAGGCTGGAATAGAAATTCAGTCACCCCCAAAATCCTTTGTAAAAGGAGAAAGAGAAAAAAATTTTTTAAAGAGAGAAAGAGCATAAAAGTGAGAAAGTTTCTTTATGATGGCCATATACTTTCTGAGAAGAAAAATGGAAAACAGAAGGCAGTTCAAATGAGCTGAAATAAATAATGAAAGCCCAAGGATCCATAAACTGATGCATGCTGCACTGCAGTTGTGTGAATGAGACATGAGATCAAAACTTGGAAAAATTTTGATGAATTCTCCTTGCTTCCAGCCTACGTAACACCTATCCCATCATAAAATAAAATACATGAGGAAAGACGAAGTCTGGAGGAAAAAAACCTGGGACCAGGGGAACTGGGGTTCTAGTATTAATACCACCTCCGTCTGCTGACTATGTGATTTTAGGCAAGAGGTAACATAGCTCTACCAATGTGAGATCTTTAAATTAACACTAAATGATTTCCAAAGTTTGTTTCAATTCCAACAGTTTATCAGACATGATTTATTAGGAATCTCTAAGGTAGTAAGAATTAAAACCTTTACTTAAAGGGCCTAATAGTAAATATTTTAGGCTATGGGCCATATAGTCTTTGTGGTAACTAGTCAATTCTGCTGTTACAAAGCAAAAGGAGAAATAAACAACACACAAACAAATGAGCATGCCTGGATTCCAGTCAAATTCTACTTATGGAAATCAAAATTTAGATTTGATATCATTTTCATATGTCACAAAGCGTTTTTTCTTCTTTTTTTTTTCAAGCATCTAAAAATGTAAATATCATTCTTAGCTTGCAGGTTGTACAAGCTAAGATTAAGCCCACAGGCCATATAGTTTGCCAACTCTTGGTCTATAACATCAGATGAATATTATGATCCAGAAAATCATGGCGATAATTCTGGGTGGCCTTGGAAGGTCAGTAATTTGACTTCAACTACTGACAATAGTAGTTGAGGATATTTTTGTTTACTTGGTTTCTCAATTAGCAAAATTGAGAATTAGCAAAATTAGTAGTTTTGGAGCCTCAGCCAATAACCAACAATTACTTCAGTTTTTGCTACATATTCAGACCTGTAGAAATGCTAATGTAATCACACAAGAAATTGCGTACAAAAAATTCAGGGCTCACTGGCAGAAAAAGTTTTGATAACTATAAAATGAGCAAGAAAGCTTTACATCTTCTCTTGAAATCATTCCATGCCCTTGCTAACCCTAGTGGCCTCTTTGTACTCTTCCCCTGTACTAGGCAGCATAACAAGTGATTTTACACATTTGAGGAGGAAATGAAACACTGGCTTTTGTCATTATTGCTTTGACTTTTTTGTTTGTTTATGACAGAAGAAAATAAGTTAACAAAATGGCATGCATTCATATATGGCACCTATGTGCATTCTACAAGTACAGTATGAGGAATACATATACAGTAGAGATGTGGAGCAATGCGTAGAGGTGCTGTATAACATGGCATGCAGAAAAAAATTTTTTTTTTTTTTTGAGATGGAGTTTCACTCTGTCACCCAGGCTAGAGTGCAGTGGTGCCATCTTGGCTCACTGCAACCTCCAGCTTCCTAGGTTCAAGAGATTCTCCTGCCTCAGCCTCCCCAGTAGCTGGGAATACAGGTGTGCACCACCACGCCCGGCTAATTTTTGTATTTTTAGTAGAGACGGGGTTTCACCATGTTGGCCAGCCTGGTCTCAAACTCCTGACCTCAGGTGATCCACCTGCCTCGGCCTCCCAAAGTGCTGGGATTACAGGCGTGAGCCACCATGCCTGGCCAGGGAAGACAATTTTTTAAAAAAGAAAAATTAGATGATCAAATAATCAGTCTTTTTTAGGGTGAGGGACACAGTTTTGATTCTGAGACAGCAAAGATGAAGCACCATGATGACGGCACTTCTCTCAATCTCATTGAGAGGATATGATATCATTTACTCAGAAAACTATTAATAACACCCCTCTCCTAGTTAAGGGGTGCATTTGGGGAGTACTTGGGAGGTGCGTCCCCTCTTAAGAGGGAGAAAACCTAATAATGTTATATCCATTCAGGAAGACGTAAAAAACTTTGGAGTACCTCCCCATTCATGTACCTTCTTTTACTTACTTATCAGTTGATTTTTGACATCCAATGACTTCTGAACTTTTTATTGGCTTCCTGCTCCCCAAAGGGTACACTGCTTCTGCTGGCCCAGCGCCTCAGAACTTTGGTGCTGTTGATCTCAGACACCACTTTGTCATCCACTATCCTGGACAGTCTTTTGGATAGTTTGCATAGAGTTGCTGTTGTCCAGGGCATCACCACAATTGAAGTCCTTCCCATCTTCCAGCAGGCGGCAGTAGGTGGCAATCTCAGCCTCCCGCTTGACCTTGATGTTCAGCAGGGCCTCATACTTCTGGGCCTGGCGCTGCCCCTCTGCCTGGGCCTGTGCCAGCTCTGAATCCAGGTGCAGCACGGCCCCACTGAGCTGCTCCATTTGCATGGCATAGCAGGCCTGTACCCCTCCTCAGTCTGTTCTCCAAGCTGGCCTTCAGATTTCTCATCGAGTCTAGGTTGATCTCTAAGGACTGAACTATGCATCTCAGCTACATGAATGTCATCTCAGCAGCTCCTATTTTGGTGGACTGCGTGGTGACCACTGTGGTGTGGTCCTCAGTCTTCTGGGACCAGTACTTGTCCAGCTCTTCTCAGTTCTTCTGAGCCAGCTCATCATACTGGGCTGGGAGGTCTGCCATGATCTTGCTGAGGTACTGAGATTTGGGGGCATTTACCTCCATGGTCAACTCAGAGCTGGCAATCAGGGCTTGTAGACCTTTTACTTCCTTCTCTTGGTTCTTCTTCATGAAGAGCAGCTCCTCCTTGAGAGCCTCCATCTCTGTCTCCAGCTGTAGCCGAGTGACATTGGTGTCATCAGTGACCTTGTGGAGTCCATGGATGTTGCTCTCCACAGACTGGCATATGGCCAGCTCCATCTTATACTTGACTCTAAAGTCATCAGCAGCAAGACGGGCATTGTCAATCTGTAGGACAACACAAGCATTGTCCACAGAATTTGCAAATATATGAGCCCTCAAGTCCTTGATGGTCATGAAGTCATGCCCCCAGGCTCTGACGTGGGATCTCTTCTTCTCCAAGTGCTCTCAGATTTTGCTCACCAGCCTCTGACTTTCAGTCACCAGAGTCCTCACTTTGTCCAGGTAGGAAAGCCAGGCAATCATTCAGGCCTTGTATGGTATCCTTCTCATTCTGGATGTCCCCCATTCCTTCCAGACCCCCGGCATCCCTGCAGCCAGGCCTCCAGACCCCCAGCCACCCCAGAAGCTGGTGGAGAAGGACACTGAGGTCCAGGAGCCCAAGCCCCTGAGGCCTGCATAGACTTTGGCTGTGCTGCTGATGAACCGGACGCTGTGGCTGTGTGGCTGGATGGAGTGCAGGGACTGGTAGCTGGTGGAGGTGGTAGAGCAAATGGTGAGGCTCATGCCGCCTAAGGAGAAAAGTGTGGGGACAGGACTCAAGTTCTGTCGAGCCATGCCTATTTTTAATTTATAGCTTAACTGAAGCCAGTATGACCATAAGAAGTGTAAGGAAGTTAACTTTTCCAGTCTCAAACTTTGAACTTTTGACCACTTTCCTCCAAAATATTAAGGTCTCAGAGCCAGTTCTGACCAGCTTGTCTACACATTACTTTCCATCATTTGTCTCCATATTATTCTCCAGATACTCAGTCCATATTATTCTCCAGATACTCAGTACTCATTCTTGCCTTGGCGTCTGCTCAAACTACTTTCTCTCGCTGGATTCTGTTCCACCTTTCCTGTTCCTACTCATATGCTACGACCCAGCATTAGTTCTAGCTCTATGATAAAGACATACACATTAATTCCAGCCATAACAAAATATCCCCCAATTAATACAAGGGAAGAAGTGCTCTGGAAACCATGAAATGTTCTGCAAATATGAAGTATTATTATATTTTGGAGAAATTAATTGTACAATAGGGTTGGCCCATTGTTATATCTTGCTTTAAAGTGTTTCCTAGTTGTTTCATGTGTTGTTGACCTAACATTACAAAACCACAGGCTATTAACACAGGAGTCACATCTCATTTCTTGTATATCTTCACAGTTCCTAACAGAACATAGCTGCAGTCAACACTCAATTCCAGTGAAATGAATTAATCAAAATAAAGGATTTCTTAGCCACAGAGCTTCTCACTGGGCCAAGTAATGTTAAGTTGCTAAACACACAAGAAATCATTGCTTACTTTATGTGACTGCAAATGAAGACTTGAAAGTAGAATAAATTTGAGACGTGCAGTTGATGAAATTCAAGCATCTTTTTTTGGTTCATAAAGCTGTGATTCAGGAGAATTCCTTAAATCAGAGATTCAGTGCTCTAAGATTGAACAGTTTGCTTCATGATATTTCTGAATTTTGTTTAAGGTCAAAGGTTCAAACAGTGCAGCTCTCCAATTTGGTATTGATTATTGTTTGTTTTCCCTTCTTGATTCAGTGGTGGAGCACGCAGCCTCTGTCCTACTTCCTTTGGTTGTCCTGATTGATGCGTCTTTTGGTCTAACAGGCCATAGCCTCAAAGCAAAGTCATGGCAAGCTTTAGTTGGCAGTTAAGTAACAGTAGTCTGCCAGTAGCGTGGGCCAGCTCCAGTTCCAGCAGCCTGGGGGCAGAGGGTTTACTTGATGGACCCTGGGCCACTTCCCCAGTCTGTCCCGTGGGTAGAATGATCCTTGCCTTTGTCTGTTTTGCAAGGCTAATGGGAGAATGCCAAATAAAACAAGTCGAGATAAAGATAAATGAAGCGTGCCGTTATTACAACTGGCGCTTCGTCCTCAGTTCCCTCCAGGAGGGTTGTTGGGGACACTTAATGACCGGGCCTGAGCTGACTTGTCCGCCACATCTTGCGCCCCACTCGAGCCGGTGGGTTGGGGAGTGAGATGTTCGTCAGACTCCGGAAAAGGCACTGATGTCTAGGTGACTGTGCAGCTCTCTGGAGTTCGAGATCTGAGCTGCCTGGCCCTGCTGCTTCGCTGCCTGGATGGGCAATCTCTGTGGTGACAGCGGGTGAGGCCGGAAGAAGCCTCTCTCTTCCGCCCAACAACCCGCCCTCAGGCTAGACTGACCAATGGCCCAATGAGTTACGGAGAGATGATGTGATTGACAGTGGAGAGGCGGGGGAGTGCAGCTCGGACCGCTCTACCCAACCGAGCTGAGGTCGGTCCAAAGGCTGACAGGCACTGACCAATCGGAGGGCGTAACGAAGGGTGACGAGCCAACCCACCGCGCTCGGCGTTGCCGGGAGCCGCGCTAGGCGTAAGCTAATGAGGAAGAAGTTGGCCGTTGAAAGAGCGACGCTGATTAGTGGATCTTAAATCACCTAAATGAAAGCCCACTTGTGATTCGTCCTAAGTAAACCAGAGCCCGGTGAGCTGGAACGGGCCAGAATCTGAGGTGTGAGTAGAGCCTGGGGGAGAGTGGATCCAGGTGAAGAGGGCAGAGGTGAGGAAAGCGGGGCGGCTGCGGGGAAGGGAGAAAAGTGGAGGGTCGGGCTGAGGTGGTTGGAAGAAGGCGTGGGCGGACGGCGGTGCACGGACCTCGCAGACAACCCTTACCGCTGATCTGGACCCAAGGCCCGGCTAATAAATACTTAATTGGAGGCAGAGAAGGAAGGACTGTTTTATTTTTCATGCTCTTAAGAAAAGGAAGTGTCAGTGCCTGATTCAGATCTCTTATGACCGAGACCTTAATCCCTCTCCAGCTCCTGGGAGGTGGCCAGGTGCACATTCTGAAGACGAGACATGGGGGGCATTGTTTTCCTGTCGCTAGTTTGAATCTGCAACAGGGTTGGGGAGAAGCTGAGAGTTCAAGTGGGGTGTTCCCAGGCTGCAGTGCTGTGAGATGCAGAGAGCGGATAGACCGAGGCTCTGCAGCGCTTCCAACCTACAACACCGTCCAGGAGAGGGATGCAAGGAAGAGACCTAGGTTTTACTGATTCTCTTTTCTATCAACGTGTTAACAGCAGATGCTACATCGGTGGCATTTTGGGAGCTTGGCAACTGATTTTTTCCCCAGGCTTGCATTTTATCTAATTACAAAGTAGAGGCGTTATTCTAATATTTTAGAATTCAAAAGATAGTGAAGTGTTTAAAGTAGAAACATAAAAGTGTGAAAGTAACCCCCCAGTTATTTTTGAAGGTTTGGAAAACAGCTATAAAGCAAAGTGAAAAGGACTCTTCCAGAGGAGCACTTCACTCCTGTAACCCACTGTTTTCTGTTGATTTCAAGGGCTTGAGTCAGTGTGAAAATCGGGGGATGGGTGAGATATCTCCCTCCAGCAGCAGCACTTAGGCCACATTACCCTCTGAGGAATCCACATTTGTCTTAGATAGTAAGTCATCTTATAATGGCCGTTAGTATTCTCACTCATGATGATCAGCCTGGTGATGAGTACTGTATTTTTAATCCATTAGGTTACCTGTGCAGGGATCAGTCCATTTATTCCTCTCTATTTTCTCTGACAGCTGGATGAAAGGGTATGTAGAAACAACCATTAATTAAATGAACACACACATCTAAAAGGTTTTGGACAAACTCTTTCAGAGAAAAACCTCACAGCATTGAGCACAGAAGGAAAACCTTGGCCCTATAGTTGCTCTTGTTGTCAGCTGCTGAACTGTTCAAATTTAAATTATTTTTTTCCACTCCAATCTACCTGCTTTAAATGCCACAGACATTAAGTAAATGGACTTACCCTTGAAATCGGGTTGGCCAAGCCATCACTTCTCAAAGAAGGTTTAATAACGGCGTGAACCCGTTTTTATATTTTATTGTTTGTACTCAATAACAATAATTTAGCTATTCTAATATGAGAAATTATCACAGATATTATTCTCACATTTAAATAAGATAAAAATGACTAGATGTTCTCTCTTCCCCTATAGCAGCATTCTATACTATACCCAGCCCTTCTTTTCTATGCTTAGTAAGAAAATGTATAGTTTGCTTATAAAATTATGAGCTCCATTCTTAAAAGAGCTTGGGAATATTTATTTATTACTTTAAAGCCATACCATATATAAATCCAATGTCTCACGAACTCTTAATCTACTAAGGGGAATTGAAGGGCAACATTTCTAATGGTGCCAGCCAGCTTCAACTACCGTTTGCCCTCTATTCTGTTAGAGTTGGTCCAAGTCCTCTAGGTTATTTGTGTAATATCCAGAATAGCACAAATTAAATTTAAATAGTTGTTTTCTTAAGGGCAGTACCATCAGCTCAGTCAACTAAGCTAGAAACTTGTGTCATTTCTAACACCTTCTCCCTTGACACAGCTGACTGGAGTTCAGACCCTCATCATCTCTTATCTGGAGAATTGCAATAGTTTCCTAACTGGTCACCCAATTCATATGCATCCTGCTGCCCATTACCTTTTTAAAAATTAAAAATTATCACGAAAAATTTAAAAACAGAAAATAGCACATTGGGTAGTATAATATCTATGTTCCACCAATCAGATTAATCAATATTAACATTTTGGCACACCAGCTCAAGTTTTTTATTTTAAATAAATAAAACATCACAGATTTAGTTCAGATCCCTTTTATTTCCACTCCCAACCCCATTCCCTTTCCTTTCTCCCTCTCCAGAGGCAAATAGTCTTTTGAGATTGTCATATATCATTTATGCCCATGTTTTATACTTTTGCTGTATATATGTTCGTCAGAAACTACATATTACTGTTTAGATTGTATTTAATTTTAAAAATACAAGTAGTGTCATACTGTGGGTTCCATCTTGCAACTTGTTTTTGTCACTCAATATTGTTTTTGATATATATTCACATCAATACATATAGATCAATTTCATTCATTTTAAGTATTCATTATGAGTATATAATATTGTATCTGTTCCCTGATTGATGGACATTTAGGTTTTTTCCTGATGTTTTGCTATTGTAAACAAAACTGCAATAAACACCTTGTACATGTCTCTTTATGCAAGAGTTTTTCTAGAACAGTGGTTCCCCAAAGAGATGTTGCTGCCCCTTTTAGGGTGTTTTGGAATTTGTGAAGATGTATTTTGTTATTCTTTGATTGGAGGCACTACTGGGGTTTACAGATCAGAACTGTGGATACTGGATGTTCTGTAATGTATGGGACAGTCCTCACAACGAAGAATTGTCCTGCATCCTGTGCAACTTTTGAGTATCCCACAGGATACTCATTTATAATTATCTGAGTCTAGAGCCTAACTCCGGTTTTTGTATAAACATAATGTATTTTTTGGCACAGTTTAATATAGTAAAATTTCCAAGAATGCAACTCTAATGTAAATCTGAGGAAAATTATACTTATTTGTGGTTTGGAACTTTAACAAGAGTTGTTCATCACTCTAGCAAATCACATAACTAAAGGCAGCACAGCTCGTGGTATTTGAGTTGCCAGAACAACACACCTGCATAGTCTGCATTTGAAGCCTTTGCGTTCGTGGTGATTCTAAGTTTAGGTGCAAGCATCTGACTACTGTACTTCATTATGTATTCTAGTATAGTCAGCCTGAACATTTGTATATTTAAACATATGCTATTTCATTACGAATTACTTTCCACTTAAAATCGACTTCTGTATATCATATAGAGATCTAGTTTTATTATTTTCCCATTGGAGAATCGTTTGTCCCAACACTATCTATGAAGTTCTTTACCCACTGAGTCATAAAGCCAACTCTGTGCTGTAGGAAGTTCTCACAAATGCATGGATCTGTTTATGGGTTCTCGATTTTATACCACTGGGCCATGTGTTTTTGTGCCACTATCACACTGTTTTAATTACTTTGGTTTTTTAATGTGTCTTGCGGCAGTTGGTAACAAGAAAGGCAAGTTGCCATCCTAGTTCTCAAAATTGTTTTGGCTATTCTTGGGTTTTTGCTCTTCCATATGAATTTAGGATCCGTTTTCAAGTTCCACAAAAAATTGTTTTTAGACTTTGGTTAGAATTGCATTGAATTTATAGGTTAGGGAAAATTGAGATTTTTTAATTGAACCATACCATCCGGGAACACAGGTTATTCTCTGTTCAGGTCTGCTTTATTTCTCTATTCAGGTCTCTCTCTCTCTTTTTTTTTTGTCTTTGAATAAAGTTTTATAATTTTAGCTATACAAATCTTACTCATCTTTTGTTATATTCATATTTATGCAGATACATATATATCCACATCTTTTTGTTATGAAAGTTTCAAATATATTCAGAAGTATAGAAAATAGGATAGCAAACATCTACACACTCATCACCCAGCTTCAACAACTAGCTCATGACCAGTCTTGTTTCATGTCAGCCCCTTCACCTCCTTTCACTCAGATAATAGAAAGCTCCTAGAAACCCTTTTCTGTTATCTGTAATGTGCTACATGTGTGTATGCATATATCTTTATCATAAATAATCTTTTAACAATATAATAATACCATCTTTTTCAATAATGTTGTTTCACTGAAAATACAAACAGTAATTTCCTAATATTATCAAATATCTGGATATTCTTCAGATTTCCCCAATCATTTCATAAAAGGTTTTTGCAATGCTTTGTTTGAATCAGCACCAAATAAGGGTCCATATACTATACTTGGCTGATACATCTCTTAATATTCTTTCTGTAAAGTAAACATTTTAGTGAAGGGTAATACACATACAGAAAAGTATATAAATCCTAAGTGCATGGTTAGATACAACATCACTGTATGAACAAAGCCAGGTGACCAAACCCAGATCAAGAAACAGAATGTTATCAGTATCTCCCTGAACCTCCTACAGTCACTATGTTTCACAAGCCAACCATACCCCTGACCTCTAGCCCCTAAAATTAGTTTGACCTGTTTTGAACATTATATAAATGGAATCATATACTATGAACTCTTTAGCCTCTAGCTTTTTTTCATTCAATATTTGTGAAATTCATCCACATTGTTGAGTATAGTTGTAGTGTGTTCTTTCTTATTGCTTTATACTATTCCCATTGCTTTATACTACATAATGCTTTATACACTGTATGAATGAATAGATTGTAGAGTACTATATCCACTCGGTAGATATTTGGATTGTTTAAGGTTTTAGCTGTTTCAAGTAGGGCTGCAATGTCTTTTGTTTGAACTTAGGTGCGCATTTCTGTTGGGAATACATCTAAGAATAGAAGAGCTGGATGTAGGGTGCATTTATATTTAGCTTTATTAGATACTGTCAATAGTCTCCGAAGCAGTGGTTAACAAATTATGGCCCTTGCCAGCCATGTATGCGGGTTCCAGTTACTCCATATCTTTGTCAACGCTTGGTGTTGTCTGTCGTTTTCATGTTAGCCATTCTGGTGGATATATGAAGGTACTGAATTTGGTTTTCATTTGCAATTTCTGGATGACTAATGAAGTTGAGCACCTTTTTACATATTTATTCTCATTCAGGTATCCTCTTTCTCAAGTGTTTATTCTTTTTTATCTGCTTGATCTATCAGTTTCTGAGACATATATGAAAATCTCCCACTAAATTAGTGGTTTTATCCATTTATTGTAGTACTTCTGTCAGTTTTGGCTTTATGTATTTGGAGGTTTTGTTGTTAGGTTCACATTTGTTTCAGGTTGTATCTTTTTACTGAATTGTTCCTTTTGTCACTGTTCTTATTAATATTTTTCAGAGCTTTACATCTATTTTGCTTGGTACTAATATTGCTTCAGTAGCTTATATTTTATTTTGTTTCACTTGTTTTTTTTCAACTGTGCCTTAAAAAAAAAACAAAAACAAAAACAAAAAAACATAAAATTTCCTGTCCTAACCATTTTTAAGAGTGCAGATCAGCAGTGTTAAGTATATTCACAGTGTTGTGAAACAGAGCTCCAGAACGTTTTCATCTTGCAAAACTGAAAACTCTATACTCATTCACCATCTCCCTATTCCCTCCTTCCCTGGTTTTTGTCTTGTTAATATTTGCTTTGCATGTCTTTCTGAATCTCTTTATTTTCAGCCTCTCATTGTACTTTCTGTAGAGCTTTTGTACACAGCTATTTTAAAAAAGAAAAATCTAAGAGAATTTCTTTTAGTAGTCAAATATAATGTTTCCATGTACTATGATTACTGTTGTATTTGGGTTTATTTTTACAAACTTATTTTGTATTTTCCATTTTCCTTGCTTATTCTTTGTTCTGCTACCTACCTCACTCCCACTGACCCTTGCCCCTCTTTCTGTTTTCTTTATTTTTTTTTTCACTTTACTAGTATAGAAGCTATTTTTTCTATTTCTGTTGCTTGCTGTTTACCTATATGTTTTTTTAACTTGTGTACTTAGCTTAAAAAAGTATACCTCCTCCAAAACAAAATAACTGTAGAATGCTTTAACTTTGAACTATCTTTTTCCATCTACCATATAACTGTTGAGTAATATTTAGTTCTGCTGATTTTTAACCCCTCAAAAATTGTCATTATTACAGAAATCTTTACTGTCAATATTTCTTGGTATTTTTCTCACCATGCTTCCTATATCTCATACCTCCTTTCTTGGTTCATTTTCCTTCTTGCTGAAGTATGCCTCTGAGTAGCTCTTTCACTGAGGATCCATGAGAGGTGTACTACATTTCACCCTTTGTATGTCCGAAAACATCTTTATTTTACACTTACTCTTGAGGGAGTCTTGCATTCCAGCCTGTGGGTTTAGTTTTGTCTCTGCTGGGACCCAGTGGGTTCTCACTTTTAGTCTAGTTTTCATGTTAATCTTTCTATTTGGGATTCCCATATCACATTGGTAGTACTGAATCTCACACATGGATATGATGTGAGGTGGGGATTCAGATTTCTCTTGGGCTGTTGTTTTTTGACCTGTGGGCTGAAGCACTCAGCCAGCTTTCTTCCAACTAAGTCAGTAGCAGATTGTTTAGACCCTATTTCAAAAACTGGTCAGCCCTGTGAGGGCCCAGCTTCCTGCATTGTTCTCATTGCTAGTTCTTTGCCATCATGGGCTTGAGACCTTATCTGCCCTGAAGAGAATCACCCTGAAGGTCTGTATCAGGCACCAGTACCCTCATAGACTTTCAGGCTCAGCTCAGGCCTTGAGTTACATTTTTTTATAGCACTTAATGATTTTTCTTTATTGCTTTCGAGCTCTGCTATATACTAAATTCTTCTTATTCTATTTTATTGAACATTTCTGTGTTTGCTGTTTGTTATATGAGGCACTTCCTTTGTTAACTTCCATCCAGCATATTGACCAGAGGTTACAGTCATCTTTCTGAAACTCCATATGATCCTTTCACTCCCTCACCTGATGTTTGTGGACTTGTTAGCACTGTGTCATTTATTCCTCCCACAGATACTTGTTGTGCATAATCTCTGTGCTAAGAACTGGGGTTACCACAGTGAGAAAGATACCAGGTCTCTGCCTTCGTGGAGTTTACTATTCTAGTTGGAGAGACAGAAAATAAACTTGTAAACAAATAAATGAAAATATTAACTAGTTTTGTGAAAAGCACTCTGAAGGAAATAGAGTGATGGAGAGTCAGTGTTTGAGGGGTTACTTTAGAGAAGATACTCAGGGAAGACCTCACTGAAGAGTGACATTTAAGCAGAAATCAGAAGGCTGAGGAAAGCCAGTCCTACGAATAGTAGCAGGAGTGCTTGGGGTTGAGGGCTAGTTCCAGGCAGTGGAAACAGCAAGTACAAAGACCCAGAGATGGGGAAACCCCAGTCATGTTAGAGTGACCAAGATGGCGCCCATGTGGCCCTAATGAGGGCAGACTGCTCCCCAGAGAAGTCAGGCATGTAGGTGGGCCGCAGGTCCCATCTCCCCTCACTCTGTCATCTTTTCACTCTGATTCTTTCCTAAACATGCCTGTGTGGAGTACTTCCTTTGTAAAGCTCCTCTCACTATTGCAGTTCCCACTGCCCTTCACTTTTACTGTTAATCAGAATGTAATATGGACACTTGTTTTCAGGACAATGTTCTCCAATAGACCTTGAGCTTCTGTCAGAAGATATCTTATTCACCTTTGGCATCCCCAGCTTATAGCGCAGTGCTTTACATGGCGGGCACATCATAAATGTTGAGTCAATAAATGTATTTTTTTTTAGCAGTTCATGCTTAGACCCTCCTTTCCAATAACTTTATAACTTCTCATAGCTAATATTTTCATGGTATTTAAACCATGAGGGTAAAGAAAATCAGCAACCTAGAGGAATGTGTTTGCTTAAGACTTGTCTCCGATGCTGAAAAGGAAAACCAGGAGAGGTAGTGTGGTGTGCTGTTCCTCAGCCGTGAGTTGAATGGTGGTCCCCAAAAATATATGTCCACATCCTCACCCCCGGAATCTGTGACCGTGACCTTGTTTGACAAAAGGGTCTTTGCAGATTTAATTAAGTCAAGCATCTCAAGATAATACTAGATTCTTTGTACAGACCCTAAATCCAATGACAAGTACCCTTACAAGAGACAGAAAAGGTGAAGACAGACACAGGAGAATGCCATGGGAAGATGGAGGCAGAGACCGGAGTTGTGAGTTAAAAGCCAATGAATGGTGCCTGGAGCTACCAGAAGCTGGAAGAGGCAGGGAAGGGTTATCCCCTAGAGCAGCCATCCCCAATCTTTTTGGTACCAGGGACTGGTTTCATGGAAAACAATTTTTCCACAGGGGGATGCAGGGGGGTGGTTTCACTTAGATGCCTTGCACTTGCAGTTCACAATAGGGTTCGTGCTCCTGTGAGAACCTAATGCCGCCACCACTAATATGACAGGAGGCGAAGCTCAGGCAGTAACACTGGCTTGCCTGCTGCTCACCTCCTGCTGTGCGGCCCATTTCCTAAAAGGCCATGGACCAGTACCAGTCCATGGCCCAGGGGTTGGGGACCCCTGCCCTAGAGCCTTTGGAGGGAGTACAGCCCTGCCGACACCTTTATTTTGGATTGCTGGCCTGTGAGAAAATAAATTTCTATTTTGAGCCGCTAATTAGGAAACTAATAGATACCCCATCGCGCTTATATCTCACTTACCTATTCTGTAACATGGCTATAGTAATACGTTTCTCAGAAACTTCGTGCCAGGATTAAATCAGATATGTTTGTACGGCACTTAGCACACAGTAAATGTTCAAAAATAGTGATGGCTGTTCCTCTTCTTTAAGGACTGAGAGTTTTCGTCCTCTTGAATAAGAACTCAACAATAGAGTGGGAACTTTCTGTCTTGTGATCGATTGCCTGGTGAGTCAAAGCTCACACCATGGATTTAACCTGAGAGCTTCAACTTCTGCTTTGGCCCTGGAGTTCCCATGCCCTGCTGTCTTCTACCAGTTCCTAGGTAGGGTTTTGTATCAAGAGAGGGTTCAGCTTTCTCCCGTGGGCTGGGGGAAGAGGTCAAAGTAGAACTCGGGTACCAAATTTGAAGGGAAACACTCAGAAAAAACCTTGGAGAGCAGAGCGGAAAACACCCTCTCAGTCCCCACCAAAGAGAAAAGCTTTGGGTTCTAAATTTCCAGTTTCCATTAAGGGACTCTGGGACTGGACATTTCTGAAAATTAATGACCTGTACTGAGTAATCCTCCTAACACACTGATCATCAAAAAATAACCTGTAATGAGTTTAGGCTTTCTGTATTTGTCTGAATGCCTTCATGGGAGTGTGCGGCAGGAAGGCGGCGCTGGAGCACAGAGGACACTTGATCGTGTGGTGCGCAGGGCGGGGGGCCGCCGCTGCCTCCCCACGGGATGGCTGGCACTGTGCTCGGAGTCGGTGCGGGCGTGTTCATCTTAGCCCTGCTCTGGGTGGCAGTGCTGCTGCTGTGTGTGCTGCTGTCCAGAGCCTCCGGGGTGGTGAGGTAAGGCATTCTTTCCAACTGGGAGTCCTAGGTAAAGCAATTAGAGGCAAAATCGCTGATGCTCACTAAACATTTAGAATTTAAGAGATCAGTTTTGTAATCACTGGCAGTTTGAATGAGTTGCATTTTAACCTCTTTTTATAAACACGAACTGTGTTATTTATGCTCTGGAGCAGAGATGGGAGGAGAAGGAAGTGTTCTTGAGTTCTAACTGGGGCAAGAAATTCTGCTTTCACTGCTTATTGAATTTCTCGAGGTTGTACGTGTATGTGTTTATGAATTGTTCAGATTTATGGCAGATGCTTGGTCCAGTCCCCGAGGCTCTAGCCCTGGGCCCAGGAAAATGAAAGCAACAATGAAAGCAACATTTGATGAGTTGGGCCTGCTTTCTCTATCAGGCGTTGCCTTCAGAACAGGGTTAGGCCACAAACCGACTCTGAAAACACTATAGAGTTGCACTCTGGCAAGATAGTTTTAGTACGAAGCAGAGAGAGGTAGAATTTTCTAAAGTCTTTTGTTCTAAAAACAACAGAAGTGGAGGTGGAGAGGGGATGCTTTGGTTTTTCTTGATTATGACTTTGATAGTAAAAATAAAAACTACACATTTCCATTCTTAGGAATTGGGAATTACCAAGAATAAATGGGAATGCACCCAGCTGGTACCTGTCTAGGAGGAAGGACTTTGGGATGAAGAGGTTGTTGACAGCAGGCCTCTGGACATTGTTAAGGGACTGAAACATAGAATATTGGCTCCAAGGAAGAGACTGTCCAGACCTAACTGAGCAGAGAAGAAATTGTAAACAGTGATTTTAATAATTTGTCTTTTTGACCCCAGGTTCTCTGTCATTTTTTTATTCTTCGGTGCTGTGATCATCACATCAGTTCTGTTGCTTTTCCCACGAGCTGGTGAATTCCCAGCCCCAGAGGTGGAAGTTAAGGTAAAGCTGTTGGTTTCATTTTGCCTCCTGAGCTGTGATTCTTATTTCTCTTGGTCTGCACATCCATCCTGCCCTTGATGTTCCCTGACATCGGGTTGCCCGAGATGTCAGAATTGTAAAGTTCAACCAATGACGGGGAAAGTTCAGAGGGAGTTTTAAGTTTCCCTGCCCCTTCACTCAGGAAAAGAATCTTACTCTGAATTCCATCTACAACCCCACCAGGCAGTTATTTGCCTGATTTGGTCTCATCTTCAGTTTGCATCAGGTTGAAAACAGCCTGTTGGAAAGCCACCTCGTACCATGGGGACAGAAAAAAAAGAAAATGAAATAGAGATGAAGTGTTCCCATTCCTGGCAGCCTGGGCTCCTAACCACAGATCCTGGGCTGAAATTGATGTGGTGCCCTGAGGGTGCTGAGGACATGCTTCTCCAACTGCATGTGCTAGAATTTTCCTCACAGTTTTCTGGGAGTTCTTTGGTCCTCATGCTTGGGACCATACCTGCCAGCACCCACATCTTTAAATGGATTTTTATCATCTCTCTCAGAATCCTTCTCTGGAGTTCTTTACCATGGCTTTACCATGCATGGCTGGTCTCAGACCCATGGGACCTTGACAATGGCATTGACCTCTTCTGTCCCATTACTCCTTCTCACAGCTTTCCTCTCAACCCTCATTTTGATGTTTTAAGTGATAGTCATGAAAATAGCTAACATTCTTTAAGGGATTTCTGTGTGCCAGGTCCTGTGCCAAACACTTTGTTTGCACTGTCTCATTTAAACCTCAGGACAGCCCCAAGTAGTATGACATAGCTACCATTATTATCCCCATTTTATAGGTAAGAACACTGAGTCTGCCAGAGGTTAAGGTAACTTGCCCAAGGTCACATAGCAAGAGGCAGAACAGGGATTCAAGCTGAGGTCCGTCTTCAAAATCTTCATTGTTGAGAACTTAACAGAATATCCAGGGCAGTCCTAGAGAGCTCGTGGGTTAGCATTTTGACACTAGACAACAACAGTACACAAGATTATACGTGTAACTTTTGAACTAAAGTTGACACTGTAGGATTAACTATGGCATGAGGAAGGAAATTAAACTCCAAGGGAAATAGTAGTTACCACATACACTTAAGGAATTATTTCCATGGGCACCAGTTTGTTGTCAATATTTGGAAAACACTCTGGAGGTGTGGGTACCACATGCGTGAGCCAGGGCAAATTCCCACCTCACTTATTTATTTATTTTTTTTTTTTTTTGAGACAGTCTCACTCTGTCAGCCAGGCTGGAGTGCAGTGGCATGATCTTAGCACACTGCAACCTCCGTCTCCCGGGCTCAAGCAATTCTCCTACCTCAGCCTCCTGAATAGCTGAGATTATAGGCATGTGCCACCACACCCAGCTAATTTTTGTATTTTTGGTAGAGATAGGGTTTCACCATGTTGCCCAGGCTGGTCTCGAACTGCTGACCTCAGGTGATCCACTCGCCTCAGCCTCCCAGAGTGCTGGGATTACAGACGTGAGCCACCGCACCCGGCTGCTTTCCTTGTCTTTTAAGGGGAAGAGTGAGGTGGGCTGCCACATTTCTGGATGTTGCAGATGTAAACATTGGGAGAAGGGCACAGGGTAAACACATTTTTGAAATCAATCCCTCGATTGTCTGTCATATGAGTTTCAGACCCAGGAGACAAGAATGGGGTTTGAGCAAAATACTTTTGTCAGCATGGCCGGCAGAATTGGAGTTCTCATTTTCAGGTTTTGAGAGCTGGCCTCTGCAGCAGCCTGGCTCAATGCTGTATCAATAATACATGGCCTGGGCCTTCTGCACCCAAGGCCTGCTAATTGGCTAATTAAAAGTGAAACGTGTCGAACGAGCAAATATGTGGCCCGCAAGAGACTTGTTCAGTACCGGAGCCAAGGTCAAAGTTATGTTAAAGCTGTTTTATCGGCCGGGCGCGGTGGCTCACGCTTGTAATCCCAGCACTTTGGGAGGCCGAGGCTGGCGGATCACGAGGTCAGGAGATCGAGACCACAGTGAAACCCCGTCTCCACTAAAAAAATACAAAAAATTAGCCGGGCGTGGTGGCGGGCGCCTGTAGTCCCAGCTACTCGGAGAGGCTGAGGCAGGAGAATGGCGTGAACCCGGGAGGCGGAGCTTGCAGTGAGCCGAGATTGCGCCACTGCACTCCAGCCTGGGCGACAGAGCAAGACTCCGTCTCAAAAAAAAAAAAAAAAAAAAAAAAAAAAAAAAAAAAAAAAAAAAGCTGTTTTATCAAACTGACCTTTGTTGTAAGTTGACTGTTGGGGTAATCTCTGGAGCAGCTGACGTGTCTTTGGATCTCAGTGATCCTACTAGGGCTCGGGTCTGAGAGGTACTTTGCGTATGGCCGCTGTGTTAGTTTTCTGTTGCTGCTGTAACAAATGATGTGAACTAATGGCTCACAACACAGATGTATTATCTTTCAGTTCTGTAGGTTAGAGTCTAAAATCAGTCTCACTGGGCTAAAACCAAGGAGTTGGCAGGGCAGCATTCCTTTCTGGAGGTTCCAGGGGAGAATCCATTTCCTTATCCTTTCCAGCTTCTAGAGGCTGCTCGTATTCCTTGGCTGACAGCCCCCTTCCTCCATCTTCAGAGCCAGTGACATCACGCCTCACTGACACTTCCATCCTTACCTCTCTTTCTCTGACCCTCTCTCCCACCTCCCTATTCAACTTAGAAGGATCCTGTGATTAGATTGGGTCCACCTGGATTGGATAATCCAGATTAATCCCCCTTATTTTAAGAGCAGCTGATTGGCAATCTTAATTCTCCTTTAACATATAATCTAACATATTCACAATTTCTGGGGATTAGGATGTGGTTATCTTTGGGCCATTATTCTGTCTGCCACAGTTGCCTTTCAGGTGTTTTGGATTCTCCTAGGTACTGGGATTTCAAGGCTTCTGTGAAGTCAGTCAGCCACTTTGGTTGGTGGTGTTGCTCCACTAGGTCTATAGATTAAATTGCTTTTTCCTGCCCAAATTTAAGCACCACCATTTGGATCTGGGGAGAGTGGAGCTTTGGAAGGGGACAGTGGACAAGTGGGTAGAGCCAACACCAATTATAGGGTTTTGACAGCAAAGACCAACATCTTTGGGGCCTCAAGTGTAAGGCCAGGCAGCCCACTGTCTGCTTTGGGGCAAGTTACCTATCCTCTTAGTGTTTTAGTATCTCAGGTAAATGGCCATTTTCCCTGCCCCGTGGCATGGGACTCTTCCACTGATAGCTTTAAAGAGTCACCTTTCATTTTGAAAATGAACTCTCCTGAAATGGCAATGGATTGATGATTTTGGGGGTTGGGTCTTAGATACATGGGAGTTTATTATACTATTGCATTTTTATGTATGTTTAAAATTCTCTGTAATAAAATGTATTTTAGCAACAACAAAAATGAGCCTTTCTAGGACCAAGCAAAAGCTTCGCATTAACTCTTTCAGGTAACAGATTTCAGAATATAAAAGAATTCATCCAGGGACTTCAAAGTGTTGACCAACCTCCTAAATTGAGCCATTTGTTCCCTGTACCTCATTAATCCCTTCTTGACTTGTGTCTCCTGCTCAGGGAGTTGAGGAAAAGATTCTTTTTTCTCCATGTACAGAGGAGACTCAGGGCAGGATGTTACTGGAAGTTATACACATGAACTAACTCTTGGCCCACTCATCATGGAGTTCAGATTAACCCAGCCAGGGTGCCTAACTGGTAGTAATTTCATTTTGATGTTTTCTTTCTCCAGATCGTGGATGACTTTTTCATTGGCCGCTATGTCCTGCTGGCTTTCCTTAGCGCCATCTTCCTTGGAGGCCTCTTCTTGGTTTTACTCCATCATGTTCTCGAGCCGATCTATGCCAAACCACTGCGCTCCTACTGACCACCCTTCAGGAAAACGAAAACCTGTTCTCTCCTTCATTGTGATGACACTGATGAGCAGGAAGTCACTATTCAGAGCCTTGTTTTGACAGCCCTCATGCCTTAAGGTTAGAGGAGTATCCGTCCATCACTAAGACAAATCTCTTGAGTCCTGGCTTCCAGAAACAGGATTGCTAAATTGTCCCTGTGGGGCTAGATTCTTACCAGCTTAAGAAGGATATTGCTATCTTCTTAGTACCCGTACCTTAGGATTTCCAACTGTTTTGAAAGGGAAATAGTAACAGTGATCTGCTTAGAGTGGATTTTCACTCAAGTCCTTAGTAAGTGGATTTTGGGGAAAAGAGCACATAGGCTTCTGGTTCTTTTTGATAATATATAAAATTCTTCTTTATGAGGTTGCAGTCGTTTGCAAAGGAGAGGCACTCAAATTTGAAAGGTTATTTTAATGTGATAATTTGGAAGACTTACTCAGATGTTGGTCATGGACCACTCTGCATATATTTCTGCAGAGCTCTATGAAGGCAATGAGTGTCACTTCCCTCTGCTCTAATGAAGCAATAAATAATAGCTAAAGGGCTACTTTCACTTCGAACTCTTGGCCACGGCTTTTTGAATCAATTATCTTTAGATTTCCTTGGGATTAGAGGAAAGGTATGGAAATACTGTTTTTTGTTTTTTGTCTTGCCATGTATCTGTAGGTTTTTTTCTTCCACGATGTGGTGGGCTCCGTGTGCCTTATTTAATTACTATGAGTCCATTTTGGGGTGTCTTCTCTTTTCATCTTTGTAGCCCTTTCTCCAAAGCTAGTGAGGAAAGTATATTCTCAACATCAGATAAAGCTCTATACCTGTCTGATCTCCCAGACCAAATGAAATTTGCATTAAATGGAGGGGCTCTGGTCAGGTTCCACTTTGGAAGTCTGATCCTGACTCCCCAGAGCCATTTGAAAAAGAATCTTCTGGCTTAAAATTAAGAACCAAGAAAACAAGTTGGAAAGAGATCACTGATGGAGTACATGCTCTATGCCAGTAGCACACTAATTCCTTTGAGGTTTAAATTTATTTAATTTTTACAACGGTCTCATTTTTATCATCCCCACTTTAAAGTAGAAAAAATGGAAGCTTAAAGAGATCAACTGACTTGCCCAACCTTCACCTAACAGCCAGTGTGCAAACCCAGGTGTGGTAGGCCCCAGGGCTTGTCTCAGAAAGAAAACACACTGGGCTTTGTGGAACTCTGATTGAGAGCTTGAGGTAGGGTAAGGCCACTGTTCCTTCACTTTCTCTCCTCAATTCTGTTTTCAGGGTAGAGAAGGTACCCAGTCCTGCCACCCCAGAGGCAACTAAGCTCTAAATTCCAAGAAGAGAGAACAGGTACCCATTGAGAGTCATGGGCTGGTGAGGGCCAGGTATAGTTATCCCTACATTGAACCATTTCCTTTATCTTACTTAGTTTGGAAAAACTTTGCAGATAAGGCTTTGTACAGAAAACTTCAAAGGAAATAGTTTCCTAATCTGGCCTAGGGCACACAGGTAAGAAAGGAAGAAACATCCTCTAAGCAGATTGAGGGAGAGAAAAAAGAATGCTAAGTCTTGAGGGAATTGAGACAAGCTGGGGGCCTCATGCTATTGTGCTACTCTGTGAGTCTCCCTGCAGCCCAAGTGGAAGCTTGGCTCCTGACAAACACAAGCTGCCAATTGTCACCTTCTTCTGAGAGCCTTGCTAAAAAAGTAACTCTGGGAAAACTCTTATAGGTTCCTGACCATAAATCCATCTTTTTTATTCCCCCCAAAAGTTATTCAACTATTAGATCAATGGATAATAACTATGAGGTTTTGGGTGACTATTTAGATGGAAGAAAGTGTATTAAGGTTGGAAACTAAATTCTATCCTTAATACTACTGTTTTCTAATTTTTGTTTTTTTGCCTGATGTAAATGACAGGCTTATATGTTAAAGATTGGCTTTAGGCAAAAAAAAAAAAAAAAAAAAAAAAAAAATTCTGTGCAAAGTTTATTTCAGCTTGACTTGACCTACAGTCTACAGACCTGGAGTCTATAATTACCAGCTGTGGTGAAATGAATGATAGATTTCTTTCTACCTGCATACTCAATGCAGTTATGCAAAAAAAGCCCCGCGGGGTTGGGATAAGACGTAGAAGGCTGAGAGGGCTCAAAATGAATTTCACTGAGAGTTTGGCATGAGATAACCCTATAGTCAGTGCCTGTTATGGTACCCTGTATGCTCGTGGCCTTCTTGGAGACAGGGCTCAGAGGTCATTCCTTAAATACAGACAGAAGTCATCTTAGTGTTCAGAACCATTCTGTGATCAGTGGCCTTAGAACGTGTTCCCTCCTATACTGTTCCCTACCCAGAGGGGATCCTGTGGCAGACTGGTGATCCCCACTGTTTAGAAGGTGGAGAGGGAGAGTAAATCTGGGTTTCTATATAAGAAAATAGGTTATTTCGTAGCGTCTTAAAATTGTATCCTGACAAAAGCTGAATTAGCAAGATACCACCCTATCCCAGTGGAGATCACAGTGGGTAATTTGTTGATAAGCTCCTTCAATTTTTCACTTTTAAAAATGGAAGTAAAGCTACCATTCTTTGTGTACAATGTAAATTTAATGTAAAACTGCATCAGAATTACCATACCAATGTCCAGGGACTAGGAAGTACGTAGCCATTCATTCTCGCATCCTGCCGTTCATTCAGCATGTATCATGTGCCCATAGGGTGTAAAGCACTAGTCCTGGTGCAGTAAGTCCATCAGAGAACTAGGCTGTGAGGTGTCTAGACTGTCTTCCTCACTCCATCCTGGAAGGAGGGCATCCCATTTATTTTTAAATGTTTTTATTCTAACACAAAGCAATCCATTTTTTGTTCTGTTATTTAACAGAAACTTTAGTATCAACTCTATTTCATGGTTGTTGCAGTTGAAGTGTTTCTGGTTTATTTTTTGCTCAATGTGTAAAGAAACCTGCTGTGATTATTTTACAGATGAGAAACAGGCAGAGAGGACAAGGGATTTAGAAAGTTTCACAGTTAATTAGAAGTGGGGTCCAACTTGACATCAGGAGTCCTGACATCTCATTTCTCAAATAGTTTAAAGATCACTTTTGGCTTTCAAGTAACTCCTTATTTTTACATTGGTTAATACTGTTTCTTAGCTATTTGTACCTGACATTTTCCTAACACATATCCAAAAAGGTAAAAGTTTCATTAAAAGATTCTAATGATCATTTTAGTATGAATAACAAACTTCAATCATAATTCCTTTGCTTAAACCTTTAAGTATCTGGCTGTTACATAGAAATGAATTTCCAGATGTGAGAATCAGAACCGTATGGAAACGAATCTGGAAAAGTGTTGATTATCCTCATAGGAGCATAAGAACTCAGGATTGGAAGAGATTTTATAGTTCATAAAGTTCAACCTTTAATCTCTATTTCCATCCCAATACTTGGAAATAAGTCTAGGGTTCCACATGTCAAAATAACAATTTTTGTTACATTTAGCAAACATGTGCTGGGCATTTTTCTAAGTGTGTTGTAAGCATTATGTCTTCCTCATATTGGCCCTATGAAGTAGGTACTCTTAGTATCCCCATTTCACAGATGGGGAACAGGCACAGGCTGGTAGGGGTAAACAGGAGTCAGGATCCGAAGTCAGGCAGTTTGGCTGTAGAGTCTAAGAGCCTGACTACTTTCTGTTATGGGGCGTTGCTCCATAAGATAAACTCGAAGGAAAAGGAGGGGCAAGGGCAGGCAGTGCAAATCCACTTGACAGAAATACCAAGGAAAAGTAGCTGAGTCTGGTGGAAAAACCAGAATCTTAGGAATTGAGCAGGAGTCTGGGGAAAAGCGTGAACAGGCATGCAGGCCTCAGAGATAGCTTCACCCGTTAGCCCAGTGTTTCTGGCAGGCCTCTGCTGTTAGACTTTGGTTGTCCCCTTGCTCAGAGATACTAAACAGCTGAGCTGCTAGTAGACTAGGTTTTCAAGTTTCGAGAACCCTGCCACCTCTCTTGTAAGCACCGTCCAGCTGGAATGTTGAGACTTGGGCCGGTTTTCAGAGGTGCCAATGGCAGAATCAAAGCCACACACCAGGAATTTTTGTTTTGTTTTGTTTTCTACTTGATCTCTGTCCCTAGCAGATTATTGGTGGTGACTGTTTATGCAAAAAAAAAAAAAAAAAAAAAAAAAAATTTCTGAGTCCCTACCCCCACCCTCTTTTCTCAGTTTCCTGCCACCAAACAAATGAGAGCTGGGATTGAAATCAGGCTCAGTGCCACACAGACAGAATGAGAAAGTGTGTTTTTAATGGTTTACATCACATCATGCTGGGGATGATACTGTCTGTGCATTTAGCCCAAGTCCTGCCCTCGGAGAACTCTTGGGTGAGGTGGTCACATGGTAGCCCTTATGCTGTGCCTAAATGCTATGAGGCCAGCCCTTTCACTTGTTTTAAGCTTTGGGGATTTCTTTTGTTTGCCTGTGGTTATTTTCCTGCCGTTAAATTGGTCATACCCCAGTTTTACACTGGGAATATTATCAATTTCCTATTACTGTTGTAGCAGATTGCCATAGACTTACTGGTTTCGAACAATTCATTTATCGCTCCGGGGGTCAGAAACCAGAAATGGGTTTCAGGGGGTAAAGGAAAGGCTTTGGAGCCTCGAGAGAACCCATTTCCTTGCCTTTTCCACCTTCTAGAGGCCGCCCCCGTCGCCCTGGCTGGTGGACCCTTCCTCAGTCTTCAAGGTCAGCAGAGCAGCATCTGCCAATCGCCAACACTCCTGCCTCCCTCTGTGATTCATCCAGAGCCCTGTGATTCCACTGGGTCCACCCCATCAGTCTTTCCATCTCAAGATCCTTAATCACATATGCAAAATCTCATTTGCCATGTAAGGTAACATTCACTGGTTCTGAAAATTAGGATGTGGACATCTTATGGGGGCACATTGTACCTGTCACAGAATATAGGGCCCCTTCTCCCCTAAGCATTGCCTCCTTCCACCCCCATCTGCCATCCTCCCTACCCCACACCTTTCAGTAGGAGCTATGCTCCTTTGTCACTTCTCAGGATTCCCAACAGCGACTCTCCCACCCCCACTCAGACACTCAGATGTGTTGAGTTCCTCCTGCCAGCCTCAGTCTTAGTGGCGGCCTCATGGTGCTAGGACCGACCAAGAGCTTCTTTCCTTTTCTTTTCTTTGCCTCTTGCCTCCTCCTCCTCCTCCCCGAGCCACCCCACACACTCTCGCCCAGCCTCCCAGTGGATCTCTAAGGGAGAAACGCAAAGAGTTATTGCTTTTTAATTACAAGTGCTATTGTAGCATCTATAAGGAAGAACATTTTAAGCTTAATTGAGACCAAATGTGAAGTTAAATTAAATGAATAACTAATTAACGTAATACTCCTACATTAGCCCTGTGTGAGTGAGTGCTGAGGCCCAGGGAGAAGGCAGGTACCAGGCCTCTGGTGAACAGGCCGTGCCCAGAGCTGCCCCAACAGGGCCAGGAACCTGGGACCTGGGAGATGGGTGCAGACAGGCAGATCTCAGTGCTGGGGTTCCCCCAACCTTCAGTATTTTTTCCAACTCCTTACCCACAGCCTAAGTCCTCATTTCTGAGGCCAGACCCTGAGCTCCCACAATGCCTTTTGCATGTGTCTAGTGCCACACTTACCTGCTGGTAGGAGCCAATGCCATTTGTTCAGTTTTCAGTCTCTAAGGCCTAACATCCTAGGAGTTGGATAAGTATTCATGTTAACTTCCTCCCTCTTCCACTGCCCCTCACTACCTTATCAAATGAATCATCCAAGTCCTGAGAATTCTGCCTTCATAAGGAAGAAGGACTCTTCCCATTGCCCCTGGAATCGCCCTTCTGCCAGCCATGTTCCTGCGTGGCTGGACTAATGAACAGCATAGCTCTCACCTGGAGTCGCTGTCTCCGTGTGTTTTCCTATTTCTCCCCTAACTAGACAAGTTCTTCAAGGGCAGGAGTGTGTTGAGTTTGTGTCTCCCTTCATACCAATCCTATGAGGTAGGTAATGTCACCATTTTCCTGATGATGAAACAGGCTTAAAGTTAGTAAGCAGTGCAGCTGGGGAAGAGAAGACCTCGAGAGACCCATTCCTCTTCCCCTGCCCTCTGAAGCAGAAAGCAAGCTGAAAGTCTGAAAAGTCAAGAGGCTCCTGCTCATGTCTCTCTTCAGGAAAGCAGGATGGAACCACAGCCCACCCTGGGGCTGTATGATGGGATTGGGTCACCATCTAGTGGCTCATATAAGCAACACAGCTTCTCCTTAAACTCCTTAATTATAAGTGTGCTATTGGAGCATCTATAAGGAAGAACATTTTAAGCTTAATTGAGACCAATGTGAAGTTAAATGAATAACTAATTTCATTTCATTCTCAATGTCAAAGAGCAGCAGAGAGCAGCTTTCCTGAATGCTGAACATAAGACCAGAGTATAGCTCTTGCCCCTGTGGGCCCTGAGGACTTGGAGGTCCCTGGCTGACTCCTACGCTCAGAGCTGAAGTGACTGCAGGCAGGAGGAGCCTTCCTTGTTTGTTGCCATTGGCGCCTGTGCAGCCTGCTTCAGTGTGGAAGGGTGTGTATCTGGCTAATGCATCAGCCCACAACGTCCCAGGAAATGCAAGGCTTTTATCTTGTGTGGCACTCTAAGCTCCCAGTTTGCCCACACATCGTCAGTGTCATGAGCATCCCCTTCAGGAATGCCCACTGTCATCAGCTTTAAACTACCCACCTGATGGTCCTGGGACCCCACTTCAGCACCCTATGCCAGCCCCGCTCACTGCCAAGCCAAGCCCTGACAAGGATGAGCATGGGAGCAGCAGGTCAAAGGGAATCTATTGGTGCCAGTGGGCAACTTTAGGCTCAGATGGAGATGCCAAGAGCTAGCCAGAAGATAGCGAGTGATCTGGGACTTGGGGTGGAAGGAGGACATAGAAAAGTGGAAAAGGGAGCGGCAGATGGCACCAGGCGACCACACCTGCAGCAGCTGCCTGAATGAACCATTCATGCCCTCACGTCTTGCCAGTCTTGTCACCGTTGGCACCTGTGTTCAGGGCATAAGTCCTTCTTGTGTCTATTGTCTACTCCATTCCTAGAGCAGAGCTGGCATACAGTAGGCACTCCTTGGCATTTCATTCTCAAAATACTTAATACACATACTGGTATTTTTAGTCAGGCCAACTCCTCTTTCTACTCTCCCCACAGCACTGGCCCCCAGTCACCTTCCACTGAGGACATTATGGGGCCGGGATCAGAGTGAGGCAAGGGAGGCACTCAGGGCCGGCATGTGCCCAAGAGGGAGTGCCCCCTCAAATTATGTACCGAAGGCAGCTCCCCTGCCTCGCCCGAGTGCTGGCCCTGGAGGAACAGCAGTGATGGATGGGTAATGGAGTTATCAACAGGCCTAAATGGAGGGTAGAAGAGGGCCCAGCTTGGGGAAATGCAGAGAAGACTGTTTCATGGACAGAGGGACAAAGAGAGGCTGGGCTCCGTTGACGGAGTGAGATGCCTACCTATAGATATAGGCAGATTACAGAGATTAAAATTTAACATGGGAAGGAGAGACGCACATTTTCCAGGCCTTGGCCTTGTGAAACCTTCTGTCTTGGAATCTGAACAAGCAGGAGTCTGAGCATATCCTTCCCTTATCAAAATGGAGACACAACTCAGCCCCAGTCCCATCCCTTTTGCTTGCAGCTTCCAGAGCACAGGCCCCTGAATCTTCTATTTCCTCATGCTTGGCAGTCCCCTTCCCATGGAGAATCTCTGTGTCCTTAGGCAGCCCTGGGTCTGGGCTGGGCTGGCTGATGTTCAATAAAGAGGGTTTGCCTCCCCTACTTGTGGAAGTTTCCATTGTCTTGCCCATGGGGAGCACGTTGGGGACCCAACTGGCACCTTCCATGATGCTGTTCCAATTGGGGCCTCATATTTCTTTATACCTGCATGAAGAGGAGAGAGGGGACAGAAGAGAAAGTGAGATGACTTCATAAGCTCCTGCTGAGTGGGGAGAGGAAAGGCAGGATCCCAGGGTCCCTTCATCATTGCTTTCATCTCAGTTCTCTGTAATTAGGCCTCCCTTTCACCTCTCAGGCAGGAAATAGCAAGCCAGATTAATATTTAAAACCTGGCCAGGCGCAGTGGCTCACACCTGTAATCCCAGCACTTTGGGAGGCCGAGGCGGGTGGGTCACCTGAGGTCGGGAGTTCGAGACCAGCCTGACCAACATGGAGAAACCCTGTCTCTACTAAAAATACAAAATTAGCTGGGCATGGTGGTGCATGCCTGTGGTCCCAGCTATTCGGGAGGCTGAGGCAAGAGAATCACTTGAACCTGGGAGGCGGAGGTTGCAGTGAGCTGAGATCGCACCACTGCACTCCAGCCTGGACAATAAGAGCAAAACTCTGCCTCAAAAAAAAAAAAAAAAAAGAAAGAAAGAAAGAAAGAAAAAAGAAATTAAATAAAACCTTACAATGTTCATGCCACATTTGACAGCTTTACAAAGCAATATCACATATCCCATCTTATCTCAGCCTCAGGTCAGTTCTGCCAGGTATTCAGGGATAAGCATTCCTATTCATACATAAAGATGTGGCGGTTCAGAGAATCTGGGCGCTATGCCCAAAGTCTCATGGAGTGAGTGGAGAAAGCAGGACTGTCCAGGGGTTTTTGGATTCCAAGCCCAGTGCTCTGTCTGCTCTGACAAATCACTGCACACCTCACACACAGGCCTCCCATGGAGAAGGACCAGCCTGGGACAGTGGTGGCAGTCCAGAGAAAAGCAAACAACCCCCAGGCCCAGTTTCAGTGTTAGGCTGTGCCCGAGCTCTGAGCCTCTGTCTCTCACCGTCAATGAGAGGCTGCTGCAAGGCAAGCTCACACGTCTAAAGCCAGACACAATTCAGGCACAGAGCAGTTGCTCACTAAATCCTCCTCCCTTTCTGCTGCTCTTCTTCCCTTCCCACCCTCAGGCCTGGCTCCAAGGAGCACAGGCACAGGAACTTTGGGTCATGCAGTCCAGTCCCCTGCTCCCCTCTTCCAGGGCAGGGCAGGACAGGGCAGGACACGACAGGTGCTCTGCGTGCTTCCTGTGTTGTGTGTCTTCCTGCTCTCACTTTCTCTCCCCTGGGTGGTGTCTTCCTTAGGTGGAAGTGTGTCCCCAGATGCGTGCTGATTACCATGACCCAGGGGGTTCCTCCTCACATTTGCCATCCAGCCCAGGTCCACAGCTCCGGCCAGCTCGTTAGCGGCCTCCTTGTTAGCACGAGGCTCCTGCTCAGGACGGCCAGCGAGAGAGGGTCGCCCGACCATCAGACCACCAGCACTGTGCAGCCTCAGCCACTGACCTACTGGTGCCACCACCACATCCACCACCACCAGACAGTAGGCAGAGAGCACACCAGGCCAGCCACCCATGCTTGATTCACATTTGTTTCAGAGACTTTGATTGGTAGTTGCTTTTTTTGCATACCCCAGGCAGAGGGGCCAGATGACCTTGGTTTCTGAACTTCAGGAGGCACTTGCAGCTCAGTCTCAGCTCAGAGGGAAACTGGTTTCCCTATTTCTGCCTCCTCTGTCCCCGGAGGGCATGTCCAAACTTCTAACACTGTCCCTCAGGGAAGAGGCCACCAACCTCTGTGGCATCTCAGACCCCTTGGAAAACAGTTCCCAAGCACCACGCTCTGCTGAGGTTGAAAGTCTTTACAACTGGCCCACAAGAAAAAAGAGGAAGTTGGAAAAAGTCATACTGCAGGACAGAGGATTTGCATGCAGCCCCCACTCAAATGGCACTTGAGTCACAGACTCGAAGTAAATACTCACAAAAGTCATGGGACTTGAGGAAAATACTATCGCTGGTGGGTTAGGACCATACTAGAGCTATAGAGATACACGGTACAACAGAGGACAGGTTAGCAGGGTGAGGGCCACCCAGGGACTGGCTCAGTGCTCCTCAGGTCTGGGCTGGTCGAGCCTCAGCCTGTGTTTGGAGAAACTGAGCACTGGGCTGATTCCCATGAGAAATGAGTTTGGTAGAGGGGCAGCTTCAGCTCCCCAGACTCACCCGCTGCCTCTGCTCAGGGACACCTTCCAGGCCAAGATCTCTTTGTACACTAACCGGCAAAGGAGCTGTGAGCACAAGGCACATAGGAAAGGGAGGGCACTGTTAGCATTGAGCACTGAGTGCCCAGCACCAGGGTAACCCGTGGACTGGCAGTGGAGAAGGGGGAGAGACACACTCCCATTTGGTAAGGGGTCACTCGGGGGAGGGAGAGTGCTTCTGAGCAAAGGGCAGCTGCTCTCATTGCCCCAGAACCCCAAATGGCCAATGCTTTGGACCTCCAGGGTTCCAGTCTGGCAGGACAGAGCATCCCTCAATACCTATTTGTGTACCCCAAGACTCTTACCAAGCAGGCTAGGACATCAGCAGAGATGAGCATGTAGAAGACATTGTTCCAGCCCGTGGGAGAGAGAAGCCCAGCCAGCAGAGGCCCCAGAGCCGCGCCTGAATGGAGCACAGCCTTGTGAGCAGGGGTCCTGCACCTCCCCTGCCCGCCGGAGGGCACTATGCCCGGGGGCCGGCCCACAACAGAGCTAGTCACAGACCTACAGAGCCAGTGCCGTCAATGATGGCCGTGACCGTGGACAGGGCTTTGGCATTGCCCTTCAGGCTCTTGTGAGTCCCCTGGAGAGAGACAGTAGAGTGGGGAGGCCCAGCTGAGCGGCAGCAGGAGCGGAACCAGGACAGGAGAGGGGCTGACTCAGGGAAGGTGGTGACTGGGGTTTGGGTTTGAGAGGAGAGGGGCCCATGGTGCATTCTGAAGGACTTTGACGGTTTCTCCTCTGCGGGATGGGAGACAGGGAGAAATGGACCTGGAGATGGTGGCCCTGACCAAGCCCCCAGAGCGGTCCCTGGCCCTCGGGAGGTGGCCCCACTTACCAGGTCAGCAGAGACAGCAGTGGTGATGAGCGCATATGGGCCATTGACCAGGCCCCCGCAGATGATCAGCATCACTGGGACAGCACAGAGATAGCCAGTCAGAGAAGCAGCACCACCCGCAGCCCCAACCCCAAGGCAGGAGCCCTCCCAGCCCCTCCACCTGCCAGTGCCCCCCGTGGGCCAGCCTCATGGGTCCCCTGGCCTGGCAGGACTTGCAACCTCCTCCTCACCTATGGAGCTGGTAATCCCATCCTGGCCAATGTAGTTGTACAGGAACATCTGAGAGAGGAGAGGGGAGAGGCAGAGTCACCCGGAATCCCTTTGCCGGCCTGGAGCCCTGAGGTCTGGAACAACCTTCTCCTGCCCTGAAACCCCATAGGGCATCCTATTCCTTTCCCCTGCCCACCCAGATCTCTCTGGTCTTTAAATGTCCCAGGGATGGACGGTCTAAAACGTGGTACTCTATCATCTCCCTTTCTCCAAACAGTCTTCTCTCAGATTCAACCTCAGTCTCTTCTTTCCTTGATCAAGAAGTTTAGGAGGCGGTCTCCTTCTCTACCAAGGCCAAACAGTCATGAATCCCCCTCTAAAGTCTGCAGTCTGGCTCTTTTTCCAAGGTGCCTCTGCTGACCCTCGCTTCTCCTACCCCGTGTGTGCACAATGATGCACGTGCACGCGTACATGGAGACATCAATGTGTGTATCATGTGGACGTGCACACAGGCCAGAGGCCCACGCAGGCTCCTGCTCACATGCATTCGCACTTTACCCTCGAGGTTATACGCACCATGGGGGCAGCCAAGATGAGCATGACGCAGCAAGTGGTGGCCCTGCCATTGGTGTAGTCAGAGATGAGCCCTGCCATGATGCCGCCTGGAACACACACCCACTCACACACTGACTCCCAGACGGGACCATGCCATCCCCTCGCCTGGCACCCCAGCTGTGCCCCAGTGCTGGCCTGGGCCTGTCAGCAAGAACCAGCAGAGCTGCTTTTTCCACAGCCCTCCTCTTCCTGTAGTGCCCATCACTACTGGAGACCAAACAAAAGGGCATCTTTCTTAGGCCCACCCAGCCAGGCAGGAGCAGAACTGAGAATAAACCCAGGAGCCATTTTTCCTCTGGTGCCACCTACCCAGGTCATAGCCCATTGGACCTGTCCCTTCTTCCTGCACCCCACAAGAAAAGAGGGGAAGGGAGCCTGCTGGCAGAGCAGGGCAAGGCCTCACCTATGATGCCACCGACATCGAAGAGTGTAGACAGGTCCCCAGCCTCCTTGGCACTAAAGTGAGCTGTGGAAAACACAGGAATGTGGTCAGACCTGGGGTTCGGAGCAAACATCCTGGAGTGTCACAGCTAGAAGCCCTGCAGAGCATGATCCAGGCCACTGCCCCCTTTTCCGAGGAAGAGCTGGGGACCTGTGGAGCAGGCTGGCCAGGGCCACAGGGTGAGAGTGCAGCAGTTTGGACAGACGCCCTCCTGGTCCTGTCCTGTATTGCCCTCTTCCCCTGCAGGATGACCTTCACCTCTCAGAACAAGCCCTCCCTGGCAAGCTCTGGGATCTGGCCCCCGAGCCTGCTGTCCCGTGGCCACCTTTCCCCTGGAGCGCAACCTGAAGCTCAGCCCAGCCCTTTCTCTGCTTCACTCTGGCCCTAGCAGCACTAGGAGCTCTTCCCGTTTACCTTAGGCTGTGCTCATACACAGAGCCAGGAAGAGACTCGCAGGGACACAGGGGCCTCAGGTCACAGGCCTTGGATCCATGTTTTAAAAAAGGAATGTCCAGAAGCTGAGATTGTAGCCCCACCCTCGAGGTTGCCTCATACTCTGAAGTCAGCACCAAGGCCACAAAACAAAGAGTCACGGTGTCCACGAAGCTGCCCTAGCGCTCCACACTGTCACAGAGAGAGGCCCCGACAGAGCTGCAGGGCAAGCTACAGCTTGAGACTTGGCCATGACTAACGCCTACAGTATCCTGTTCAGAGCCAGCACAATGTGTGGCAAGGCACTGTTGTTCCTCCCAGGGCTGGGAGGGAGGGGAGCAGCACTGGGTGAGAGGTCCTCAGCCCTGGTGGAGCTTGGAGGCTCCTGGGGGCTGGGCAGGGTGGGGTGGGCTGCTGTTTGGTAGAGCAGCCCGACCTATGGAAAAGCAGAGACCCAGGCCAGGTGGACATGAAACATCCTTTTTCAAGTGAGCTCTTCTCATCTGTACATCCCTGGGCAGGGGCAGAGGAGAGTAGGTCCATGAGACAGGGCAGAACATCAGTGCAGCCCAGCAGATCCAGGTACAGGGGCATCAATCCCATTAGGTCCCACTGGGAGAAGAACACCAGGGTCACCACCAGGCTACAAGGAGTGGGGTCACTCACCAGGCCCTCTTCTTGGGCTGGGGGAGAGATCCAGCAGGCAGGCCTTTCCTAGCACCTCCCAATCCTACCACCTATGAGCCAAGCAGCCTGGAGGGGGTTTCTCCTACACTAACGGCTAGAGAAGAAGACAGCAAGAACTGCAGAACAGAGCTCTGAGTTCCTAATCCTCAGCTCAGTTCCAAGGGAGAGAAGGTGGCTGGAGTCAGGGTCTAGGGGGTAGTGTGCTGGGTTTAGCTTTCATTTAAGTAAAGAACTAAATCAAGCTCCTTTCACTGTAGGAGAAGTTCAGCAGGAATTCTGCCTATATACTGGAATCACAGGCATCACCACGACGGGCTTCCTCTCCCACTAGAGGCAGCCTTGGCCTCCTCAGAGACCCCTTCATTCCCCTTCTCTTGGACTTACCCACATTGGCGATGTAGAGGGGCAGCCAGTAGAGGAAGGTGTAACTGACCAGCTTGGCAAACAGCAGACACAGAGAGAACTCGACCACGCCCTGGGGAGTGCAACAGGGGAAGGGGTCCCAGAGGTCCTGGGTTCAGTGGTGGCCCCGAGGGGTGCTCAGCAGCACCCTAGTACTCTCCATCACCTGTCACACAAGGCAGCCTCCAACACATCCAGTTCCAATAAAAGCAACGTGACCACTGTGCAAGGTTGTTTCGAGACAAATCTCCCACGCTGCCCTCCCCAAGCAGGCTGCCCAACTTACACCTCCCCTATAAAGAAGTTCTAGAAAAATAGATCACCCAAGCACCCCATCTCCTCATCACCAGCAAAAAAATCTGGAAAGCCCCTCTCTTTCCTCCATTCCACAAACTTCTTACTGGGATCCGGAGTGCCCCAAAGAAGCTGATGGCAGCAGGCTCTTCGCATGGCCCCTTGGAGCATTTGGCCACAGTCTCAAGGCCGCTCTCCCTGACAGAGCAGGGACTATTCCCAGGGTCCTCAGGGTTGTCCTGGTTCTCAGCTGGCTCACCCTGAGCAGAGGAGATGAGCCCTGCTGTGGGTGTGTCCATGTGCTGCCTCCCACCAGCTGAAGGTGCAGCCCAGGCAAGAGACACTAGCTCCCAGGATGGGGAGGCACATGTTCGTCTCGGGCTGGACTGATCTGCCAGACTCATCAGGCTGTAGGGCCAACTCATGGGCCTAGCACTGGGTCCGTGAGGTCAGTGAGGGCCAGCTCTAGCTCCCCAGGCCTCTCTGGGTCCAGCCCTCTGGATGGAGTTGGAAGGCAGGCATAGGGCTGGGAGGGCTCACACTCACGTGGTGCTGAGGAGGGGCGCAGTCCACATCTTCTGGGTCTGGGAAAAAATTGCTTTCTAAGAAGTTTTCCAACCCCCCTGCAATCCCAAGGTGATTGCCAGGCCCTCATCTTGCATTGGACCTAAGCCATCCTGGGAACCGGCCCCACCTCCAACTCCTAAGGTGGCCAGTGTGTGTCCCAGCAGGAGGGAGCGGGGCCTGGGGCTCAGGAGACAACTTTCTAGGCCTGGCTTTCCTAACAACCAGTGGTGTCACTACTGCCTCTTGGACTTTAGTACTCTTAGCTATACAGTGGCTCTCATACCTGGCCTGGCTACTGCACAAGGCCACCTGCAGCAACTGGAGAGCCTGGTCACTGTAAAAATGTCCCTTCAACTCCACCTTCCCTGATCACACCTCTCAGATTCAACCAATGCTTGCCAAGCACCTCCTGTGGGCCTGGCATTTTAACTATGGTGTCTCAGTTAAACCTGCAGAAATCCTACGAAATAGACATTATTATTACTATTATTATTTTACAAACGAGAAAATAAAGGCTCTGAGAGTTTGTCCAAAGTCACATGGCTGGTCCTCCCACTCTGTCACTAGCAATCTTTCCAGTAGATCCAGTTGCCTTCTCCCAGAAACCGAGAACTTCTAGGCTCACTTGTGGGGAGTGAGGGGACCACTCACGTTCGATGAGGAATAGGAAGGTGACGATGCCCATGATGGCAGTAATGATGCCAGGCACAATGAACGACAGGCCCCACTGCCCGTTCACCCAGATGCCGGCAATCAGGGAGCCCAGGATGTTGCCCACAGATGTGTGGGAATTCCAGATGCCCATGATGAGCCCCCGCCTGTAAGGGAGGGAGAGAAGGGAAGAAGGTAGAAGAACAAAAAAGCAAAGCACATTGTCCACAGCAACTGCCCCAGCCAAGCTCTAAATCTGGGCTGACTGCAGCTTTCCCAAGTCACCAAAGACTGAGCCCCAAAGCCCCAAGTCAGCAAGGAGTGGGAGACCTTGGGTGGTGTCAAGCAGGTGGCTGCAGGGCCTGGGGTGTCGCTCCCTCTGCCCAGCTCCCTGAGTGAGTGCTGATGGGAGCTCTAGCCACACTGAGGGCCTGGGGGCCCTGCCCTCGTTCTCTTCTGTCCCACAGTCTCACTCTAAAGCACTGTCCTCAACCAGGGGTGATCCTACCCCCAAGGGACATCTGCTAACAGCTAGAGATTTTTGGTGGTCACAACTCAGGGTGTGCTATGGCATCCAGTGAGCAGATGCCAGGAAGGCTACTACTAAACAGCCTACAGTGGTAGGACAGTCCCCAAACAAGGGTCCAATAGCCCAGAAAGTCAGTAGTGCCAAGGGTGAGAACCTCTTCTCCAAAGCAACTTTGTTTTGCACACAAGCCAATTCAACGGGGGGAAAAAAGTTTTATAGGCTTCTTTCTGTCTTCGTTGAAAACAGAAATTCATCTATTATTAGAAAAAACATAACTAAGGTTGCCTGCTCTATGGGTTAAAGCCTCATCAGTGAGAAAATCAGCACTGCTTTTAGCCACTTATAAGCATGTGAACAGCAATGCAGAGGCCGCTTTCTGACCCTTCCCTCTGAAATTAAATCAGAGGCCACGGTGACCAGCTCGGGACCCCCAGCCCTCCCAATCCTTCCCACTCCTCCTCCCTTGTCACACTCACTTCCCCTTCCCGAACCAGTTGCCAACGCAGGTCACCACAGAGGGCCAGCCTGTGGTCTGGACGAGTCCATTACAGACCTGCAGGGAGAGGGAAGGGAGGGTGGGAATAGGCCTGGGCTGTGCAACTGGCTCCCTGCTCTGACCGCCCTGGGCTGAGGAGGCTAAATTTCCTGGCCGAGAAGCCCTCCATACCCCACACTACAAACTTCACCCTTCCCTTACACACACGCCACACCTCCCCAATGGCATGAGCTGGCTTCTCTCGCTCAAGATTGTTCAAGCAGAGACCAAGCCTCTCGTGCATCAGAAGTGACCACAGCGTTGTGCTCAAGGCCAACTCTCTGAGTGAATAAATGCAGGGGCAGTGGGGCCAGGGGGTGGAACCCAGTGCAGTGTAATAGAGCGCACTGGACAGGGAACCAGGAACACAGGCGCCCATCCGCTGTGAGCTGCGGTCTCCCAGGTCCTTCCCAAGACAGCAACATAGGCCCAAGTGCAAGATGGTGATTCATACCTGGATGACCACAAAGTACCAGAGCTCGTGGATGTTCCAGAAATATCCCAGGCCAAAGAGCGAGGTGAAAAGGCCACTGAGCAGCATTCCAGCTGAGAGGTAGTAACGGAGCGGAAGCCGCTCCCCAAAAACCCCACTGGGGAAGAGAAAGTTGGGTCTGCGGTTAAGCTCCTCTGTGTCCACCTCAAGTCCCTACCACGTTTCTGCCCCCACCACGCTAGGAAGTGGTTCTGGCCAAGGTCCCACCGATGACTTCTGTGTTGCCATGTGACGGGGCCAACCTCTGTCCCCCACTGCTTCTGTGACACCTGGCCATGCTCCATGAATTTAGCTTGCCTATCTTCCTCCACTTGGCCAGCCACTCCGTGTGGTGTATTTTCCTCTCAGAGCAGTCTTTTGTATCACTTTTACCATTGTAACAACCACCCATAGGCTAAATAGCTCCACATGCATATCTTCAGGCCTGATCTGTCTCCCAGAGCTTCACAGTAGCAGACAGGTGGGTCCTGGACATCTTTATTCAGATGCCCCCGGGGCATTTGAAACCCAGTGCTCTTAAGCTGAATTCCTCTTCCTCCTCCCGCCAACCGCCCTGACGCCTTCATCATCCTGCTATCCTCATCTGAGTGAATGCCACCCTTTGGGCACTCAAGCCAGGCTCAGAGCTCCCTCATCCTCCCACCTCTCCTCCCCACCCCTCACATTCAGTCTCCAAGACTCACCGGGCTACCTCTTAGCTAGTGCTCCAGTACATCGCCTCTTTCCCCCTCTATCACCACTGTAGTAACGTAAGCTCAACAGCTTGGGCTATTGTCAAATTGGTCACTCTGTGTGACCAGTCTCATCCACCTCAGCATCACTCTCAGAGTGAGCTCTCAGAAATGCCCATCTGGATGGGACGCCCTGGCGAAAACCCTTCCACGCGTCTCTGCCCATGGGCCTCATGTGCAAATGACCTCAGCCCTCAGCCCTGCTGCTACCTTCCTTACACTGTCATTCCCTCCATACACCTGCCCGCAGTTCCTCCCATAGATCATGCTGCTTCTTCACATTTGCCCTGCTTGCTCGTGCTATTCCTTCTGCCCAGGTCCCCCTCTGCACCGCCGCACCCAAGTCCCTTGCATCAGGTCAGGCACCATCTCATCCAAGAAGCCTTCCCCGACCCCTCTGCTCTAGCTCAGCTTGGACTGAGTCATGACCTTGGAGCTCCCAGAACACCTGATGGCCACCTCTGTCATGGAGCCGCCACAGTTTTAGCACCAGCTGCCGACGCATCCATTGCCCCCGCTAGCCTGTGAGCTCTTTGGAGGCAGTATGCAGCCTTATTGATCGTGGATTTCTGGCAAGGAACAGCATGCTTCCCGTGCTGGTTTGCACGCAGCAGAGGATGGGGATTCTCCCAGCTGTATGTGCACGCAGGGCCATTCTTAAAGGGTCCTAGTCCATACCCACCAACTGTGATATCTGAGTGAATAGACTCAAAAGCAGCATCCAGGAGAACATTTCCAGGCAAAAGAGCTGCTACCAGTGGGAGTCTACCAGGCGAAGGAGCAGTCTCTGCGACCGCAGTAAGGCAAGGAGGATGGCTGTGGGTGGATTGTACATGCAGCATCCCTGGTCTCATTCCCACATGGGGGAGCCATCACTCCCTGGTGGGAGTTTGCTTCAACCCAGCTGCCCCCAGGTTCCTTAAGGGGAGGTAGCAGCTCTAAACCATCCTCCTCTTGGTCACAGGCTCAGCCTCTGTCCTTACCTGACGAACATGCCGATGGCATAGGCGACAAGGAAGGCGTTGTCCACGCCCCCCAGTAACTCCTTGTAGTTGTCCTTGTCTGAAAGCAGATGGGAGAAACAGAAAGCTGACTGCGTGGATGCCCCTGCAGGAAGCCCTCCCTGGACAGCCCCTTCTTGAGGAAGAGGGAATGGGGAATGGGCAGAGCAACTTGCCCTGTTCTTACCAAATGGGGCCCAGTTGCACCACATGGTGTCATTGAGACTGTGAGTATCATTGATGGGTTTGATCTGCTCCGAGCAGTTCTGGTGCAGACGGCTCTGGATAGGCAATGGGACATACAGGTCAGGGGTTGACCCAGAGGGGAGCGAGCAACCACCTGCCCCAACCATACCGGAGACACTGCCTCCTACCAGATTCCACGTCCCCCCTACTGGCACCTCCTCCTGCAGGAACTGGCTGCAGGGGAAAGCGGCCACATCAGACCCATGAGCAGCATCCACATAGCCCAGGGACCCTGCACGCTTATTCCATCCAGAGCCACCGACACAGCTGTCTTGGGGAATAAACTCAAAAGGAGCTCCTGGGGAAGACAGCCACTGAGAGTGGGAGCCTGCCAGGTGAAGGTGCAACCTCACCGACCATGGGAAGGGGTAAGGATGGTTACGACAGTGAGCTTCTGCACTCTTCCTTGCTGCCAGCCAGCCTCACCTTGACGACACTGATAGGCTTCCTGGACATGTGATAGCAGGTGTAAATTAGGAAGGTCAGCAGCAGGATGAAGCCTCGGAACCTGTGAGAAGGGACAACATCTGCATTAGTGGGAAGTCAGTCCCAGCTGGAAGTTCTGGGCCGGCATCCCCAACCTGTGTCCCCTCTGGCAGTCCCAGGGCCTGAGCACCACCAACTCTTTCCTTCTTGGTGCAGAGACCAAGGGGAGGCTGAGGAAAAATGCCCAGAGGCCAGGGTGCTCAGGGGTACCTGTCTCCCTGTTCCCAACTCCTGAGGCCTCTGTTGGAGCCGGCTCGGCCCCAGCCCACAGGAAGCACCTCCACCTGCTCTGACCAGCTGGCAGCACCTCTGCTTTTCGTCGAGCTCCCTGGGGTCAGGGCGCCTGTGTGTGTGCATGTGTGTGGCAGAGGTGGGGGCAGGGAGTTTGAGTGGTTTTCACATGTCTGAAATGATGGGGATAGGGGGGAGACAGTCGGGAAAAGGGTCTGTTTTTAAAGTGAGGTCGATACTCCTCTGAAGCTTCGAACAGGGCAGACACAGCACCTCCTTCAGCCAGGCAGTAGTTGGAAAGGAGGTGGCAGTGGGACAGCTGTTGACAGACCCAAGCCCTCTTCTTAGTCCCAGTCTGTCCATCCCACTGGACAGAGCCTATTCTTTCCATCTGTGGCTCACACGCATGTGCTCTTTCTCACCCTCATGTCTCATCCCATGCCCTGACCTGGGATGGAAAGAACAGTCCATTCGGGTGGCACTCAGCGTTTCCACTGCGTCTCGGCTGCTCCCCGAGCCTGAGGCCTGGGGAAGGGCCCCAGAGCCCTGCTGAGTCACTGCCTGCTTCCTCGCTGCAGCCAGGAGCCAGGATATGCAGGGAAAATAGGCCTCAGAGTGGAGCCCCAGTCCAGGAGAAGGGGCCAGGAGTTAGGCGAGACCCAGGGCTCACGGAAGACTTCATGGAGAAGGGTCAGGAAAAAGGGTGGGAGGGCTCCTGAAGCCCTTTCTGTCCTGGCCCCAGGAGCCCAAGTGCAGGACACTGGATGCTCCCTCTGCCTAGGAATCCTCCTCCACATCCCAAACCCACTTCCCCCAAATGTGGCATGAAGCAGCACCCACTACCACTTGGGAAACAAAGGGGCATTTCAGCGAAGCCTGAATTGGGCTTGGGCTACAAGGCTCCTTCTCACTTTGCCCCTGGATCGAGCTTCCTACCTGTCTGTCTTCTTGAGAGACTGAAGTTGCTCATGCCCCTCCACAGCTCTGCTTAAATGCTTTCAGTGCCTTTCCATCCCATCCGGCATGAAGGTGCAACAGTGTAGTCTGGAATGCAGGCGGCTCCACGCCCTGGCCTCTCTGGCCACCGGTTCCCAAAGACACACATGTGGGTCACAGAGGTCCTCTAAGGACTCAAGTTGTCCAGGGAAGCTGGGGCTACTCCAAGTGCCTGTCACAGTGACTGACCTAGGCAAGCTTGTGGCAACAATGTTTTCCGGGTTCCACCTATTGCCATATGGCTCATGACTCTTAGTTCAGGGACTTCCAGAATCTGAGGAAAATCCTCTGAGAGACTTTGAAGAGGGTGCCCAGCTGGCCTTCTGCAAAGAGCAATGGATGGAAGAACCCTGCAGCCCTACAGATAGCACCTACCATGCCCCGCCTGGGACGCAGCTGGTTCAGGGAGAGGCAGGAAGGTTTGCATGGCACCTCCCACTAATTGCCTGTGTAAACTCCCGTGAATCCCTAAGCCTTTTATTTGCCTCTGGTTTCCTCATCAGTTACACACTGCACTAGCATCAATCCCAGCTGTCCCACAAGATAAGAGAACACAGCATGACTCTCCCTCCGTCCCCAGGTCCCTGGTTATACTGCCGGTAAGGCCCCCCAGTCAGCAGGACCAGCCTTCATGACCACTTGGATGTGCCAGGGCCTCTGCCAAGATGTTTGGCCACTGACCATGGTGACAAATCAGATCCTTTCAGTGTCTGAAAGATTCCTGGGGACCCAAGGCCCCACTGGGGCCCCAGCTATGACTGTTCTTTCATCGCAGGCTCGGCAGTGAAGCCCTTGCTGGCTACGTAGCCTGGTGTTGACTAGGAAGCCAGACTGTACCTCCACACTCAGGCTGAGCCCTCCCAGGCCTGGTCAGAGCCAGTGGGGGCCCAGACGCACAGCCTGCGGCCAGCACCCTTTCCCCTCCCACCCCACTCCCCCAACTGCACTGTGTCAACTCCAGCCTGCCCTCCCCGACTCCCCTGCTTGTGGCCCCAGGTGTTCTTCCTTATCTGCTCCATGGCCCTTTTGTCTGGAGTCCTGTCCCCAGCAACCTCAGTAGGAGGAGCTGTGCCCATTTCTAACATCTTGATTCCCTTCGGCTGAAGTGAGGCTGCTCTCCCATGCATCCCTGTGCCCATCCTGCAACAGGCACCATGCTACAATCCAGCACTAGCAAGAGAATCCGTGAGCAGGATCTCCACCTGCCTGGGTGCACAGGTCAGCAGGGAGACAGTTAGACCTGGTGTGACGGTTCTCTCTTATAGAGATGCCACAGAGGAGAGACTCCGAGCCAGCAGGAGGGAGCAGTGTCAGGAAAGGATTCCTGGAGCTGAGGCTTCAAAAACAAGCAGGACGAGGCCAAGTCAACCACAGCTGGGGCAGGGAGGACTGCCAGGGAGAGGAAGCAGCGTGCACAAAGGCACGGAGGCGTGAAATGACACTACCTGTTTGGGGAACTCTGCCTCGGTGGGGATATCTGGAGGGTGAAACTGAGATAAGCAGAGAAGCAGAGGTGGCTGGGAAGGGCAGGGGCCTCAGGTGCCAAGCTGTGGCATTTAGGCTATCTCTGGAGGTGATGGGAAGCCACTGAAGAGAGCGGGAGTTCCCAGGTCAGCAGCTCTGAACCCCAGCCAGCCTAAGCCAGGTGAAGACCCAGGGCTGTGCCCTGTAGGTTTTGGTGGGAAGCGCGGACAGGCTTCCTCACTGAGGCTCAAGGCCAGTTCCCTGGGCCTTTTTCATCCTGCCAGCCACTCCCAGGCACATAGCAGCACCACGGGGGACCCCAGCTGGTAGATGTCAGGGAGTTGATGTCTATAAGAGAAAAGAGCAAGGACTTGGGAATCAGGCAAAAGCTGGTTTCATTCCTTATATCTTTTTGCTCATCGGAAAAGCAGAGTCTATCACCTTTCTCAGACCTACTGATGGGTTAGTGAGATGCACCTAATGGGTCTGAAATTGTTCCTGATGCCCAGAGGGCACTTAGATGACAGCTAGTGTGCTTCCAATTTTCAGACAAGGAACAAGGGCTGGAGGGGTGGAGGTGGCCCACACTGCTCTGTTAGGGGAGCCGAGTGGGGTCAGGGGCTGAACCACACTCTTCTGGGAAGTGGAGGTTCCAGGCCCTGGATTTACCTGGAAGGCAGAGATGTGGCTGCCAGCCTGTCCCCCTCCACCCCGCCGCCCGCTGTGCATAGCTGGGTCTAGATGAACATAAGGATCCCCTGAAGCTCCTAGAGCGCTGGCCTTGCCTGTGATGAGCCCTAGGGCTTCTTGGGGAGCCTACAGTGGGACACAGGAGAGACTCCAGCCCCAGGGCCCTCCCACCTGCTCCCACGGGCAGACAGGAAGGTCAGTAGGGGTCCCCACTTGCATCCTGACCTGGTAGGTTCCAAGATTCCAGCCCTGCCCTCCTCCAGGTGGTGGCCTGATGTCCCTGCCAGCTCTGACCCCAACTCCCTGAAATCCACCACCTGGAGTCGCCCATGATGCTGCCAGTAGAAAACCTGACACCCAAGATAGCAGGAGAGTCATGAGTCTCGAGGGTACGGGGTGGGGCGGGGGCGTCCACAGCTGTGTTGTGTGACACTAGGCCTGGCCTCTTCTGGGCCTTCCTTCCTGGCCTCCAGAGGGATGGAGGGATGAGCTCAAAGCCACACCACTCTCTGGGCATGGCATAGTTGGAGCTGGGCCTCCTGAGTCTGGTGCTCTATCCATTCCCCACTGTCAGGTGTTCTAAGAGAAAGATCAAGGTGCCGTGGGTCACAGGAGACTGGGAACTTCGGTCAGGTTAAGGGCTAGGCTAGACGGAGGCCAAGACTGCCAAGCTCGCACTAGCTTCAGGAAGGCAGCCAACGCACTCCTTCCATGTTTAGAACCCGCAGGTTTCACTTCTCCTCTCACCAGTCCTTCTCTCGTGAATCAAGAGGTCCCAGAAGAGAAGCAGGGCACAGAATATGCACAGCCAGGCCTTGCCTAGCTGGCCCCAGGGTGGCTGTGACAGGGAGGATGGCAGCCCAGGGGCTGGGCCAGGCTGGGCAAGTAGGCCAAGGACCAAAGGACAGAGGGGAAGGCCCCCGGCTGCTCCAGATGGGGCAGCTGTCCCATGACCCTCAAAGACCTTATTAGCAAGAGGTGGCACTTTTCAGAATCCCACCTCCCCCCACCGGATACTGGTTACTGAATAACCAAGTTAGATAGAGACGTCGACTAGCTATCTCTTAACTATTAGCTGACAGTCCAACCTACTCTTTTGATGGAGCCTGATAATAACTTTATTGACCTTGTTGAGACTTTGCACTAGGAATGCTTCTGGAGTAAAAATCAAGAAATGGCATGTCCCAAAGCAACAACAGATTAGAAACAAACAAACAAAACCCCCAAAAGACCGACTGCCACCACCACTGCAACAGCAAAAACCAAGAAACAGCCCAGCAGAGGGATGCTGCCCCCGAGAGATGTCAGAAACAGCCCCGGTTCCCCAGTGGCTCCCTAGTCACTCCCCAGTCTCAGGCTAGGCTGGCTGTGGCTGCAGGTGACTTTGGCACTTGTCCTGAGAAAATGGATTCAGTGGCGCCTCTTCTCGGATGTGACTGTTTTGAGACTAAGCAGATCTGAAAAGGATAGAGGGCTGGGCACAGTAAGAACCAAGCTAGGCTCAATGGTGATGGTGCCCACCCCCCGCCCCCACAAGCCCTCCACCAGCACTGTGAGATACCCTGCGAGGAAAAGGCCAGCCAGGAACAGATACCACAGGGGCAGAGCCCTGAGCCAGGTCTTTAGCACACAAGACAGGACAAGGCCCTCTCTGGGAGGCGCAAAGCTCTCCCAGGGCAGCAGCCAGCCCCTCAGGGAATCCTCTGTTTGCTGTCCTTCCTCCAGCTGGGACGTGGGCCTATGCTCAGAGAGATTGAGTTGACTCGGGGCTTGCCCTGAGAGCCTTCCCAGAGAAAGAAGCCATTGGCCAGGAGCCACGAGGAACTCAGGACATTTGAGAAGAGATTGGTGGTTCAGATGACAATCTGTTTTAGGAAAGAGGAAAATACAGGATAGATTGTTTTGCTTTGGGAAGAAGGCTGAGTGGGGGACCCTGAATGGTCAGGCAGAATGAAGACAGGCTTCATGCTGCAGCAGGGGCTCCGATCAGCAGCCAGAATAACAGGGAGGGTGGGAGTGCTGGTGGGGCTAGGAAGAGGCAGCCAACAGGTTTTAAGTTGGTGTCTCTTCTGAAGAAAGGTTATGTAAATAGCACTGATGGAAGCGTGTTGATGATGGCAGAGCTGCAGTCCTGCTTAGATGGGGAGGAGGATGGCCTTCCTTCTCCTGAGCGAGAAGGGTCCAGGGGACAAGACCTGAGCCAGAAGCCAACAGGAGAGCAGTGACACTGCCCCCCACCCCCCACACACACCAACTTAGTGTCTGTTAGTGACTCAGATAGGAGGTCCTGGGCTTCAGGGACTCTACCCCTGGTGTCTGTCCTCAATTCTGCTGTTACTTTGGGACTGTCAACCCCGACCCTAGCTCTCAGTTGATACAGAAGCTTGAATGGAAAAAACAAGGCCTTGGCCAACCATACAGACTATTTCGAAACCTTGCTGCTACCTTCTAGACCAGCCCACAAGGCCTGAGTCAGACAGCCCCACCCGAGGTCAGTGAGGTGCATGCCAGTCCACTGTAGGGAGGGAAAGAGGAAACAGCAGGGTGGAAGAGGAAGCCCAAAAGGCAGCTGTGGGAGAAGCTGCTGTCACGAGGGGTGGGGGATGGGACCTCCACAGGCTCACATGCCCCTTCTGGGGGGCCACAGTAGGGATCATGGGCTGAGCCTCCAGGTTCTCCCCAGGAGCCCTCATTTCCTTTTCCAAGCAGCCTCTTCCCATCAAAGCTCATTTTAAACAGCCCTTTCTGCTGCCCTTACCATGCACCTCTTTGCAGTCAACAGGAAAGTAAGATTTGAGAGAGCTAGCCCATAGGACAGGGAAACAGACATCAGACTTCGAGCAAAATCGGCTGAATCCTAATTTCTGGTTCTGCCACTTAATGTGACCTTGGGCAAGTTGTTGTACGTCTCTAAGCCTCAGTTTGATCTGCCTTTAAATAAGATCATACACCCCTGCTGCGCGAGAGTGTTATAAAGATTAAATGAGATATCCCGGATGTGAAAGTGTCTGGCACACAGCAGGTTTTCTCTCGGTATGAATTTGAATGTCTTTCCTCTGTGTCCTCCTCAGAGTGGGCACCAGGATCCGGCAGTGAAAGCCCTTAGCTAACTCCACAGGGCAGAACCATCCATCCTAGCTCAGCTGTGGCCTTTTCCAGCTCACAGGGGAAGATCGAGGTGTGGGGAAAATGGCGCCATGGGAGCTCACAGCTCCTGCTCTTCCTGCCTGCCCAATTCACCTTCCTGCCCATTCCTGCTCATCCAGCTGTGGTCACCCTGGTATTTCCTCCCACAGGCTTTTCTTCTGCACGTTCTGGGCCGTCCCCCTCAGAGAGCCCCAGGAAATGGGCCCAACCCCATAAGCACCAGCCACAGTCATCTCCCATGCTGCCAGCTGCCCCCAGACGCACCCACACAGACACTGGCACAAAAGGCAGGAACCAGCCAGGCTCCGGGCTGGGGAACCTCTGGGTGCTCTGCGGCTCTGAAACGCCATGGACAAGCCATTCATCGTCATCCTGATGAGGAAGGCCTAACAGGAGGAGGAGAGCAACATCTTCCTGGGCAGAAACTCCGCCATCTCTGACTCTTGCTTGGATGTCTGCAGCTGTCTGCACACACCTGGCGCCATATGACTCCCAGCCTCCTGTCCAAGGGCACCCTTTGTTCCTGCCAGCTGGAGCTACATGTTACTACTTCATAGACAGGGGACGAGCCATGTCTCCACTTGCAAGCCTTTGCCGGCTCTGTGACCTCTGCTCAGAACACCTCCAGATCCAAGTCAAAGACTTCCTTCTTCTCCTAATGGAGATGATTCTCTCCCTCCACAGAAATTTGTAAGCACCTAGCCAATACCAAGTATGCTAGACACTGGGCTAAGTGCTTTAAGCAGTTTCTCGTTTAATTTCACCAAAAACCCATGATATAGGTACATCACTTTTTCCATTTCACAGATAAGGAAATTGAGCCTTGGAGATGTTAAGTAATTTGTCCAAGGCCAAATGGCCATGTAATCTTTTCCCCACCCAACACTATCATTAGGAAGGCAGCGGAAAGACCATGGGCTTACGAGTCAGACTAATCTTGATTCCAACTCCAGCTCAGTCATTTATCAGCTGTGTGGTGTTGGACAGGCTTACATAACTGCTCTGTGCCTCATTATACTCATATGTTCCACAGGGAAGCTAACATTCACCTTGCAGTTCCACAAGAATTACAAATAAACAATGCCTGGCACAAAGTAGTAGGAAAAACAAATAGAATATAGTCAATCATTAGTGTTTACTCAGTGCTTCATATCAGCCTGGCACTGACCTAAGTACCTTACACGTAGTACCTCATTTAAACCTCAAAACACTCATATGATACAGGCATTATTATTATCCTCATTTTACAGAGGAGGAGTCCAAGGCCCAGGGCCAGTCCACTTTCAGCTTCCTATTCTGTCTTCTTCACTTGTTAAATGCCCTCCTTGGGGACATGTGAAAGCAGTTAAATGTGACAGATATTTGATTTCTCATTTTCAGACTATAAGTCTTTATTCTTATTTGTCTGCACCCTGTATTTTGTTTAGCACAAGAAAGGTGAATTGGGTTAATATGTATCTGTAATAATAACATCATCATCACTAATAATGATAGTAAAGGCCGCCATGTATTCCATGCTTCCTGTATGCCAGGCAATGTATACATATAATCTCTAACTTTTTATGTGTTAAATGCTCAACAAGTCAGTTTTCTTCAAAATCTCCCCAACCGACTTCTGCATTCCCCTCGCTGGTCCTCTGAACAACACAGCACATGGAAAATGTCATCCTTTGCCACTCAATAAGTAGAGCAGGGCCTTCTAAAATTGCTGACTATGTGTACACAGCCCCTCTCTGGCTTGATTCTTAGTTCCAGGAAGGTAGAACCCTGTCTTGATTGTCTTTGCAGGCCTCAGAGCTCAGCATAATAATGTACCTACAGAAGAACTACGTCACATTTAGTGTTTGATAGGAATCCAAATCTAAACTTATCTGGAAGGAAGTAAAATGATACCTGTTGATTACCCTCCAGCAGCCACAAGACATCAAGAATGTTTCCTTATATTATCGCATTTATCCTCAAGAACCCATCTGACTTTTAATGATGAGGAAACTGGGGCTCAGCAAAGTCAAGGCTCATGGTGGTGAAAGGATTTCAACCAAGGTCTGTCTTAAATCCCAGAGATGTTGGGGAATACAGTACCTGAATTCACACCTTGAGAAGTGTGAAAGTGAAGAGTGTTGGAGGCTGGAGAAAGTCATGATATGCTATTACTGAGCCCTTCTAGAATGCTAATGTGTTCTAGATGGTTTATAATGATCCATCCTCCCCACTCCCCATTCTCTCTGAAATGTTAGTTACTTTGGTTAAAAGATATAACTAATATACATGAATGAGACTCTACTAGGAACAATCATGGCAGAGAGGTATGACTTTGTATACATGGTATGGAAACCTGTTTTTGTTTATTAAAAGGAAAAATATTACACAGAAGAAAAATGACCGGTTGTTCCAGAATAAGAAAGAAAACAGTGAAGGTCAAATCTGAATGCATACATTTGTAGGTTTGTAGAAAGGAAATTCGATTTGTCTTGGATTATAGTACATGCAAACAATAAGTCTGAAAATAAGCAATTAAATGTGTTAAAATTTTGCCAAGTTGGCAAAATCTTGATGAGTTTGTAAATATTTAATTTAAAAAGAGGGAGGGCTCCTGGAAAACCACAAAGATTTGTTCTTTCATCTTTTAAAAAGAGAGGTGCTAGAAATAATTAGATTTATTTAATATGTTAACATTGATCAATTGCTTGGAAATAATTGTCAAGTCAGAAGAGATGCTCAGTCTTCTCTAGGTTAAATTTATATTGGTAAAATATTATTATTTATCTAAATATTTGAGAAATTATATGCTATATAAGAGTTGTGCAGACTTCTCAATGCCCTCTCTGTACATGACATGTTTCTATTTATCAGCACCCTGATGGTGCCTTCCCTGATGACAACAGTATACGTGTTACTAGTCACAATTTCAATTATTATTTAAAATGTTACTGGAGGCTGGGCATGGTGGCTCATGCCTGCAATCCTGGCGCTTTGGGAGGATGAGGTGGGAGGATGAGGTAGGAGGATGGCTTTAGGCCAGGAGTTTGAGACCAGCCTGGGCAACATAGCAAGACCCTGTCTCTACAAAAATAAAAAACTTAGCTGGGTGTGGTGGTGCATGCCTGTAGTCTCAGCTACTTAGGGGGCTGAGGCAAGAGGATCCCTTGAACCCAGGAGTTTGAGGCTGCAGCAAGCTATGATCGTGCCACTGCACTACAATCTGGGTAACAGAGCAAGACTCTGTCTCGAAAAAATAACATAACATAACATAACATAACATAACATAACATATATAAAATAAAATATAAAATAAAATAAAATAAAATATAAAATATAAAATAAAATAAAATAAGTTACCAGGCTGCAACTTTCCTTCTTTAATTTAAATGTAGCATCTTCCAGGTCACTGGTTTTCAACTGGAGATGTACGTCAGCCTTTCCTATGCAGTTTCATTAAAATACAGATATTTAGGACTTACGTTAAGCTTACTGAATATCTTTAGCTGATATTCTTGGCATTTTATGTAAATTATATCTCAGAATTTTTATATGTTATATCTTAAGATTTTTTCTCTGTAAAAATCATGTTCATTTTTATAAATTAATGTCATGTTCATTGTGTTTTTTGAAATTAGCCTTATATTTTTAGACACTGTCCAGATTTTTTTTTGTTTGGATTGGCATCTTTTTGTTTTGCATACCTCAGAAGCAACCAAATTTCCTTGTCAGTTGCATTATTCTTGGCATGAATTCTCATCAGATCATTCATTCTTGAAAATTATCAGTAATAAGTTAAATCAACAATTTTTAAGTCTCTGTCACCTACAGATAGTTTTTATTTTACTTTGATGCTTCTTAAAGGCTCTGTAATCAGTTATACAATAGAGTGGGAGTTTTTTTGTTTTTTTGAGAGATGGGATCTTGCTGTGTTGCCCAAACTGGAGTGCATTGGCTTTTCACAGGCATGATCATGGTGCACTATAGTCCCACACTATTGGGCTTAAGGGATCCTCCCACCTCAGCCTCTTGAGTAGCTGGGACTGTAATCATGCCACTGAGCCTGGCAGGCCAGAGTTTTTATCTTTAACAACCAAATGCTGTCTCAGAAAAGCACTGTAATGAGTAATTGCTCTTGGATATAGGTTTCTGATGGAACCACTTAGACAACATTAAGAATGTACTAGTGGACTGAGTCAGGAATTCCAGAACTCTAGTCAAGAAGCAGATAGGTTTTTGAGATTGCTAACCCAAGATTCAGAGGAACAGAATTAATCACACAGGACTGCATGAACTGGGGATGGATGACTGTCTTCTATGTTCAGAGTATTGTTGATGTTGATATAGTGTTCTATTTTCTGGACGTATAAGGAAGACCTTTCTCTTTCTTCTTAGGCTATAGTAACCCATAAGAACTTAGTAGATTATGCTTTCATAAACTGAAATGAAACACTTATAAATATCTTTTTCTCCCTACCTGACTCCTCAGAATTCAGAAACTCTTATGGAATCTTCTTGCTTTTCATGGCAATATGGTTATTTGCACAGGTTCAGTAAGAATTTTTTTTTTTACCAGTACGTAATTAGAAAAATTGGTTATGCAACCAAGACCTTGCCTGGATGTTGTATTTGATCAGGATGCCTATTTAATCAGATACAAACAGCCTCCTTTAAAAACTGAGGTTCACTCTATGGAGCCAATACTAAGAAAATCCTCCCAAGAAAATGGGCTTACTGGGTTTCCGGGTTTACAAGCCAAAAGGAAGGTCACTCTCTGGCTAGCCCAGAAACTTTAGGATATTTTGGGGACCCTGAGAAGAGGAATTTGCCCAAATACATCAGTACAGTAGGTAAAACCTGGTGGAGACGGTTTCTTGACTCAGCTTACTAATGTCAGGACAATAAATAATTAAAGGCTTTAAAAAATCTAATCTAGGATTCCTTATGAAAACTTCCAGCTAAGTTTATTAACTTAACAAGGGCTATATGGTAAACTTGTCATAATCAAGTCAAATCCAATGAGATCAGCTTTATTTTGTGATCAAGAATAATCTTTCTAAGAATGTTTTTAAAAATTAAAACAGGAGAGACTGTAGAAAAACAATGTATTTCCATGGAAAACTATGCCTTGTCTAGCGGATAGTCCTCCAGGTTATCAGATTCCAGCTTTTAATTGACCTTGAGCTATTTTAAAATTTTTTGAAGTGGTAGGTAACTGAGAAGTCACGCAAAATATACCTATGAAGATAATTTCAGTAGTCTTCCCTCACAACCTCTAGAAGATCAGTTTGGTCTCAATATTCCTAACCTATAAATGAATATGTTCTTTAGATTCTCTTTTTAAAATTGTGGTAAAATATATATAACATAAATTTTGCCATTCTAACCATTTTTAGTCTACGTTTAGGTGGCATTAAGTGTGTTCACATTGTCTCTCAACCATCACCATCATCCATTTCCAGACCTTTTTCATGTTCCCAAACTGAAACTCCATACTCATTAAATAATAATTCCTCAATCCCCCTCTCTAGATTCTCTTTTGAACCGATTATAACATCTTCTGGCTCCTTTATTATGAGTAAAAGAAAATCTTTAACATGGGTTCATTCTTATGTCTTTGTGAGAGTCAGGATTTTAATCTTTTTCTGAAAAATATCTTTTAACAGTCTCCAACTCAAGAAAGACTAGGTAAATAATCTAAACGAGTGAAGAAGGTTAGAACTGATGAGAGCTCTCCACAATTAAAAAGTGTGTAGGGTAGCCAATTGTCTCATTTTGCCCACGATTGAGAGGGTTGCTGACCAAAGACTATTTCAAAACCAGGACAAATTGGCCACTTTAATAGCACCTGCCCTATCTAAAGGGGACTCCTCAATCCTATTCATTTAATTTGGAAATTTAGGCCCAGTATTGCTACATCATCCATTTTTCTTTTCCTTCCTTTTTTACTTCTAGAGACAGGGAGGGGTGTGAGGGGGGAATGGAGGGGGGGGGGTGGTCTCACGATGTTGGCCAGGCTGGTCTCGAACTCCTGGCCTCATGCAATTCTCCCATCTTGGCCTCCCAAAGTGGTGGGATTACAAGCATGAACCACCATGCCCAGTCCACGTCGTCTATTTTTCAAGAGAAGTCTGGAATCTAGCTATTTTTGTTAAATTTTATGATTTGTAAATAATGGCAACTAACACAATATTTTAAAAACTGTGCAGACCAAACGGACTGCTCCAATGGTTGACCACCTCTAAGGAAGAGTGGCTGAAACCCCTCCACCCCACCTTGCAGCCCAACATGTGGTCCCTGCGGTCAGGAAGAGAACCACTGTGAAGCCCTTCGCCCACTGCTGAGGGGCTGCCCGGCTCTGCTCTGAGAGCTGTGCCTTTTCCAGGTGCTGAAAGGCCTCGAGACGAGCTCCCAGGACCACTGAGTTCCGGCCTTGGTGTTCGAGGGCTAAAGGAGACCAAGAGGGACACTCACAAACCCCAGTAGCCACCTCTTTCCTCTACCATCCCCTGGCCTCGGTTCCCCAGCCTGCGAGCCCAGGTTCCCCAGCTGCTCAACGACAGAAAGGCGCTCTGAAGGCGCCCCGGGTGTGTATTAGGGAGGATGGAAACGAGAAATGATGGAGACCCTCCCTGGCAGCCTGTTCTTCCCCAATGTCACAGAGCCAGCGTCGCGGGGTCTTGGGGAGCGCGGGCGGAGTTGGGCAGGGAGGGTTATCAACCTCCGAGGCAGGCGCCACTGGAGGAGCTCGGGACCAAGTCCCCCCAGCACCCCTGGCCGGCGCCGGGGCCGATCTGGGGTGATCTCCGAGGCCCCCCGCGTCCCCTGCAAGCCCCGAGCCCGGGAGGTCCCGGCACGCCTCCCTCCCCTGCCCCGCTCACCAGCTGTCCCTGGAGAAGGCCCGGAAGAACCAGACTCCCGGAGCCAGAGAGGACCGCATTTTGCCTGACCGGTACCTAAGGCTGAGTCGATGCAGGAGGCTACGGAGCTGGGCGCGTGTCCCGGGCTGGACTGGCTGTCAGCGGGGTTTAAATGCCCCGCCGGCCGGCCCGCCCTGGCCCCGCGGCCGGAGTACGGCAGCACCCGCCCCCTTGCGCCTGACCGCCCTCGGGGTCCGGTCCGGCGCAAACCCGCCAGTCATCCCTAGCCCGGCCGCTGGCACCACAGCGCTCCTGTGCTTTGCTTCCTGGCCACTGCCCGACAGCTCTGAGGTGCTGGGGCTCCTCTTTCCGCCCTGCACTTTCTGCCTCACCGCCCGCCGGGGAACCGAAAGCAGCAATCTCGACGCTGTCCGGTGTGACGTGCCTGCCTGCCCGCACTACCCCGCAGCGCTTCCTGTCCTAAAAAGCCATGGGCTCCGACACAGGCGGGGCACGAGACGCTGGAGGGCTGGAAGTCACACTCAGCGGCCCCGCATGACACTAATCTCGGTACTCGCACCTTCTGGGAGCGCAGGAGTTTTTTTCGTGGGCGGGGGCGGGGGCGGAGGGGGGGGGGAACAATATTTGGCCCCAAACACACCACAGGCTCAGGCTGGGGCTTCCTGCCCTGCTCATATTCCACAGGACCCCACTCCTCCCCCACTTCACAGACACTGGCCGCCACGCGCTCCCGCCATGACAATGTGGTAGTCACTCCTGCTCTCCCTTCTGGAGGCAAGCAGCCACCAGGCAGGGACTTCTGTGGTCCTGAAAGTGACTGCCTCTAGCCTGAAGATTTCAGGGTATGTTTCCACTGATAATTGTGAGATCCTTGTACATGAATCGAAGGGTGAAATACAGAGGGCTGCAAAGGGCAGTATTCCTCTGAGGAATAAAGTTACTAGAACATAAAATAGGAGTGTCCGTGCAAATGGGTTTCAGCCCTAACTCCACCCTGCCCCTAATTCCTAGGAGTGCCCAGGCCCTAGTGCGAGGTCAGAGAAGTGGAGTAACAACTCCACCAAACAGATTAGGACCCAGAATAATGGGCTTGGCTGGTACCAGCCCTAGAATCAAGAAAAAGAGGGTAAGCAGAGTTGTAAAAGCCTCTGTTAATCCCAGGCAGTCAGGGGGCATAGGTCTAGTGGCAGAAATGAAGACGGTAACACGCCAACGACGAAAGGTAAAGGAATAGAGAAAAGAAGAAAGGCAATAAGTAGAAGGAGGCCCACATAGGGTGCAGAGGCTTGAAACACCAAAGGACCAGTGTCATTAGCGGCGATTCACTAAATCAAACCCCTGATTAGACCACTCACTGTGCCTGGGGGTACGTTCATTTCACTCTTACAAGTCAGTTAGGTGGCTATTACCCACCTAGGTAAGGTGGCTTTATGTCCTGGTTTGCCTGGGACAATCCCAGGAGACACCTGCTGTCCCAGAATCTATGATGGACCCATTCCAGGGTCAATAATCACAGGTACCCCAGGTTAAGGTACTCCTTTAAGGGGCAGCAAATAAACTAGAGGAATGAGCTGATATCCCCAGGAAGGGAATTATTTCTACGCTGCTTATTTCTGAGGGACTAAAGGGAAGGATAAAACTGGAATCCAGTTGAGCCAAGGAAGCAGCTGAAGTTCCTTGATGCTACATTTGAGAAGTAGGTGGACATCACCAGAGGAATGGAAGAGACCATCTCCAGGGCTTCAGAGGTGCTGTCCAGACTTCAGCAGTGTGGAACATCTGTCTTTCCATTTCAGACAGATAGAAGCCAAGAATAAGGGTCACTCCTGCTCATTTGTCAGGAAGCTGTGTTCCTACCTCACAGGGGACCATGCCTATCTGAGGCTGGGACTCTCAGAAAGGCATTAAGAATATGCCCTCATGGTAGTACGGCTATTGTTCACAGTGCACCAAGTAGCTGGGAGCAGGGCTGGTACTGAAACAGACTTTGCCTTGTCACAGTTACTTCCTGTGAATTCCAGCCACGTATACCTGTTCAGGGGCCAGGGTGGCAGTGGGAACACTCCCATCAATGTTGGAACTCTTTCTTGCTCGTTTCTGTTGGTGAGCTGGATGATCTCTTTGCTTCCTGCTGCTTGGGGGAGTGACAAAGGGATATTGTGCCTCAGGGAGTCCCTTCACTCACCTACACAACCTCACCACTCTCGACTCACCTTCTTGTTATTATCTGGCCCCCCTCCCGCACACTACCTCCTCAAACCCTGCAGAATGTGGACAGGATCTGAAGGAAATAAAGAGGGAGGGGAGGAGCTACTCAATCAAACGCTAAAGGAAAAGATCCTCAGTTCTTATATGGATAGCCTTATACTCTGTCAAAAATGCTTCCTATGGTTCAGTATGAGACACTTGTGAGAAAGAAGCCATTTTACTCATCAAATACCAGTCCCTACTGCTAGTAAGTTCCATGACCACCCACAGGACTGTTGGGGTAGCCAGTTGGTGTTTTATGCCCTTTAAGACACGACAACAAGTGTCTTCCCTGTTTTCTTCAAAGGGACAGAAGGATCTGAATGCCTAAGAAAGTCTTTGAGGACAAATGACATGAGAATAAGCCACTAGGTAACAGAACTCCAAAATTTTAACACATCCACAAGCATCATTTTTTTAACACATTTGCCTCCTTCCACTTCTGTCTTACTAAACAGAGAAAAGCATATTTTTTGGTAATACAATCAAGACCCAGAGTCTTGATCAAGGGGGTAAGAATTGGGATATTAGGATAAATTATAATTATTCAATCTTTTAAATATTCAATTTCATATTAGGCCTTTTGATTTGAGAGGCGGAGTGGTGCAGTAAAAAGAACATTGGCTTGGAGTCAGAACCAAGTCTGGTCAAGATACTTACTACTTCACTAAGCCTCAGTTCCCTCCTCTGTAAAATGTGTGTAACAGCACCTACCTTACAGAGTGCTGTAAGAATCAAAACATTTGTGCACACAAAAAGTGTAACAGTGCCTGGCCATATTAAGTAGGTTTGGCAAATGGAGCAATTATGTGTGCAGGAGCTAATATATATGGTATTAGGGTCAGATACTGACTGTAGCTGACAGAAACCAATGACTGTCATAAATGAGAACAAAATACAGGGGTTAAAGGATCAAAATTCTTAAAAAGGATCAATGGGTATAACAAAATATATTTTTGACCTGCAAAATCCTTAATATAATGTGCTTGTGTGTGTGTGTATCTGTGTATGTATATATATATATATACACAACCCACTGAGTTATTGTAAGCTTTGTGGTAATACGTGTTGAATAATTTGGGGTTGACAAGGATGTATGTATGGCTTGAGTAGAGTGTCATAAAAATGAAAGAAGTTATTGTCTTAAATATGTTGGATGCTGAAATCTCACTAAGAATTACTACTAAATTCTTCCCAGCTAACAGTCAAGAGACAGATAAGCAAGGTGACCAAAGGTATTCAAAAATATTTTATTTCTCAATAGAAGTCAAACTTCTGGAATGCTTAGCAAAGAACATCCCAGCCCTTATATAACTGGCCAAAAGTAGGGGCTTCAATGTACTGAAGACTAGATTGATGGTTCATAATGGCCTGAAGAATGGGCTTTGGAGACCTATCAGTCAACCAATAGGGCAGCCCTGCTTTCAAATGGTCAACCTCCTTTGGATACCAGTAGTGACAACAGGTATATACAAAGACAGCCTGACAGCCAGTAGTCCTCAGGAAGAGAGGAGAAGAATGAAGAAATGGTTAGATTATTAAAATTTCCCAAAGTCACCTTGTTTAGAGGAAAAATTAAAAGGAATATATGGTCGGTAATGACAAAAGTGAGGTAGTCTCAGCCTGGTCACACAGCTGGGGACAATTTTTAGTTGTTCCAGTATCTGAAAGTAACCATTCATTTACTTGCTTAATAAATATTTGTTGCCTGTAATCCCAGCACTTTGGGAGACCAAGGTGGAAGGATCACCTGAGGTCAGGAGTTCAAAACCAGCATGGCCAACAAGATGAAACCCCTCCTCTTCTAAAAATACAAAAATTAGCCAGGCGTGCTGGCACATGCCTGTAATCCCAGCTACTCGGGAGGCTGGGGCAGCAGAATCGCTTTAACCCAGGAGGCAGAGGTTTCAGTGAGCCAAGATTGTGCCACTGCACTCCAGCCTGGGAGACACAGCAAGACTCTGTCTCAATAAATAAATAAATAAACAAACAAACATTTGTTAAGTGACAACTATGTGCCAAGCACAGTGCTATGTGCTGAGGATACATTAATGAAAAAGACAGGTCGGGCACAGTGGCTCACGCCTGTAATCCCAACACTTTGGGAGGCTAAGGTGGGCGGATCACCAGGTCGATCGATACCATCCTGGCTAACATGGTGAAACCCCACCTCTACTAAAAAAAAAGTACAAAAAAAAATTAGCCAGGTGTGGTGGCGGGTGACTGTAGTCCCAGCTACTCGGGAGCCTGAGGCAGGAGAATGGCTTGAACCCAGGGGGTGGAGCTTGCAGTGAGCCAAGATTGCGCCACTGCACTCCAGCCTGAGCAACAGAACAAGACTCTGTCTCAAAAAACACACACACACACACACACACACACACAAAAAAACCAGACAGACACAGTCCCTAATCCCAAAGAATTTACAGTCAAAGGGGACAGAGATGTATAGAGATAATCCCACTTCAAAAGCTTGGCAGAAGAGATCAACTCAAGCAAGAAATAGGTTATATAAACAAGAAAATGTTCATGCTGATATGGTGGCACTGATCAAATAACTCCAGGAGAGTCTCAGAAGGCTTACTGTAGACAATATAAGAACTAGGTCTGAAGAAAATAGCTAAGGGCATGCCAAGTGAAGAGGAGAGACCTGGAACTGGAAAATTGCATGTGCAAAACAAGGAACCATGAAAAAGCATGGTACATTGAGGAAATGGTGCATAAGACATTCTTTGTAGCTGGTGAGTACATGTGCAAGGTGGGGAGCTGCAGAAGATATGACTTATTACATGTGGTGAGATAGTGAAGAACCTTCAATGTCAACAATAAGGGGTTGGAACTGTATTCTTTAGACAGTTGGGTGCTATAACACAGCTTTAAGGGTGAAGATAGGATCAGATTTATGTTTTCAGAGGAGAAATGGCCATTTAACAGGGCTTTGTCAGACTTCTAGTTCTGGATGAAGATAGAAGAGATACACTTCTCTCTATTCTTCTTGCTAAGTACTGTTAAAAATCACGGACATTATATATAAAGCAAGCATAAGAAAACTCTGAAAAGTGGAGAGAAGACAGATCAGCGAGGGACCTTGAGATCTAAGGAAAGACAGTGGTGAGTTATCTGGGTTTGCTTTTGGCTTCATATATCCCGGACTGGGTGCTGAAGAAGCCAGCAAATCCAGAAGCACCAATGACACAGACAGAACACCAAAGATCTAAAAAATGCTGGCTCTGTCTAGCCACAGGACCAAGGAAGGGGTAGCGTAGCAATAACCACCCTGCTCCAACTAAACCTCATAGAAAACACTGCAGCCCCACCCCATCTTATCAGCAAAGGCCAGTGGGGAACCTAGACTTCCACTTGCACCTGGCTGTTATGAGGGGTGCCCCCCCCGCCCACCGCCTGGCTGGTGTCAGAGAACTCCAAGTGGGAAAGCAGGACTTTCACCACCTTCCAATGGTAAAGAGCACCCCACCCCAACCACCAAGGTGTCATGGAGTTCACACGGGGAGCAGTAAGGAGCCCATACAGGGTGATATCAATGGAGGCCTAGTGGAGAGCCAGAACTCCCACCCTTTCAAGCAGTAATGAGGTACCCTGCCTTGCCTCCCCCAACCAGGGATGTTAACAGAGGCCAAATAGGAAACCTGGACTTTCACCCCCCACCACCCCTGGCAGAGTAGATAAAAAACATTACCCAAATACATGCTGTCACTTTCCTAAGAAACTAAAATACACTTACCATACACTTATTGCACTCATGGGCATTTATCCAAGATAACTGAAAATTTCCATCCATACAAAAACCTGTACATGAATTGTCCATAGCAGCTTTATCTATAACAAAAAAATTGGAAATAACCAATATGCCCCTCAATAAAGTTAAACAAATTGTGGTACATTCATACCATGAAATACTACTCAACAATAAAAAGAAATGAACTATTGACACAATGGCATTATGCCAAGTGAAAAAAAATCAATCTCAAAAGGTCACATACTGTATGATTTCATTTATATAACAATCTCAACATGACAAAATCATAAAAATGGAAAAGGGATTAGAGATGGACCGGAGTTAAGGAAGGTGGTGGTTGAGAGGGGTGTAACTTTATAGGGGTAACACAAGGGAGGTCTTTGTGGTGATGGAATAGTTTTCTATTTTGTTTGCATTGGTGTTTACGCAAATCAATGCATGTGATAAAACAGCAGACACACACATACTGTACTATGGTTATGTCAAATGTAATCACTGGGGAAAACTAGGTAAAAGCTACCAGGACGTCTCTGAACTGTTTTTGTAACTCCCTGTGAATCTATCCTTAGTTTATAAAAGTCTTATAAAGTTGAAAGGAAAAGCTCTATGTCAACTTTAATTTCCTTTTAGTAGTTCTCAGTTTTCTAATTCCAGAAACGGGATGGGAGAAATTTACTTTTTAAGTAGAAATCTTTCCTTTGGCTCCATATTAACTCAAGTACCTCACTAGCAATACAGATTTCAGTACTGTGCCTTGGATTCCAAGTTATGATACTTGTTTTTTTTCTTCAACTTTTAAGCTCAGGGATACATGTGAAAGATGTGCAAGGTTGTTATATAGGTAAACGTGTGCCACGGTGGTTTGCTGTACAGATCATCCCCTCACCTAAGGATTGAGCCCAGCTATTCCCCCTGGTGTTCTCCCTCTACACCCAGCCAGTGCCACCCCCAGCCCCCATCCCGCCTCTGACAGGCCCCAGTGTGTGTTGTTCTCTCCATGTGTCCCTGTGTTCTCATCATTCAGCTCCCACTTGTAAGTGAGAACATTCAGTGTTTGGCTTTCTGTTCCTGCATTAGTTTGCTGAGGATAATGGCCTCCAGCTCCACCCATGTTCCTGCAAAGGACATAATCTTGTTCCTTTTTATGGCTGCATACTATTCCATGGTGCATATGTACCAAATTTTCTTTATCCAGTCCATCATTGATGGGCATTTGGGTTGATTCCATGCCTTTGCTATTGTGAATAGTGCTGCAATGAAAATACCTGTGCATGTATCTTTATAATAGAATGATTTATATTCCTTTGGGTATATACCTAGTAATGAGATTGCTGGGTCAAATGGTATTTCTGTCTGTAGGTCTTTCAGGAATTGCCATACTGTGTTCCACAATGGTTGAACTAATTTATACTCCCATCAGCAGTGCAAAAGCGTTCTTTTTCTCTGCAATCTTGCCACCATCTGTTGTTTTTTGACATTTTAATAATAGCCATTCTGACGGCATAAGATGGTATCTCACTGTGGTTTTGATTTGCATTTTTTTAGTGATCAGCGATGTTGAGCTATTTTGTTAAATGTGTAACTCTGCTTTTATCGAACAGCTTCATCGGCACCTCTAGATGGTTAGGAGATAATACTCCTCCCTATTACTCAGACCAACAAATTTAACTTGCAGAGAACAGACATGCCTGGTTCACACAGTGATGTTGGTGGAAAGATGAGACAGAAGCTCTCCCCAAGGGCCACTCCATTTGTAGAAGCAGATTCCTTCTTATCATTTGGGACTAACCTCTGTCCCTGTGACCAATTAAGCCTATGATAGGCTTAATTAAGCCTAAGATAGGCTCAAGGAAGTTGTAGGAATGCCTCCCTGCCTTACATTGCTCCTTAGGTCTACAACTAGGAATGCATTCTTATTGTAACATCGTGAAGCAAGAGGAATGAAACAGGGAGAACAGGTTGAACAAATGAAAATGGAAATGGGTTTAGAAATCAAAAGCATGTGACTTCAAGAACTATGATGCTTTTCACAGGCAAGGACGGAAAGGTCTTCAAGTGAAGAGTTTTATTAGTAAGATTAAAGAAATTCTGAATAAACAAACCAGCACTACACAATAAAGACTGAAGATATCCCTGTTGCCTCTAGATGTCTACAGCAGCCCCAACAGGTAAGCCCCAGATCTGGAAAAACTCAACTCTTTCATCTGCTTTGTCCCAGCAAAAACTTCATCCTAGAATTTCCCTACAACTCTTTAACACTGGCCTGAGAGCCCTGGCTCCTAGTATACTGTTGGCATTCCTTATTGTAAAATATACGAAGGACAGGCTACAAGAGTCAGGAATCAAGATCAAGATGGAAATTTCTGGGAAAAGGGTGCTGATCCACTCTACCTTCTTAGAAACTCATTCTCAAGCCCAAATGTTTCTTTCTTCAGAATTAACATCCAAATGTTCACTGTATGCCAAAGCATGCCCTAGCAATTTCTATTTTCTTTCTTTTTTTTTTTTTTAATTAAAAGAATTTGTTTTAGAGACAGGATCTTTCTCTGCCACCTAGACTGGAGGGCAGTGGTGCTACCATAGCTCACTGCAGCCTTGAAGTCCTGGGCTCAAGTGATCCTCTCATCTCAGCCTCCTGGGTAGCCAGAACAACAGGCATGTACCATCATGCCCAATTAATTTATTTTTTTAATTTTTGCTTTTTTAGAGATAGGGGTCTCGCTATGTTGCCCAGGCTGGTCTCTACCCCTGGCCTCAAGTGATCCTCCCCCGTCAGCCTTGGGATGACAGGTGAGAGCCACCATGTTCAGCTTGTCCGGGATTTTCTGATCACTGTTACTAAACCTTTTCTCCCCCTTCTTAGTAATGAATTGAAACAAGCACTTCCTAGTTTATGATAACAGAGTTTCAGCTAGAGAGAAATGGACATGCCCCGATATCTCTAGAAAAGCCAGAAAACACTTCAGTTTCTTTCACGTTATTGTCTTATCAAGTCCTCTTCTACTGCACAGAATGAAATTTAAGGCACGCACACACACACACACACACACACACACACACCTCAAAATTTAACAATCCAATCACGTTGAAAACAGATGCACTATGAACAAATACACAGTCCAGTTAACAAGTATGTTAAAAGTTAAATCTGAAATTCCTTATGAAAACTTCCAGCAATGTAAACTGAAGAAGACTTTTATGGTAAATTAACATGCTTACCGTACTTATAATTAGATCCAATCCAATGAGACCAGCCTTATTTTGTGATCAAGCATAGTCTTTCTTTCAGACTATTTTGATCAAAATGGGAGAGGATGTAGAAAAAAAATTTATGTTTCAGTGGAAAATAATGTACTGTCTAGAGGACACCCCTCCAAAGTGACCTGATTTTAGCCTAAAGTTCTCCTTGGTTTAACAATTCTGCAAACTGTAGATAAATATGAAAAAGATCAGCTTTGCCTCCATTTGCACATCCAATCCAACATTCTTTTATCTATATAAATTTGTGCATTTTTTTCCTTTTTTCTTGGAACCAGTTGAAACATCTACTTATTTCCCTCATGAATTAAATAAAATGTTTAATGCATGTTCATTTTTATATCTGTATGAGTCATGATCTTACCTTTTTATGAAAATTATCTTTTAAGATATATAAACATTATCATATAATTCAGAAAATCTATATGTTAAATAGTTACAACTAGTATACTGTGTAATTGGGCAGGAATAATTGCTTCTGAGTGAGAGAAATCAGGTTAAGTGTTCACAGACAGATGCTACTAGTACTTTGCCTTAAGAGTTATTAGAATTTTAAGACTGAGAATTTGAAGAATATTTCAGGCAAACAAAAGGCCTGTTAATCCTAAGGGACTCTCATGGTAATGGAGCTAGCCAGCTTTTAGAGTCCCCAAGGAGAGGCCAGACTCAGTCCCATGTGATTCATGCAGGGGCAATACCCAACTTGGAACCAATCCCAGTGAATCTATCATCCCACCTGGCAAGGCTTACAGTCCCAACTATTCAACTGAAGAAAGGCTCCTGGGAAACACAGAAGCATGAGGTGTGATGGTAACCGGGATAAGTGGCTCATGGATCCAAAGCAATGTGTCTTGAAATGAGCATCACAACCCACTTCCTGTGTGTCATATAGCAGAACGACATACCACATGCTATACCACAACCTGAATAAATTCCCTATTCCTGCTGCCTCAGTGGGCCAGGTAGTAGTGATATGGATCCAATTATATCCTACTTCTGGAGTCAAACTAAGCTGTATTAACAGTTATTCATCTCTACATTTCTATTTTGCTAATAGTGAAAAGGAAGAGGTAGGTCAGGGGTTCAGAAAATGTAATATATATAAAAATACATATTCACAGAGCATTAACTCAGTCTCCAGCTATCATGGTTTACCTGTGTCAGATTACATTCCTTGATGAATGGATTTTTCCAACGTGAGCCACTGTATGTAAGTCTATTAGACTAGTTAAAATCACCTCTCCACAGTTTTCAGAGACCCATGTCTAGCTAAACTACCGATTCCTATTGTGTTGGCTCAAGTTCCAATCTTGCTCTACTTCAAGCTCTGTTTTCCATTGTTAATCTTAGCTCAGTCCTGGTCCTTGCCTTGTATCTGTGTTATCCTCCTCTTAGTCTTAGCTCTGTTTCAGATCCCCCCTTATCTATGATCCCTGACCCAAGTTACTTATAAGGTAAGAACAAGGAGTTACAGCCATGTGAGAAAACACTCTAAGCCCTAAAAGACAGAGCTGTATCAGAGTCACATTTTATGTGTAGGATGTAATGTCCTAATGTGTGAAAGAAAAAGTGGTATTGATCATGTGTATGCCAAATGCTTTGAACTCATTAGAGAAAACACTGTGCCCACCTGGCAAAAAAGGACAGATATGTCCTCTTCCTCCAGCTGAACCATAACTCAATTCTGGCAATGTGATAAGATGGGTGTAAGTTGTCGGATGAGGGTACCTACAGCTTTGAACCAGGAAGGATTTAAACACAGGCATCACCTAATCCTCAGGTTTGGCAATAAAGAAGCCATGCTAATTTGCAATCTAAATGGCACACCCATCCATCTGGCAAACTCTTCCTTTGCTCCTCCACCTTCAAAACAAAAATCTGGTTTTAGTCGTAAGTAGGCTCAGTGTAGGATGGAGCACTGAATGAGATCAAATAGCCAAATGCAAATCAAATGTTAATGTCATCATAACCTAGGGACATAGAAAACCTCTCTTAGGCAATAACTCAAAAGGCCAAATTGGATGTCTCTGTGTTCCTATGCCTAACTAGCTTATTCTGGCTAAAATATCTGAAACATCAAGGATTCCACATGCAGCCAATGTAAGGAAAGAAGGCCTCCCCTCTCGAATTGTTAAGCAAGAACTATAAGAAGTGAGTCGTAATATTCAGATACGTAGGACAGAGGACATATAATAGTGGCAGTAATTATGATAATAAAGATACTAATTCTGATTATTAGTTTCCAACACTTCCTGTACTTATCATGTGCCAGGCACTATGCTAACTACTATCTCATGGAATTCTCACCACAACTCTGTGAAGTAAGTACTATTACTATTCTCGATTTGCAGATGATAAAACTGTGGCTCAGACCTAAATATTAATAACTGGCTTAAGGTCACATGGCTGATATGTGATAAAACCAGAATTTAAACTGTGAACACAATCTTAATCACTACAAACTATCCCACAGAAACAGGGCCTTTGAAGACAGCAAGAAAAAGTTGACAACAAAGAGCAATTTTTCAATCTCTACAGACTCTGTTCAGAGGAAAGAGAGAAATATAAAGGACTTTTACCATCTCTGAATTGAACCACATATTCTCTCTTAACCCCAACTCACCCTAAGGTTTCAAAACTGTTTTTATTTACAAAATTACCACTTCGTTCTTTCTGTCATTAATATTCTTCATGGTCTTTCATCCCTGATTTCTCAACTTTTATATGCCTGGGAATTCACTAGTTATAGTTTATAAAACCAGGTAGCTAGGTGCCTGTCTAATTACTTAGGGTGTGAGCTATGCGAGGGAGCTTCTGGTCTCTTGAATAAACCTAAATTCTATTTAATCAGTCTTTCTTATAGAAAGGCCACAAAACACTGCAGCCTCTAGGTTCTAGTCACCACCTAATAATAACTATGTGGAAAGTCCCAGAACTACTTTCCCATCCAAATCTCCTAATTTTGGGAGAGTGAAAAGGAAGACAGTTATACTGTCAACAAAATTATTTCAGGTTTAAGTTTTTTGAGGTAAATAACTTAAAAAAATTCAAACATACACAAAAATAGAGAATAGCATGATGAAACTCCACAAACCTGTCACCTAGATTCACTATTGTCAAGCTTTGGCCACACTTACTTCATCTAAACTGAATTATTTTAAAGTAAATCTCAAACATAATTTCATCCCTATATACTTCAGTAGCCATCTCTGTATATTTCTTGTATATAACCACAATGCCATCGACTTACCTAACAAAATGAATCGCTTAGATTCTATTCAAATTCCTCTGATTGCTTCAAAGTTATTTTTTTCAGACTGTTTCTTCACATCAGTATCCAAACAAGGTCCATACATTATATTTAGTGGTTGCTAACTCTGTAAGTTTGTCTAGAGCCATCTCCTCATTTTTAAAATTCAAGCTCTTAACTTGCTAAAGAAATTGGCTCAATTTTCCTACAAAATGACTCATATTCTGGATTTCTGCTTCTTCGTGGCATAATCTAACTTGTTTCCTTGTATTTCCTACAAGTGGAATCCTCACGGCTTTTCTCTTTACATATTATCATCATCTAAACCAGAAAATAGTTTGAGTGATTATGTTCTTAATTCCCTCAAAGATGGTTCATAAATAACTAGCACCATTCTAGATCAACAGGAGAGAAGTTAATTTATTATATACAATGAATTCCTTAGAACATTAGGGCTTTTCTCCCAAAAACCAAGCGAGAAAGACTGACAAGTTTGATTACATTTAGTTTCGACCTCTTATTTGGCAAAAATACTTTACAGAAGGCACTGCATGCTTCATATTGCATTACATCAGATGGCCATGTTTAATAAGTTCATCCATTAATTATTGCTGTAGGCATCTGAGCATGGGGAGTATCTATGACAAGAATTGAGTGGTAACTTCTAAAAGAAGTAAGCTCATCTTGGAGCCTGTATAAGATAACTCATGTGGTACAACACCATGTTGTCTTAATCAAAAGGAATCACTTTGGCTTCTCCTTGGCAGCGTGTGACCTATGTTAGAGAGCTTCCATACAGCCCACCTCAAATAGTGGTCAGTAATACAGAGAACAAGACCAGAGATGGACCATTCATTTCCACCTTAAGAGAGCTATAAAAATCTGAACCAACATATTTAAAGTCCTTCACCCAACAGAACGGGTCCAGCATGCCAGGTGGCTATTTGCTTTTGTCTTCCTCTGTAACAGTTCCAATCTCCCAAACGTTTTTTTCTGAGAAGCATGAAAAAATGTTTAAGATGGAGCACAAGTAAATTATGCTCACCACACTCAGAGAGAAACTGAAGGACATATTTTACTTCTAAAAATAGAATCTAAGTAAATAAACACAGAAAAATAATACCTGCTGCCTCCTTTATCAAACCTTAAATGTCTAGAAGATAAAAATGCATGAGTTTCTAGTCTCTGTACCCAGTAGGTCGTCAATAAAGTTGTTGACTGCCCATCACGAAAGTGTTAAATAGGTAAGGGTGAGGCCTGGACAATTAAGTAATATCCGGGAACAATGGAAGGGAGAGGACACAGAAGTTTACTAAGTCAAAACAACTGGAGCAAGCTGTTTCACGTTGCATGCCTAGGAAAACATGTCATACATGCTTTCTGATGGTTATTACAGGAAAAGTACAGCATGTATATCCCCTGCTACTACCATAATCCTGGAATTGCCTCTATCATATACACATTTCCACCTCTTGCCATGGGTTCTGGAAATTAATAAAGTTCCCTTCTAGGTAAGAGCTAAAGCTAAGCTTTCATGGGATTGTGCCTCTCTTGTTGGGCTCATGTCCATATGCTCCTGTAGCCCTCTGTTCTGCCCTTCTATTCCACTTTGACCTATAGAAATTGCATCTACTCAGACAACACAATCAATCCTGGAGTTACAGTAGAGGAGAATAAACTTGTTCCACCCTTATCTCACTGTCCACAAGTAAAACGTACCATTACTCCACACCTAAGCATGAACAGTGAATGAACTGAAAAATGAGAAACAGTGAGGTCAAAAGTACAAAACAAATAATAAATTCCTAGAATGCTAGAACTATAGGGTAGATGGAGGCCACTTAGTATAACCCTCTTATTTTACAAAAGAGGAAAGTGCTGCCCAGAGAAATCAAATTATTTGCTCCAAATCACAATGGCAATGAAAACCTGGAAAACAAAGTAAAATGATTCCTAATAACCTTTTTAGTAAGTAGCACATTAGGTAAAAGTACTAATCATGTAGAAATATTTGGAATGTTTTAAAGACAAATGTATTCATTCATTTAACAAATACTTATTGAGAGCCTATTACACACCAGGCATAGCCTTAAGAACTGAGGCTGCAGCATTAAACAAAGAGACAAGAATCTCTGTCCTCACAAAATATACAAATCAGTGGGGACATAGAGAAAATAAACATTAGCAAAATATATAGTATGTCATACAGCTGTGTCATGAGGAAAAAGAAAGGAAAGGGGATATAGAGTACCTGTGTTTGGGGGGCAGGGGGAAGACTGCATTTAAAAATAGGATGGTCAAGGAAGGCCCTCTGATAAGCCATATTTGAGCAAAGATTTGAAGGAGGTAAGGAAGTGGCCAAACATTTTCTAAGGAAGACGCGTCTCCAGGCAAACAACAAATGAAAAAGCCCTGAAGTAAAAGTGTCCCTAGAATGTTCAAGGAAGAATAAAGTCAGTGTGGCTGAGTAGAGTGAGCGAGGAGAAGGGCACTTGGAGATAAAGCCTCAGAAGTAACAGGGATCAGATTGTGTAAGGCCTGTACAACACTGTAAGGGCTCCAGCTTTCCTTGAGCAAAACGCATAGCCAAAGGAGGCTTCCACAGAGAAGTAGCATGAGCTTAATTATTTTCACTGCTTTGGCTGCTGTGCTAAGAGCAGTTTATAGGGGGCAAGTATGGAAGCAAGAAACCAACTTGGGAGCTATTGCAAGAACTCAGATGAGATATGATGACTTGGACCAGGGTTGTAGTGGGGAAGGCACTGAAAAATAATTGCGTTTCGAGTATACTTTCAAGGTGGATCCAATAAGGATTGGATATGGGTTGTTTAAGAAAAGAATGAAGGTTGACTCCACACTTTTTTTTGGCCAGAAGAAACGGAAGATGGAGTTGTTGTTTACTGAGATAGGGAAGACTATAGTAAGGAAAACATTTTTTTGTTGATTGGTTTTATTGGTGAGTGTGTGCAACGATAGAGATCAGAAGGTTGGTTTTGGGATATATTAATATGAAGTATGGCAGCTGTACTGAGAAAATACATAAGGTGCAAACAGGAAGATGACTTGCAAAACTCTTACAATAATCCATGAGAGCGAGAGAATGGTGGGTGGATCAGGCATATGGCAAAGGGAGTCATGAGAACTGCAGATCTATTATGAAGGTAGAACTGAAATGATTTGCTGATGGAGTGAGTGATGAAAGATGAGCAGCGGAGGTGGGAGTCAATGATTTCCATGAGGTTTTTGGCCTCAATAACTAGAAAGATGCAACTGATATTAAATGATATGAGGAACACTGTGGGAGGAGCAAATCTGTGAAAAACTAAATGTCAAGTAGGCAGTCAGGGTTAGATGAGTCTGGAGGTTAGAGAACAGCTGTGGACCAGATATATAAATTTGAGAGCTCTCAGTATTTAGATGATATTTAAAACCATGAGATAAGAAGAGATCACCAAAAGAGCAAGCGAAAAGCAAGACAGAAAAGAAGTCCAAGGACTGAGCCCCAGGATACTCCAATATTAAGGGATTGAAGATGGGGGAGAAACAGCAAAAAACAACAACAACAACAACAACAATAACAAAACCTAAGAAGCAATAGCCAGTTGTAGTTGGAAGAAAAATAAACAGCTCTAGTGTTGTGGGAACCAGGTAATAAGGTACTTCAAAAAAAAAAAAGATTGATCAATTGTGTTTAATTCTGTTGACAGGTAAGTCAGTAAGACAGTAAGCAAGTAAGTAAGACAGTAAGATGGAGTCTGAGAATGACCACTGGATTTAGCAATGTGGAAGTTTTGGGTGACTTTAATAAGAGTACTTTTATTAGAGAGGTAAAGAAAGGCAAATAGTCTCGCTAAAATGCATCTGAGAGAGAATGTGAGGAGAGGAATAGGACCAGCAAATATGTACAACTCAAGGATTTTCGTTATAAAAGGAAGCAGAGGAGTTCAGTGGCAGCTGAAGGAAGATGTGGGATAAAGGTGTTTTTTTCTTCCTCTCTTTTTTTTAGTCAGTTGGTTTTTAAGATGGGCAAAATTACAACATGTTTATAAACTGATAGTAGTACTCTGTAGTCAGGAGAAAAACTGATGCAGAAAAGAGGGGGAAGAAATGCTGAAGAAATGTCCTTGAGTAGGTGGGAAGGAACTGGATCTAGCCACATGTCAGGGTAGGCCTAAGATAGGAGAACAAACAGTTCATCCACATTAACAGGAATTAACAGATGCAAGTAGGTGGGTAGGTATGATGGTGGAAACTTGTGAAGTTTCCTTTTGATTGCTTATTTTTTCAGTGGCACAGGAAGTACTGTCACCAACTGGTAGTGAAGGTAAGGAAAAACCTATAGGAAGTTTGAGGAAAGTTTGAGTAAGATGAAAACAGTCATCTAGGAAATGTTCATTCTTACTTAATCATTTTTCAATTGAAATGCCTGCCATTTACCCTGTCTGAAATTTGGGACTCAAATTTAATCCTGTCCCTCGCACTCCTACCACCCAAATCAAAATCTACTCATTTCGGCTCAGTTCTTATCTTCACCTCTTCTTTCTTACAGGCCCCTACTAATCTAGAAAATTGGTAGAATATTGGGGAACTTGCCCCAATATTCACGTAGGTTCTTTTCCATTTTCCTTAAGCGTCGGCCAGCTTGAGAAATAAAGGGACAGAGTACAAAAGAGAGAAATTTTAAAGCTGGGCATCTGGAGGAGACATCACATGTTGGTAGGTTCCGTGATGCCCCACAAGCCGCAAAAACCAGCAAGTTTTTATTAGGGATTTTCAAAAGGGGAGGGACTGTGCAAATAGGTGTGAGTCACAGACATCAAGTACTTTACAAAGTAATAGAATATCACAAGGCAAGTGGAGGCAGGGCGAGATCACAGGACCAGGGCGAAATTAAAATTGCTAATGAAGTTTCAGGCACCATTGTCACTGATAACATCTTATCAGGAGACAGGGTTTTGAGATCAACCGGTCTGACCAAAATTTATTAGGCAGGAATTTCCTCTTCCTAATAAGCCTGGGAGCGCTATGGGAGACTGGGGTCTATTTCATCCCTGCAGTTTCGACCATAAGAGACCCATAAGAGACGGCCACGCCCAGGGGGGCCAGTTCAGAGACACACCCCCAGGTGCGCATTCTCTTTCTCAGGGATGTTCCTCGCTGAGAAAAAGAATTCAGTGATATTTTTCCCATTTGCTTTTGAAAGAAGAGAAATACGGCTCTGTTCTGCCCAGCTCACCGGCGGTCAGAGTTTAAGGTTATCGCTCTTATTCCCTGAACAATTGCTGTTATCCTGTTCTTTTTTCAAGGTGCCCACATTTCATATTGCTCAAACACACATGCTGTACAATTTGTGCAGTTAATGCAATTATTACAGGGTCCTGAGGCGACATACATCCTCCTCAGCTGACAGGATTAAGAGACGAAAGTAAAGATAGGCATAGGAAATCACAAGAGTATTGACTGGGGAAGTGATAAGTGTCCATGAAATCATTATAATTTATGTTTAGAGACTGCAGTAAAGACAAGCATAAGAAATTATAAAAGTATTAATTTGAGGAACTAATAAATGTCCACGAAATCTTCACAATCCACGTTCTTCTGCCATGGCTTCAGCCAGTCCCTCCGTTTGGGGTCCCTGACTTCCCGCAACAGTAGAATATGTCTATACAACTCTGATTTCACAAACTTGTAAACTAAAAAACCCAACAAACAAAAAAAACACTTAAGATTCCAGGCTCCTTTCCAAAGTACACTGATCCAATCCAAACAGGATTCACCATACTACTATCACAAAGGGTCATGAGACTCAGGCTTCCTCGTTGGTAGCTGCTAGTCAGCATTCTCTAATTCCACAAACATAAATCATTAGACATTGTCTACATATAACAAAATTATAATGCAAAAGCACACACATTCTCAGATGAAATTTATATTCATAGGCTAAAAGAAGACTTGAAAGTCTCCTAATCCAATGCAAGATCTAATCCCATCATAATTCTACTACTAACTTGATGTCAAACAAGTCAATTCACCTGTTTCAGATTACCAAACAAAAAAAAAATAGTAGACTCAAACAAGCAAAATAAAATTGTTGTATAAGACCAAAGAAAGAAATAAACAAATAAAAACCAACACAACTTATCCTGGTAATGCAAAGTAATTTAACACCTGAAAACAATGTAATACAGCATATTAACAGAAAAAAAGGACAAAGAATACATGATAATAATAAATGCAGACACAGCATTTGACAAAACCCAACACCTTTCCATAATAAAAACACTCAACAAACTAGTAATAGAAAGAAACTTCCTCAACTTGAAAAAGGACACCCACAGTTAACATCCTATATAGTGGTGAAGGACTAAATGCTTTCCACTTAAAATCAGAAACAGGACAAGGATGTTCACTTTGCCATTTCTATAAAACATTGTACTGGATATTCCAGCCAGGGCAATTAGGCAAGGAAAAGAAATAAAAGGCTATTTATAGATGACAAGATCTTGTATATACAAAATCCTAAGGTTTTCTCTAAAAAACTATTAGTAAATCCAAAAAAGTCAACTGTATTTCTTTATACCTGTGATAAACAATCTGCAAGAAAACAATTCAATTTACAAGAGTGCGAGCCGAAGCAGGGTGAGGCATTGACTCACTTGGGAAGCGCAAGGGGTCAGGGAGTTCCCTTTCCTAGTCAAAGAAAGGGGTAACAGATGGCACCTGGAAAATCGGGTCGCTCCCACCCTAATACTGCGCTTTTGCAATGGGCTTGGAAAACGGCACACCAGGAAATTGTGTCCCACACCTGGCTCAGAGGGTCCTACGCCCACGGAGTCTCGCCGATTGCTAGCACAGCAGTCTGAGATCAAACTGCAAGGCCGCAGCGAGGTTGGGGGAGGGGTGCCTGCCATTGCCCAGGCTTGCTTAGGTAAACAAAGCAGCCAGGAAGCTCGAACTGGGCGGAGCCCACCACAGCTCAGGGAGACCTGCCTGCCTCTGTAGGCTCCACCTCTGGGGGCAGGGCACAGACAAACAAAAAGACAGCAGGAAACTCTGCAGACTTAAATGTCCCTGTCTGACAGCTTTGAAGAGAGTAGTGGTTCTCCCAGCACACAGCTGGAGATCTGAGAATGGGCAGACTGCCTCCTAAAGTGGGTCCCTGACCCCCGAGCAGCCTAACTGGGAGGCACCCCCTAGTAGGGACAGACTGACACCTCACTCGGCCAGGTACTCCTCTGAGACAAAACTTCCAGAGGAACGATCAGACAGCTGAATTTGCAGTCTCACGAAAATCCGCTGTTCTACAGCCACCGCTACTGACACCTAGCCAAACAGGGTCTGGAGTGGACCTCTAGCAAACTCCAACAGACCTGCAGCTGAGGGTCCTGTCTGGTAGAAGGAAAACTAACAAACAGAAAGGACACCCACACCAAAAACCCATCAGTACATCACCCTCATCAAAGACCAAAAGTAGAAAAACCTACAAAGATGGGGAGAAAACAGAACAGAAAAACTGGAAACTCTAAAAAGCAGAGCACCTCTCCTCCTCCAAAAGAATGCAGTTCCTCACCAGCAATGGAACAAAGCTGGATGGAGAATGACTTTGATGAGTTAAGAGAAGAAGGCTTCGGATGATCAAACTACTCCGAGCTACAGGAGGAAATTCAAACCAATGGCAAAGAAGTTAAAAACTTTGAAAAAAAAAATAGATGAATGTATAACTAAGATAACAAATGCAGAGAAGGGCTTAAAGGAGCTGATGGAGCCGAAAGCCAAGTTTTGAGAACTACGTGAAGATTGCAGAAGCTTCAGTAGCTGATGCGATCAACTGGAAGAAAGGGTATCAGTGATGGAAGATGAAATGAATGAAATGAAGTGAGAAGGCAAGTTTAGAGAAAAAAGGATAAAAAGAAACGAACAAAGCCTCCAAGAAATATGGGACTATGTGAAAAGACCAAACCTACGTCTGATTGGTGTACTTCAAAGTGACGGGGAGAATGGAACAAAGTTGGAAAACACTCTGCAAGATACTATCCAGGAGAACTTCCCCAATCTAGCAAGGCAGGCCAACATTCAGATTCAGGAAATACAGAGAACGCCACAAAGATACTCCTCGAGAAGAGCAACTCCAAGACACATAATTGTCAGATTCACCAAAGTTGAAATGAAGGAAAAAATGTTAAGGGCAGCCAGAAAGAAAGGTCGGGTTACCCACAAAGGGAAGCCCATCACACTAACAGCTGATCTCTCGGCAGAAACTCTACAAGCCAGAAGAGAGTGGGGGCCGATATTCAACATTCTTAAAGAAAAGAATTTTCAACCCAGAATTTCATATCCAGCCAAACTAAGCTTCATAAGTGAAGGAGAAATAAAATACTTTACAGACAAGCAAATGCTGAGTGATTTTGTCACCACCAGGCCTCCCCTAAAAGAGCTCCTGAAGGAAGTACTAAACATGGAAAGGAACAACCGGTACCAGCCACTGCAAAAACATGCCAAATTGTAAAGACCATCGAGGCTAGGAAGAAACTGCATCAACTAATGAGCAAAATAACCAACTAACATCATAATGACAGGATCAAATTCACACATAACAATATTAACCTTAAATGCAAATGGGCTAAATGCTCCAATTAAAAGACACAGACTGGCAAATTGGATAAGGGGTCAAGACCCATCAGTGTGCTGTATTCAGGAAACCCATCTCATGTGCAGAGACACACATAGGCTCAAAATAAAGGGATGGAAGAAGATCTACCAAGCAAATGGAAAACGAAAAAAGGCAGGGGTTGCAATCCTAGTCTCTGATAAAATAGACTTTAAACCAACAAAGATCAAAAGAGACAAAGAAGGCCATTACATAATGGTAAAGAGATCAATTCAACAAGAAGAGCTAACTATCCTAAATATATATGCACCAAATACAGGAGCACCCAGATTCATAAAGCAAGTCCTAAGTGACCTACAAAGACATTTAAAGTCCCACACAATAATAATGGGAGATTTTAACATCCCACTGTCAACATTAGACAGATCAACAAGACAGAAAGTTAACAAGGATACCCAGGAATTGAACTCAGCTCTGCACCAAGTGGACCTAATAGACATCTACAGAACTCTCCACCTCAAATCAACAGAATATACATTTTTTTCAGCACCACACCACACCTATTCCAAAACTGACCACATAGTTCGAAGTAAAGCTCTTCTCAGCAAATGTAAAAGAACAGAAATTATAACAAACTGTCTCTCAGACCACAGTGCAATCAAACTAGAACTCGGGATTAAGAAACTCACTCAAAACCACTCAACTACATGGAAACTGAACAACCTGCTCCTGAATGACTACTGGGTACATAACAAAATGAAGGCAGAAATAAAGATGTTCTTTGAAACCAACAAGAACAAAGACACAACATACCAGAATCTCTGGGACACATTCAAAGCAGTGTGTAGAGGGAAATTTATAGCACTAAATGCCCACAAGAGAAAGCAGGAAAGATCCAAAATTGACACCCTAACATCACAATTAAAAGAACTAGAAAAGTAAGAGCAAACACATTCAAAAGCTAGCAGAAGGCAAGAAATAACTAAAATCAGAGCAGAACTGAAGGAAATAGAGACACAAAAGACCCTTCAAAAAATTAATGAATCCAGGAGCTGGTTTTTTGAAAAGGTCAACAAAATCAAAAAGATCAACAAATTTTTTGAAAAGATCAACCGTTAGCAAGACTAATAAAGAAGAAAAGAGACAAGAATCAAATAGACGCAATAAAAAATGATAAAGGGGATATCACCACTGATCCCACAGAAATACAATCTACCATCAGAGAATACTACAAACACCTCTACACAAATAAACTAGAAAATCTAGAAGAAATGGATAAATTCCTCGACACATACACCCTCCCAAGACTAAACCAGGAAGAAGTTGAATCTCTGAATAGACCAATAACAGGCTCTGAAATTGTCGCAATACTCAATAGCTTACCAACCAAAAAGAGTCCAGGACCTGACGGATTCACAGCCGAATTCTACCAGAGGTACAAGGAGGAATTGGTACCATTCCTTCTGAAACTATTCCAATGGACAGAAAAAGAGGAATCCTCCCTAACACATTTTATGAGGCCAGCATCATCCTGATACTAAAGCCTGGCAGAGACACAACAAAAAAAGAGAATTTCAGACCAATATCCCTGACGAACATCGAGGCAAAAATCCTCAATAAAATACTGGCAAACTGAATCCAGCAGCACATCAAAAAGCTTATCCACCATGATCAAGTGGGCTTCATCCCTGGGATGCAAGGCTGGTTCAACATATGCAAATCAATAAATGTAATCCAGCATATAAACAGAACCAAAGACAAAAACCATATGATTATCTCAATAGATGCAGAAAAGGCCTTTGACAAAATTCAACAACGCTTCATGCTAAAAACTCTCAATAAATTAGGTATTGATGGGACGTATCTCAAAATAATAAGAGCTATCTATGACAAACCCACAGCCAATATCATACTGAGTGGGCAAAAACTGGAAGCATTCCCTTTGAAAACTGGCACAAGACAGGGATGCCCTCTCTCACCACTCCTATTCAACATAGTGCTGGAAGTTCTGGCCAGGGCAATCAGGCAGGAGAAGGAAATAAAGGGTACTCAATTAGGAAAACAGGAACTCAAACTATCCCTGTTTGCAGATGACATGATTGTATATCTAGAAAACCCCATTGTCTCAGCCCAAAATCTCCTTAAGCTGATAAGCAACTTTAGCAGTCTCAGGATACAAAATCAATGTACAAAAATCCAAGTATTCTTGTACACCAATCACAGACAAACAGAGAGCCAAATCATGAGTGAACTCCCATTCACAATTGCTTCAAAGGGAATAAAATACCTAGGAATCCAACTTACAAGGGACGTGAAGGACCTCTTCAAGGAGAACTACAAACCACTGCTCAATGAAATAAAAGAGGATACAAACAAATGGAAGAACATTCCATGCTCATGGGTTGGAAGAATCAATATCGTGAAAATGGCCATACTGCCCAAGGTAATTTATAGATTCAATGCTATCCCCATCAAGCTACCAATGACTTTCTTCACAGAATTGGAAAAAACTACTCTAAAGTTCATATGGAACCAAAAAAGAGCTCGCATCGCCAAGTCAATCCTAAGCCAAAAGAACAAAGCTGGAGGCATCACACTACCTGACTTCAAACTATACTACAAGGCTACAGTAACCAAAACAGCATGGTACTGGTACCACAACAGAGATATAGATCAATGGAACAGAACAGAGCCCTCAGAAATAATGCTGCATATCTACAACTATCTGATCTTTGACAAACCTGACAAAAACAAGAAATGGGAAAAGGATTCCCTATTTAATAAATGGTGCTGGGAAAACTGGCTAGCCATATGTAGAAAGCTGAAACTGGATCCCTTCCTTACACCTTATACAAAAATTAATTCAAGATGGATTAAAGACTTAAGTGTTAGACCTAAAACCATAAAAACCCTAGAAGAAAACCTAGGCAATACCATTCAGGACATAGGCATGGGCAAGGACTTCATGTCTAAAACACCAAAAGCAATGGCAACAAAAGCCAAAATTGACAAATGGGATCTAATTAAACTAAAGAGCTTCTGCACAGCAAAAGAAACTACCATCAGAGTGAACAGACAACCTAATGGGAGAAAATTTTCGCAACCTACTCATCTGACAAAGGGCTAATATCCAGAATCTACAATGAACTCAAACAAATTTACAAGAAAAAAACAAACAACCCCATCAAAAAGTGGGCAAAGGACATGAACAGACACTTCTCAAAAGAAGACATTTATGCAGCCAAAAAACACATGAAAAAATGCTCATCATCACTGGTCATCAGAGAAATGCAAATCAAAACCACAATGAGATACCATCTCACACCAGTTAGAATGGCCGTCATTAAAAAGTCAGGAAACAACAGGTGCTGGAGAGGATGTGGAGAAATAGGAACACTTTTACACTGTTGGTGGGACTGCAAACTAGTTCAACCATTGTGGAAGTCAGTGTGGCGATTCCTCAGGGATCTAGAAGTAGAAATACCATTTGACCCAGCCGTCCCATTACTGGGTATATACCCAAAGGACTATAAATCATGCTGCTATAAAGACACATGCACACGTATGTTTATTGCAGCACTATTCACAATAGCAAAGACTTGGAACCAACCCAAATGTCCAACAATGATAGATTGGATTAAGAAAATGTGGCACATATACACCATGGAATACTATGCAGCCATAAAAAATGATGAGTTCATGTCCTTTGTAGGGACATGGATGAAACTGGAAACCATCATTCTCAGTAAACTATTGCAAGGATAAAAAACCAAACACCGAATGTTCTCACTCGTAGGTGGGAATTGAATAATGAGAACTCATGGACACAGGAAGGGGAACATCACACTCCGGGGACTGTTGTGGGGTGGGGGGAGGGGGGAGGGACAGCATTAGGAGATATACCTAATGCTAAATGACGAGTTAATGGGTGCAGCACACCAACATGGCACATGGATACATATGTAACAAACCTGCACATTGTGCACATGTACCCTAAAACTTAAAGTATAATAATAATTAAAAAAAAAAAAAGAAAGAGGTAAAGCAGAAACAGGGACTCTAACAGGCACAGAACCAGAGTGATTCATCACTTCTATTTATATTTATTTACCAAAACACAGTCATATTGTCATAATACAACTGTAATAAATCCTGGAAAATAGAGAGGAAAAAAAAAAGAGGATCAAAGAATAAAATGCTTAGAAATAAACCCAACAAAATAAATGCAAATGTTACGCTTTGAAAACTATAAAACATTGTTGAAGGAAATGAAAGAAAATCTAATGAATGGGCAGACATCCTATGTTCATAAGTTAGATGGCAATAGTCCCCAAATTCGTCAATAGATTTAAGGTAATCCTTATCAGAATCTCAGCCAGCTTTTTGTAGGAAGGTAACCTTCAAATTCATATGAAAATGCAAGGGACTCAGAAGAGCAAAACAATCTTGAAAAAGAACAAAGTTGGAAGCCTCACACTTCCAAACTTCAAAACTTACTACAAAGCTACAGTAATCAAGACAGATTGCACTGGCATAAGGTAAAACATATAAATCACTGGAACACAATTGAGAGTTCAGAAATAGAAGTTCATGTGTACTGTCAATCTAATGGGGCAAATAATAGTCTTTTTCAACAAACAGTGTTGGGATCCTGGTTATCCATATACAAAAGAATGACGTTGGGGCACTACCTAACACCATATGCAAAAACTTACTCAAAATGGATCACAGACCTAAATATAAGAGGTAAAACTATACGACTTTTAGACGACCACTTAGGAGTAAATATTTGTGACCCTGAATTAGGTAATGGTTTCTTAGACAAGACAACAGAAGCACAAACCACAAAAGTAGATAAAATGGACTTTGTTAAAATTTAAAACTTTTGTGCTGCAAAGAAAATCATAGAGAAAGTAAAAAGACAATCCCCAGAATGGGAGAAAATATTTGCAAATCATATATATGATAAGAAACCTATATATAGAATACACTGAGAACACTTATAACTCAATAACAAAAAGACAAATAAGGCCGCTGCCCCGTCTAGGAGGTGGGGAGCATCTCTGCCTGGCCGCTCATCGTCTGGGTTATGAGGAGCTCCTCTGCCCGGCCGCCCCGTCTGGGAGGTGAGGAGCGCCTCTGCCCAGCCACCACCCCGTCTAGGAAGTGAGGAACGTCTCTGCCTGGCCGCCCATCGTCTGGGATGTGAGGAGGGCCTCTGCCCGGCCGCCACCCCATCTGGGAAGTGAGAAGCGCCTCTGCCCGGCCGCCCACTCTGGGAAGTGAGGAGCGCCTCTGCGCGGCCGCCCCGTCTGGGAAGTGAGGAGCGCCTCTGCCCGGCCGCCCCGTCTGGGAAGTGAGGCGCGCCTCTGCCCGGCCACCCATCGTCTGGGATGTGAGGAGCGCCTCTACCCGGCCGCCCCATCCGGGAAGTGAGGAGCCCCTCTGCCCGGCTGCCACCCCATCTAGGAAGTCAGGAGCATCTCTGCCCGGCCGTCCCATCTGGGAAGAAGTGAGGAGCGCCTCTGCCCGGCCGCCCCGTCTGGGAAGTGAGGAGGCCCTCTGCCCGGCCGCCCTGTCTGGGAAGTGAGGAGCGCCTCTGCCCGGCCGCCCCGTCTGGGAAGTGAGGAGCGCCTCTGCCCAGCCGCCCCTTCAGGGAAGTGAGGAGCGCCTCTGCCCGGCCACCCCTTCTGGAGTGTGAGGAGCGCCTCTGCCCGGCCGCCCTGTCTGGGAAGTGAGGAGCGCCTCTGCCGGGCCACCCATCATCTGGGATGTGAGGAGCGCCTCTGCCCAGCCACCCCGTCTAGGAAGTGAGGAGCTTCTCTGTCCGGCCGCCCTGTCTGGGAAGTGAGGAGCACCTCTGCCTGGCCGCCCCGTCTGGGATGTGGGGAGCGCCTCTTCCCGGCCGCCTCGTCTGGGAGGTCTACCACAGAGGCCAGAAGCAACGTGGGGGCTGGACGTGGTGGCTCATGCCTGTAGTCCCAGTACTCTGGGAGGCCGAGGCGGGTTGATCACTTGAGGCTAGGAGTTCAAGACCAGCCTGGCCAACATGGCGAAACATATGAAAAATACAACTGACAAACCAACCAACCAACCAAGCAACAACAAAACAGGTCTACCCTGGAGTCATACTCTAATTTTTTCTATTTTCCTCCCTTTCTGATCCTTTATCCCACTTTCTTTTTCTTCCTCTTCCTTCTCCTTCTTCTTTGTCAAATAGAGGATTGAGTTATTATCATTGATCCATACAAAGTCCCTCTCTCATTTATTTTCTTTAATTCCCACCCCCCATTTCTATTCCCCGTCTTCCCATGGGCAACCTTCCTAATATGTTTGATATGCATCTTTTTCTTTGTATGTACTTTTAGAAAATGTTTATTGTTTTGCGTGCAAAAAAAAATAAAAAAAAAAGAAAATCCAATTTTATTTCACAACATCCTTGATGAAGCAGTAAAAATTATTAATTATATTAAATTCCAATACTTGTGCAAAAAGACAACCCAACTACAAAGTGAACAAAGGATCTGAAAAGCCAGTTCTCCGAAAGAGATAAAGTATATGAAAAGATGCTCAACATTACAGCCATGAGGAAATGGAAATTAAAAATACAATGAAATATCACTTCACACCCACTGGGATGGCTATAAGCAAAGACACAGATAATTACAAGTGTTGACGAACATGTGAAGAAATTTGAACCCTTATACACTGTTGGTGGAAATGTAAAATGGTACAGCCACTTTTGAAAACAGTTTGCAGTTTGTCAAAAGGTTAAACAGAGCTGCCAGAAGACCCAGTAATTCCACTCCCAGGTATATATCCAAAAGAAATGAAAACATATGTCTACAGAAAAACTTGCAAATAAATGGTCATAGCAGTGTTCATAATAGCCAAGAGGTAGAAACAATTCAAATGTCTATCAACTGATAAATGGATAAATGAAATGTGTATACTCATAGAATAAAGTACTATTCAGCAATAAAAAGCAATGAAGTACTGATACATGCTACAAAATAGATGTTTGAAAACATGTTAAATGAAAAAATCTAATCACAAAAGATCACATATGATATATTCCATTTACATGAAAAGTCCACAATAGGCCAATATATAGGACAGAAAGTAAATTAGTGATTGCCTATGGTTGGAGGGGCATTTTGGGAGAGAAAATGGGGAGTGACTACTAATGGGTATGGGGGATTCCTTTATTTTCTATTTTTAAAATTTTTAATTGTGGTAAAAACACATAACCTAAAATGTACCATTGTAACCATTTTTAAGTATGCAGTTCAGTAGTGTTACGTATACTTACATTGTTGTGAAACAGATCTCCAGAGCCATTTCATCCTGCAAAACTGCAACTCTATACTCATTAAACAAAGCTCTCCACATCCTCCTACTTCCAGCTCCTGGCAACCACTATTTTACTTTCTGTCTCTATTAATTTGACTACCTAAAGTACTGCATATGACAGTATTTGTCCTTTTGTGACTGCTTTTTTCACTTAGCATAATGTTGCAGTATGTGACAGGATTTCCTTCCTTTTTAAGACTGAATATTTTATTGTATATACCACATATTTTTACTATTTATCCACTGATGGACATTTGAGTAGCTTCCACCTTGGCTATTATTAATAATGCCACTATAAACATTGGTGTGCAAGTATCTGTTTGAGATCCTACTTTCAATTCTTTTGGAGATATACCTTGAAATGAGATTGCTGGATCATGGGGGCTTCTTCTTAGAGTGAAAATTTTATAGTGGTGATGGTTGCACAACCAATGAATATACTAAAAACCACTAAATTATACACCTTAAATGTGTCAATTATATATAATATGTGAATGATATCTCAATAGAGCTGTTAAAAAATACAACACTTAAAGGCTGAATCAAGTTATAATTCAAGGATTCTGGCTGAACTAGGTAATCTGGTTACATAACTATTCAACCTTGTTCATGTAATTCTAATTATTGTCAAAGCCTTGGCTAGATGTTTAGGCTTCTTTTTTTTTTTTTTTTTTTTTTTTTGAGCACAAACCTAAGTGCTTCTTCAGCACTGTACGTTAGAGAAAGTAGAAAAAAGAAACTGTCAGTATGTATCTTCAATTCATAATATTAAACTTTTTCATATTTTGTATCAGGAAAAACTGCAAGGAAATAACAAATTCATACCAACTATGGAAATTTTTATTTCATTTGCCCTGTAGCCATGTCATATACCAGGTTTTTTAAAAATAGGGAAATAAGAAATTTACTCACTTTGACTTGAGATTCACTTTTTCAAATGTCACTCACAATTATTTCACATAGAAGATATTCAAAAGACAAAGGATTTATTTACCTTTTTTGCAACAGAAAATTACACAATTAAAAATTCCTATGTCCAGTGTCACTAAATGGGGAAAGAGGCAATACATTTTTAAAAACAAGAGAAAAAATGCTGAGGAAAAAAATGTGCAACAAATTTAAATTCTTCTAATCTTGAATTCTTATATACAACTAGAAAAGGTAATGGCAATATAGATGGCCTCTGATGCTCAGAAACACATTTCATCATTTTCTTTTCTGCTTTATCCAGACATTTTCAGTATTGTCAAGCTCAAAAATACAGTTTTAGAAAGATGATAAGTGAGAGAATCTCAAAGATTTCACATGAGCTCTTCTGATCAGAGCAGAGCAAAGTAAGGGAAGCCTTACTTGTCTGATCACGTTTTAAAATAATAGGCTCCGTATGGTTCACAAAAAAGAAGAGAGAAGTAAGTCAGCTTTCAATCTTGGTTCCAAGGCAGAGATTAAAACAATGATTACAATCTAATTATAAAGACAGTTACTATATGAGACAGTATTTCTTTCCAGATTATATATTTTATAACTTGAACAGCTTTTCTTAAATACTCTCTCAGGGCTGATTTTAAGTAAAAGCCAAAATACTACCAGTTAATTTCAGATTCTTATTATAGATTTTTCAAAGTCCACCTGTGTGCAGAAGCAAAATTATGAATTGCGACTCGAAGACTTGAATTACCCCTAGGGACATCACAGGAATTGATGAATGAATGTAGTGCCCGAGTATATGCTGCAAAAAAAGGTTTGCACAGCAATGAATAAAGTCAAATTCTAAACAACTCAACCAGCCTCTATCTTATTAGTACTGCTTCTGCTTCTCTACCAAGAGTCTTACAAGTAACTATCTATTGAATAAATATTTATTCAGTACTTACTATATGACAAGCACTCTGCGAGGACAGAAAAAATAATAAAGAGTACGGACACAAAAATAATTAAGTTGCCATGTAATACTTCCAAACCAAAGGTATATACAAAGTGTCATCATAGGCCAGGCACAGTGGCTCACACCTGTAATTCCAGCACTTTGGGAGGCTGAGGCAGGCGGATCACTTGAGGTCAGGAGTTCGAGATCAGCCTGGCCAACATGGCAAAACCCCGTATCTACTAAAAATACAAAAATTAGCTGGATGTGGTGGCACAAACCTGTAATCCCAGATATTCGGTAGGCTGAGGCACTTGAACCCAGGAGGCAGAGGTTGCAGTGAGCCGAGATCGTGCCACTGCACTCTGGCCTGGGCGACAGAGCGAGACTGTCTCGGAAAACAAAAACAAAAACAAAAAAACAAACAACAACAACAAATGTCATCACAGAATGAAGTTGGGAATGAATGCACAACTACCTAGGACAGGATGGCAAAGATTCCCAGAAGTGGTAACACTTAAGATGAGTTATGAAGAAATAACAAGAGTAAAGGAAAGAACACAGAGAACTGAATGTGAGGTGCAAAAGGAGTAAACAATATGGCACATACTGGGAATAGCAACTTTGATAAGGCTAGAGTAGGGCCCAGAGCCAGAGAGAAAATATACCAAACATGCCATGCATCTTATACTGCAGTGGGGCACCCTAGAGGTTCTAGAATAGGGAAATGGCATAATTAGATTTGTGTGTTTTAAAATAAAGCTGATAAGAAACTCGTATCATACAGATGAAGCACTAGGAATATATGTAGTGGCAGTATTCCTAACGTATACATGAGGGCTACATAATCTTTACACTATATAAATCAATATATTTAAGGATGGAAAGGAAACAAATATTAATGACAATATGAAGGACTAAGTTTTCTCTAGCTAGGACTCCTGATAGAGTTTATACTGTTTCTTATTTTCCTCAGTGCCTCCTGGCAGAACTAGCAATCTAATGTGGATATATATGGTAATACATCCATGTTACATACCATTAATGTTATTTGGGTAACAGGGAATTCAACTGGATAGAGTCCTAACTTACATAAAAGGCAAATTCTAATAGTCTTCAGTTAAAGGACCTGGAACGCAAGTCCTCCTACAGTAGAATGAGCTGAAAATATTTCCCCAGCATAAATGGAGACAAGTAGATAACAGATCTCAAAGAGAAATATAACTCATAATTTTTTCATTGCCTCATATAGTTATTTTGTAAAGGGTTTATAACAGTCTCTGATACATAGTAAGCACTCAATAAATGGTAAATTACTATTATCACTAATCTTATTTATTTTTCTTGTTGCCATTAGGCCCTGACTATTCCTTCAAGAAACTTACCTCTGTGGTTTTTATAGAAAATACAGTTGTTGGCACAGGTATCAGGATGAGCATCCCAAAAATCAGGACCACAACAGCATAGTGGAGGTAAAGTAATATTATACAGCCGCATTTTCTCCTGGATTTGGGCTCGTAAAGCTTCTACATATCTGTAAAAATAAAGTATGATCAGGCAAAGTGAACTACTAGAAAGAAAGTGAGCATGAATCCTGACTTTACAGCCAGCTTTAACTGTTAAATCTATTCCGTATCTCTGGGCCTTGACATTTCCTCTTTGTACTGGGAAAAATGCAGGGCTACACCCAAGAAATACTAGGCAATCAAAAAATTTGGTGAAGTTATGAACTCCTAAATGAGGAAAAGTATGAAAAGACACAGTCAATTCTCTTGTAAGGAAAATGAGAACAATGAGTTCTACCAAGTGTCTTCTAGAGCCAAAATATCATGAAGACCTTTTCAAATTACCTCAGGTATTCTTTTTCTCTCTGTTGTTTTTCTCTGGCTCCTTTTATTTCTTCAAGTTGTAACTGGGCTAATATCTCACTCATCTTCTCTCCTGAATATGGATCTTCATGAAAGTTCATTCTTAGGATCCTCTGCTCTTCAGCATAACGTTCTTGCTCTCTCTTTTTCTTAATTCTGAAAATAAAATCATAACATGGTTAGGAATTTCATAAAATTATTATTTAAAATTAGCTTCTTTATCCAAATAACTCAAGAAATTCCCAGAAACTGGGGAGTCGGGAAATCAGTTTAATATCCCAAGAATATCTTCAAAAATTTCTGCTGGCTGCTTTATCTCCTCTCAAAGAGAAATGAGCAATAGCTACTATTAAAAGAGTTCTTCCTGGGTCGGTGCGGTGGCTCATGCCTTTAATCCCGGCACTTTGAGAGGCCGAGGCAGATGGATCACATGAAGCCAGGAGTTCCACATCAGCCTGGCCAACATGGTAAAAACCCATCTCTACTAAAAATACAAAAATTAGCCATGCAGTGGTAGCATGGACCTGTAATCCCAGCTACTCAGGACACTGAGGCTAGAGGATCACTTGAACCCAGGAGGAAGAGGTTGCAGTGAGCTGAAATTGCACCACTGCACTCCAGCCTAGGCAACAGAGCCAGACCCCATATCTCAAAAAAAAAAAAAAAAAAAAAAACAGTTTTTCTGTAAGAATGTAGCACAACAGTCTTTTCAGATTAAAACTACAAGTAAACAGGGATTCTGCTTCTGACCAAAACAGAGTAACAGGGACCGCATTTGCCCTCCAACCTTAAACCACCAAAAAAATTTTAAAAGTTTTAAAAAGTACACAAATCAAACAAATACAAGAAATGATGGTTTTCAAGACATCGGACACCAGGTAACAAATGACACTGCTCCTTGACGGATGGGAAACAAGTGAAGCAAACCCTGTAACTGCCAGAGATTACTGCCTTGGAAGGTTCCAGGCAGTGGCACAGGGCAGGGAAATTGAAGTGAAGCCTGATGGGGTCTATGAATTGAAGAGATGGAGTTAAGACTGCAGGGAGACAAAGGCAATTAGAGTTCACAGGACAAAGTACCAGAGAGAAGAAAGCTGCCCAGAGACAGCACCCCAGAGATGAACAGAGAGTCTCCTGGTACACAGCAGAGCACTGATTGGTGCATGTATGCAATGAAATAACCTGAGCCTAGGGAGAGAACCATCCAAAATAAAAGAGAACGGTGACTAGAGTCCACATAGCTCCAGAAATAATTTGTCCTTATTTCCACCAATCAAACTTGGGAAAACTCATATTTCACAGCATATTAGATCTTCAGAATGATCTTATCTGAGCAGTAGGGAATGAAAACTAGTCCCAGACTGAGTACTGCACCAGACCCACCTAACAAGTTATAAAAGCAAGTCCTCAAATGAACTTGACTGTATACCAAAACCAGGTTCAATAATGTAAAGACAGCCAGCAACTAACATGGTAAAACTCATAATGTTGTGCATCTAACCAAAGATTACTAAGCACACACAGAGGCAGAAAACAAGCCCAGACTCCAATGAACATCTACAAGCATCAAGACCACTCAGGAAATATGACCTCACCAAAAGAACTAAATAAGTCACCAGTGACTAGTCCCAGAGAGACAGGGATGTAGGACCTTTCAGACAGATAATTCAAAATGCCTGTTTTGAGGAAACTCAAAGAAATTCAAGAGAACACAGAGAGGAATTCAGAATCCTATCAGATAAATTTAACAAAGAGATTGAAATAATTTAAAAGAATCAAGTAGAAATTCTGGAGTTAAAAACTGCAACCGAAATACTAAACAATGCATCAGAGTCTGTTAATAGTGGAATTAATCAAGCAGAAGAAAGAATGAGTGAGCTTGAAGACAGGCTATTTGAAAATACACAGTTATAGGAGACAAAAGAAAGAAGAATAGAAGAGAATGAAAGTATGCCTATGATATCTAGAAAATAACTTCAAAAGGGCAAATCTAAGAGTTTTGGGCCTTAAAGAGGAAATCGAGAGATGAGGGTAGAAAGTTTATTCAAAGGGATAATAACAGAGAACTTCCCAAACCTAGAGAAAGATATCAATATTCAAGTGCAAGAAGGTTACTAAGCAGATTTAACCCAAATAACATTAACTCAAGACATTCAATAATCAAACTCCCAAAGGTCAATAATAAAGAAAGGATTCTAAAAGTAGGAAGAGAAAAGAAACAAATAACATATAGTGGAGCTTCAACATGCCTGGCAGCAGACTTCTCCGTGGAAGCCTTGCAGGCCAGGAAAGAGTGACATAATATATTGAAAGGGCCAAAGGAAAAAGAACTTTAATTGCAGAATAGTATATCTGGTGAAAATATTATTCAAACATGAAGGAGAATTCAAGACTTTCCCAGACAAACAAAAGCTGAGAGATTTCATCAACACCAGACCTATCCTATAAGAAAGCAAAAGAGAGTTCCTTAATCTGAAAGAAAAGGACCTTAATAAAAAATAAGAAATTATCTGAAGGCATAAAACTCACTAGTAATAGTAAGTACACAAAAAGAATATCAAAACACTGTAATTGTGGTGTGTAAGCTACTCATATCTTGAGTGGGAAGACTAAAAGATGAACTGACCAAAAATAATAATTACAACTTTTCAAGACATAGTACAATAAAATATAAGTAGAAACAACAAAAAGTTAAAAGTAGGGGCATGATGTTAAAGTGTACAGTTTTTATTAGTTTTGTCTTGTTTGTTAGTTTATGTAATCACTGTTAAGTTGTCATCAGTTTAAAACAATAGGTTATAAGATATCATTTGCAAGCCTCATTGTAACTTCAAACTTAGAAACATACAACAGATACACAAAATGTAAGAAGCAATAAATTAAAACATGTCATCAGAGAAAATCACCTTCACTAAAAGGAAGACAGGAAAGAAGAAAAGAAAGAAGACCATGAAACAACCAGAAAAAAAAAGTAACAAAATGGCAGAAGTAAGTCCTTACTTAACAGTGATAACATTGAATGTAAATAAACTAAACTCTCCAAACAAAAGATGTTGAGTGGCTGAATAGATTATAAAATAAGATCCAACAATTCCTTGCCTGCAAGAAACATACTTCAACTATAAAGACACACATAGGCTGAAAATAAAGAGATGGAAAAAATATTCCACGCAAATAGAAACCAAAAAAGAGCAGGAGTAGCTATACTAATATCAGACAAAATAGATTTCAAGACAAAAACTATAAAAAAAGACAAGGTCAGGGTGATGGTTAATACTGTCAACTTGATTGAATTGAAGGATGTAAAGTATTATTCCTGAGTGTTTCTGTGAGGGTGTGGCCAAAAGAGATTAACATTTGAGCCAGTGGACTGGAAAAGGCAGACCCACCCTTAATCTGAGTGGGCACAATCTTATCAACTGCCAGCATGGCCAGAATAAAAACCAGGCAGAAGAACGTGAATAGACTAGACTGGCTTAGGCTCCCAGCCTACATCTTTCTCCCATGCTGGATGCTTCCTGCCCTCCAACATCAGACTCCAAGTTCTTCAGCTTTGGGACTCAAACTGGCTTCCTTGCTCCTCAGCTTGCAAATGGCCTATTTTGGGACCTTGTGATTGTGTGAATTAATACTCCTTAATTATATATATATATATATATATATATATATATATATAATTATATATATATATATTAGTTTATGTAATCACTAATATATATATATATTATATATATATAATATATATATTATATATATATATTAGTTCTGTCTTTCTAGAGAACCCTGACTAATACAGATTTTGGTACCAACAAATATTAAGGATGGAGTTCTTTTGTTGGTTTTGGGGTTTCTGGAGTTGGCTGCTAAATATGATTAGACCCCAAAATGCTAAGGACTCTACTTCTAATAGTATGGAGAACACTTATAGTCCCTGGCATGAACTGTTTAGAGAGTTATGCAAAATAAATGCATTTGACACTCCTGATTCACTGCTCATGAGAGGCAAGGAGTTTAGTGACTCTGTATATAATAACTTTGACCATATGTGGAGAACCAAGGAACATAATGAAGTTGGTTGGTTGCTCCTAAGTTCACTGGACAAAGTGATGAAAGAAAATGGTGAACTCAGGGATTCTAACTCCTGGCTTCAGAAGCAGATACTGAGCCGCAAATCTTCTAAGATTGCCCTGAGTGAGAGTCGTATCTCCTGAAGAGAAAGAGATGAAGCTGTGGAAAACCAGACACAAGCTTTTATCATGCGAGTGGCCGGCCTGCAATGAAAGGTGCATGCACAGCCTTGCCAGGTGTCTACTGTTAAAATGAGGGCATTGATTGGAAAAGAATGGGACCCTGCAACTGGGAATGAGGATATGTGGGAGGACCCTGATGACACTGGGGACACTGAGCTTGTAAACTCTGATGAATTTTTTTTGTCGGAAGAAACAGCTTTCTCATTCCCACTAGTGGCAACATCCCCTCCCCGACCCACACTTCCATTACCCTTTCCACCTTTGTCTGAGGGGATAAACCCTACGCTGCCTGAGGCAACAGTGATGGCCTCCCTGAGGCAGTTGCCAGGCAATATAATGTTGATTCTCCTCAGGAGCTATCCCCAACACCTCTGTTTGCTTCTAGACCTATAACAAGACTAAAGTCCTAGTGGACTCCTAGAAGTGAGGTTCAGAGTGTGACCATGAGGACATGTGCTACACTCAAAAAGAACTGCTTGAGTTCTCAATTTATATAAGCAGAAATCTTGAGAAGAGTCATGGGAATGGATATGAAGGTGTGGGATGATGGTAGAAGGAACATAGAGTTTGATCAGGTGAACTTGTTGATTTGGGCCTACTAAATAGGGATTCTGCATTTAATGTTGTAGCTCAGGGAGTTAAAAAAGATTCTAATAGTTTGTCTCCTTGGTTAGCTAAAATATAGCTTAAAAGATGGCCCACTGTGAGCAAGCTGGAAATGCCTGATTTCCTCCCTTGGTTTAGAATGGGATCCAAAGATATGGGGAGATTGGAATGGTGGAGTGGATTAGTCACTTCAGACCTTCTCATTCCAGCTGGGAGGATCCAGAAGATATATCCTTGACCAATGCTTCCCAAAATAGATTTGTGAGGGCAATACCTACATCTTTGAAGAGATCTGTAAGGATTGCTCTTCTAGATCTTGATGTATGCCAGATCTAACAATGGGAACCCTAGTCACTCAACCAGAAAATTTAAATGCAATGGAAATAATTGGATCCCGAGATGGCAGGGCCAAGTGGCAGCACTCAACCATCAAAGGCAAGATGGGCATTGCTATCATAATGGACAGCAGAAGCAAAGCAACAATCAGAATCATTTGACTTATGCAGAGCTCTGGCACTGGCTAATTAATCATGGTGTTTCTAGAAGTGAAATTGATAGGAATCCTACTGCATTCCTATTTAATTTATGTAAGCAGAAAAATTCCAGGTCAAGTGGACAACAGACTAATTTTAAATATAAAAACAGAGAATCATGGCCCCTCAATCGATATCCAGACTGGAGCCAGTTTATTAGACCCAGAACCTCTTGAATGAAGGGGAAGTCTGCTCCCCTTGAGGAAGGACCCCACTATACTACCAACAACATGCTATTAACCTTTCTGCCATCCTTCCCCAAGGACACCTCCAGCCTTTTACCAGGGTAACTGTGCACTGGGGAAAGGGAAACGATCAGACGTTTCGGGGACTACTAGACACTGGCTCTGAGCTGACACTGAATCCAGGGGGCCCAAAACATCATTGTCGTCCTCCAGTTAAAGAAGGGGCTTATGAAGGTGAGGTAATTAATGGAGTTTTAGCTCAGGTCTGACTTATAGTGGGTCCGGTGGGTCCCCAGACTCATCCTGTGGTCATTTCCCCAGTGCCAGAATGCATAATTGGCATAGACATACTCAGCAGCAGGCAGAACATTGGCTGATTGGTAGTGTGAGGGCTATTACGGTGGGAAAGGCCAAATGTAAGCCATTAGAGCTGCCTCTACCTAGAAAAATAGTAAATCAAAAACAATATTGCATCCCTGGAGGAATTGTGGCAATTAGTACCACCATAAGGACTCGAAAGATGCAGGGTTGGTGATTCCCACCACATCCTCCTTCAACTCTCCCATTTGGCCTATGCAGAAGACAGATGGATCTTGGAGAATGACAGTGGATTATCATAAGCTAACCAAGTGGTGACTCCAACTGCAGCTGCTGTACCAGATGTGGTTTCATTGCTTGAGCAAATTAACACATCTTCTGGTACCTGGTATGTGGCCATTGACTTGGCAAATGCCTTTTTCTCCACCCTGTGCATAAGGTCCATCAGAAGCAATTTGCCTTCAGCTGGCAAGGCCAGCAATATACCTTTACTATCCTACCTCAGGGGTATATCAACTCTCTGGCTTTGTGTCATAATCTTATTCAGAGAGACCTTGATCACTTTCCACTTCTGCAAGAGGATGGGGAAAAAAATCTGACTAAAATTCAGGGAACTTCTACCTCAGTAAAATGTCTAGGGGTCCAGTGGTGTGGGGCCTGTCAAGATATTCCTTCTAAGGTAAAGGATTTGGCCTCTCCTACCACCACGAAAGAGACACAATGCCTAGTGGGCCTATTTGGATTTTGTTGACACATTCCTCATTTAGATGTGTTACCCCAGACTATTTATCGAGTGACCCGAAAGGCTGCCAGTTTTGAGTGGGGTCCAGAACAGGAGAAGGCTCTACAACAGGTCCAGGCTGCTGTGCAAGCTGCTCTGCCACTTGGGTCATATGTCTCAGCAGATCCAATAGTGCTTGAGGTGTCAGTGGCAGACAAGGATGCTGTTTGAAGCCTTTGGCAGGCCCTCATAGGTGAATCACAGCAGAGGCCTCTAGGATTTTGGAGCAAGGCCCTGCCATCTTCTGCAGATAACTACTCTCCTTTTGAGAGACAGCTCTTAGCCTGTTACTGGACTTTGGTGAAAACTGAAGGGTCATCAAGTTATCATGCGACCTGAACTGCCTATCATGAAGTGGGTGCTTTCTGACCCATCTAGCCATAGAGTGGTTCATACACAGCAGCATTCCATCATCAAATGGAAGTGGTATACATATGATCAGGCTTGGGCAGGTCCTGAAGGCACAAGTAAGTTATGTGAGGAAGTGGCTCAAATGCCCATGGTCTCCACTCCTGCTACCCTGCCTTCTCTCCCCCAGCCTGCACCAGTGGCCTCATGGGGAGTTCCCTATGATCAACTGGCAGAGGAAGAGAAGACTAGGGCCTGGTTCACAGATGGTTCCACATGATATGCAGGCATCACCTGAAAGTGGACAGCTGCAGCATTTCAGCCCCTTTCCAGGACATCCCTGATGGACAGCAGTGAAGGGAAATCTTCCCAGTGGGCAGAACTTCGAGCAGTGCACCTGGTTGTGCACTTTGCATGGAAGGAGAAATGGCCAGATGTGCGATTATATACTGACTCATGGGCTGTAGCCAATGGTTTGACTGGATGGTCAGGGACTTGAAAGAAGCATGACTGAAAAACTGGTGACAAAGAAATCTGGGGAAGAGTTATGTGGATGGACCTCTCTGAGGGGCAAAAAACTGAAGATATTTGTATCCCATGTGAGTGCTCACCAACAGGTGAACTCAGCAGAGAAGGATTTTAATAATCAAGTGGATAGGATCACCCATTTTGTGGACACCACTCACCCTCTTTCCCCAGCCACCCATCATCACCCAATGGGCCCATGAACAAAGTAGCCATGGTAGCAGGGAAGGAGGTTACGCATGGGCTCAGCAACATGGACTGCCACTCACCAAGGCTGACCTGGCTACAGCCACTGCTGAGTGCCCAATTTGCCAGCAGAAGAGACAAACACTGAGCCCTCAATATGGCACCATTCCTCAGGGTGACCAGCCAGCTACCTGGTGGCAGGCTGATTATACTGGACTTCTATCATGTAAAGGGCAGAGGTTTGTCCTCACTGGAATAGACGCTTACTCTGGATATGGGTTTACCTATCCTGCACGCAATGCTTCTGCCAAGACTACCATCTGTGTACTCACAGAATGCCTTATCCACCGTCATGGTATTCTACACAGCATTACCTCTGACTTTACAGCTGAAGAAGTGCAGCAGTGGGCTCCTGCTCATGGAACTTACTGGTTTTATCAGTTCCCCCATCATCCTGAAGGACCTGGATTGATAGAATGGTGGAATGTCCTTTTGAAGTCACAATTACAAGGCCAATTAGGTGACAATACTTTGCAGGGCTGGGGCAAAGTTCTCCAGAAGGCTGTGTACGCTCTGAATCAGCGTCCAATATATGGTACTGTTTCTCCCATAGCCAGGATTCACAAGTCCAGGAATCAAGGAGTGGAAGTGGCACCACTCACCATCACCCCTAGTGATCCACTAGCAAAATTTTTGCTTCCTGTTCCCATGATATTACATTCTGCTGGCCTAGAGGTCTTAGTTCCAGAGGAATGCTGCCACCAGGAGGCACAATAAACTGGAAGTTAAGATTGCTACCTGGACACTTTGGGCTCCTCCTACCTTTAAGTCAATAGGCTAAAAAGGGAGATACAGTGTTGGCTGGGGTGACCAACCCGGACTTTCAAGATGAACTCAGTCTACTACTCCACAACAGAGGTAAGGAAGAGTATGCATGGAACACAGGAGGTCCATTATGGCATCTCTTAGCATTACCATGCCCTGTGATTAAGGTCAATGGGAAACTACAACAGCCCAATCCAGGCAGGACTACAAATGACCCAGACCCTTCAGGAGTGAAAGTTTGGGTCACTCCACCAGGAAAAAAACCAAGACTCTCTGAGGTGCTTGCTGAAGGCAAAGAGAATACAAAATGGGTAGTAGAAGAAGGTGGTCATCATACCAGCTACAATCATGTGACCAGTGCAGAAACAAGGACTGTAACTGTCATGAGTATTTCCTCCTTCTTTTGTTAAAAACATGTTTGTGCATGTATACTGCTGTACTAAGAAAATATCTTCATTTCTTCTCTCCTTTATCATGTGACATAAGATTTATTGACTTCACATCAGCATTTAAGTATTGTTAACTTTATGTAATAGTTGGGGATTTGGTTGGGGATTTGTGCGTTTCCGGTTGTATGAAGGATAGTTGTATTATGCTAGGCATAATTACAACCTTATTTTTGTCTTTATTTGAAGATTATGTATGATCTCAGGAGATGTGTATGGGCTCAAGTTGACAAGGGGTAGACTTGTGATGGTTAATACTGAGTGTCAGCTTGATTGGATAGAAGCATACAAAGTATTGATCCTGGGTGTATCTGTGAGGGTGCTGCCAAAGGAGATTAGCATTTGAGTCAGTGGGCTGGGAAGGGCAGACCCACTCTTACTCTGGGTTGGCACAATCTAATCAGCTGTCAGCAAGGCTAGAATATAAGCAGACAGAAAAATGTAAAAAGAAAGACCAGCCTAGCCTTCCAGAATATATCTTTCTCGTGTGCTGAATACTGCCTGCCCTCAAACATCAGACTTCAGGTTCTTTGGTTTTGGGACTCAGAGTGGTTCTCCTTGCTCCTCAGCCTGCAGATGGCCTATTGTGGAATCTTGTGATCACGTGAGTTAATACTTAATAAACTCCCCCTTATAAATATTTATCTATTCCATTAGTTCTGTCCCTCTAGAGAACCCTGACTAACACAGTAGTCAAATTCATAGAATTAGAAAATGAAATGGGTCCTAGCCAGAGTGATCGGGCAAGAGAAAGAAATAAGATCTAAACTTGAAAAGAAGAAGTCAAACTGTCACTGTTTGCTGATGATATGATCATATACCTAGAAAACCCTAAAGACTCATCCAAAAAGCTCCTAGAACTGATAAATGAACTCAGTAAAGTTTCAGGATACAAAATCAATGTACACAAATGAGGAGTACTGCTATACACCAACAATGACCAAGCTGAGAATCAAATCAAGAACTCAATCCCTTTCACAACAGCGGCAAAAACAAAAAACAAAACAAAACAAAACAAAAAAACAACCACCACCAACCTTAGGAATATACTTAACCAAGGGGGTGAAAGATCTCTACAAGAAAAACTATAAAACACTGCTGAAAGAAATCATAGATGACACAAACACATGGAAACACATCCCATCCTCATGGATACGTAGAATCAACATTGTTAAAATGACGATACTGCCAAAAGCAACGTACAGATTCAATGCAATTCCCATCAAAATACCATCATCACTCTTCACAGAAATAGAAAAAACAACACTAACATTCATACAAAAATAAAAAAAAGAGCCCACATAGCCAAAGCAATACTAAGAAAAGAGAACAAACCTGGCGGCATCACATTATCCAACTTCAAACTATACTACAAGGCTATAGTTACCAAAGCAGCATAGTATGGGTACATACTTAGTACCCGTAATACATACATAGTACAGGCACACAGACCAGTGGAACACAATAGAGAACCTAGAAATAAAGTCAAATACATACAGCCAACTGAAGTTCAACAAAGCATACAAAAACATAAGGTAGGGTAAGTAAATTGTGCTGGAATAACTGGCAAGCCACATGTAGAAGAATAAAACTGGATCCTCATCTCTCACATTATACAAAAACCAACTCAAGATGGATCAAAGACTTAAACCTAAGACCTGAAACTATAAAAATTTTAAAAGATAACATCAAAAAAACTGTTCTAGACATTGGCTTAGGCAAAGAATTCATGGCTAAGAACCCAAAAGCAAATGCAACAAAAAATAATAATAATAAATGGTACCTAATTAAACCAAAAAGATTCTACACAGCAAAAGAAATAATCAGCAGAGCAAACAGACAACCCACAGAGTGGGAGAAAATAATTGCAAACTGTGCATCCAACAAAGGACTAATATCCAAAATCTACAAATAACTGAAATCAGTAAGAAAAAAAACAAATAATCCTATCAAAAATCGGGCAAAGGACATGAATTTGAAATTCTCAAAAGAAGATATTCAAACAGCCAACAAACATATGAAAAAATGCTCAACATCATTACTTATCAGGGAAATGCATATTAAAACCACAATGAGATATCACCTTACTCCTGCAAGAATGGCCATAATTTAAAAATAAAAATAATAGATGTTGGCATGGATGTGGAGAAAAGGGAACACTTACACTGCTAGTGGGAATGTAAACTAGTACAACCACTATGGAAAACAGCATGAAGATTCCTTAAAGAACTAAAAGTAGAAATGCAATTCCAACCAGCAATCCCACTACTGGGTACCTACCCAAAGGAAAAGAAGTCATTACGTGAAAAAGACACAGGTACATGCGTATTTATAGAAGACATACATGCGTATTTATAGAAGCACAATTCACAACTGCAAAAATATGGAACCAACATAAATGTCCATCAACCAATGGATAAAGAAAATGTGGTGTATATATATACCATGGAATACTACTCAGCCATAAAATGAAATAAAATAATGGCCTTTGCAGCAACTTGGATGGAGTTGGAGGCTATTATTCTAAGTGAAGTAACTCAGGAATGGAAAACCAAATATTGTATGTTCTCACTTATAAATGGGAGCTAAGCTATGAGGATGCAAAGGCATAAGAATAATAGAATGGACTTCTGGGGCTTTGGGGGAAGAGTGGGAAGGGGTGAGAAATAAAAGACTACATATTGGGTACAGTGTACACTGCTCGGGTGACGGGTGCACCAAAATCTCAGAAATCATCACTAAAGAACTTATCCATGTAACCAAAAACCATCTGTTCCCCAACAGCTATTGAAATAAAATAAAATTTAAAGAATAAATAAATAAATACAAACAAACAACATAAAATGGTAGTTACCAGGGGCTGGAGATAAGAAGAGTTGCTTAACAGTTACAGAATTTCAGATTTGGAGGAAGCAGGGCAAGATAGCCAAATAGAAGCCTCCACCAATCATCCTCCCCAAAGGAACACCAAATTTTAAAACTATCTACAAAAAGCACCTTCAAAAGGACCAAAAATCAGGTGAGCAATCACAGAACCTGGTTTTAACTTCATATTGCCAAAAGAGGCACTGAAGAGGGTAGGAAAGATTGTCTTGAATTGCCTACATTACCCCTTTCTCATTCCCCAACAGAAGCCACATGGCATGGAGGGAGAATCTATGCACTTAGAGGAGGGGGAGTATAGCATTTGTGGGACTCTGTAATGGAACACAGTGCTGCTAACACCAGGCAGAACTCAGCCGGTGGCCAAAGAAGGTGCATTTAGACCAGCCCTAGCCAGAGGGGAATCATCCATCCAGGTGGTTGGAACTTCAGTTTCAGCAAACCTCACCACCACAGGCTAAAGTGCTCTGGGGTCCTAAATAAACTTGAAAGGCTGTCTAGGCCACAAAAACTGTAATTCTTGGGCAAGTCCTATTGCTGTTCAGGGCTCAAAGCCAGCTAGTGAGATACTAACTGGGGCAGCTAAGGGAGTGCAGGTGCCACCCCTCCCCCAACCCCAGGGAGCATAGCTCACAGCTCCAAAAGAGAAGCCTATCTTTTGCTTGAGGAGAGGAGAGAAAAGCAATACTCAAACTGTACCAAATATTAAAACAAAAATCAGTAAAATAAGAAACACAAAAATAGAAAAATTAATGAAATTAAAAGCTAGTTCTTTGAGATGAATAAAACTGACTAATCTTAAGTCAGGCTGATAATGAATAAAGGATATAAATTATCAATACCAAAATTAAGAGGTGATATCATTAGAGATTCTATATATATCAAAAATATAACAGAATATTAAGAACTTTATGCCATTAATAAAGTTCTTAACATCAATAAATATGACATTAATAAATATGGCAATTAATTTGACAACTTAGATGAAATGACAAATTTTTTGAAAGACATGAATTATTAAAGGTAACTCAAGAAAAAAATTGATAACCTAAATGGCCCTATATTAGTGACACTGAAAATGTAGTTAAGAATCTTTCCGCAATGAAAAGTCTAGAACCAGATGGATTCACTGCCAAATTCTACCAAACATTTAAGCACTAAACAATGCCAATTCTACATAAATTCATTCAATAAAACTGAAGAGGAGAGAACACATCCCAACTCATCCTTTAAGGCCAGCATTACCCTGAAACGAAAACTTGATAAATATATTAGACAAGTATCTTTTTAGATAAAGAAAATTGTTAGCCAGTATCTCTCAGAACATAGACATAAAAATTCTAAACAAAAGTTTAGCAAATCTTATTACACAATGTATTAAAAGGATAATACATTATTACCAAGTGGGTGTACCCAGGAACCCAGAGTTGGTTTAACATTCATTTCATATATATATATATATATTCTGAATATTCATATATATATTCTATATATATATTTCTGAAATATATATCATATATATTCATATATATGATATATATATTCATTTCATATATATATATATGAATTTGACAGAATCCACCATCCATTCTTGATAAAAAAAATTCTCAAGAAACTAGGAAGAGAACACTTTCTCAGTCTGATAAAGGGCATGTATGAAAAACTTAAAGCTAACATCATACTTCATGGCAAAGAACTAAATGCTTTCTAAGATCAGCAATTATTCATTCTCATTACTTCTGTTCAACATTGTACTGGAGATTCTTAGCCAGTGCAATCTGGCAAGCAAAAGAAATAAAAGACATCCAGATTTAAAGAAAGAAGTACAACTGTGTTTATTTGAAGACACCATGATCACCAAGTAAAAAACCCAGTGGAATGAGTAAATGAGTCTATAGTAAGGTTGCAGGGAACAGGATCCATATCCAAAAATCAACTGTGCATTTCCATACATTAGCAACAATCAGAAACAGGAATTTAAAAAACAGCACCATTTATAATAGCACTGAAAATATAAAATACTTGGGGATAGATTTGACAAAAGACATGAGTGACCCATGCACTGAAAACTGTAACATACTGCTGAGAAAAATTAAAGAAGGGCTATATAAATGTTAATGGACCAGCAGACTCAATATTGCTAAGATTTCAATTCTAAATTTTCCCAAATTATTTCTAGATTGAACATAATCCCAATCAAAATCTAAAAATGCTATTTGTAGAAACTGAAACACTAATTTTTAAATTCACACAAAAATGCAAAGGGCCTAGAATAGTCAAGACAACTCTGAAAACAAAAATTGGAGCGTTAAGACTATCTGATTCAAGCTTTATTATAGAACTGGACTAATCAGAACCTCACAGTATTAACATAAAGATAGACAAATATATCCATGGAAGAAGAGAAATACATGCATATGTAGGAATGAGGAATATGTAGGAGAAGAGGAATACATGCATATATAGAGATGAATGTATGTATGTATATATAAACATGCATATATATGAATGACTCATTTTTAATGTTGAGATACAATTTTCATATCATAAAGTTCCCCACCACCATAATGTGATTTGAGAATATTTTTATTATGCCATAAAGAAACCTTATATTTACTAGCAGTCGCTCTCACCCTCTCACCTCTAGCCCCAGCAACCACTAATTTTTCTATCTCTATATCCTAGCTTAGACATTTTATATAAATGAGATCATGCAATATGTGGTATTTTTGGATTGGCTTTTCATTTGGCAGAAGAGTTTCAAAGTCTATCCACATTATAGCCATACTTCTTTCATTTTTATTCCCTAAATTCCTTTGTACAGATACGCCACACGTTATGTTTCCATTCATCAGCTATTGGACATTTGGGGTGTGAGTTTCCAAAGTGGCTGTACCATTTTATATTCCTCACCAGGAACATTTGGGGATTTTAATTTCTCCACATACTCACCAAAACTTGCTTTTATCTGTCTTTTTTAAAATTATAGCCAATCTAGTGAGTATGAGCTGGTATTTCATGGTTTTGATTTGCATTTCCCAGTAACTATGATTTGAGCACCTTTTCATGTGCTTATTAGCCACTTGTATATTTTCCTTGGAGAAATGTTAACTTAAATCCTTGTCCACTTTAAAATTATATTAAGTGTCTTTTTACTATTGAGTTGTAAGAGTTATTTGTACATTCTGGATAGAAGTCCCTTATCGGATATATGATTTATAAATATTTTCTCCCATTCTGTAGCTGTCTTCTCACTTTCCTAGTAGTTTTTAATTTTGATGAAGTCCAACTTATCAATCTTCTCTTTTATTGTTTGTTGGACAACTGATTTGTGACAAACACACAAAGGCAATGCAATAAAGAAAATATAGCCTTTTCAACAAATAGGTATCCATATACAAAAAAATAAGCCTCACACCATACGTGACAATTAACTCAAACTGGATCACAGAGTAAACGTAAAACTTAAAATTATAATCTTTCTAGAAGAAAACAGAAGAAAATCTTTGTGACCTTGGGTCACAAACAAGTCTTAGGCATAGACTTGTTAAATAAGTCATCAAAAGCACACTCCATAAAAGAACAAACTGAAAAACAGAAATTCATCAAAACTTATCAAATCCTCCAAATACATACAGTTTATTGTACATCAAGTATACCTATTTAAAAATCCCTACTAACATGTAGAGAGGAAATAAGCAGTTCAGTGAGAAAATCATCAAAAAAATAAGTAAAGAACTTTCGTTAAGAAATATGACTGACTCAAGACTAGAACTCATAACTGAGTGCGAGACTAGAATTGGCCTGATGAGGCCAATTGCTAAAAATTACTTTGAAACAAATGAGCTATTGTTTTCCGAACAGTATATGAGGCCAGTTCATACTCATACTTCTTCAATAAAGCATGTGCTGGTGAAAATTCTGGGCTTCTATCCATTTGTGGCAGGCTATTGACTCCAGGGGAATTATAGCCTTCCATTTTGTTAGATTAACACAGGTATAAGTTGGAAACCAGGAAGACATCCTACAAAGGCTGAAAGATCAGGCATTGGAAAAACACACAAGAGGTGGTATTTGTGAAACCAAGTCTGTCCAGATTCTGACAGCTAATCACTGGCCATCTCTAGCAAAGTGACAAAGCCACTTTAAACAAAGATTTTCTTACAACTATTCTCCCATATTTACCAGTCTTTCCTGAGCTACAACTGTAAATCTAAATTGAGTACAGGACATAAACATCGTTTTTATGGTATGATTCAAACTCAAAACAACATAAAGTTGTAATGGGGAGAAGTGAAAAATATTATTGCAGCTTGGGCAGAGGGAGATGCTTTTATACTAGTGAAGATAAAGATTTACAGGCATATAAAGGAGTATACTAGGAATGTGAGGAAGGTAATATAGAAAAAGGCCAAAACAGGCATATACACACACCACACTTGACTTTAAAATATATGTCTTCTTGCTCTCTTAAAAGATCATGTGTGAAATAAGTTAGAGAATGAAAGAAAATTATTAAAATAAAAAAGTTAAAAGATGAGCCTAAAATCACAGGCGCTCTTGGCTAGGGATCTGCATATATGGAGATCTTATTTCAATGAGAGCCAATAAAGAAAAGTAAGTGTTTTGAAGACATTCATATTTGTTAAGTTCGGTAACTCTCAACCTTGTAAAAAAAGTAAATGATAAAAGATTTTCCTGTAAATAATGAATCAAATTGAAGTTTTCAATGATGGAATTTGAACAGAGCCAAGTCAATAATGACAGAAAAGCTTAGTTACCGGTATAATTCTCTACACGAATTATTCTCTATACCAGTCAACTAAGGGCTAAGGGAACACGTCAGCATTGTTTTTCAAGTGTCATCACCATAGGTCTTGGTAACAGAATGGTTACTAGAAACGATGGAGTCAGCCCCATCCCTCTCCTGGTAGCTATTCCTCTCCTCACAGATATTCCTCTCTTCACAAACATCTCAAGAGTGAGTAGATTTTCTATCTCTATTTCCTCACTTCTTCATCTGCTCCAATATGGCCTTAAGATCCATCACTCCACCAAAACAACTAGTGACCTACAGGTCATTTAATCCATCCAGTACATGCATTTTTATTAGGTGCAATACTGTCCCCAAGGAGGCAAAAAACCCTTAGATATTATAGTAATTTGTGGCTCTCCAAAAAATCACAGTACATAAACAGTTATATCTGTGTATTAAAATTATATTGGGGGGCAGTTAGAGAAAATGTCTAAAAAGGTTCAATAGGGGAACAATAATGAAGAAAAGGTTGAGAAACACTGATGGAACATTTTTCAGTCCTAATTTTACTTGCCCTCTCAGACACATTTAATATTGCTAACCACTCCCTCCTTCCTGAAACTTTTCTGTTCCTCAGCTTCTGTAACACAATACTTTACATGAATTTCCTCGTATACTTCTTTAGACCATCCTTCTCTGTCTTCTTTGCAGGCCCATCTGCTCTACACTAGGTGTTCCTCAAAGCTCAATTTTAGGCCTTCTCCTTTTCTTACTCAATACCTTCCCCCCAGGCAATTTTATGTATGCCCTCTATAACTACCATCTATAACTCACTACCATCTATAACTCACAAAGCTATAGCACCACCATAGATCATTCCCTGATATTCAAGCCTATTTATCTACCTGCCAATTTGACATCTCCACTTGATGTCTCACAGGTATTCTCCTAGGAAAAAAAAATCCACAGCTTTGGTCAGATTTACAGGTTAAGAACAGCTGCCATATAGTAGTTTAAGAAGGGATCATAAAATAAAAAATGATAGTGCTAAATTTAAAAATTGATTAAAAAACAATTATTCTATAAACAAGTTTCTATTCTTCTCCAATGTCTTCAAAGCCTCTATTGTAAATACATGTTTTAGTTGATACACAATAGAAACTAGACTAGGTCAGAAATCAATATGTCAATTTATCTGTTTCTCCTAGAGCAATGGTGTGAATACAATTATAGTGATTCTCTGGCTATGCCAAAAGGTATTCTGAAACCAGCATCAGGCTTCCAGTAAAAGAGAGGTTAAGAATATAAAAGACTGCAAACAGGTTTATAAATGTGCTATATTGGGTGTTTGCACAACTAAAAAATGTCAATATTTGCATTTCGAAGAGAATTCTGAAAATAAGGTGATATCACAGGGAAACTGGATTTAAAATATATTTTCTTACAATTTCAACAACTTAAAAACTCTTGTTAGTCATCTTTCATATAATGCCAAAGCACTAATCCTTCACAAAGTTAAAATAGAGACCTAGAACCAAAAGCAAGGACTGTTTCCAAAGCAATCACAGAAATCTGCCAACACCAAGACTTTCAAATAAAATGATTTCTGCTTCTAAGATTAAGAAACAAGCTTATTTACTTCAGGAGTGAAAGAGGTGCCCTGCTGGAAAAATAACTTCTCAAGGAGGTGGAAGAAATCTGCCTCTCTGATATAACAGAATTAAGGTCTAATTTAGAAGTCTAACTTTTTTCCTGCTGTTCCTGTTTTTTCTGTTCAACCTTTCTCTTGTCTCCCAATTCCATGATTCTGCCAGTATTCTTCCTTATGACTTCAAATGGAATAAATTCTAATGTTTCATAGCAGAGTAGGGTGACTACAGTTAGCAACAATATATTGTATCTTTCAAAATAGCTAGAAGAGAGGACTTGAAGTGTACCCCTCCACATAGAAATGACAAATACCCTGATTTGATTACATATCCTATGTAACAAAATTTCACATGTACCTCACTAATATGTACAAATATAATGTATCAAAAAAGAGAGAAATCACTAATAAGAATAACTTAACATTTCCTACTGGTACTCTCTACTTGGATTTCCTTTTAGCACTTCAAGCCCAATATGCTCCAAACTAAACGTATCCTTGTCACCTCTACCACCTTCCTGGCAAATCTGTTTTATAGTACAACATGTACCCAGTGGCCTAAGCCATAAATCTGGGAGTTATCCTTGAATTCTTCTCTAACAAAATCCTATCAAGCCTCTTAACTACTCTTAAAACTACCTCCTCCTTTTTGCCTTCCTGGCCTTGTCTTATGTGGCAGGCCATGTTATAAACTTCAAAGACATTAGGTGATAAAGTCAAATAAATCTGGGGTTGAATCCCAGTTCTGCCACTTGCTAAATGTACCCTTAATCCTAGGCAAATTACCTAACCTCTCTAGGGCTCATTTTCTCATCTGTAAAATGAAATGAGTAATAAAATCTACCTTAAAAGGTCATTGAAACAAGTAAATAACCTTGTGCCTCTAAAGCACTCAACACTAGGCCTAGCACATTCTAAGCACTCAGTGAATGCTACCTACTGCTACCTTGCAGGATTACTTTATCCATTAAGAGGAGATAATCTATGTGAAGTGCTTGACACACAGTTAGGACTTAATACATAACGATCTTTTAAAAAATTAATTTTACCTCTCTTCTCTCTATATATTATTTCAACAACCTCCTAGCAGTCATTTCATCTTATCCCCATGGTGCCACTGAGCTCCCCGTTTTCAAGATAAAGTCAAATTTTTTTCTCATGACATACTAAGGTCTTTACAATCATGTCTTTCCTTATTTCTTAAGGCTCACCTATTGCTATTCCTTTAGCTCCAATCACGTCAAATTCAGAGGTGTCACATTCTTTCATGAAGCACTGCTTTTGCAGTGGTATTCCTTTTGCCTGGAATTCCTGTCCAGCCTTTCACCTCTCCAATTCCCATTTTGTCTTATACTATTCCCAGAAATCCTTCAAAACTCAGCTCAGGAAGTTCTCCCTTTCCTTCTGCCACCCCATATCCCCAACTTTGGCTTTAAAACAGTCTCTGTGCTCCCACATATTCTTGTACTTTTATCCTTCTAATGATAAGCAGCAGCTAATCTTTATTGAGTACATACTATATTTGTGATTCCGTACTAAGCACATTTACATGTTACCTCATTTAATCCTTGCAGGAACTTTATGAGGTATATATCATTATTATCCTTATTGTATATGGAGGAAACTGAGGATTACAGAAGTAACTCTCAAAGTCACACAGCCGGTAGGTAGCAGAGCTGGGACTTGGAAACATATCTCCCCATGTTCTTAACCATGTGCTGTATTATCTTGTAATACTAAATATATGGTATTATAATGATCTATTTCCAGTTATGTGTTACCCAATTATGGAGATACATTCTTTAAAAAAATGCACCTTTGTCATGAAAACATCATAGAGTGTCCTTCCACAAACCTAGATGGTATAGCCTATACACAACCAGGCTATATGGTACAGCCTTATTGCTCCTTGGCTACAAACCTGTAAAGCACATTACTGGACTGGATCCTGTAGGCAACTGTAACACAATGGTAAGTGTTTGTGTATCTAAACATAGAAAAAGTACAGCAAAAATACTGTATAAAAGATAAAAACATTATACTTAAATAAGGCACTTACCAGGAATGGAGCACGCAGGACTGGAAGATGCTCTGGGTGAGTCACTGAGCGAGTAGTGAGTGAATGTGAAGGTCTAGGACATTATGATATACTACTGTAGTCTTTATAAACACTGTACACTTAAAGTTACAAAAATTAATTTTCTTTCTTCAATAATAACCTCAGCTTACTGTAACTTTTTAACTTTATAAACTAAATTTTTTTACCTGACTTTTATAATAACTCTTAGCTTAAAACACAAGCATGTTGCACAGCTGTACAAAAATATTTTCTTTCTTTGTATCCTTGTCCTATATGCTTTTTCTATTAAATTTTTTTTAAATTTTTTAAACTATTTTGTTAAAAACTAAGACATAAATACATGTTAGCCTAGGCCTACACAGGGTCAGGATCATCAATATTATTGTATTCTGCCACCACATCCTATCCCACTGGACGGTTTTCAGAGGCAATAACACTCATGGAATTTTATTCTCCTATGATAATGCCTTCTTCTGGAATACCTCCTGAAGGACCTGGCTGAGGCTGTTTTATAGTTAACTTTTCTTTTAGAATAGTATAGTAAATATATAAACCAGTAACATAGGTGTTCATTATCGTCATCAACCATTATGCATTGTACATAACTGTATGTGCTATACTTTTACACAACTGGAAGCACAGTAGGTTTGTTTACATAAGCATCACCACAAACACATGAGGAATGCATTACAATGGCTACATCACTAGGTAATAGGAATTTTTCAGCTCCACTATAATCTTATGGGACCAACAGTGTATGTGCAGTCCATCACTAACCAAAACATCTTTATGTGGTGCATAACCGTATTTATCTGCTTCCCCATTGGTTAGTCAAACTTATCTAGCTAGACCCTTGAAGATAGGGATCATGTCTTTTCATTTCTTGCATACCCTATGTCTAGCATCATCTCTACCAATTAACAGATGCTCAATAAATAGCTGCTAAATCAATGAATGAAACCATATCATTTTATTCTTATAACAACTGAGTGAGGTAAAGTAGTTATCAATTACTGTTTATATAACAGATGTATGATTATTTTAGAATGCTGCTAAGGTGGTTTTGTCTTCAAGTTAAATCATGTAATGTCCATGCAAAGAAAGCATAAATGATTTAGTTTCTTCAATAAGTAAAAGGCAAAATTAATTTTTAATTATTTGCCAACTATCAATACAAGATTAAGTCTTCTGATACCATCTGTAAAGCAATCAGTCCTTCATATTTTTTCTGAGGTCAAGAGTATAAACACAAGAAGAAAAAGATTATCCAGTAGGAAATGGCAATAAAACAAAAAGCCTTTAGCAGAAAAGCTTTCAAAGAAGGTCAGTAGTATTGCTAAAGAAAAGTTTCCCACTGACTATGCCACGTGGTAGGCATGTCATGAGAAGATTTATGTTAGACATAAAACACCCACAGCAGGGGTGTGTTGGCTTCAGTCAAATGAACTGAACGAAATTTCCATTTTGACTTCTACCTGCTAGCCTGTAAAATGCTTACATATGAGCAATACAGAACTGAAAAGACCTTTTGATGCAGATCAGATCACAATTACAGCTAAAAGATCAGGCTATCATAAGACAAATCTGGCCTAGGTGAGAGAGTGAACTTCCTGAACTGAGCGTCAACATGCTTAGATGCTGAAATTGTTATACTACAGCTCTAAAGAACATTAAAAATAGAAAAGGTCTTTGAAATATTTAAAGAGAATTCTGCTTAAAAGTCACACTAGACAACTTGATAAATATTTTTTCTTTTCCAAGCATCCCAACCCCAGTCCACATACTTTTTTATTGCAACAGTTTTTGTCAGGTTGCTTTTAGAACAGTATTATATTTCAAGGGGGAAAAAAGCACGTGAGGAAAAAAACATACGCAAAGGGAATATTAAACACCTCACAGGAAATCTATTTTCACTAGTGGGATGCTACATAAATATTTCAGGAGTCCTTGTACCCTCTTATGCACAATAAACAGGATATTCAGCAGCAAGGGGCCCTCAACCATGCAGATACTGCTTAGTCTTCCAATGTCAAACTAGTGATAAAATATTTGAGAAATTAAGAAATACAGGAAAGATAGGAAAAAATGCTTCATCATCCAAAGACAATTCTTTAACATCTTGGAATATTTTATTTCAGTATGTTATTCATTGTATGATTGCTGTTGTTGCAAAAAGCTTTCTTTCCATTTGGTCCATAGCTTGGGAGAAGTTCAGGGGTGGTTAAGAAGCTGCCCGGGAGCTAGAGGCAGAGGCTCAAGCAGAAGCTGCAAGTACAGGGGCCTGCAGCAGTGCCCCTCAAAGACCATTGTGCCAATATTTCACTTGAGGCTTTTTTCATTTATGCTCACAAGAAAAATTAGTCTGTAATGCTGCTTTCTTGTAATGTCCCCGTCAGGCTGGTATTAAGGTTATGCTTTATTTGAGAAATATTCCACTTTCCATTCTCTGGAAGAATTTATGTAAAACTTTGTTATTTTTTCCCCTATACATTTAAAAAGAATTCCCCAGTGAAGATATATGAGCTTGAATCTGAACCTGGATTTTTCTTTCAGGATTTTTAATACTGGTTTTATTTCTTTCAGTGATATGGGATTACTGAAATATTCAATTTCTTCTTGTGTCCATTTTAGTTGTTTTATCCCCATAGGAGTTTATTTTATTAAAATTTTCAAATTTTTAAAATGTAAAGTTGTTTATAATGTTCTCTTACTGTGATTTAATGTCTGTAGGCTCTATAGTAATGGTTCCTTTTCTATTCCTAATATTGGTAAATTGTTTTTTCTTTTTACTGATTAGTAAAAGTAATATATCCTTGGCAAAACAAAATTTTTAAAAGAACCAACTTTTGTTTTTGATTTCCTCTGTTATACATTTGTTTTATATTTCACTGATTTCTGCACTTATTCCTATGGCTTCTTTTTTTCTGATGTAATTTGCAGTTTTTCCCAAGCTTAAGATGGAAGGTTAAAACATTGATTTGTAGCCTTTTTAATTTTATATTAATTGTAATCAAGGCTCTGACATTCCCTTTAAGGACTGCTTCAGTGACATCTAAAAGGTTTTAATATGATTTATCTTCATTATTATTCTCTCAAAAGTATTTCCTAATTGCCATTATAATTTTTTCTTTGATCCATGATCCTTTAGAAATATACTGCTTATTGATTTCTAGTGTAATATCACTAAAGTTACAGAACATACTCTGAAAAATAAACCAAAGGTAAGATCAACTTTGGAAAATGTTCCATGGGCACTTGAAAGGAATATATTCTGTCACGATTCAGTGTTTTTATAAATGTTTCCACTTTTCTTAAATTTCTAGGCATAAATTGGTTGGGTCATACAGTAGGTCTATGTTTAAGATATTAAACAGTTTTCCAAAGTGGTTGTGCTCTTTTCTACATATGATACTAATACACGAGTTACGGCTGTTCTACAGCCTTGCCACTATCTGGTACTGTTAAGTTTGTTGCCTTTCCCTCCTTAAGCTACTCTAGTGAGTCTGAAGTGGTACCTCATTGAGTATATAGTTGAGTTCTTATTTTAAGATTATATTTTTCTATTTGATTCTATTTTATAGATTCCAGTTCTTTGGTGAAATTCTCCATATTTTCATCCATTTTCTCCATCTCTTCCTCTAGTTACCTGAGCGCATTAATCAATTATTTTAAAGTCTACTAATACTAGTACCTTGTGTCACCTGAGTCTGCTTCTGTTGTCTTTTCTTTCTCTTGGCTTTTGGACATCTACTTCTAAGTGTGTACTTAGAAACTTTTGATTGAATACTGAATATTGTTTTAATTTTTTTAGAGGCTCTAAATGATGTTATCCATAACCAGAGAAAGTTCACACTTTTCTCAGGTAGGCAGAAAGTACACGGTTCATCATCTTAATCTGGTCCAGACATCAGCAGAATCAAGGCTGCTTTGTAATTTAGGTAAGATTTATTCTACTGCTAGTTAGACCATGTTCTTAGTGTATGCTCTCCGTAACTCAACTGAAAGCCTGATATGTACATTGGGCCCTTTCTCCCCTCCCCCAACCCAGTGGGTCCTGAACTCTACATCTCCTCGTCATCACAGACTAATAGATTCTTAGTCTCTTTTCCACTCATTTTCCATTAAGCCTTCATGTTTCCTTAGGCTTCGGCAAATGTCTTGAGGAGAAAACTGATCAAATGTTTGAGACCCTTGAGTCTCCAATTTTGTTACTGCAGCTCCTTAAGACCACCAAAAGCTCTGCTTGTTTCTCTGTCACCCAGCAGTAGCCCTGTACCTTATCCAATGTCATGCTGAAACATATTTTGAAAACTCCTTAAGAAATACTTAGTTCCTATTGTTCCCAGAACTTTAGTTATTTTCACATGCATATAAATCAGACCTCCCTTAATATTTCACATGCTCCTGAAGCTGATGGTCACAAACTGAACTCACTAGCTTCATGAAAAATCTGTTCTTTGAACATTCCCTATATACATTAATGGTACTAACCATTCATTCAATTACCTAAGAAGAAAGTTAGAAACTACCCTTGACCCCTCTCTCAATACCAAACCCATCAAGACTAAGAATTTGGTCATCAAAATCTATGGATTCTACTGCTTAAATATTATTAAATATGTCACTCTCTGTTCCCAGTGCCATCATCCTCCACAACTACTATAATAACTTCTTAACTGGACTCTGCCTTAGTTTTCTTTTTTAGATTATTCTATATGCAGCTGCCAGACTGATCTTTATAAGATTCTAGTAAGATTATAGGACTTTTGCCTTAAAAATCTTTCAACAACTTCGTTATAGATTCTCTGCCACTTCACTTCACTTGGGGTTTAGCCACCCCAAATTTTTATTTTATTTCCCAGACATACCTTATGCTTCATACTAAGCTCCTTCAACATCTGGCAAACTTCAATTCATCCTTTAAGATGTAGCTTGAGTATTAACTCATCTATAAAGCATTTCTTGACCTCCCTAGACTATCACTTTAAGCATTATAATTATTTTTTGTCTCTTTTTCTCCTATTGTCTGTCCTCTCTTGGTGCTCATCCTATTAATCTTCATCATCATCACTACTACCACCACTACCACTACCATCATCATGGTAGTAACAGGTACTTTTTATTGAGATCTTATTAAATGTCAGATACAATATTAAGTACTTTACATACGCTTCTCCATTTAATGCTATCAACAAACTAGAAGATCAATATTATAGTCTCCATTATATAATTAAGGATACTGAGGCTCAGAGGTGAAGTTACTTGCTTAAGTTTACAAAGTTCATAAGGGATACATTCACACTTAAGTCCATTTGTAAATATGTACTATCCTGTCATATATTCCAGTTTTATATTCTCAGCATATAGAACAGTCCCTGGCATGTAGTAAGTTTTCAATAAATGTTTGCTTTGTTGTTGAAAAGTACTAAACTAGATAATATATGAAAGCCCTTGTGAATTATAAAATTCCGCATGAATACTACTATTATTTCCTCCCACCTTGATTCTGTTTATATATGTTTCCCTAACTCACCATCCTTATCCCCTTCCCTGCAAAACACATATTTATCCACCCAAACCCAACTGAAGTGTAATATTTTCTCTAACTCTCCAGATAAAATCATTAATCCCTTCTTCTGTGCTCACATGGACTCTGTACCTATCTCGGCAACTGCACTAATTATATTACTTATTTGAATATGTTTGTTTCTCATCCTCCCTCCCCAACTTAGATTATGAGGTCTTCAAGAAAAGCAATGAATTTTATCTTTGCATCATCTGAGCCTAGGACAGTGCCTATGATATGGAAGATAAAAAATAAATGTTTTCTGAATAAATGCAGAATCACTCAGACCTGGATAAGAGGGGAGCCCTTATCATGAGATCCACATTTTTAATAGTCCCACTTTGGCCTGTCTCTGACCATATCTCTTCCCATAGTCCTCAGAGACTAAGCGACTAGGGGAAGGTACGCACCTGACTAGGGGAAGGTACGCACCTATGACTGTCCATCTATACTCTGCTCTAGGTACCCAGGCCCCTGGAATTCTTTACTCAAACTTTCCAAGGCCGTTTTTCGGGTATACACAGTTCTGTTCCCCACCTTTGTCTTCCTCAGAGCAGGCTGCAGCTCTCGTGCGCATCTAGGCTCAATGGGACATTAAGGGGTGACTACTTACAGGGCATGTACCTAGAACTTGGATATCTGGGCTGAGTTGAACCATAGCATGTATCTAAAATTCTTCGAGTACAAAATAGAGGTATGAGTAAGAATAGAAAGGGGGTGGACTGGAGGCTGACTCTCCACTCATGTTCCTGCATGTAACTCAGAGGAGTTCAAGAATTACAAATTTGAGTCCGACCTTCTAGTCACTATGAAATCATATTTGTCAAGGTAGGACAATAGAATATATGTCATTTAACAGTTTTTTAGCTCAGCTTATGACATTAAAATACTTAGATGTAAGGTACGTAAACTTGTATTTGTACATGAGCCCAATCTCGCAAATATTAGAGGCAGGCTTTAATCAGTTATCCTATGAATAAACTATAAATAAATGAAAATACATGTGAAAGCACTTAAAATAATCCAATAAATATTTCCTTTGACATGGCTACTACACCAGTCATTGTTTTCTTAAATGAATTCTTCTAAATAAAGAATACTTCGGCCGGGCATGGTGGCTCACGCCTGTAATCCCAGCACTTTCGGAGGCCGAGGCAGGTGGATCACAAGGTCAGGAGTTCGAGATCAGCCTGGCCAAGATGGTGAAATCCTGTCTCTACTAAAAATACAAAAATTAGCTGGGCATGGTGGCACACGCCTGTGGTCCCAGCTACTTGGGAGGCTGAGGCAGGAGAATCACTTGAACTCGGGAGGCAGAGGTTGCGGTGAGTCGAGATCGTGCCATTGCACTCCAGCCTGGGCGACAAGAGTGAAACTCCGTCTTAAAAAATAATAATAACAATAATAATAATACTTCTATTACAGAAACAGTTGCCCATTAAGATGAAGGACAACTTGTTAGTAATACAAGAGAAGAAATGGATTACTAATTAAAAGTTTTTTTTTTCATTAAGATGAAATAGCATTGAAAAGGAACTAGGAAACTTTTAGGTCCAATGACTACGCATTAGGGAAAGGACTCCTTATTCAATAAATGGTGCTGGGATAACTGGCTAGGCAAATGCAGAAGAATGAAACTGGACTCCTACCTTTACTATACACAAACATTAACTCAAGATGGATTAAAGATTTAAATGTAAGACCTCAAACTATAAAAATCCTAGAAGAAAACCCAGGAAGTACCATTCTGGACATTAGCTTTGGCAAAAAATTTATGACTAAATCCTCAAAAGCAATTGCAACAAAAGCAAAAATTGATAAATGGGACTCAAACTAAAGAGCTTCCTCACAGCAAGAGAAACTATCAGGTGCATAAACAGACAACCTACAGCATGGTAGAAGATATTTACAAACTATGCACCTGACAAAGGTCTGATATCCAGTATCTATAAGGAATTTAAACAATCTGGCCAGGCGTGGTGGCTCATGCCGGTAATTCCCCCAAATAAGGAGGCCAAGGCGAGTGGATCACCTGAGGTCAGGAGTTCGAGACCAGCCTGGCCCACATGGCGAAACCCTGTCTGTACTAAAAATACAAAAATTAGCTGGGCATGGTGGTACATGCCTGTAGTCCCAGCTACTCAGGAGACAGGCATGAGAATCACTTGAATCTGGGAGGCAGACATTGCAGTGAGCTGAGAATGTGCCACTAGACAGAGTGAGACTCCACCTAAAAAAAAAAAAAACACCAAGCAAAGCAAAAAAAAACCCCATTAAAAAGTGGGCAAAAGACATGAACAAATACTTCTCAAAAGAAGATATATAGGTGGCCAATAAATATGAAAAAATGTTCCACATCACTAATCATCAGAGAAATGCAAATCAAAACCACAATGAGATACCATCTAACACCAGTCAAAACAGATACTACTAAAAAGTCAAAAAATAACAGATAATTGCAAGGCTGCAGAGAAAAGGGAAAGCTTATTCATTGTTGGTGGAAATGTAAATTAGTTCAGCCACTGTGGAAAGCAGTTTGGAGATTTTTCAAAGAACTTAGAACTACCATTTGACGCAGCAATCCCATAATTTGGTTCAATGAATCCTTCTACCAAAAAGGCACATGCATTCATATGTTCATCGCACCACTATTCACAACAGCAAAGACACAGAATCAACCTAGGTGCCCATCAATGGTGAACTGGATAAAGAAAATGTGGTATGTATACACCATGGAATACTATGCAACCATATAAAAGAATGAAATCATGTCCTTTACAGCAACATGGATGTAGCTGGAGGCCATTATCCTAAGCGAATTAACACAGAAACAGAAAACCAAATACTGCATGTTCTCACTTATAAGTGGGAGATAACTTTGGGTACACATAGACACAAAAATGAAAACAATAAACACTGAAGACTACTAGAGGGAGGGATAGGGGAGGAGCAAAGGCTGAAAATTACCTATTGGGTACTATACTTACTATCTGAGTGACAGGATCATTTATGCCACAAACTTAGCATCACGCAATATACTCATGTAACCAACCTGCACCTGTACCCCCGAATCTAAAATAGAAGTTGAAATTATAAAAAACAAAACCAAAAAGACCCCAAAGACTATTCATTATGCTATTTGAACACATTTCTAGCACTTTACAGTAATCTACAACAATTTTGTTATAGTATTATATACAGTATTTCAAAATAAATGTGTTATTGCTTTATATTTTATAGCACTTCACAAATTTCAAACTATTACACATATTAGCACTTTGTTTAGTGCCTTATGCATAGTATGTCAATAATATCTGATGAAGTAAATCCTCATATTAGATTTCATTATAACTTTTATTTATTTATTTATTTATTTATTTATTTTTTGAGACGGAGTTTTGCTCTTGTTGCCCAGGCTGGAGTGCAATGGCACGATCTTGGCTCACTGCAACCTCCGCCCCCTGGGTTCAAGTGACTCCCCTGCCTCAGCCTCCTGAGTAGCTGGGATTACAAGCATGAGCCACCATGCCTGGCTAATTTTGTATTTTTAGTAGAGACGGGGTTTCTCCATGTTGATCAGGCTGGTCTCAAACTCCTGACCTCAGGTGATCCGCCTGCCTCAGCCTCCCAAAGTGCTAGGATTACAGGTGTGAGCCACTGCGCCCGGCCCATTATAACTTTCTATGCATTGTTTAGAAGTCAGTAAGCACAATGAAGTTTGTCAAGACAACTGGGGTTAAGCTCTAAGGGGCACAGTAAAAACTCATAACCTGTAGTCCCAACTACTCAAGAGGCCGAGGCAGGAGAATCGCTTGAACCAGGGAGGCAGAGGTTGCAGTGAGCCGAGATCACGCCACTGCACTCCAGCCTGGCAACAGAGTGAGACTCTCTCAAAAAAAAAAAAAAAAAAAAGAAAGAAAAAGAAATGCAACTGATGGCCAGAACTTTCAACACTATGTTGAATAGGAGTGGTGAGAGAGGGCATCCCTGTCTTGTGCCAGTTTTCAAAGGGAATGCTTCCAGTTTTTGCCCATTCAGTATGATATTGGCTGTGGATTTGTCATAGATAGCTCTTATTATTTTGAGATACATCCCATCAATACCTAATTTATTGAGAGTTTTTAGCATGAAGGGTTGTTGAATTTTGTCAAAGGCCTTTTCTGCATCTATTGAGATACTCATATGGTTTTTGTTGTTGGTTCTGTTTATATGCTGGATTACATTTATTGATTTGCGTATGTTGAACCAGCCTTGCATCCCAGGGATGAAGCCCACTTGATCATGGTGGATAAGCCTTTTGATGTGCTGCTGGATTCCATTTGCCAGTATTTTATTCAGGATTTTTGCACAGATGTTCATCAGGGATATTGGTCTAAAATTCTCTTTTTTTGTTGTGTCTCTGCCAGGCTTTGGTATCAGGATGATGCTGGCCTCATAAAATGAGTTAGGGAGGATTCCCTCTTTTTCTATTGATTGGAATAGTTTCAGAAGGAATGGTACCAGCTCCTCCTTGTACCTCTGGTAGAATTCGGCTGTGAATCTATCTGGTCCTGGACTTTTTTTGGTAGGTAAGCTATTAATTATTGCCTCAATTTCAGAGCCTGTTATTGGTCTATTCAGAGATTTTAACTTCTTCCTGGTTTAGTCTTGGGAGGGTGTATGTGTCGAGGAATTTATCCATTTCTTCTAGATTTTCTAGTTTATTTGCGTAGAGGTGTTTATAGTATTCTCTGATGGTAGTTTGTATTTCTGTGGGATCAGAAAAGAGACCGCATTGCCAAGTCAATCCTAAGCCAAAAGAACAAAGCTGGAGGCATCACGCTACCTGACTTCAAACTATACTACAAGGCTACAGTAACCAAAACAGCATGGTACTGGTAACAAAGCAGAGATGTAGACCAATGGAACAGAACAGAACCCTCAGAAATAATGCCATGTATCTCCAACCATCTGATCTTTGACAAACCTGACAAAAACAAGAAATGGTGAAAGAATTCCCTATTTAATAAACGGTGCTGGGGAAAATGGCTAGCCATCTGTAGAAAGCTGAAACTGGATCCCTTCCTTACACCTTATACAAAAATTAATTCAACATGGATTAAAGACTTAAATGTTAGACCTGAAACCATAAAAACCCTAGAAAAAAACCTAGGCATTACCATTCAGGACATAGGAATGGGCAAGGACTTCATGTCTAAAACACCAAAAGCAATGGCAACAAAAGCCAAAATTGACAAATGGGATCTAATCAAACTAAAGAGTTTCTGCACAGCAAAAGAAACCACCATCAGAGTGAACAGGCAACCTACAAAATGGGAGAAAATTTTTGCAATCTACTCATCTGACAAAGGGCTAATACCCAGAATCTACAATGAACTCAAACAAATTTACAAGAAAAAAACAACCCCATCAACAAGTGGGCGAAGGATATGAACAGACACTTCTCAAAAGAAGAATTTATGCAGCCAAAAGGCACATGAAAAAATGCTCATCATCACTGGCCATCAGAGAAATGCAAATCAAAACCACAATGAGATACCATCTCACACCAATTAGAATGGTGATCATTAAAGTCAGGAAACGACAAGTGCTGGAGAGGATGTGGAGAAATAGGAACACTTTTACACTGTTGGTGGGACTGTAAACTAGTTCAACCATTGTGGAAGTCAGTGTGGCGATTCCCAGGGATCTAGAACTAGAAATACCATTTGACCCAGCCATCCCATTACTGGGTATATACCCAAAGGATTATAAATCATGCTGCTATAAAGACACATGCACACGTATGTTTACTGCAGCACTATTCACGATAGCAAAGACTTGGAACCAACCCAAATGTCCAACAATGATAGACTGGATTAAGAAAATGTGGCACATATACACTATGGAATACTATGCAGCCATTAAAAATGATGAGTTCATGTCCTTTGTAGGGACACGGATGAAGCTGAAAACCATCATTCTCAGCAAACTATCGCAAGGACAAAAAACCAAAGACCTCATGTTCTCACTCATAGGTGGGAATTCAACAATAAGAACGCATAGACACAGGAAGGGGAACATCACACACCAGGGCCTGTTGTGGGGTGGGGGTAGGGGGGAGGGATAGCATTAGGAGATATATCTAATGTTAAATGATGAGTTAATGGGTGCAGCACACCAACATGGCCCATGTATACATATGTAACTAACCTGCACGTTGTGCACATGTACCCTAAAACTTAAAGTATAATAAATAAATAAATAAATAAATAAAGTTTATGTAGAGAGGTAAAACCAACACAACATTAAAAAGAAAAAGTTGAAAGACTGAAATTACCCGACTTCTAGACTTATTATAAAGCTACATGCCACACCCATTGTCGCCAGCACCCAGGTATAGAACTAAAGGGCCTGAGGGCAGGTCTGCCTCAACCACTGCCGCCACTGCAGGCACTCATGCTTGTCATCCAGGTGCCTGAGGATCAACTGAACTTACCCACAATGAGATATCATCTCACCACAGTTAAAATGGCAATTATCAAAACAACAAAAAGTAACAAAAGCTGGTGAGGATGTAGAGAAAAGGGAACTCTTATACACTGTTGGTGGGAATGTAAATTAATACAGAAATTACGGAAAACAGTATGGAGATTTCTAAAAAAAAAACCCTAAAAACAGAACTTCCAGATGATCCAGCAACTCCACTATTGGGTATTTATTCAAAGGAAAAGAAATCAGTGTATCAAAGGGATACCTGTACCCCCATGTTTACTGTGACACCATTCCCAATTTTCAAGATATTGAATCAACCTAAGTGTCTTCAACAGAGGGACACAAAGAAAATGTGGTACATATACACAATGGAATACTATTCGGCCACAAAAAAGAATGAAATCCTGTCATTTGCTGCAACACAGATGGAACTGGAAGTCATTATGTTAAATCAAATAAGCCAGGCACATAAAGACAAACATTGCATGTTCTCACTCACATGTGGGAACTAAAAAAGCTGATCCCGTAGAGGTAGAAAGTAGAATGATAGTTAACCAGAGGGTGGGAAGGGAGGAGGGGATGAAGAATGGGTTAATGGGTATAAACATACAGTTAGATAGGCAGAATAAATTCTACTTATTGGTAGCACAGTAGGGTGACTCTAGTTAACAATAATTTATTGTATATTTCAAAACAGCTAGAAGATTTGAAATGTTCCCAATACAAAGAAATCATAATGTTTGAGATGACAGATATCCTGATTACTCTGATTTGATCATTACACATCACACATTTGATCATATACATTGCATGGTATCAAAATATTACATGTATCCCATAAATATGTACAATTATTATGTATCAATAAAAATATGTAAGTAAAGCTACAATAATCAAGACAGTGTGGTATGACAAATATCAAGACAAATAGATCAATGGAACAGAACAAAGAGATCAGTGGAACAGAACAGAGAACCAAGTCCAAAAAACAGAGCCACATAAATGCAGTCAACTGATTTTTAACAAAAGAGCAAAGGCAATATGATTAATAAAAGATGGTCTTTTCGACAAATGGTGCTGGAACAACTGGACATCCAATGAAAAAAAATGACTCTAAACACAGATCTTACACCTCTCACAAAAATTAACAAAATGGATCATAGAGAAAAATGTAAAATGCAAAACTACAAAACTCCTAGAAGGTAACACAGGAGAAAATCTAAGTGACTTTGGGTATGGCAGCGACTTTTTCTATATATAACACCAAAGGCACAATCCATGAAAGAAAGAACTGATTAGGCAGACTTCATTTTGCTCTGCAAAAGATACTGTCAACAGATGAGACGACATGCTACAGACTGGGGAAAAAATGTTTATAAAAGACTGATAAAGAACTGTTATTCAAAATATACAAAGAACTCTTAAAATTCAACAATAAGAAAAATGAACAGACACATCACCAAAGAAGATATACAGATGACAAGCATGTGAAAAGGTGCTCCATATTATATGTCATTAGGGAAGTGAAAATTAAAACAATGAGACACTACTACACACCTACTAGAATGGCCAAAATCCAAAATACTGACACCACCAAATGCTGGCAAGGATGTCAAGCAACAGGAACTCTCATTCCTTGCTGGTGGGAATGCAAAATGGTATAGCCACTTAGGAAGACAGTTTGGTAGTGTCTTATAAAGCTAAATATATTTTTACCATATGATCCAGCAATCATACTCCTTGTTATTTACTCAAATGAGCTAAAAATGTATGCCCTCACAAAAACTTGTACATAGATTTTAAAGCAGCTTTATTCATAATTGCTAAATATTGGCAGCAAATAATATGTCCTTCAGTAGGTGAATGAATAACTAAACTGTGATACATTCAGATAATGGGATATTATTCAGTGCTAAAAATAAATGAGCTATCAAGCCATAAAAAAGCACTAGAGGAAACGTACATGCATATTTCTAAGTATAAAAAGCCAATCTGAAAAGGTTACATACATACTGTATGATTCCAACTATATGACATTCTGGAAAAGGCAAAACCATGCAGACAGCAGAGAGCTCAGTGGTTACCACAGGATAGGGTGTAAAGAGGGAGGAACAGGCAGAGCACAGAGGATTTTAGCGAAGCGAAAGCACTTTGTATAATACCATAATGGTAGCCACATGACATTATGTATTTGTCAAAACCCATAGAATGCCTAACACCAAAGGTGAACCTTAACGTAAACTATGGACTTTGGGTAATAATAATGTCTCAATGTAGGTTCATCAATTCTAATAAATTGTACCACTATGGTGCAGGATAGTGGCAGTAGGAGAGGCTACACATTTGTGGGGCAGAGGGTATACTCTCTGTACTTTCTGCTCAATTTTGCTGTGAGCCTAAAATTGCCCTAGAAAAATCAAGTCTAATAGAAAATCGAACCAAAAAACCAAACCATAGCTGTTCACCATCTTCCAATACTTCACCCAGATAAAAAATAGCTGTTTTCAATATGAATCAGAGGGCAAAACCATTACCTTTTTCTAAAGTTCATCTTCCAAAAACATCTTAATTGGCAATTTAAGGCTCACAGGGCAGATCAAATAACTTACTTTTCAATTTTCTTCTTTTGTTCTTTTTGCCTTTGTTGTTCTTTTACTTGTTCTCTCTCAATATCCATGAAAAGTCGTCTATGTCTCAGGTACTGCTTTTGACGCTAAAGGAAAGAAGTTAAAATTACTAAGATTCTGCTTTCAGAGGAATTTCCAAAGAAGAAAAATATTCTTATACCATAGACAAAAACAAACACAAGCAAACAAAAACAGATAATATAGAAGTTACATGGGATTAAGTCTTTTATTTCCTTCTGTCTATGGTCACTCAGGATGTCACACACACAATAATTTTATATTTTCAAGCACATAGCTATTACATGTTAATAGGCAAACCAGAGAAAGTATTTACTCTTTACTCTAGCCTAACATGGCACGGAGGAGGGTAGAAGGGCTGAGGTATACTAAAGCCTCAGACTCATAAATGAAACAAGTAGAATAAAAGCAAGTGCTACTAGACTGTGTGTGATCTGTTCATACCTCTGGATTTATATATACTCTTTTAAATACACAAGCTATTCAATGAGCAAAAAGCATGTCTATGTATATACCAAAGTAGTGCAGGACTTTTTGGTAAAAATTATTGAAGGTCTAAATAGTAGCTCTTAATACTGAGGATGCATCAGAATCACCAGTGGTATTTTTAAAAAACAAAAATGCCCTAAACCTGCGTTTTCAGATACTGATTTGGTATATCTGGTTTAGATCTAGGCATATTTGTATTTTGAAAAAAGCTCCCCATCTGATTCTGGTGAATGGCCAGGGTTAAGAACTATTGGTTTAAACTAACTTTAGATTGAAAAGAGAGAAAAAAAAAAAGAAAGCCATAAAGTAATTATCTTCCTTTAAATAAGTTATAGTGGCAAATATACATTAGCTGGAGAAATTTATTAGTATCAAATAATTGATTTCACATCAATGTACCCTAACTCATAGGAGCTTGGAAAAGAAATTCAACACATTATAATGAGTCAAGCAACTTTTATTTGATTTATGAAATTTGTAGTATTAGCTCTTTCATGTGTTAGGACACAACAAATTGTTTCCAATTTCTCAAATATTAATACTATCATAGTAGAAATGTTAGGGTCCAAAAGCAGTATCATTACATACCTCTTTCTTATCTTCTTCTTTATCTATGCCAGACTGAAATGCCAGTGGAGCTTGGAATTCAGTGCTCAATCCTGATTGATATCCATCATAAGCCTGTTAGAAGGTCCAGTCACACAAAGTGACAAAATTACCAAAAACTACCCCATGAACCATTTTGATCTTTTTATCCTTTTCTTTTGCAAACTTGGGCTCAATTGGATAAAGAAAGGGAAAAAAAAGTGAATATAAAGAATAAAATCAAAAAAGAATGAAAGGAAGCCGTTTCAGAAGGAATTAACCAAACATAAAATAATAAATCGAAGAAAAGGGTTCAGGTCAAAAATATGAATAAACAAAAAATTAAAATGCTCAGAATGAAAATTCTTTTAAAGTGGTCACTTGAAATCACTGTCATGAGTGCGCCTGGAATAGAATCTAGGATAAATAGCCAGATTCGTTAATATTTCAATTATATATATGATCACTTTGAATTTATACAACCCTCTTAGTGGGCATGAGTCCAGAGAAAATATTACATCAATCAACTGGAATGGCATGGAGGAAACAGGCTAATTTTCACCCATGTTTACCTGGAAAGCCTTATAACATAACTTGGTATATCTACTTGGACATTATATGGGTCAAATAATGATCTCCAACTTTTAGAAATAAAAAGTTTAAAATTATTTCATCTCTTAAGTTTAAGAGTTATTTATCTTTCAACGAGGTTGCAGGATACACGATCAATATACAAAAATCAATTGTATTTCTATACTTGTAACGAACAATCTAGAAAGTAATTAAGAAAAAATTTACATTTACAGTATCTTCAAAAAGAATAAAACACTTAGAAATTTAACAGAGGAAGTGTGAATTTTATACTCTGAAACATACAAAACATTGTTTTAAAAAAATGAAAGATGACCTATATAATGGAAAGACATCGCATGTTTATGGACTGGAAGACCCAATATTGTTAAGATGGCAGCATTCCCCAAATCGATCAACAAATTTAATAAATCTCCATCAAAATGTCAGTTGATTCTTGGTAGAAATTGACAAGATGATCCTAAAATTCTTGTGAAAATGCAAGGGTCCCAGAATAGCTAAGACAGTCTTGAAAAAGAACAAAGTTAGGGTACTCACTCTTTCTAACATCAAAACTTACTACAAAGATATAATAATCAAGACAAATTGTACTAATACAAGGATAGATATGCTATAGATCAATGGAATAAAAGTGAGAGTTCAGAAATAAACTCTTACATTTATAATGAGTTGATTTTCAATAAGAGCGCCAAGACAATTCAATTGAAAAATAAACGTCTTTTTAACAAATGATTCTGGGACACAGGTTATCCACATGCAAAAGAATGAAGTTGGACCGTTCCCTAACACTATACACAAAAATTTACTCAAAATGCATCATAGGCCTAAATATAAGAGCTAATACTATAAGACTTAGAAGAACGCATAGGAGTCAATCTTTGTGATTTTGGCTTAGGTAATGGTTTCTTAGATATGACAATAAAAGCACAAACCATGAAAGAAAAAGTAGACAAATTGGACTTTATCAAAATTAAAAACTTTTGTGCTGCAGAGGAAACCATCGAGAAAGTGAAAGGCAACCCACAGAACAGAAGAACATTTGCAAATCATATGTATCTGATAAGGGACTTGTATGTGGAACATATTATGAATTCTCATACTCAATAATCATAACGCAAATAACCCAATTACAAAATGGGCAAAGCATCTAACAGTTCTCCAAACAAGATATACAAATGGTCAGTAAGCACATGAAAAGGTGTTCAACATCATTAGCTAACAGGAAAATACAAATCAAAAGTACAGTGAGATGCTACTTCACACCCACTTGGATGGCAATAATTAAAAATACAGGTAACAAGTGTTGGTGAGGATATGGAGAAGTTTGAGCCCTCATATACTGCTGGTGGGAATGAAAAATGGTGCAGCCACTTTGGAAAAATCAGTTTGGCAGGTCCTCAAAAGGTTAAGCACAGTTATCATACGTTCCACCAATTCCACTATGAGGTATAATACGCCCAAGAGAAGTGAAAAATATGCCCACAAAAAAAAAACTTGTACACAAATGTTCACAGCAGTATTATTCCTAATAGCCAAGAAGAAATAAGCCAAACTTCCATCAATAGATGAATTGATAAATAAAATGTGCTCTATGCACAAAATGGAATATTTTTCAGCAATGAATAGGAACAAAGTACTGCTATATGCTACATCAATGGATTTTGAAAACACATGCTAAGTGAAAAAAGCCAGTCACAAAAGGCCACATCTTTCATGGTCTCCTTTATACAGACTACCCAGAATAGGCAAATCTGTAAAGACAGAAAATAGCTTAGTGGTTGCATAGGACTGGAGGTGGGGATAAAGGGAAAAGTGGCGTGGTACAGGACTTTTCGGGGGGTGATGAAAATGTTCTCAGATTAATTGTGGTTAATGCCACAAACACAACCTGTGATTTTTGCACAACCCTGTAAATACTAAAAATACTGTATACTTTAAATAGGTCAATTGTATATGTGAATTATAGTCATCATAATTTGCATATTCCATATTTGCAAATTTGCCTATTCACTAAAATTTATGTGTAATCCCAATACTCATGGTGCTTTTGCAGGCCTTTGCAGACATGCACAGAGCTGTGAAAAATTTGAGTCATCCAATATGCATGTTGCCAACTGAGGCTGACCAAGGTGATACTCTGCCTTTTTGTTTCAGCTCTCATACTGTAAATAAGTGTTCTTTTTGCAGTCTATTTGGTGCCAAGTTTTTGCATTTTTGTGTTCTATGTTGGTGATTTCACTGTTAAAATGGTCCCCATGCATAGCTGAAGTACTATCTATTATTACTAAGCACAAAAACGCAGTGGTGTACCTTATGGAAAAAATATGCATGTTAGATAAGCTTCATTCCAGCATGAGTTACAGTGCTGTTGGCTGTGAGTTCATGTTAACAGATCAACCATATATATTAAATAAGGTGTTTTAAAGAAAAATATATATAAAATAAGGTTATGTATTGATTAGTTGACAAAAATGGTATGACCAGAGGCTTGCAGGAATCTACCCCAGTATCTCCCCTAGGAGCAAAAATTCAGTATTTCCTGATTCAGTGTTTGTAACAACTTTATATAACACAACCACTATGAATGACAAGAATAAACTGTATATATCAATAAAGCTATTATTATTTTAGAAGTTATTTATTTGTTTTGTGACTCTAAAAGTCTGAAAATCTATACAGCAAAATGTTAATGTGAAATATCTCTAAAATTTATGGTTATCTTTTTCATTTGTGTTTATCTTTTCTACAATAAAAATGAAATTACTTTCTGTTTTCAATAAAGAAAACTGGACTCCCAGTACTGGCCAACGACGAAGCACACTATGGGCTCTCTCTCTTGCTATCATTGATCGTAACTAAGACTTCTGAGAAATGTAGCTCCTGGGATCTGGAGAGCATAGGGGGTAACCTAGAGAGATGTGAGCTAGAAAGTGGACCCCTTAATACTGTGTGTGAACTGGCATATATCTCAGAATCCCCCTTGAATTGTGCATGCATGGGACAGACCTATAGGAGTATAATGAAAGCTTTGAAAACTAAACTAACATTGGAGCCACTGTGCATAGGAGAGATCACTTACAGTTGGAATTTAACCAGGCTGACTGCCTGCTAGAACAAACAAACAAACAAAAGATACAATATTCTTTAGAGGATTTTAACAGAAACCAGAGTCTCAAAATATAATATTAGAAACGTTAGGCTGGCATGGTGGCTCATGCCTGTAATCCCAGCACTTTGGGAGGCCAAGGCAGGTGGAGTACTTGAGGTCAGGAGTTCAAGACCGGCCTGGCCAACATGGTGAAAGCCCGTCTCCACTAAAAATAAAAAAAATTAGCCAGGTGTGGTGGTGGGCGCCTGTAATCCCAGCTACTAGGAAGGCTGTGACACGAGAATCACTTGAACTCAGGAAGCAGAGGTTGCAGTGAGCCAAGATCATGCCACTGCACTCCAGCCTGGGTGACAGAGCAAGACTCCATCTCAAAAAAAAAAAAAAAAAAAAAAAAGTCTAGGATACAACTTAAAATTAGTTGACATAGAAGAAAGCAGGAAGATGTGACCAATTTTGAGGGTTAAAGATAATAAACAGATCCCAACTCCAGGGTGACCCGGATGTTGAATTAACAGACAAAACTTTTAAAGCAGTGATTAATACTTTATCTATGAGGTAAAGGCAAACCCAACTGAAGTAAATGAAAATACAGAAGTTCTCATCACAAAAATAAAAACTATTAAAAAAAATACAGATCCAAATTTTAGAGACAGAAAAACACAATATGTGAAATCAAAATTTCACTGGATAGACTCAATAGAAGATGAAAAAAAAGTCAGTGAACTTGAATCTATTGGATCAATATAAATGATCTACTGTGAAGAACAAAGAGAAAAAATAAGACTGAAAAAAATGAACATCATGTCAATGATGCATCTGTGGGACAATATCAAAAGGTCTAACATTTGTGTCACTGGAGTTGCAGAAGGAAAGGAGAAAATAATTGGTACGTAAAAAAATTTGAAGACATAATGGCAAAAAACTTCCAAAATTTGGTCAAAGATATAGATTTACAGATTGAAAATGTTCATCATACCTGAGATGGGACAAAACATTATGCCCAGACACATCATAATTAAACTGCTGGAAACCAAAAAATAACAAGAGTTTTGAAAGTAGCCAGAAAAAACAGACAGATGACATATAGAAGAACAATGACTCAAATAATTACAAATTTGCTATTGAAGACTGGAAACCAGAAGACAGTGGAACAATATTTTTAATGTGCTGAAAGAAAAGAACTGTCAACCCAGAAATCTATATCCAGTAAAAATATATTTTAGGACTGATGACAAAAGAGATATTCTCAGATGAAAGAAAATTAAGCAAATGCATTGCTACAAGACCTGCACTACAAGAAAAGGTAAAGAAAGTTAGCTGGAAAATGATACCAGGGAGGAATTTGGAACTTCAGGAATGAAAGACAAGCAACAAAAAGAGTCAATAAGTAGAGACTCTCGGCCGGGCGCAGTGGTTCACGCCTGTAATCCCAGCACTTTGAGAGGCTGAGGCTGGCGGATCACGAGGTCAGGAGTTTGAGACCAGCCTGACTAACATGGCGAAACCCCTTCTCTACTAAAAATACAAACATTAGCCAGGCATAGTGGTATGCACCTGTAATCCCAGGTACTCAGGAGGCTGAGGCAGGAGAATCGCTTGAACCCGGGGAAGCAGAGGATGCAGTGAGCTGAGATCACACCACTGCACTCCCGCCTAGGCGACAGAGTGAGACTCTGTCTCCAAAAAAAAAAAAAGTAGAGACTCTCTCAAGTTTTTCATAAAAACATGTATGATTATTGAAGGCAAAAAAATGGAGTTTTCAGTGTAGGTAGATGGAACACCTATGACAATTATAACATAAAGGGGAAAGGGTAAAAGGACCTATCTGATTATAAAGCTTCTACATTTACTTAATGTGGTAAACTATTAACTCAGAGTAGACTGTGAAAGGTTTGGTATGTATATTGTAATCCTCAGAGCAACTATTATAAGATAATATGAAGAGATAGAGCCAAAAAGGTAATAGGTCAATTAGAATGAAATTAAGTAATATTTAAATAAAGAGACTTCTGCTTGAAGCCACAATGCAATAATAGAACGGAATTTACCTTCCTGCCTGAAGACTGAAAAAACAAAAAACAAACAAAAATCTATACAACAATGGTTTTTAAACACTGGCTATAAGAAAGCACAGGATAATTATTTCTCATAGACAGTAAACAAATGTGGTCAGCACTACAATTGTCCCAGCTTACTGCCTGAATAATTTCTAGTCCACAACATGGAGAGAGGGATTCCAGACAGACCCTGGCAGCCTCTCTGGGGAGTGACAAGAAGAAACTACACTGTACCTTTAACACTTTGCTTGCAAATCTCAGCTAAATTTCCAAGTTCATTGCTTAGAAGTTATGCCTTCCATACAACTGTAGGACACAATTTAGCTAAGCTTCCTACCACTAAATAACAAGGATTACCTTTCCCCCAGTTTCCAATAACATGTTCCTCATTTCCTCGAGCTTCACTGGCAGTTTGTTTATTTATTTATTTATTTATTTATGAGACAGAGTTTTGCTCTTTCGCCCAGGCTGGAGTGCAGTGGTGCGATCTCGGCTCACTGCAACCTCCGCCTCCCGAGTTCAAGTGATTCTTGTGCCTCAGCCACCCTTGTAGCTGCGATTACAGATGCATGCCACTATGCCTGGCTAATTTTTATATTTTTAGTAGAAACAGGGTTTCACCTTGTTGGCCAGTCTGGTCTCAAACTTCTGGTCTCAAGTGATCCATTCACCTCAGCCTCCCAAAGTGCTGGGATTATAGGCATGAGCCACCATACCCATCTGGCAGTATCTTTAATGTAGACATATCCACCAATATTTTGCTTATAACAACGAAGATATTCTCTAAAATGATGGCCAGGAGCAGTGGCTCACACCTGCAATCCTAACACTTTGGGAGGCTGAGGCAGGAGGATCACTTGAGGCCAGGAGCTCAAGACCAGAGTAGGCATTACAGCAAGACCCTGTCTCTACAAAAATATAAACATTAGCCAAGCACGGGTAGCACAACCTCTAGTCCTAGCTACTTAGGAGGCTGAGGCAGGAGGATCACTTAAGCCACCCATTTGAGGCTTCAGTGAGCTATGATTGTACCACTACAATCCAGCCTGGGCAACTGAGTGACAGTCTGTTTCAAAATATAACAATAATTTAAAAAATGATACAGGCTTTCTCTGTCATGGGCCTTAAAATTCTTCACCTCTATCCATTACCCATTTTTTTAGCCATTTCCACATTTTTTCGATATTTGTTGTAGCAGCATCCCATTCCCAGTACCAAATAGCTACAAACAGGAAACAACCCAGATGGCCATCAACAGGAGATTGAATAAACAAACTGTGATATATTCAAATAATGGAATGCTATACAGCAATGCAAAGAACACATTATTGTTGCAGCAACATGAATGAATCTCAGAAACATTATGCTGAGTAAAAGGAACCTTACACAACAGGATTCATACTGTGCAGGAAGGTCTAGAACAGAGAAAACTGATTGTGGAACAGTCAATGGATAAATGGATAATCAAAATATAGTATATACATTCAGTGGAATACTATTCAGCCTTAAAAAGGAAGTAACTCCTATAATATGCCATAGCATTACGCTAAGTGAAATAAGGCAGGCACGAAAGGGCAAATACTGTATGATTTCACTATGAGGTACCGAGAGTAATCAAATTCATGAAGACAGAAAGTAGAATAGTGGTTGCCAGGGGCATGGGGAGAAGAGACTGAGAAATTACTGTTTAACGTGTATACAGTCTCAGTTTTACAAGATGGAAAAAAACTCTGGAGACGGATGGTGGTGATGGTTGCACAAAAATGTGAGTGTACTTAACACCACTGAACTGTATACTTAAAAAGGATTAAAATGGGAAATTTTATGGTATGTATATTTCATCACAATTTTTTAATGTGTCTACATTGAATTGTGTATAAATGCTTATGAAGAGGACTCAAAGGATGCATACAACTCTTGACAGTGATTAACTTTGAAGAGGTGAGAATTAGCTGGTGGGGCTTGAAGAGAAAACTTTTCCTCTGAGATAGTAGGAATAAATAATAACAGCAACAAAAAGAAGGTAAATGGTTAAGGCAGTTATTGTGTGATAGCTTTTATTTTCTGTATGAAAGTTGAGAATATGGGGGTGCAGCAAGAAGTTTAAGGAGTGTTTAAGATTTAGAATAGTCAGTGTAGGGCACTGGAGAGCAAGGTGGTAGGGAATAAGCAAGAAAAAATGCTAAGCAGCCCTGGGAACCCAGTTGTGACTGGAAATCCTAAGTATGAATGTGATATAAATCTATACTATTAAAGTGTTTTCTTCAAAAAGGCTGGATTATTTGGCAGCATAAAAGCTGAAAAGATGGCCAGGCGCAGTGGCTCACACCTGTAATCCCAGCGCCTTTGGGAGGCTCAGGCAGGAGGGTCACCTGAGGTCAGGAGTTTGAGACCAGCATGGCAAACATGACGAAACCCCATCTCTACTAAAAACACAAAAATTAGCCAGGCTTGGTAGCACATGCCTATAGTCCCAGCTTCCCAGGAGGCTGAGGCACAAGAATCACTTGAACCCGGGAGGCGGTGGCTGCAGTGAGCTGAGATTGCACAACTGCACTCCAGCCTGGGTGACAGAGTAAGACTCTGTCTCATAAAAAAAAAGGAGAAAAGGCTATTCCAGGGTTGAAAATTTCCAGGGATAGTAACAGCAGAAGGACAAGAAGAGATTCAGATCACCAAAGCTGTAACCTGAATTGAATATCCAGAGTAAGTACCCCTCTTGTGTGCTTTGTGAATGCCCCATGGGTCCTCTATCACTAATTATGCTGCTTCATAATTATGTTTATGTATCAATCTCTCTTCTTTAGATTGTCTGAAATTTGAGTGTTGTGTCTTGCTCACAACTGTATCTTTGATATTTAGGACTTAAACAATGGCTAACACCTAAAACGTGCTCAATAGATGTTTGATTGATTGGCTAACACATTCAAAACCTATCTACTGAGTGACTACTAAGTACTAGCCACTGTGCCAAGTGCTGTTCATACAATGGTAAACAAAACAGGTATGGTACCTCTCTCAAGAAGCTTATGGGCTAGTGGGAAATCTCTAGACAATAAGAAAACAAGTAAATTAATAATTAACTACAAATTGTTTTGTACTGAAAAGGAAACAAACAGAATGCAAGGATAGAGGAAAAACAGAAAAAAGGAGATCTATTTTTGATAAGATGGTAAGGATAGTCTTTTCCAAGGAGGTGACATTTAAGCTGAAACCTGAAGGATAAGAAGCGACCGACTTTATGAAGAAAAAAGGGAAGACTATCCAGACAAGAGGAAAAAACATATGCAAAAGACCTGAGGTACGAAAGAGCCTGGCAGGGCTCAGGATGTACAAATGACAATGTAGACTAAAACACAGCAGCATACCCTTAGGCCAACCTTACAGATCCAAACTAACAATCACCAAGAGTTGCAGTTCGGTCCTGAAAACCGCAGCCCAAACTCTATTTTCTGCTTCTTTGCCTCCTTTGAATTCTGCTCTCTTAAAGAGGCCAAGAGAAAATTTCTCTTCAGTCTCTCATACAGCCTAACACTGCTGGTTGCCGTAAGCCTTTGTTTTTAAAAACATAAAATCAGAAAATAAAAATTATGCACAGAGGAGTAAAATTCCAGTGATAATACACTAAACTTCAGTTAAGCCATGGAAAAATCTTAGTAGGCCAGGATGTTGTAACATTTTCTTGAAAAACTACAGATCTTAACTCAATGCCCCCAAACCTTAGGCAAGAGAAACCTAACAGGCTCTAGCCCAAACCTGATTAGTTTATTTCTTGGTGATCCTGCCTTATGCTCTACCAGCTTACTGATGGAGATCTAGTACAGGCCATGGGGAAGAAGATCCTTATAACCCCTGCCCTCAGAAACTGCTCATTTCTTCCCCTCTCACACTGTAAAAGACAATGGCCATCAGAAATATACCTTTTATAAAAATACATCTAAAATATAGTTTTTCAAATGGACAATAAATGCTCCCCAAAATACCCTAGGTTTCAATGGGAGACCTAAAATAATCTTAGGATTAGGATAATAATATCAGGATACATTTTGCACTATATGAAATAAAACAGGAATGTGCTTCTTGATCAGCCTGACCACTCCCAGTTTAGTAGGTACCTATAATCTTGTCCAAATTCCACTGCTCATACCCTGTGGTGCTCTACCTGTCGTCTGCTGGAAGTATCTCTCTGGTGCATGGGTGAAAGGTGCTAATGGCCACCCAGAAGCAAATCCTCTGGCCATCTTTCAGCTGACCAAACAGATAGCTGCTGCCTAAAGTATAAGTTCTAAAAGATACAAAAACACTTACCAAATTGTGTGAGCAGTGGTATCACAGTAGTGATAATACTGTAAGCTTCAGTGATAGCCCTGAGGTAATCTAAATAAGTCAGAATAGTCTGATATATTATGGCATAAAAGCAGACATTATACTTCTTGTCACCATTCTGGATTTTAACTCTACCTGCAAAGCAATCTTAAATTTCATCTATAAACCAAGGATAATAATAGTATCTATCTTCTATGGTTATTATGAAAATCAAATAAGATACTTCATATAAAATTCTAAAACCATTTTGGCTGTGGTAAGTGTTCAATGAATGTAAGCTGTTATTCATAATAATATTAATAATACTATTGCTAATCTTAAAAACAGATAACGTGATCATCATGATCTTTTTTGGTAACGAAACTACGACAAGCCCAGCTCAAACTCTAATTTGCTTTCTGTTGCTTACTCTTTAATACACCCTGCTCTACCTACTCTCTGGCAGAGCCTGGATCTTGGATTTCATGTAAAATATATCCATGGCGCTCTGGAAGTAACTCCTTCCTCCATCTCTCATCTGTCATATCACGTGAGGCCTGCTCATAGTTCCTGTGCTAAAAGACAATATAAACACTGAACATAAGTTATCCAAGCAGGATCATCATTCCTGTGGCAATGGTAAAAGCTTCAGAAGACTGAAGTAGTTTCAATAGGTCAGAATGGTGTGATACATCACAGAACAAAAGAATGTTATATTCTTTGCCTGTTATTACTGACCTTAACACAAAATTCCTGAAGCAGTTACATTGCCCTGTCGATCTTCAGCCAAAAAAAAGCAATTTACACTCTGCTGCTTACTCACTATATTCTGCTCTACTTCTCTAGAAGAGACTAGATCTTGAATATTGTGTGAAACATACCAGTGGCACTCCAGGAGTATTTCCTCTTGCAATCTCCCATTTCTCAAAAGATGAGGGTGGTTTGATATGCTTGTTCTAAAGGAACAACAAAATACAAAACTGATTGTTTAAGCAGAAATGATGGGCTAGTGACAATATTATAGACTTCAGTGACAATCCCAGATTAATGACACTAGGTGAGGATAATAGAATACAGTTAAAGCTGTGTGTGTGTGTGTTTTCAACATAAAAATTTCCAAACATGCATCAAAGTAGAAAAAAAAAAGTATAATGAGTCTCAAGATTCAACCATTACCCAGATTGAACAATTAGCAACATTTTGCTTTATTATCTTTCTCTTCTCCAGTGTTTTTCCTGGAGTATTTTAAAGCAAATTCCAGATTATTCTGGCACATTTTGAAATAACCAAAAACATTATACTCTTAGCTTTATTCTGGAGCCCTTAATTCTATGTATTCCACAAACAAGCTAGCTTGACAGGCTTCAGCCTCAATGTTATATAATTTAGCCTTGTTCCCCTTTTAGAAGGTATACAGTCCTCCTACTGTGCTCAGTTCTACCTGTTCTCTAGGGGAGTCTTGGTCCTGGATTTTAGGTACAACATATTGATGATAGTCCAGAGGTAATTCCTCTCTCACTCTCTCTTCTCTCATAAAAGATGCAGGTTGCTTGAGAAACATGTTTTAAAGGAAAAACAACAACAGAAAAAAAATTGTGTAATGCTAATCATAATATCATAAGCTTCAGTGAAAACTCCAGAGAAATGAAACCAGGTAAAAATATTCTGACACATTTTGATATGAGGGAGATGTTACACTTCTGGCTCAACTATGTAGACCTTAATCCTTAATCCCATCATGGACAGAACAGTCTGACAAACTCACCAAATCCTAAGTATCTTCTAGTTCCTACATTGTTCATGTAGGGGCATTATGCATGCAGCGATACTGTTGGCTTTGGTAAGAGCTGAAGAATAATCTTGTTAAATTAAAATAGTCAGCTGATTCTGGAATAAGATATGAACGTGATACATCAGCCTCAGAAATCACAGAACTGATTTTGACTCATATGGTTACCTAGACCAGGGTCTTTTGTACCACTGAAGTACAAAGTAGAAGAGAAAAAAAAAAAAAAAGGAGAGAGACCAAGAACTGAATTGTTTAGAGTTTAACACTCTATGTTCCTGAAGCAGTTCCTCTGTTCTAATAGGACTTAGGATCATCTTCCCACTAATGTGGGAAGGAATAAAAAATACTATATTCTGGCCAGGGACAGTGGCTTATGCCTGTAAACCCAGCACTTTGGGAGGAAGAGGCAGGCAGATCACCTGAGGTCAGGAGTTCGAGACCCGCCTGGCCAACATGTCAAAACCCCATCTCTACTAAAAAAACAAAAATTAGCCAGGCATGCTGGCATGGGCCTGTAATCCCAGCTACTCGGGAGGCTGAGGCAGGAGAATTGTTTGAACCTGGGAGGCGGAGGTTGCAATGAGTCGAGATTGTGCCACTGCACTCCAGCCTGGGCGATAGAGCAAGACTCCATCAAAAAAAAAAGCCACCATATTCTTAGGTTAGCTCCAAAGTCCCTCATTCTAAATTACTAGTTGTTGGGATTTATAAAATCGGGGTACTTTCTTCCTGTTTATATCTTTTTCTTCTGCTCTACCTGATTTCTGATGTCATCCTGGTCCTGGGATTTGGGAGGCAAACACTGATAGTCTGCCAGAGAAAAGTCTTCTCTCCCTTTCGCATCTGTCATATCAGAGTATGGCTCCTTAAAGTGTACTTTCTAAAAGAGAAAATAATAATAAACTATAAATTGTCTAGTAAGACTAATATGATGGCAATAATATTCTAGGCTTCACTGAAGGCCAAAGGGTAGTTTTTCCCAGGATAATATAAAACATTATAGAATAAAAGAGAAACTCATACTTTTTGTCAGTTCTGAAGTTTAGCTGAGAACAACCTTTGAAAGCTTCAAACTACACTCTAAACAATTCAGTTTCTGTTGGTCTCTATCATTTTTCTTTTCTACCTTGCCTCTGATGGAGGCCTGATGATGCCTGCATAGAAGATCCTGACGGACAAACCACTGCTCAATGAAATAAAAGAGGATACAAACAAATGGAAGAACATTCCATGCTCATGGGTTGGAAGAATCAATATCGTGAAAATGGCCATACTGCCCAAGGTAATTTATAGATTCAATGCCATCCCCATCAAGCTACCAATGACTTTCTTCACAGAATTGGAAAAAACTACTTTAAAGTTCATATGGAACCAAAAAAGAGCCCACATCGCCAAGTCAATCCTAAGTCAAAAGAACAAAGCTGGAGGCATCACGCTACCTGACTTCAAACTATACTACAAGGCTACAGTAACCAAAACAGCATGGTACTGGTACCAAAACAGAGACATAGATCAATGGATCAGAACAGAGCCCTCAGAAATACTGCCGCATATCTGCAACTATCTGATCTTTGACAAACCTGACAAAAACAAGAAATGGGGAAAGGATTCCCTATTTAATAAAGGGTGCTGAGAAAACTGGCTAGCCATATGTAGAAAGCTGAAACTGGATCCCTTCCTTACACCTTATACAAAAATTAATTCAAGATGGATTAAAGACTTAAGTGTTAGACCTAAAACCATAAAAACTCTAGAAGAAAACCTACACAATACCATTCAAGACATAGGCATGGGCAAGGACTTCATGACTAAAACACCAAAAGCAATGGCAACAAAAGCCAAAATTGACAAATGGGATCTAATTAAACTAAAGAGCTTCTGCACAGCAAAAGAAACTACCATCAGAGTGAACAGGCAACCTACAGAATGGGAGAAAATTTTTGCAATCTACCCATTTGACAAAGGGATAATATCCAAAATCTACAAAGAACTTAAACAAATTTTCAAGAAAAAATCAAATAATACCATCAAAAAGTGGGCGAAGGATAAGAACAGACACTTCTCAAAAGAAAACATTTATGCAGCCAACAGACACGTGAAAAAATGTTCATCATCACTGGCCATCAGAGAAATGCAAATCAAAACCACAATGAGATACCATCTCACACCAGTTAGAATGGCAATCATTAAAAAGTCAGGAAACAACAGGTGCTGGAGAGGATGTGGAGAAATAGGAACACTTTTACACTGTTGGTGGGACTGTAAACTAGTTCAACCATTGTGGAAGTCAGTGTGGCGATTCCTCAGGGATCTAGAACTAGAAATACCATTTGACCCAGCCATCCCATTACTGGGTATATACCCAAAGGACTATAAATCATGCTGCTATAAAGACACATGCACACGTATATTTATTGCGGCACTATTCACAATAGCAAAGAGTTGGAACCAACCCAAATGTCCAACAACGATAGACTGGATTAAGAAAATGTGGCACATATACACCATGGAATACTATGCAGCCATAAAAAATGATGAGTTCATGTCCTTTGTAGGGACATGGATGAAACTGGAAAACATCATTCTCAGTAAACTATCGCAAGGACAAAAAACCAAACACCGAATGTTCTCACTCATAGGTGGGAACTGAACAATGAGAACTCATGGACACAGGAAGGGGAACATCACACTCCGGGGACTGTTGTGGGGTGGGGGTAAGGGGGGAGGGACAGCATTAGGAGATATACCTAATGCTAAATGACGAGTTAATGGGTGCAGCAAACCAACATGGCACATAGATACATATGTAACAAACCTGCACATTGTGCACATGTACCCTAAAACCTAAAGTATAATAATAAAAATAAAAAATTAAAAAATAATTAAAAAAAAGAAGATCCTGACGGACAGCCAGAGGAAGCGCCTCTCTCCCTCTCCTACCTATCAAAATGGATGTTGGCTGCTTCAGATTTGCTTTCTATAAAAGAACAAACACAACATATCAATTGTTCAGTTAAGAATGACAGGTTAAGACTTCAGGTTTTAGTGAGAATTCTGGAGTTAACCAAGATCAGAATATAATTGAGCACCTTATGGAATAAAACAAAAAACTACACTCCATTCCACAAAAGTCCAACCACAACCCTAAGTAATCTAATTCCTGTTGCCCTCTTTCTTCTTCCTTTTAGTCTAACTGATCTCTGGTGGAGGGCTGGCCTTGGAACCTGTGTGAAAGAAAATGCTGAGTACTTATGGACCACTCCTTTTTCCATCTTTCAGCTGTCTAAGCAGATAATGGCTGCCAGAAATATTTCTCCTAATGAAGAAGATTAAAAATAAAAAATTAAATTGTTCATAAAATCTGGGTAGAGTGTTGATTTTAAAAATTAAATAAAAAGAAAACAAACAGCAAATTGTTTATTTGGAGTAATATGCTGCTGGTAATACTTTAACACTTAGTAAGAGCACTGGAGTTTTGAGAAATCAATCAAGAAACTATTTTTTCCAAGTATGGATCTCCAAATCAGGTACAATATACAGCATGTCTATTTTCATTATGCTTTGCAGATACTGTGTTTTTTACAAACTGAAGGTTTGTGGCAATCATACGTCAAGCCAATTCACTGGTGTCACTTTTCCAATAGCATGTGCTCGTGTAATGTCTTTGTGTCACATTTTGGAAATTTTCACAATATTTCAGACTTTTCCATTACTATTATATCTGGTATGGTGATCTGTGATCAGTGATCTTTGATGTTACTATCCTAATTGTTTTGGGGCACCATAACCATGCTCATATAAGACAGCAAGCCTAACTGATAAATGTTATGTGTGTTCTCACTGTTCTACCACCTGGCCACCCCCCCACCTCTCCTTAGACCTCCCTATTCACTGAGACACAACAATATTGAAATTAGGCCAATTAATAACCCTACAATGGCCTCTAAGTGTTCAAGTGAAAGAAAGAACCACATGTCTCCCACTTTAAAGCAACAGCTAGAAATTATTAAGCTTAGAGAAGTAGGCCTGTTGAAAGCCAAGACAGTCCGAAGGCTAGGTCTCTTGTACCAAACAGCCCTGTTGTGAATGCAGAGGAAAAGTTATTGAAGGAAATTAAAATCTACTCCAGTGAATAAGTAAGAAAGCAAAATAGCCTTATTGCTGATATGGAAAATGTTTTAGTGGTATGGACAGATCAAACTAGCCACAACATCTCCTTAAGCCAAAGCCTGATCCAGAGCAAGGCCCGTTAACTCTCTTCAATATTATGAAGGCTGAGAGAAGTGAAAAAACTACAGAAGAAAAGTTGGAAGTTAGCAGAGGTTAGCTCATGAGGTTTAAGGAAATAAGGTGTCTCTATAACATCAAAGGGCAAGGTGAAGCGGCAAGTGCTGATGAGAGGCTGCAGCAAGTTATCTAGGAGATCTAGCTAAGATCACTGATGAAGGTGGCTACACTGGACAACAGATTTTCAGTGTAGACAAAACAGCCTCATATTGGAAGAAGATGACTAGGAGTTTCACAGCTAGAGAGAAAAAGTCAATGTCTGGCTTCAAAGTTTCAAAGGACAGGCTGACTCTCTTGTTAGTGGCTAATGCAGCTGGTGACTTTAAGTTGAAGCCAATGCTCATTTACCATTCCAAAAATCCTAGGGCCCTTAAGAATGGCACTAAATCTACTTTTCTTGTGCTTTATGAAGGGAATAACAAAGCCAAGATGACAGCACATCTGTTTACAGTATGTTTTACAGAATATTTTACACTTACTATTGAGACCAACTGTTCCAAAAAAAATAAAGATGCCTTTTAAACCGCTCATTGACAATGCACCTAGTCACCCAAGAGCTCTGATGAAGATATACAAGGAGATTAATGTTGTTTTTTCATGCCTGCTAACACAACATCCATTCTGTAGTTTGTGGATCAAGAAATAATTTTGACTTTCAAGTCTTGTTATTTATAAAATACATTTCTTAAGGCCGTATCTGTCACAGACAGCGATTCCTCTGATAGATATGGGCAAAGTAAGTTGATACCCTCTGGAAAGGGTCCACCATTCTTGATGCCATTAAGAACATTCATGAATCATGGGAGAAGGTCAAAATACCAACTTTAACAAGAGTTTGGAAGAAGCTGATGCGAACCCTCATGGACTTTGAGGCATTCAAGACTTCAGTGAAGGAAGTAATTGTAATGTGGTAGAAACAGCAAGAGAACTAGAATTAGAAGTGGAGCCCAAAGATGTGAGTGAATTGCTGCAATCTCATGTTCAAACTTAAATGGATGAGGAGTTACTTCTTATGATGAGCAAAGAAAGTGTTTTCTTGAGATGGAATCTGTGAACATTGTTAAAATGACAACAAAGGGTTTAGAATATTACACAGACTTAGTTGATAAAGCAGTGGCAGGGTTTAAGGGAATTGATTCCAATTCTGAAAGAAGTTCTACTGTGGATCAAATGCTATCAAACATTATCATATGCTACAGAGAAATCTTTCGTGAAAGGAAGAGTCAAATGATGTGGCAAACTTCATCATTGTCTTAAGTAACTTCCACAGCCACACCAAACATCAGTAATCACCACCCTGATTAGTCAGCAGATATCAACATTAAGCCAAGACCCTCCAACAGCAAAAAGATTATGGCTTGCCAAAGACTCAGACAATCGTAAGCATTTTTTAGCAATAAAGTATTTTTAAATTAAGGTATGTACTTTTTTTAGGCATTATGCTATTGCACACTAATAGACTACAGTACAATATAAACATAACTTCTATATGTACTGGGAAGCCAAGAAATCTGTGTGACTTACTTTATTCCAATATTTGCTTTATTGCAATGGCCTGGAACTAAACCCACAGTATCTCCAAGGTATAATTGCAGTCCTTACAAACCCCTCCTCAAACCCTAAGTAGCTCATTTCTTTTTGTATCTCCTTTCCACCTATTTTACCTGATATTTTGGTAGAAAATCTTCGTCCTGACATTTGGGTAGAATATTCTGGTCGTTGGAGAGAACATGCAGGTCTCTGGGTAGAAAATCCCGGTCCTGACATATGGGTAGAACATTTTGGTCTTCAGGAAGATAACCTTGGTCTCTGGGTAGAAAATCCTGGTCCTGACATATGGGTAGAACATTTTGGTCTTCAGGAAGATAACCTTGGTCTCTGGGTAGAAAATCCTGGTCCTGACATATGGGTAGAATATTTTGGTCTTCAGGAAGATAACCTTGGTCTCTGGGTAGAAAATCCCGGTCCTGACATTTGAGTAGAATATTTTGGTCTTTGGGAAGATAAGCTTTGTCTCTGGGTAGAAAATCCTGGTCCTGACATTTGGGTAGAATATTTTGGTCTTTGGGAAGATAACCTTTGTCTCTGGGTAGAAAATCCCAGTCCTGACATATGGGTAGAATATTTTGGTCTTCAAGACGATAACCTTTGTCTCTGGGTAGAAAATCCCGGTCCTGACATATGGGTAGAATATTTTGGTCTTTGGGAAGATAACCTTGGTCTCTGGGTAGAAAATCCTGGTCCTGACATTTGGGTAGAATATTCTGGTCTTTGGGGAGAACATGCTGGTCTCTAGATAAAAAATCCTGGTCTTTAGGTAGAAAATCCTGGTCCTGATATTTTGGCAGAATATCTTGGTCTTTGGGGAGAACATGCTGATCTCTGGGTAGGAAGTCCTGGTCCTGATATTTGAGTAGAATACTCTGGTCTTTAGGGAGAACACAGTGGTCTTTGAGTAAAAGATCCTGGTTTTTCGTTAGAAAAGCCTGCTTTGTGGGTAGAAAATCCTGGGTTTTCAACACAATACTCCCTTCTTCTAGCTCAATACTCTGGGCTTTCAGCATAATATCCTGAGTTTCTGTCTTAATAGGCTGGCCTTCTGGCTCAATGGCCTGGCCTTCTGCCTCAGTAACCTGAACCTTCAGTTCAACAGCCTGGGTATCTGGCTTAACACTCTGGATTCCTGTCAAATCACCCTGGGTTTCCAGCAAATCACCTTGGGCTTCTGGAAAATAATCCTGGGCTGCTGGCAGAATATCCTGAAGGCCCTCAAAATGTAACTGCTTTTGTTCTTCCTCTTCCATCAGAACAAATAATGGATTTTTGAATTTTACTTTCTAAAAGTGAACATAAACACCAAATACAGAATGTGAGTTAGTAGCAATACTCTAGGCTTTCCAAAATAATCAAAATATCAAAATGATATGGCAGTGAAGCAAATTACTAGAATAAAATGTGAAATTATAATCTTTGTCCAACTTAACAAAAGCTAAATCTACAATCCTAAATCAGTAAAACATTACTGGCAATACCTAGTCCAAATCACAATTTCTCTTATTGCTTTACCTGAACTCTGCTGAAAGGTTTGTTCTTATCTTCAGAAAGGATATCCTGCTGGTCCTGCTGGCCCCTCCCAAACAAATCTTCTTTCCCTTTCTCATCAGTTACAAGAGATGAAGATTCCTCATAGTCAGGTTCCTCACAGTCAAGTTCCTAAAGAAAAAAACAATGAAAACGCACACACACACACACACACACACACACACACACACACACCATGTAGCTATTATAGGAAGAAACAATGTGATTGCAATAAAATTCTAGGCTTCAGGTCACTGCTATTATAATTTTAGTAGGTCAGCATAGTCAAATGTTATACAATGTTTACAGTGTAGGACTATATAATGAAAACTAAAAAGATAATTGAAAGAAATGACAGATGATCAGAATAAATGGAAACACATAACATGTTCATGGATCAAGAGACAGGATTGGTAAGATGGTAATATTTCTCAAATTTACAACACTCCCTATCAAAATGCCACTTGGCTTTTCTTTGGCAGAAATTAACAAGTTAATCATAAAATTCACATGGAAATGCAAGGAACCCACAGTAGCAAAACACTTTCTTGAAAAAGAAGAACAAAGATGAAGGTCGCATTCCTCCCAATTTCAAAAGCTACCACAAAGTTATAGGAATCAAGACACTGTAATACACATACAGAACAATGGAACAGAACTGAAAGTTCAGAAATAAACTCTCACATTTATAGTCAACTGATTTTTGACAAGAGTACCAAGAAAATTCAATGAGGAAAGAATAGTGTTTTCAGCAGGTGATGCTGAGACAACTAGATACCTATATTCAAAAGAATGAAGGTGAGCCACTTATTTACAGCATGCATAAAAATTAACTCGAAATGGATCACAGACCTAAAATTAAGAGCTGAAAACTATAAAATTCTTAAAAGAACACATAGGAATAAATCTTCATGACCTCAGGATAAACAATTATTATTTAGATAATTCATCGAAAGCACAAGCAACATAAGAAAAAAAGAAGTGACTAATTTAAAAATGTTATGCCATAAACAATACTATTAATCAAGTAAGATAACAGTCTACAGAATGGGAGAAAATACTTGCAAATCAACTATCTGATAAGAAACTTGTATCTAGAATATATACATATTATATATTTTTTTCTGTATAAATTTATATATATATATAAACACTTAACAATTTGATAATAAAAAGACAACCCAATTAAAAAATGGGCAAAGCACATGCATAGGCATTTTATCCACAAGAGTTATACAACTGGGCAACAAGCACATGAAAAGATACTGAAGATCATTAGTCATCAGGAAAATATACTACAAATCAAAAGTACAGTGAAATACCAATTCACATCTACTAGGATAGCTATAACAGAAGAGAAGGACGATAGTAAGTGTTGGAGGATACAGAGAAATTGGAACCCTCACATATTGCTGGTGGAAAACTGTTTAGCAGTTCTTTGAAATGTTAAACATAGAATTACTATATGATCCAGCAAGTTCACTCCTAGAAATGAATGTCCTAAGAGAAATGAATGTCCACACAAAAATGTGTACACAACTGCTCATACACAATCATTCATAATTCATAAACACCAAGAAGTGAAAAGAACCCCAAAGTCTACTAACTGATAAATGGATAAACCAAATGTGGTACATCTATACAACAAATTATTGAGCAATAAAAAGAATGAAGTACTGATACATCCACTACAATGTGGATGAACTTTAAAACATTATGCAAAGAGAAAAAAACAGTCACAAAAGACGATACATCATATAATTCCTTTCATATGAAATGTCCAGAATAGGTAAACCTATACAGACAAAAAGTAGATTAGTAGTTGCCTAGGATTGAGGTTAAGGGCAAGGAGAGAATGAGATACAGGGTTTCTCTTAGGAGTGAAGAAAATGCTCTAGAGCAAATCCCAAAAGCAAGATAGCTGGCTAGAAGCAGCCAGGAGGAACATCTACTACTGAGAGACTGGAACATTAGGAATATGGTACACTCCTAGCAGATCTTTGGAGGGAAGGCATTAAGAGTGGACAGAGGGAAGACACAGATGCTGGGCCAAAAGAGGAGGAAGGTGGGAACCTTGAATGGGGCTACCGTGCACCAGGAATTGTTCCTGGCCCCCAGTGGCTCCTGCGGAAGGGATGAATTGAACAAGTGAGGAGTGACCTGCTCACTCCACAGACCTCTGGAATCCTGGCAGCAGGAGACCCCACAACCCCCACCGACACTTACGCTGGCTGGGAGAGCTGCTTAGAGAGGTGATGGGGCAGAATTCCAGCCAGTGCAAAGCCTAGAGGGTTCGGTACAGGAGTATCTGTAGTAGGGCATGGTCAGGCTGTCCATCCCCCAGGGCCCACCTTGCTCCCCTAGGAGACATTAGCCATAGGGGAACTGTCAGATGTGAACAGAGCAGGGCAATCTTGCCCGTGAGACAGGGCCAGTTTTACGTGAGTGCACCCCTGTCTACCAGTCTCTCCCAAGGCCCCAGCCCTGCTTGCAGTGCAACCTCAGATGCCCACCACGGTACCTCCCAGAGGCCCACATAATAGCTCCTGTGCTGGCAGACCATGCCTGACCATCACAGCAGACCACACCAACCAGCATGAGCCTGCCTATGCCCTTCCCCCACTGGGTCCTCCCTCATGCCACTTTTCCAGCATGCACTCACCCACAGCAACCCCTACATCATTTTGCTCACATGTGTGTGTGCAGGCAGACCTCACCTCCCCTTCCCCACCAGTGTGCATGCACCCCACCATGCCACTGCTGCCAGTGTGAGCGCACCCTGCCTGCAATGGTGTGTCACTACTGCCAATGTGAAGGCACACAAAGAGACAAGTAGCCCAACCCTCTGCCCTGCACGGCCACTGCTGCACATGAACGCCTACCTGGAGGGCACCAGCCCCATGCCTGTGAGCGCCCCATGACATGCTGACACTGCCACCAGAGTGAACATGCACACTGATGCCAGTAGGCCCCACTCCCGCCGCTCCATCCTCTGGTGCAGCACTGCAACCACTACCACTGCAAATGCCCACAAGGAGGCCAACACCCCTGTACCTGCCAGCACCCCTCCATAGTGTGCACCCTGCCACACTGCCACTGCTGCTGGCACATAAAAACAAGCATGAATCCCATTGCCACCACCCAAAAAAGCATTTTGGCTGGCACTTTCCATCAGTGTGTTGTGATCAGCAGCCTGGGAACACCTTAGTTCCTCAAGTGTGGCACGTTCCTAACCTTAAGGGGCCAGAGAACAAAGCCAGGGCCAATAACAGCTCTCCAGAGTTAGAGACACAGCCCAAGAGTCATGAGCTGAGTCCTGGCCCCTAAAATCTTCCAGAAATGAAGCCAGTCAACTGACTCCACCTTATACCAGAATCAAACCCCCAAGGACATCTAAGAGGATTAAAGAAAAAATCCAAAGGATAGCAACTTCAAAGACTGAAGGAACAACACAGCCCACAAACATAAGAACCAGTGCAAGAACTCTGACAACTCAAAAAGCCAGAATGTCTTCTTACCTCAAATGACTGCATTAGTTCCCCAACAATAATTCTTAACCAGTCTGAAATGGTTGAGATAACAGGAATAGAAATCAGAATATGGACAGCAACAAAAATATTGACATTCAGGGGAAAGTTAAAACCCAGTCCAAGGAATCTAAGTATTACAATAAAATGATACAGAAGCTGATAGACAAAATGGCCATTATAAGAAGCAAACTGATCAGATAGAGCTGAAAAACACACTATAAGAATTTCATAATGCAATAGTAAGTATTAATAACAGAATTAACCAAGCTGAGGAAAGAACCTCAGAGTTCAAAGACTGGCTCTCCAAAATAACTCAGTCAGACAAAAATAAAGAAAAAAGAAAAAAGAAGAATAAACAAAACCTCCAAGAAACATGGAAGTGTATAAAAAGACCAAATCTATGACTCATCGGCATCCCTGAGAGGGAAAGAAACCAAGCAACTTGCAAAATGTATTTTATATTTTCATATCATCCATGAAAATTTGTCCAACCTGGTGAAAGAGGCCAACATTCAAATTCAGGAAATGCAGAGAACCCCTGCAAAATACTATAAAAGAAGAAGACCATCCCCCAACCACACAGTTATTAGATTCTCCAAGGTCGAAATAAAAGAAAAAATGTTAAAGGCAGCCAGGCAGAAGAGGCAGGTCATCTACAAAGGGAATCCCATCAGGTTAATAGCAAATCTGTTGGCAGAAACCCTGAAAGCCAGAAAGATTGGGGGCCTATATTAAGCATTCTTAAAGAAGAGAATTTACAACCAAGAATTTCACATCCAGTCAAACTAAGCTTCATAAGTGAAGAAGAAATAAGATCTTTTCCAGACAAGCAAATGCTAAGGGAATTCATTACCATCAGACCTGCCTTACAAGAGACGCTACAGAGAGTGCTAAATACGGAAAGGAAAGACTATTACTGACCACTACAAAAACATACTTAAGTACATAGACCAGTGATACTATAAAGCAACCACATAAACAAGTCTGTATAACCAGCTAACAACATGATGACAGGATCAAATCTGCACACACCAAATACTAACCTTGAATGTAAATGGACTAAATGCCCCATTAAAAGGCACAGAGTGGCACGTTGGGTAAAGAAGCAAAACCCAATGGTATGCTGTCTTCAAGAGACTCATCTCACATGAAATGACACCAACAGGCTCAAAGTAAAGGGATGGAGAAAAATCTACCAAGCAAATGGAAACCATAAAAAAGCAGGGGTTGCTATTCTAATTTCAGACAAAACAGACTTTGAACAAATAACAATTTAAAAAAAGACAAAGAAGGGTATTACATAATAGTAAAAAGCTCAATTGAACAAGAAGACCTAACTATCCTAGATATATATGCACCCAACACAAGCGCAATCAGATTCATAAAGCAAGTTCTTAGAAACCTATGAAGAGACTCAGGCCAGGTGCGATGGCTCATGCCTGTAATCCCAGCACTCTGGGAAGCTGAGGTGGGTGGATCACTTGAGATCAGGAGTTCAAAACCAGCCTGGCCAACATGGAGAAACCCCATCTCTACCAAAGAATACAAAAATTAGCCACGCATGATGTTGTGCACCTGTAGTCCCAGCTACTCAGGCAGCTGAGTTGGGAGTATCACTTGAACCCAGGAGGTGGAGGCTGCAGTGAGCTGAGATCATGCCACTGCACTACTGCCTGGATGACAGAGTGAGACCCCATCTCAAAAGAAAAAAAAAAAAAAAGAGAGACTGAGATAACCACACAATAATAGTGGGAGATTTCAACAGCCCCCTGACAATATTAAAGAGATCACTGAGTTCAAGGCCAGCCTGGCCAATATGGTAAAACCCCGTCTCTGCTAAAAATACAAAAATTAGCCAGGCGTGGCACTGGGTGCCTGTAGTCCCAGCTACTCAGGAGGCTGAGGCAAGAGAATCACTTGAACCCAGGAGGCAGAGGTTTCAGTGAGCCAAGATCATGCCACTACACTCCAGCCTGGGTGACAAAGCAAGACTCCATCTCCAAAAGAAAAAGAGATCATTGAGGCAGAAAACTGACAAAGATATTCAGGATCTGAGCTCAACACTTGACCAAATGGACCTTATAGATATCTACAAAACTCTCCACCCCAAAGTAACAGAACATACATTCTTCTCATCTGCACATGGCACACACTAAAATCAACCACACAATCAGCCATAGAACAATCCTTAGCAAATGCAAAAAAACACAAAAAAACAAAAATCAAACCGACCACACTTTCGGATCACAAAAAAAATAGAAATCAGTGCTAAGAAAATCACTCAAAACCATACAGTTACATGGAAATTAAACAACCTGCTCCTGAATGGCTTCCAGGTAAATAATGAAATTAAGGCAGAAATCAAGAAATTCTTTGAAACTAATGAGAAAAAAGATACCACATACCAGAATCTGTGGGACACAGCCAAAGCAGTGTTAAGAGGGAAGTTTATAGTTTTAAACACCCACATCAAAAAGTTAGAAAGGTCTCAAATTAACAACCTAGCATCAAACTAGAAAAACTAGAGAAACAAGAGCAAACCAACCTCAAAGCTAGTAGAAGACATGAAATAACCAAAATCAGAGCTGAACTGATAAAAACTGAGAAACAAAAAACACACAAGAAATCAATTAATCCAGGAACTGGTCCTTTGAAAGAATTAATAAGATAGAGCACTAGCTAGATTAATTAAAAAGAGAGAATATCCAAATAAACACAATCAGAAATGACAAAGGGGACATTACTACTGGCCCCACAGAAATACAAAAAAACCCTCGGAGACTATGATGAACACCTCTATGCACACAAGCTAGAAAATCGGGAAGAAATGGATAAATATCTGGAAACACACAACCTCCCAAGATTGAACCAGGAAAACATTGAATCCCTGAATAGACCAATAGCACGTTCTTAAAATGAATTAGTAATAAAAAGCCTACCAACCAGAAAAAGCCTAAGACCAGACAAATTCATAGCTGAATTCTACCAGATGTTATAAAGAAGAGCTGGTATCATTTCTACTGAAACTATTCCAAAAGATTGAGAAGGAACTCCTCCCTAACTTATTCTACAAAGCCAGCATCATCCTGATACCAAAACCTGGCAGAGACACAACAAAAAAACAAAACTTCAGGCCAATATTCTTAATAAACATAGATGCAAAAATCCTCAACAAAATACTAACAAACCAAATCCAGCAGTGCATCAAAAGTTAATCCACCATAATAAAGCTATCCCTGGGATGCAAGGTTGGTTCAACATATACAAATTATTAATTGTGATTCACCACATAAACAGAACTAAAAACAAAAACCACATGATGATCTCAACAGATCAGAAAAGGCTTTCAATAAAATTCAACATCCTTTCATGTTAAAAACCCTCAACAAACGAGGCATTGAAGGAATATACTTCAAAATAATAATAGCCATCTATAACAAAAACCCAGAGCCAACATCATACTGAATAGGCAAAACTGGAAGCATTCCCCTTGAAAACCAGAACAAGACAAAGATGTCCTCTCTCACCATTCCTATTCAACATAGTACTAGAAGTCCTAGCCAGAGCAATCAGGCAAGAGAAAGAAAAAAATGACATCCAAGTAGGAAGAGAGAAAGTCAAACTATCCCTATTTGCAGAAGATATGATTCTATACCTAGAAATCCCCATAGTCTCTGCCCAAAGCTCCTTGATCTGATAAACAACTTCAGCAAAGTTTCAGGATACAAAATCAGTAGCATTCCTATACACCAACAATATCCAAGCCAAGAGCCAAATCAAGTATGCAATCCCATTCACAATAGCCACAAAAGAATAAAATACCCAGGAATATGGCTAACTAAGGAGGTGAAAGACCTCTACAATAAGTATTAAAAAACAATGCTCAAAGAAATCAGAGATGACACAAATGGAAAAACATTCCATGCTCATGGATAAAAAGAATCAATATCATTAAATGGCCATACTGCCCAAAGCAGTGTATAGATTCAATGCTATTCCTATCAAACTACCAATGACATTCTTCAAAGAATTAGAAAAAACTATTTAAAAATTCATATGAAAACAAAAAAGAGCCTGAATAGCCAAGGCAATTCTAAGAAAAAGAACAAAGCTCACATTACCCTACTTCAAACTACACTACAAGGCTACAGCAACCAAAACAACATGGTATCAGTACAAAAACAGATACATGGACCAATGGTACAGATAGAGGGCCCAGAAATAATGCTGCACACCTACAACAATCTGATCATCAACAAAACTGACAAAAACAAGCAATGGGGAAAGGACTCCCAATTCAGTGGCACTGGGATATATTTGGCTAGCTATATGCAGAAGATTGAAACTGGACTCATTCCTTACACCATATATAAAACTCAACTCAAGATGAATTAAAGACTTAAACATAAAACCTAGAAGCATAAAAAACACTAGAAGATAACACAGGAAATATCAATCTGGACATAGAAACAGGCAAAGATTTCATGATGAAGATGTCAAAAGCAACTGCAACAACAACAACAAAAAAAAGACAAATGGGATCTAATTAAACTAAAGAGCTTCTGCACAGCAAAAGCAACCATCAACAGAATAAACAGACAGCCTACAGAATGGGAGAAAATATGCATCAAAGAAAGGTCTGATATCCAGAATCTACAAGGAATTAAAACAATTTACAAGCAAAAAACAACTCCATAAAAGAGGACAAAGGATATTAACAGACACTTCAAAAGAAGACATACACATGGCCAAGGCATGTGAAAAAACGCTCATCGCCACTAATCATTAGAGAAATGCAAATCAAAACCACAAGATACCATCTCACACCAGTCAGAAAAAGCCAAAAGATTACAGATGCTGGCACGGCTGTGGACAAAAAATAATGCTTATACACCACTAAGGGGAACGTAAATTAGTTCGGCCATTGTGGAAAGCAGTTTGGTGATTTTCAAAGAACTTAAAACAGAATTTCCATTCAACCCAGCAATCCCATTATCTGGTATATACCCAGAGGAATATAAATCACTCTGCCTTAAAGATACATGCACGCATATGTTCATCACAGCACTATTAACAATAGCAAAGACACAGAATCAACCTAAATGCCTATCAACCGTAGACTGCATAAAGAAAATGTGGTACACATACACCATGGAATACTATGCAGCCATAAAAACGAATGAGATCATGTCCTTTGCATCAACATGTATGAAACTAGTGGCCCTTATCCTAAGCAAACTAATTCATGAACAGAACACCAAATACCACATGTTCTAACTTATAAGCGGGAGCTAAACATTCAGTACATATGAACACAAAGAAGGAAACAACAAACACCAGGGCCTACTTGAGGGTAGAAGGTGAAAGGAGGGTGAGGATGGGGAAACTACCTATTAGGTAATGTCACGTGACAAAGTAATCTGTATACCAAACCCCTGCAACATGCAATTTACCCATATAACAAATCTATACACGTATCCTTGAATCTAAAATAAAAGTTATTTTAAAAAATTAATTAAAAAATTAAAAATAAAATGCTCTAGATTGTGGTAACAGTTGCACAACCCTGTGCAAACTGTGTGTACTAAAAACCAAAGAATTGTACACTTTAAATGGGTGAATTGTATGGTATATGAATCATATCTCAATAAAGTCCGTTAAAAAAAATACTGGATATCTTAACCCTTTATCCCATCCTTAGTTAGCTATGGATAGTTCTAATAAGCCAATGTCTTTCCCCTCTACTTTTTATATTTCCCTACCTGATTTTGCATATAATTCTGGTAAGGTACAGCAGCTAAAAGACCTTGATGGACCTTAATAGGCAACTCTCCTCTTATTCCTGTATTTATCCCAGTGGATGCTGATTTCCTAGAAAGCACTTTCTGGAAAAAAAAAATTACTACAAATATAAATAGGTCTAGAGGAAGCAACATATTCATGAGACTAAGTTGAGTTTCTGTGAAAGATCTAAAATTATCTTGGTAGGTTTTGGTAGTCTAATACACAATAAAGCGAAAAAACATGAGTTCTACTTCATATGTACAAAAAAAGCACTCACATATAAAAACATATGGAATAAAACAGGAGAATATATTAACTTTATAAATGACAACTCGCACCTATGCTAGCCAGTAACAATTTCAGAAGACTCATGATTTTAGTCTTGGCAACCTGACAGAGTACAAGTAAGTATGTGTTCCACTTTTATCTCCAAATCCGGATCAATAACAACCAGACAGATTCTAATGTCACTAAAGACTAATAATGAAATAAAACCAGGGTTCAACTCAATCATAGATTGTTCTTTCTGACTTGCAAATTCCCACTTCACACAACTAAGAGGGCAGAAAATTGTTGAGATTTGAGGGAAAGACTTGATACAAGTAATAAGAAAAATTTCACCAATTTCTTAGATCATTCCCAATTGTATTGAGTAGATTTGTTTTTCATATTTTTACCTGAAAAACATATATGCATTCTTTGGAAGCAAGTAGGTAGCCTGAATTCATCATTATCACCATAACAATAATGAATTACATTTAAACGGCGTCTCTGACGTATAAAACTGGTTTATACAAAGATGTTATCTCAGACTTAATCCTCCCGTCTACTGGATAATTATTTCAGTCAGAACTGTGAATAGTACACTTTCTGGAAAAACACCAGTTGAAAGGTCTGAGCATGATCCAAGCAATATAAATATCCATCTCTAAGATCTGATAACTGTTTTTTTTTTCTGATTTAGTAGAAAGTGTCTAATCACCTCATCTAACAGTACCCTGGAGTCAGTCTAATGACCCAAACTATAGTACTGCCAAACCACGATAGGTATGAAAACTGTCAAGAAACCAACATCTGAAAATAATTTTAGGTACAAAAGAAACTCTATCTGGGGAGCCACGAGGCAATGCTAGAAAAAGACAACCATATAAACGCATGTGGGATGTGCTGCCATATGTGGACACATATCCACACCCACTTGCTTTTTAAATTTAACTGTAAATTTCTTAGTTATAATTAAAGAGAAAAACATTACAGTTTAGTATTCAACCAATTGCCAACATATATGAGACAAACATTTTTGATGCTTGTGTCAAGATATGGAAAAAAATACAAAATTATATATCTATATAATATATATTTATATATTATATATATTATACATATATTCCAGGAAAATAGTAGTATACTAATTAAGAAGTAAAACTGGGTTTTTTTGTCCTTGCGATAGTTTACTGAGAATGATGTTTTCCAAACACCGCATGTTCTCACTCATAGGTGGGAATTGAACAATGAGAACTCATGAACACAGGAAGGGGAACATCACACTCTGGGGACTGTTGTGGGGTGGGGGGAAGGGGGGAGAGACAGCATTAGGAGATATACCTAATGCTAAATGATGAGTTAATGGGTGCAGCAAAACAACATGGCACATGGATACATATGTAACAAACCTGCATATTGTGCACATGTACCCTAAAACCTAAATTAAAAAAAAAAAAAAAAAAAAGAAGTAAAACTGGGAAAGAACTAAATGAGGCAGTTGATGATGGCAAAAAAATAACATAGTTATTGGCAAAAAAAGTATTAAAAAATAAATTAATGGTCTATTTTACTAGATGCTGCCTATAAAACATTGAAATTAACGCCAAAATTAAGTACACACAGGAAAACACATAAATTTAGGAACCAAATTTGTGAATTCCGAGGTAGGCACCAAAACAATGTCATTTTATAAGTGTAGACTTACATATCCTCCTAATCCTAGCTCCACACTCTCACTTAAGTTTTGAATCAAAACAATTTTTCTTTTTAAAAAATTAATAGTATCAATTTTTTCCTGATTAGACAGTAACATACTTTATAACAACTTTTAAAAATAAAAAACAGAAGAAAATCACCTGTAATACTACTACCCAGAAATAATCAGCATTAGCCTCTTGTGCCATTTCTGCCTAGGCTTTTGTCTACGCACATGGAACTCTTTCCATCTTTTTATTTTGCTGTATTTCTCTTCATAGCACTTATCACTTGAAATTATAGTCTATATTTATTTGCCTGTTTATTATATGCTTCCCTACCAGCACAGAAGCTCCTTGAGGGATCTTTGTCTTTTCACCACTATAAGCCCTGTTTCTAGAACAATGCTGGCAATCACAGACATTCTATAAGTATTTGTTGAATATATATACATATATTTTAATTAAGATCATATCATACTTAATTTCATATCCAACTTTCTTCTTAACTTCATATCACACTTTCCCTTATCTTCAGATATTCTTTGAAAATATTTTTTTAGAATGGTTGCATATGGATATGTCACAATTTACTCAAGCATCCCCCACTATTGGGTATTTAAGGCTATTTCCAATTATTTTACAGTTCTAAATTATGCTGAGATATAAGTAAATCTTTATCTGTATTTTTTACCTGTATTTTTTTAAATCATGTATTAAAAATTAATTTACCTCTCGGGTAGGAAAGCTTTTCCTTCCATCATCTGGAAACACTGATTCCTTTTTTTTACTCACAGTTTTAAAGGATGCTAGCCGGTGACGTGCCTGTTTCATAGTTTGACTAAGCTGCCAGGAAAAGGGGGAAAAAGCAAACAAAAGCAGGATAAGTTTTAATACCAAATGCACTAAGTGTTCCAACAGGACAACAGGTCCCTATTATTAAAAAATGCCAGATCTAAGACAACAGGATTACTTGCAAAGGAGACTTTGATCTGCTGATAGTGTGGTACAACATTTTCGTCATTTTTCTAGAGACTGTACTTCGTCACTTGGTTTAAGGGTGGTTACTCAAACTGTTTTTTAAGAAATAATGTATACTTTATATAAAGCATGTACACAAAACTATGAGAACCTAAAGTCTGAATTAATACACTTGGAGATCACTGACCAGACACATTCCTTACCTTCTATCCACCTTTGTCAATAAGGAGTTATTTCTTCAAGTGCTCCATATATGCTTAATTGCTTTCATCACGGCTTGCTAGGAGACTCTATTCCTAGTTTCCTTAAAGCCCTTTTATCCCCAATTTACATGACTCCCTTCTCCACCCTCAACATTTGAAGACTATAGCTACTTAAAGTCTTTTCTTGAATCTCCCTTCCTCTTCCTCCAAAAAGCCTTCCTAAATTAACTTAGAACACAAATTCAAAAATCTCAAAAGAACCAATTTGTTTCAACTACTTTAAGTAACACCTAATAAATGACTACTAATATTAAATGTTGATTTCGTGTTCATTCCTTATCTATAGTAATTTCAGTATGCGGCTATTTTGATTTATTTTTCAGAGAAGCACAGCCTATTTTATATCTCACAAATTTGCAAAGAATATCTCATTAGGGAAACAAAGAAATAAAATATATATCATTTTTAAGATAAGTACTGTAGGCCAGGCGTGGTGGCTCACGCCTGTAATCCCAGCACTTTGGGAGGCCAAGGCAGGCGGATCACCTGAGGTCAGGAGTTCAAGACTGAGACTGGCCTGACCAATGTGGTGAAACCCCACCTCTACTAAAAATACAAAAATTAGCCGGGCATGGTGGCACACACCTGTAATCCCAGCTACTCAGGAGGCTGAGGCAGGAGAATTGCTTGAACCCAGGAGGCAGAGGCTGCAGTGGGACAAGATCGCACCACTGCACTCCAGCCTGGATGACAGAGAGATACTCCATCTCAAAAAAATAAATAAATAAAAATTAAAATTAAAAAATAAAGATAAGCACTGTATCACGTGGAGGAAAAGTATATCCCTTACTAGTCAGTAAAATTATGGCAAAGCCAAGACCGCTACTAATCCACTCATTGGAAGTTTAATAATATCAATTATCCCTTGAAGAGAAATGATGGCTATGACTTCTCTACAGAAAATGCAAAAAAAATTTGCCGTGGTGGCACACGCCTGTAGTCTGTTACTCGAGAGGCTGAGGTGGGACAGGTGGAAGGACTGCTTGAGCCTGGAGTTCAAGGCTGCAGTGAGCCGAGATTGCACCACCGCACTCTAACCTGGACGACAGAGCAAGACTCTGTCTTAAAAAAAAATAAAATAAACTTTATGGCTTTTACTAATAATTACCTAAGGATGAAAACGCTCTACTCTACCAGCCCAGATTTTTTTACAGCACATCACCTCTATTTATGCTTGTTTCTAGAGATCTATACCTCTATCCAGAGAAATCAGATTGAAACATACTACTCTGTTTTGCCAAGAGGAAGACTTCTACATTTGGCCAGCTGCGGAGTGGCCAAAGTCAATCAAGATAGAGCTGTTCACAATGCAAAAAGAGATATGCGTAGTTGAAATTATAAAAAAAAAAAAAAATAGCCCCATGACTATGCCTGCTTTTATTCATTGACACTTAAGGTAGGTGTTATTGCCCTGCACCATGTGACCAAGGATTCAAAAATCCCCATTGTAACAAATTTGAAATAGGGATTCAGATTTTTCATTTCCCATCAAGTCCAAACCTCTATTACAGTCACATTGATTATAGGCCCTTAAGCAGGATATTTCAACTGGTCCAGCAGCTAGAATATACATTATTTTTCTTCTGTTTCTCTGCAGTTACCATAACCCTTCACCAAGCCTCAATCTTGGAAAGGCTTTTTCAAGACATGCTTTGAGGACTGTCATAGGGTGAATAATGGCCACCCAAAGATACCAGGTGTTAATCCCTAGAACCTGTAAATATTACTTTATAAGAAAAAAGGGCCTTTGCAAATGTGATTAAGTTAAAGATCTTGAGATCTTAAGGACATTGAGAAGATAATCCTGGATTATCCATATGGATCCTAAATGCCATCAAAAGTGTCCTTATGACAGAGGTAGAAGGAGATTCAACATACAGAAGAGGAGGTGATGTGAAAATGGCATGCAGAGATTGATGTGATGCAGCCACAAGAAAAGGAATGCCAGCAGACACCAAAAGCTGGAAATGTCAAGAAACAAACTTTCCCCTAGAACCTGAAGATGGAGCACTGCCCTGATGACATCTTCATTTTGGTTTAGTGAAGCAGATTCTGGACTTCTGGCCTCCAGAACTGAGAGATAATAAATTTCTGTAATTTTTTAAGTCATTAACTTTGAGCTAATGTGTTATAGCAGCCACCAGAAACTAATACAAAGACTAAAGTTAATGTTAACAAGCAATTTAACAAAAACATACAATCCAGGGGGATATTATAAATTAAATTATGCAATAATTAAAATAAACAAGTAGATAAGCACATTTCTCTTCAAGATGATGTTGGTCATTACATATGTGTGTAATTGTGTGAATGTTTGTGGTATATATATACATTTGTATGTATACTTACATATATATGTTTAAATGTACATATGCATATGTGCACATGTTGTATGTGTGTAAATACTTAAAACATAAAATTTGACCACAAGTCTTTTCTATCTAGGACCTTAGGCACACTATTGATTCGTTTGTAGTTAACTGTTATTAACAAAGACTACCATTAAATCTCTGACTAAGGCTTAGATTCCCTGATGGAGATGAATTACTCATAATTAGATAACTAATTAGATAAATAGAAAACCTAGCAAATGAAAAATCAATATAACTCCAGATAAAACAAAAAGCCATACATAGAAGGAAACGTAATCATAGTTTACTCACAGATCAGCTGTGATTAATGTTTATATAGTCATAACAACATAAATGCTTAATATAGATCTAAGCAAAATTACAATATAACTATAAAGAGAGGACGGGGGTGGAAAGAGTGCATGTGTAGTGGCGGCAGGGGATAGAAAGAGGAATAAATCCTCATCCTTCCTAGTGGTAAATCAATAAAAAATGCCTAAATTTTTTTTAATTAAGAAGGAGTATTACTAGCATGTTGCTCAGAAATATGAATATTAACACCAAAAGACAAAACTAAAAGAATTCAAATAGTTGCTTCTGAGGAAGAAGAAATGAGGAAATGGGCAAAGTACTTATCTTTTTTAATAACAATGCATACAACTATTTATTTTACTTATTCAAACTATGTACATATATACTTTTAATAAAACTCAAAGTGTAAAAAATGAGGAAAAAAAAATCCCAAACAATATCCCTCAAAAAGCTTCCTCTCACGAACAACATAAACATATAAATGCATTTTTGGTTCTCATATTGCATATATAAATACATATGTACATATATCAGACCTCAGGAATATCCTACAGAACATGGGCCTAAATTTTAGCTCGGAGCAGTTTGTTATTACCGACCTTCTGAAGCCTACTTCTGTCACCTTGTCAAAGTCATTCTCTGTCCAGCTTTGTTCTGTTGCTGGCGAGGAGCTGCGATCCTTTGGAGGAGAAGAGGCGCTCTGGTTTTTAGAATTTTCAGCTTTTCTGCTCTGGTTTCTCCACATCTTTGTGGTTTTATCTACCTTTGGTCTTTGGTGATGGTGACCTACAGATGGGGTTTTGGTGTGGATGTCCTTTTTGTTGATGTTGATGCTATTCCTTTCTGTTTGTTAGTTAGGAAAACAAACTTTGCTTGCACTGACCCCTAGAGACTATATCCCAGGTATACCAGACAACCAAATCACAGTGCCTTCTAAGGAATACTGCCAGGCCTACAAGCCTCATTAAACAGGCAGCCTTAGGCAACTTCCTCCCTAGCCTTAGCTGACTGGAGCAAGGGTTGTGTAGTAGTATATCAAATAAAAATAGGCCTTGATGCAATGTCTTCTGCACACCAAAAAAAATGTCTATTTTGCACACAGAAACATAACTTTAACAATTAGCAAAAGCACTTCTTTGTAACAAAACAAAAATTGTAATATATAAATAAATTTTGAGATTTAAATCTTAAGATCTAAAGCAAACTATGATTAGATAGTAAAATTTAAAGCATCAAGCAAATATGAAGGATAAAATTTGAGAAATATAGATATCTAACTAGGACACTGTTCATATTTTCTTCAGTTCTTTTTAACTTGATTGTGTAATTTTTTAGCCAATCAAGAATAGATAGAATTTACATGTAACTGTATAAATGAAACAATTAGTAATACTATGTAGGTCATGGGAAAAGAGTATAGATGAGATCTAATATTTATAGAATTTTACCTTCTTTATTGTCATGGAGGACTAATACCAATGTAAAGTGTATTGTTAATGCCATAAAAATCTAATCAAAGTTGAATTCTATTCAAGTACAATGTAATTTATTTGCAAATGATATCATACTGATTTTTAAATGTGTTAGACTTTCCAGTGGCCAGAAAATACCATACATTAAAAGTTGAACTCACATGAGCCATTTTTTATAGCCCATGAATCCCAATGCAATGCAGCGAGTTGCATTATCTTTCTTCTGTCACAATTGCTATCAATCTATAAGATGGCCAGTAATGTAGACCTAATGCAAAAAGGCAAGCTGGGCCAATAAATATTCCTTACCTCAGATAATAAACTAGGAAATATCCAAAGAAAAGTCAGAGAGAGGACCTGAACATAAAAGGTCCTAAACCGGAAAAAAAAGTCTAACGGGTCCTCAAGTATACCAAAGTTATGAAGCTGTGATGAAGAGATGACAATACTAGTTAGTCGTAGAGAAATGAGAAAATAAGAGGGAAGCATACATGTGGAAACAAGGTGACCAACTATACTAGTTTACCTAGAACTGTCTCAGTTTTAGCACTGAAAGTCCCATGTCCTGGAAACCCCTCGATCTTAGACCAATAGGGAAGGATGGTCACCCTATGAGAACTGAATCAATCAAGCTACTGATTAAGTATTAGTGTGAAGATCAAAGATCTCATGCTCTTGGGGTCACTGGAGCTACCTCACGTCCAGAAAAACTCTCCAGTTGCATTCCTCAAGGGAGTTTGGATTTGTGTGAGATTCTGATTCTTCCCTTATTAACCCATGTGTATTCTTAAAATAAAATTTCCCCTTGTTTGGGTTAGCCTAAGTTCTTGCAGGCAAAGGTGCCTGACTAAAATACTAATTTCTTCAATGGTAGATTACAAGAACTTAGCAGGCTATTTCACATTACTTAAAGCTTTACTACAAAAAGTAATTATTTCCATGGTTTTAAAAAGCTGGAAAACTGGCACTGTAAAGAGAGAATAAAAATAGAAATAAGAGAGTAAAAGATTCAGTGAGAAACAAAAAGCTGGAATAAACCATGCTAGAAAACAGTAGCAAACTGAATAGGGAGAGATCAATAAAAAGTTATTATATGGTAAGACTAAAACAATGATCAGTTGTTCTTCCTCACCAAAATGCAGTTGTCAAGGGACATCACAGAAACTGAATCCCTAAAGATAAATATCAGTCCTAATGAAAACAAAATACTGGTTCTATATTATAAGACCACTTGAAATTTCTTCCAGTCTACAATTCTAGCTCCTAACTTTAGGCAACTAATCTTAACTGACCTTCCAACAAGTAGGTAATACCAAATATTATCAAGTAGAAGGTGAGGTGGGGAGGGGGGGGTGCAGATTAAGAGCAATACTGGCCAAACATATTTGAAATATAGTATTGTGTTGTTTTTGAGGTTCTATTTCAGAAGAATATTGAAAAACAAAATAATATTCAGAAGAAATCAACAAGGCATTAGGAATATAGAAACCCAAAAGAGAAAAATGATAACTATAATCAAATACTTGAAGTGCTCTCAGATGCTATTTTATTTTTTATTACCTGAGAGGGCAAAATTAAGACCAATGGATAAAAGTTATAGGGAGGAAGATTGACTCAACATGTTGAAAAAATAGTTGTAATCATTTCAAGTCTTCTAAAAATAAAATGATCAGTCTGAAAAAGTAATGAGTTGTCCAATAGTGGAGGTGTTGTGGCAAGAATTAGATGGCCATATATAGAGATAATATAAAGAGAATTGGTGGGTCCATTCCAAGATGGCTGAATAGGGACCGCTCCAGTCTGCAGCTCCCAGCGTGATCAACGCAGAAGACAGGTGATTTTTGCATTTCCAACTGAGGTACCTGTCATCTCATTGGGACTGGCTGGACAGTGGGTGCAGCCCATGGAGGGTAAACCAAAGCAGGGTGGGGCATTGCCTCACCCAGGAAGTGCAAGTGGTCGGGGATTTCCCTTTCCTAGCCAAGGGAAGAGAACAGATGGTACCTGGAAAATCGGGACACTCCCACCCTAATAGTGCGCTTTTTCCAACAGTCTTAGCAAATGGCACACCAGGAGATTATACCCTGCACCTGGCTTGGCAGGTCCCACACCCACGAAGCCTTGCTCACTGCTAGCGCAGCAGTCCGAGATTGAACTGCGAGGCGGCGGCCTGGCTGGAGGAGGGGCGTCCGCCATTCCTGAGGCTTCAGTAGGTAAACAAAGTGTCCAGGAAGCTGGAACTGGGTGGAGCCCACTGCAGCTCAATGAGGCCTGCCTGCCTCTGTAGACTCCACCTCTGGGGTCAGGGCATAGCTGAACAAAAGGCAGCAGAAACTTCTGCAGACTTAAACGTCCCTGTCTGACAGCTCTGAAGAGAGCAGTGGTTCTCCCAGCATGGAGTTTGAGCTCTGAGAACAGCCATACTGCCTCCTCAAGTGGGTCCCTGACCCCCATGTAGCCTAACTGGGAGACACTTCCCAGTAGGGACCAACTGACACCTCACACAGCCAGGTGCCCCTCTGAGACAAAGCTTCCTGAGGAAGGATCGGGCAGCAATATTTGCTGTTCTGCAGCCTCCACTGGTGATACCCAGGCAAACTGGATCTCGAGTGGACCTCCAGCAAACTCCACCAGACCTGCAGCTGAGGGACCTGACCATTAGAAGGAAAACTAACAAACAGAAAGGAATAGCATCAACTTCAACAAAAAGGACATCCACATCAAAACCCCATCTGTAGGTCACCATCATCAAAGACCAAAGGTAGACAAAAACCACAAAGATGGGGAGAAACCAGAGCAGAAAAGCTGAAAATTCTAAAAACCAGAGCACCTCTTCTCCAAAGGATTGCAGCTCCTCACGAGCAACAGAACAAAGCTGGATGGAGAATGACTTTGACTAGTTGACAGAAGTAGGCTTCAGAAGGTCGGTAATAACAAACTTCTCCGAGCTAAAGGAGGATGTTTGAACCCATCACAAGGAAGCTAAAACCCTTGAAAAAAGATTAGATGAATGGCTAACTAGAATAAACAGTGTAGAGAAGACCTTAAATGACCTGATGGAGCTGAAAACCATGGCACGAGAACTACGTGACGAATGCACAAGCTTCAGTAGCCGATTCGATCAAGTGGAAGAAAGGGTATCAGTCATTGAAGATCAAATTAATGAAATGAAGTGAGAAGTTTAGAGAAAAAAGAATAAAAAGAAATGAACAAAGCCTCCAAGAAATATGGGACTATGTGAAAAGACCAAATCTATGTTTTATTGGTGTACCTGAAAGTGACAGAGAGAATGGAACCAAGTTGGAAAACACTCTGCAGGATATCATCCAGGAGAACTTCCCCAACCTAGCAAGGCAGGCCAACATTCAAATTCAGGAAATACAGAGAACACCACAAAGATACTCCTTGAGAAGAGCAACCCCAAAACACATAATTGTCAGATTCACCAAGGTTGAAATGAAGGAAAAAATGTTAAGGTCAGCCAGAGAAGGTCGGGTTACCCACAAAGGGAAGCCCATCAGACTAACAGCGGATCTCTCGGCAGAAACTCTACAAGCCAGAAGAGAGTGGGGGCCAATATTCAACATTCTTAAAGAAAAGAATTTTCAACCCAGAATTTCATATCCAGCCAAACTAAGCTTCATAAGTGAAGAAATAAAATCCTTTACAGACAAGCAAATGCTGAGAGATTTTGTCACCACCAGGCCTCCCCTAAAAGAGCTCCTGAAGGAAGCACTAAACATGGAAAGGAACAACCGGTACCAGCCCCTGCAAAAACATGCCAAATTGTAAAGACGATCGAGGCTAGGAAGAAACTGCATCAACTAACGAGCAAAATAACCAGCTAACATCATAATAACAGAATCAAATTCACACATAACAATATTAAACTTAAATGTAAATAGGCTAAATGCCCCAATTAAAAGACACAGACTGGCAAATTGAATAGTCAAGACCCATCAGTGTGCTATATTCAGGAGACCCATCACACGTGCAGAGACACATATGGGCTCAAAATAAAGAGACGGAGGAAGATCTACCAAGCAAATGGAAAACAAAACAAAACAAAAAAAGCAGGGGTTGCAATCCTAGTCTCTGATAAAACAGACTTTAAACCAATAAAGATCAAAAGAGACAAAGAAGGCCATTACATAATGGTAAAAGAATCAATTCAACAAGAAGAGCTAACTATCCTAAATATATATACACCCAATACAGGAGCACCCAGATTCATAAAGCAAGTCCTTAGAGGCCTACAAAGAGACTTAGACTCCCATACAATAATAATGGGGATTTTAACACCCCACTGTCAATATTAGACAGATCAACAAGACAGAAGGTTAACAAGGATATCCAGAACTTGAACTCAGCGCTGCACCAAGCGGACCTAATAGACATCCACAGAACTCTCCACCCCAAATCAACAGAATATACATTCTTCTCAGCACCACATCGCACTTATTCCAAAATTGACCACATAGTTGGAAGTAAAGCACTCCTCAGCAAATGTAAAAGAACAGAAATCACAACAAACTCTCAGACCACAGTGCAATCAAATTAGAACTCAGGATTAAGAAACTCACTCAAAACCGCACAACTACACGGAAACTGAACAACCTGCTCCTGAATGACTACTGGGTAAATAATGAAATGAAGGCAGAAATAAAGATATTCTTTGAAACCAATGAGAACAGAGACACAACATACCAGAATCTCTGGGACACATTCAAAGCAGTGTGTAAAGGGAAATTTATAGCAGTAAATGCCCACAAGAAAAGCAGGAAATATCTAAAATTGTCACCCTAACATCACAATTAAAAGAACTAGAGAAGCAAGAGAAAACAAATTCAAAAGCTAGCAGAAGGCAAGAAATAACTAAGATCAGAGCAGAACTGAAGGAGATAGAGACACAAAGAACCCTTCAAAGAATCAATGAATCCAGGAGCTGGTTTTTTGAAAAGATCAACAAAATTGATAGACCACTAGCAAGACTAATAAAGAAGAAAAGAGAGAAGAATCAAATAGACACAATAAAACATGATAAAGGGGATATCACCACCGATCCCACAGAAATGCAAACTACCATCAGAGAATACTACAAACACCTCTACACAAATAAACTAGAAAATCTAGAAGAAATGGATAAATTCCTCGACACATACACCCTCCCAACACTAAACCTGGAAGAAGTTGAATCCTTGAATAGACCAATAACAGGCTCTGAAATTGAGGCAATAATTAATAGCTTACCTACCAAAAAAGTCCAAGACCAGATGGATTCACAGCCGAATTCTACCAGAGGTACAAAGAGGAGCTGGTACCATTCCTTCTGAAACTATTCCAATCAATAGAAAAAGAGGGAATCCTCCCTAACTCATTTTATGAGGCCAGCATCATCCTGATACCAAAGCCTGGCAGAGACACAACAAAAAAAGAGAATTTTAGACCAATATCCCTGACGAACATCGAGGCAAAAATCCTCAATAAAATACTGGCAAACTGAATCCAGCAGCACATCAAAAAGATTATCCACCAAGATCAAGTTGGCTTCATCCCTAGGATGCAAGGCTGGTTCAACATATGCAAATCAATAAACATACTCCATCACATAAACAGAACCAACGATAAAAACCACATGATTATCTCAATAGATGCAGAAAAGGCCTTTGACAAAATTCAACAGCGCTTCATGCTAAAAACTCTCAATAAACTAGGTATTGATGGAACGTATCTCAAAATAATAAGAGCTATCTATGACAAACCCACAGCCAGTATCATATTGAATGGGCAAAAACTGGAAGCATTCCCTTTGAAAACTGGTACAAGACAGGGATGCCCTCTCTCACCACTCCTATTCAACATAGTGTTGGAAGTTCTGGCCAGGGCGATCAGGCAGGAGAAGGAAATAAAGGGTATTCAATTAGGAAAAGAGGAAGTCAAATTGTCCCTGTTTGCAGATGACATGATTGTATATTTAGAAAACCCAATCGCCTCAGCCCAAAATCTCCTAAGCTCATAAGCAACTTCTCCAATGTCTCAGGATACAAAATCAATGTGCAAAAATCACAAGCATTCCTACACACCAATAACAGACAAACAGACAGCCAAATCATGAGCGAACTCCCATTCACAATTGCTTCAAAGAGAATAAAATACCTAGGAATCCAACTTACAAGAGATGTGAAGGACCTCTTCAGAGAACTACAAACCACTGCTCAATTAAATAAAAGAGGACACAAACAAATGGAAGAACATTCCATGCTCATGGGTAGGAAGAATCAATATCGTGAAAATGGCCATACTGCCCAAGGTAATTTATAGATTCAATGCTATCCCCATCAAGCTACCACTGACTTTCTTCACAGAATTGGAAAAAACTACTTCAAAGTTCATATGGAACCAAAAAAGAGCCTGCATTGCCACGACAATCCTAAACAAAAAGAACAAAGTTGGAGGCATCACACTACCTGACTTCAAACTATACTACAAAGTTACAGTAACCAAAACAGCATGGTACTCGTACCAAAACAGATATATAGACCAATGAAACAGAACAGAGGCCTCAGAAATAACACTACACATCTATAACCATCTGATCTTTGACAAATCTGACAAAAACAAGAAATGGGGAAAGGATTCCCTATTTAATAAAGGGTGCTGAGAAAACTGGCTAGCCATATGTAGAAAGCTGAAACTGGATCCCTTCCTTACACCTTATACAAAAATTAATTCAAGGTGGATTAAAGACTTAAGTGTTAGACCTAAAACCATAAAAACTAGAAGAAAACCTAGGCAATACCATTCAAGACATAGGCATGGACAAGGACTTCATGACTAAAACACCAAAAGCAATGGCAACAAAAGCCAAAATTGACAAATGGGATCTAATTAAACTAAAGAGCTTCTGCACAGCAAAAGAAACTACCATCAGAGTGAACAGGCAACCTACAGAATGGGAGAAAATTTTTGCAATCTACCCATTTGACAAAGGGATAATATCCAGAATCTACAAAGAACTTAAATTTTCAAGAAAAAAGCAAACAATCCCATCAAAAAGTGGGCAAAGGATATGAACAGACACTTCTCAAAAGAAGACATTTATGCAGCCAACAGACACGTGAAAAAATGCTCATCATTACTGGCCATCAGAAAAATGTAAATCAAAACCACAATGAGATACCATCTCACACCAGTTAGAATGGCGATCATTAAAAAGTCAGGAAACAACAGGTGCTGGAGAGGATGTGGAGAAATAGGGACACTTTTACACTGTTGGTGGGACTGTAAACTAGTTCAGCCACTGTGGAAGGCATGGTGGCAATTCCTCAAGGATCTAGAACTAGAAATACCATTTCACCCAGCCATCCCATTACTGGGTATATACCCAAAGAATTATAAATCATGCTACTATAAAGACACATGCACACATGTGTTTATTGCAGCACTATTCACAATAGCAAAGACTTGGAACCAACCCAAATGTCCATCAGTGATAGAGTGGATTAAGAAAATGTGGCACATATACACCATGAAATACTATGCATCCATAAAAAAGGATGAGTTCATGTCCTTTGTAGGGACATGGATGAAGCTGGAAACCATAATTCTGAGCAAACAGTCTCAAGGACAGAAAACCAAACACCACATGTTCTCACTCATAGGTGGGAACTGAACAATGAGAACACTTGGACACAGGGTTGGGAACATCACACACCAGGGCCTGTCATGGGGTGGTGGGAAGCCGGGAGGGATAGCATTAGGAGAAATACCTAATGTAAATGACGAGTTAATGGGTGCAGCACACCAACATGGCACATGTATACATATGTAACAAACCTGCACGTTGTGCACATGTACCCTAGAACTTAAAGTATAATCAAAAAAAAAAAAAAAAAAGAACTGAATTCCTTGGACAGAGAAAGATAGGACCAGATAATATTCTTTTTTAACATTTAATTAAAAATGTAAATAAATCCAAACCTATGGAAAACTTCAAACATATACAGAAGTAATCAGAACACTATAATGAACCACCATGGACAGATATGGATACCTCACTTTAGCATTATCAACTCCTAGCCAATCTTGCTTCATCCGTAACTCCCTACTTTACCTCATCCTTTTATCATTTAAGTATATTCCAGACATCAAATACTTTCATGTATAAATGTTTCAATATGTCAGATGAATTTTTAAAACTCTTCCAACTCCAAGATCACATGTTTCTATAACACCAACACAAGAAAACTGAGCCGTGTACTAACATTCAGAAAGTGAATTATGTGTACCATTTACCCAACCAGTTCTAGATAAACTAAGGGAGTTCATGCCTGAACTGTCTCATTGTCTAGTTTCATGGTGACATCTAGTGGATAAAAACTGCAACAGAAGTGGTAAGATCAGAAAGCATCTATTGTCATGGAGTCACATGGACAAAGTTTACAGGCTCAAAATAGTTAAGTCACTCAGCATTCTTCAGTAGTTCATGTCCCTTCAAAAAAAAAAAAAAGCGCGAGGGTGTTATAAAAACTTTAAAAAATCTTGTGACATTTAAGGTTTTTCATAACCTGATTTCCTCCTCCCTATCCAACCCCATTTTTGGTTATTCTCCATTATAAACTATCAGTTAGAAAGGTTCCATTACTTATTCCCAAATACACCAAGCTCATTGCAGATTCTAGGCTTTTGTTTGGTTGGTTTTTAAGAAAAAATTATCTTGGCCAGGTGTGGTGGCTCACACCTCTAATCCCAGCACTTTGGGAGGCCAAGGCAGGCGGATCCCTTGAGCTCAGGAATTTGATACCAGCCTGGCCAACATGGTGAAACCCCATTTCTACTAAAAATACAAAAATTAGCCAGGCATGGTGGCAGGTACCTACCCCAGCTACTCAGGAGGCTGAGGCAGGAGAATCAGGAGATTCTCTTGAACTCAGGAGGAGGAGGTTGCAGCGAGCCAGGACTGCACCACTGCACTCCAGCATCGGCAACAGAGTGAGACTCCATCTCTAAGAAAAATTAATTCTCTTGAATTTGCCAATTCAAAATGTGTAGTTCAATTCTATCTATCCCATGAATTCTTCCCCTACTGCTTCCTTAAAAATTTCTGAACTCCCATAGCACAACTTTATTGCAAAACAGAAAATTTCTCTATATTATTATCTGATAGAATGAGTGGTCTATTAGTTTTGTATTTCTACCTGAAAATATAAACCCATGGAGGGTCCTATTTCACATTTCCTTAGTATCGCTACAATCCATAACAAACAGCATATGAAAATACTGCTGACTGATGAGTTTTATTTATGTATTATACAGATGAAGTAAAATCCTCACTACAGTGGGACTAATAGCTACAAGCACCACAAAAGCAAGGACTGTGTCTGTCTTAAGTCAATGTTCTATTCCTTGTACTTTATGCAGTGCCTGGCTCAATAAATATTTGCTAAACAAATAAAAATGATTATTACAAACTGAACAATGACAAGAAAGAGTCAAATAGTTGTGGACAAAGAAAAAAATTTTAATAGTATTTCAACATGATAATGTGTGCTTCTAAAGCTTTTCCTATTTATACTAGTAGCACAATTAAATTATGACCAAGTATGTTAAGCAATAATACAGCTTTTATTTTCACATACTCATAATTTTCCATATTTTCTCTCTTCCTCTCATTATTTCTAGGAATACATTTTAAACAAGATGAAGAACAATTACTGAAGCAGACTTGAAGACTGTATCAACCGGACAAAAGCTCAGGTATACTAAGGTGGGGGCTAAATGGACAGAGTCAAGCAATTTGAATGGATGAAATCTACTCACAGTGGTTAATTTTTAAATATTGGGTGTATAAAATGAGTCATTAAATAAAAATTACATTTTTCCAAAAACTCTGGATATGTTACGAATTTACTGTGTATTATTCTTTAACCTACAACTATAGATTCATTTATTGTGATAATCAGAGTAAAAAACAAAGTAAGAAAAATGAGACAAAGATAAATAATAAATGAAATGCCACCTATGTGTACTGAACTTCTTTGCAACAAAGGTAAGAATTATTTCTCTCTGTATACTACAAACTAATAGTAGCTTGCCTAGAATATAATTTCAATATAACTTGGAAAATCCATGTTCTTGACCTAAAGTGCCTTCTAGTAAGTTTTGAATTCTAACACTTTGGCACTTTTCTTTAGATAATTTTAGAGTGTCTTACCAAACACAAATAAATGTGTAAATTTAAAATTTTTAAAAAGCATTATCTCACTATTCCCCACTTTACAAAGCTAAAAAAAAAAAAAGAGATGATTATAAAAAGTGAAGCTGAGTGTGATAACTCTCTTAATCCCTACCTCATACCCTAGATGTCATATTTACAGTTTAGGGAATGGGGAAAATATCATAGACATAAAATAAAATGAACAGGTACTTACAGCCTGGGCTTGTTGTTGGAATAATTCGTTCTGATTCTCTTCATCCTCTATTCCATCCCCAGGCATCAGGGAAGAAGGTAACCTAGAACTTCCAATAGCAACATTCAAATTGTTTGGAAAAACACTTGTTCTTTTGGAAGTTAAGTGTGCTGCTGAAGACTGCATGGCTATAGAGCTTTCTTTTTGTGCCTACACAAAGGAAGAAAGGGGGATAGTAACATTCTACCCCAATCCAGAGCAATCAAATAATGCCTCTAAAGCAGTTCAGAAGATTTTAAATTGGGGTGGGGGGCAGGGGAGAGCCTTTAGCTGGCAGAGAAACTAACATTTACTAGGCACCTCCCATGTGCTAATAATTCAGGTTATCTCATCTAACTCTCACACAATCCTGTGAGAGAAGTATCATATCCTTATTTTATGGATGAAGAAACTACAATCAGTGAAGTTAAGTAATCAGCCTAAAGTCAATAGCTAGTAAGTGGCAAAGCCAAAATTCAAACTCAGGTCTGAACCCAAAATTCTGACATTGTTTTTAACTACTTGGTAAAAGCAAAAAATTGAGTCAGAACACAGGAATAAAACATGGTTTCTCTACAAAAAAAATCTACTGTCCTCACTAGTTAATTAGATTATATTAGGCATGTAATCAAAGGAAAGCAAATCTGTTACTGCCTAATAGCTTATCTCATAACACACATATTTTCCATTCAGTCTTTACTCAGGCTCACTTTTGAACTTACTCTTTCATAAGACTTCTGAAGCTGCTGCTTTTTTCTCAACCTAATTTGTTGATTTACTCGGTATTTAACTTGTTCCTGAAAATGTTTCAAAGCTTCTTGTTTTTTTCTTAGCTGTTCCTTTAGTTCTTCTTCAATCAAATATGCTGATGTCTTTAAAGATGCAAGATAGAAAATCAACTTAAATGTTAGCAGTTTTGTCCATTAGGGCTGTTTTAAACACAGAGCAGTCAGGATAAGGATACAATCCTGAAAAAAAATAATTCCATTCTGTACAAAAAAAAAAATGGAATGTATGAGTATCAAATCAAATCTTAAATTTTTTATTGAACTAGAACTAACGATGTCTTCATTAAATCTTAATGAACCAAATAAAACCTATCATATGTTACACATTTTCTAAAATGGAGTAAATAGTCAAGACACACCAGGTTACTTACCACTCACCAAATATGTCCTATTGTAAAATGTCTTCATATTTGGCATTATGCTCCATTTTTAACCTGGCATGCCCTTCCTTTCATCTCCACCTAGTAAAGGCCTACTCAGTTTTCACAACCATTTAATACCCACTCCCCAGTACCTTCCACAACACTTTCTTCCCCTAAGCCCTCTTATGCTATAACACCTCTCATTTCACCAATGTTAACTGAGTATAGTACTTCTTGACTCCCCTACTAGATTATGAACTCTTTGAGGGCAGGATACATATTCAATTCTCCTTTATTTCCCCTATGGCATCTAGTACAGAGCCTTGACTATAAGGGTAGTCAATATATATTTATATAATTGCTCAATTCCAAAACATATTCTAAACCAGGGGTGTCTAATCTTTTGGCTTCCCTGGGTCATGTTGGAAGAAGTGTCACATAAAATACATTAACACTAGCAGCTGATGAGCAAAAAAAAAAAAAAAAAAAAAAATCACAAAAATGCTCATAGTGTTAATTAAGAAAATTTATTAATTTACGTTGGGCCGCATTCAAAGCCATCCTGGGCCACATGTGGCCCATGGCTGCATGTTGGACAAGCTTGTTCTAAACAATCTGGAACACTTTATCCCATTTGAATTCTTGATCTGCATTGATCTTCTCTAAGTGCTTTGAATAATAATCATAGTCATCATCATAACAGCACTTATCATTACTATGGATCTATTATGTGACAAGTATTTTAACTACATCGTAGCACTCTATCCTCAAAACCACCTTTGGTAGTAGGTATTCTTATCCCTTATGTTACAGATGAGGAAACTGGGGTTCAGAAAGATTAAGTAATTTTAATATAGCTAACTAGTAGCAGAACTAGAAGTTTCCGACTCCAACAATTATGTTCCTCTCTACGCTGCTTTTCTCTTGACTATGTCTCTCTTTCACTAGGAATTTTCAAATTAAATAAAATCATCATATCTCCTACCTATTGTTTCTAACTCAGTGATTCTGACTTCTAATTCTGAAGGGTGCCCTCAGATCATTTTACAGGCTGTCATTAAATTCTCAAAATCAAATGCATTCAAATTTCAATTTAAGTTAAAATTTCCAAGATGTCTATCCCATACACTATTCTAGTGGAGTGTACAACTGTCAAAGAATTATTAGATAAAATAATTCCAGTGGCGAGATATATACCTAATGAAGCCTGAACAACTGACCCAGCTTAACTCAAGCCCCAGACAAGTTTAAGCCATTCAGCCTCTTTCTTTTACCTCCATTTTCTCTGCTCCTCTTTTACTCCACAAGATTACAAGCCAGGTCATAAAGAAACTTCCACCTCCATTCTTAGAGTGCTCATTCTGAAGGAAGTCAGCACCATATAAAAATTCAGACTACCCTGAGATTACCATGCTGTGAGGCAGCCCAAGTTAGTCAAATAGAGAAGCCATGTGAAAAGAGAAACATACCTAGCCAGCACCCAGACATTCTAGTTATCCTAGCCCAAGTGTCAGATATGTGAACAAGAAAGCCATCTTGGACATTACAGCCCAGCAGGTGCCACATGACTGGGAGAGCCTGACTATTTTCTAGCTCTAGCCAATAGCCAGAAAACAGTCACGGTATCTCAGACATGTCCAGTTATTTGAGCCCCAGCTGAGGCCCCAGACACTATGGGGCAGAGACAAGCCATTATCACTGTACCCTGCTCAAATTCCTGATACATAGTATTATTTGCTTTATACCACTAAGTTCTGGAGTGGTTGGTTACACAGCAAAAGCTAACCAGAACAAATTATAAAATAATGCAATCCCATATATGATAATAGAACAGAAGTGTCTTTTGATGCTAATTTATTAATAATTATTGGGGGGAGGTAGTCTAAAGCTATGACATTTTTAGGAATCCTGATGGCCCCCTGAAATTTTGGGGAGAAAAATGAGTAGAAGTTCCCCTTTAGAACAGACATGATCTAAGGGCCAAGCTTTAGAAGTAACTATTCAGCATTTATCTTGAGCTGACAGAGCTATATCCGTTAATAAGGGTGGATTCCCAGACTAGATATGCTAAAGCTATAAGGAGTTCTATTAGATGCTTGATCAAACTCCCTTTGGCTGGAACTGATCAGAAATTTTTAAATCAGGAAAAGGAGATATGTTTATCCATGTTCCAAGACTTAATATTTTGAGTTAATGTGTGTGAATATGATATTTCAATACTTCTTAACATAGAAAAAGTTTGATGGTGTCAAATTTTAGGCATGTTGACACTACTGATATTATACAGATGTAATTTGAGCAATTAAAAAGAGGTGTCAACAACTTAAATACCAAAATATCTTTATACCAAATCTTACCAAGTCTTGTGGGGTGTTTCCTGCATTCATCCCTTCTCACTGCACTCCTTTTTTTTTTTTCTTCCAGAGATGGGGTCTCATTCTGTTGCCCAGGCTAGTGTGCAGTAGCATGATCATAGTTCACTGCAGCCTAAAACACGTGGGCTCAAGCACTTCAGCCATCCTTTTTCAAGGCTTTTCTTCTCTATTTCTTACCACTAACAAAGTTTTGATGCTATACTCCATGCTTAAATTGTTATAATTATATTCTAATTTATCCCCAGGATCCAATCACTCCCTATCCTTCAAAACCTTTGAAGCAATTAATCTAATCAAAACACTGGTTGATCATGACATTCACCTGTAAATATTAAACAAATTCAATCCCTTCTCCAAAATTTCCTGTGGTACTCTACCATCCCTATTTTCCATAATCCTGTCAGCGACCATTCTCCTACTAAACTTTCCACTCCAATCGATCTAATCTACCCTTAGAATCCTGAACCGTGCTTACTTCTTACTCTCCTCGTTCTCCTTAATAGGAGAATCATTCCCTTCCCTTCTCCAATCAAATTCTTCATTACACTTTCCTGGGTCACATCAACCCAACGTCATAGCTTCTTGATTAAGCATTATATTCTTAGAACTTAGATAGATATACCACCTGGACTCTTAAAATCCTTTTTGGAAATAGGCAGGGTAGGAACAAATCAATGAATATACATACATATGTGCAAACATAAATAAAATGAATGAATATAGTATATTGCATTACTTTAACATTTAAACATGTCTCATTTCTCTTCTGAGATCAAGTACACTGAGGGAACATATCTCATTCTTCTTTCATCCATGTTCAGCACCTTGTCTACACATACAGAAGACATGTTGTGCCTTTCATAAATATTTCATGAGTGTCTATATTGATTAGGCAGTATTTAAGATAAAAGTGGGAATGTGATGATAAATGAGATTTGTTCTCTACGCTCAAGGAGCTCACACTGCATCAGGAAGAGATATATAAACAATCTACTATAACACAATGTGGTAAGTGCCAAGTTAAATTTGAACAAATAGCTAAGGGGCACGGTTTGGTGAAAGACTATCAGAAACCATGGAATTTCTAGTTAGAATTTCTCAGATTACCAGAGTTCATCTCTTTCTCCTTTATTCTGTTACTCCATTTTGCCTGAATCCTCATTAAAAAATTGATCATAAATCTTAAGCAACCAATTAATGTTACTTAAAGTATGCCAACTATAATCCATACTAAGTTGCAGTGTCTGGAAGATGTAGGTAGTGCCTATGTCTTGGGCATAGCAAGCAATCAAGAGTCTGAAGTAAACTGATATACAGATATATATCTATATAACCTGTTCCATGTAGATTATGCTCTATATATTATAGCAGGTGAGTAATAAATATTTGATTATGCCAACTAAAGCTGCAGTCAAGTTTTGGCAAATACTTGTTTGTTCTATAATTCTAACGCAAGAACATAAATTATTTATGGCAGAATAGAAACAGCATCCTCGGACTGTTCATCTTTAAGCACCCAGGATTAGAGAAGGCTAATAAAAAGGGTGGTGGGGAACCCCACCATATTTGGATGAAACTGACACTCACATATGCTGGGATTTCCGAACTACCCGGTGAGGCAGGTTCCACCCATGCCCCAACTGGTACTATAGCCTGGTTCCTCTCAGCCAGCACTGCTAACACGTCCTTGCTCTTCAGGGGGTTTAAAGCCAGGGGCGACCTTGTGGTATTTCGAGGTTTCTTTCGGGCCATACTTCCCAGCATCTGTGACTCCTGGTTAGGAGAAAGAAAAAGCTTAAAATCTTCAAATGACTGCATTAAAAGTTCAACCTCCTAACACATGAGCCACAGGCCCGTGAAAAGGAGAGAAGCCCTGGAGGCAGAAGCCTGGCACGAAGTGGAAACACACGGATTCTAGAGAAAAAGGAAGAAAAGAAGGGAAGAGAAATGGGAAGAAATAAAGAGGCAAGGAAAGGTTTTTAAGTTGCCTTATAGAAGAAATGGTGATGAGAGGGAAGAGAAAGGATAGGAATTAGAGAACGAAGACTGTCCCCACCTGTGGGCGCAGCGAGGCGGGAAGGGAGGAATGACAGCCGCAACCCGGGGAAAGAGGGAGGGGCGGGGACCTGTGTCTGCAGCCGAGAGTCCCAATAATCGGTATCGGTTATGGGTAGACGCGCTGAACGGCTGGGAGCCTCGGGCCAGATAAAAGCCTGCTTCTGAGGCTCCGAGGCCCGCTCCGGCTGAGATGGCACTGGCCGGGAATCGGCCCGCAGCTCGCCACAGACTCAATCTACTCGGGGTACTAAGGTAACCGCCTCAAGTAAACCGCCACTTTGGGGTGGGCTGCTCCGTCCCGCCCCTCCGTAGCCTTATGCCCGCCCCTTCCGGACCCCGCGTCCCCTCCCGGAGCTGGGAAGGCGTGAGAGGTGGGGTTTTGAGCGTCCGTGGTATCGTCATTTCCTTTTCCTGTCCGGCTGAGGGAGTGGGAACGTGTGGATACGCGCGGTCGCTGGGTAATGCGCCATCTGAGGCGCGGTGGGACTGTAGTTCCTGGACCAATGCCGAGACTTCCTAAATCCCTCCGGAAAGGGATGCGTTGGGCCTGTGATCTGGCGACTGGGCGGGCCAGGAGTCCCAGTAGAGGGAACCACGGAGAAGAATGAAAGAGGGAGGCTAGCCTGGCACGGCTTCCTGCAGAAACAAACTAAGCTAACAAATTTTTCGGATCCTTTGTGCAGCTAATTTTACAATGATGTTTCATACATGTTATTATATTTGGACATTAGCGCCTCTTGAGTGGTCTCCTTCTCTGCTGCAAGCCCTGCTGTAATCCAGAGATACTCAATTATCTCTGTAGGATAATTTATTCATTCGGTTAACATACATTACTACGAGCTTTTTATAAACCAGTACTGTTCTAAGCACCGGAGATAGATAGCTATGAACGAAACAAATATCCCTGCTCAGGGAATTCACAATAGAGTGCGGGGAAATAAGCGAATAAACAACGAGTAAGTAAATGTGTGTGATGTGGAGTAAAAGCAAAGAAAGCGGATAGGGAGTGTGGTGGGCAGGATGGGGATGGGAGGGATGAAATATTAGAATGTCCAGAGAAGCTGCCCTGAGATACTTTTCAGCAAAGACTTAAATGAGATAATGGAAGAAGCCACTGTGCTCTTCAACGGAGGCTTTATAAACATGTTGCAGATACAACAGCAAGTACAAACGCCCCAACGTGGGAGCATTGCCTGGCTGAGAAAAAGGAGGATAGTGTGACTGGAGCAGAGGGAGAGTGGAAGAATGCTGAGACAGTAGGTCAAGCAGGCAATCCAAACATCGTAAGCCACCACAGGTGTTGAGATGGGGAGCCACTGGAGCAAGGTTTGGAGCAAAGGAACACCATAATGTGACTTAAAATTAAAAAAAATAATAATTCCGAATGCTGTAGTGAGAATAGACTGTAAAGAAGACCAATTAGGTGGCTATTGCAGTAATTCAGTTAAGGGATTATGATGTCTTGGATCAAGGAGGTAGTGGTGGAGATGATGATAAGTGGTTGGATTCTGTATCTATTTGGGATGCAAAACTTTCAGGATCTGTTGAAGGTTTGGATATGGATTGTGTGAGGGAGAGATGTCAAGGAAAACTAGGGGTTTCATCCTGAGCAGCTGTCAGGATGAAATTACTATTTACTGAGATAGTGAAGATGGTGGAAGGAGTAGATTTGGAAAGGGGAAGATCAGGAGTTCAGTTTGGGGCAGATTAAGTTTTATTTATCTAATCAACATCCGAGAAGATAGTACGAGAAAAAGTGTCTGGAGCTCAGAGAAGGGTTCTGGGCTGCAAATATAAATCTAAGAGTTGTTAGCCTATAGATTTAAAGCCATGAGACTGGATGGACTCATCAAGGGGTTGAATATAGACAGATAAAAGAATAAATCCTAAAACAGCCCCAGGATATGTCAGTATTACAGAGGCTGAGAAAAAGGAGGAGAATGCTAAGAGATTGAGAAGGATTAATCAGTAAACCAAGGAAGAAAACTATGAGGGTGTGATAACTTGAAAGCCAGGTGAAAAAGAAATGTTCCATTGAGGGCAGACCATCTGTGTTAAATCCTACTGACAGATCAAGTAAGGTAAGGACTGAAAATTGACTATTGGATTTGACCATGTGGAAGTCATTGATAACTTTTAAAAGAGCAATGTCTTTAGAGCAGTTGGAGAGCAAAAGCCTGATGGGCTAGGCAAGAAAGAGTAGGAGAAGGAATTGGAGACATCAATTTTAGACAATTCTTTCCATGAATTTTGTTGTGAAGGGACAGCGAAAGAGGTGGCTGAACGTAGAGGTAGGATCATTGGAGAGTTCTTTAAGATCATAGCATATATTTGTTATTGACGGAAATTGACCAGTAGACAGGAGAAAACTAATGATGCAGGAGAGATATGAGAGAATTTGAGATCTACAGTCATGTGTCACTTAAAGATGGGGATACATTTTGATAAATGTTAGGTGATTTTGTCTTTGTGCAAACCTTATAGAGGAAATGGAATCTAGTGAACAAGTGGAGGGATTGGCCTTAGATAGCAGGAGGTATGGTTAATTATAATAATAGCAGAAAAGTTAGAATTACACAGTAAACTGATAATTAGGTAACGTGGTGGCAGGAGCTTATGGAAATTCTCTTCTGATTACTCTGTTTTCTCTGTAAAATAGTATTGTAGCCAGCCTCCAGGATGGCCTGTAATGATCCCCACCTCCTGATGTTCACACGTTTGTGTAGTCCCCTCCCACGCTGTACCTAGGTTGGTCTGTATGACCAACAGAATATGGCAGAAGGGATGGTATATTACTACAGAGGTTAGGTTATAAGAGACATGCTCACATGGGCTCGCTCACTCTCTCTCCCTCCCTCCTTCCCTCCCTCCCTCCCTCCCTCTCAGATCTCCTGCTCTGAGGGAAGCCATGTACATCATTAGCAGTTCTATAAAGAGGATCACATGGCAAGAAACTGAAACATTCTGCCAGCAGCCCTGTGAATGAACTTGGAAGTAGACCCTCCAGCCCTAATCAAGTCTTCGGAGACTGTACTCAGCCAACAATTGACTGCAACCTCATAAGAGACCCTGAGCCAGACCACCCAACCAGAAACTGTGAGATAATGTTTGTTGTATTAAGATGCTAAATTTGAGGGTCATTTATTATACAATGAGACAAGTAGAAGGTAAGGGACAATGAAAAGTTGGTAGAATCAAGAAGTTGTAGGTCCCTGTGATGGTCTAAAGTTTGTTAGAACAGGATACTCAAAAGAATGTGCTAAGGTAAGAGGTGGTCTGAGAGTAGGATGCTTGGAGCTGAGTGTATGGAGAGGTTGTGGTTATTAGTGCTGTTAAAGTCTATGGTATGACCAAAGGAGGGAAAGCTAAGGTAGGTTAAAGAACAAAATCACTGGAGAAGAGGTCATAGAAACCAAACACCAGAGCATTGATTGGATGATCCATGAGGATACTGAAATCACCAAAAAATATAATAAGAATGATGTTGGAGAGAGCCAGAAGCAACAATCTTGAAAAGGCTTGGAGGTTGGTGGATAAGTATAGCTTGGAAACCCAAGCATGATATAGTCTGGTGACATGAGGTTCAAAGTTGGAGGTGAAGTTAAGAAAAAGGGAGGTGGTGGTTTAGCAAAAGCACTGAGTAACTGAATAGCAAGAAGGAAACCCATCCCACCTCCACCCAGAGGGGCAAGGAACAAAAAACAGCTACTATTAGGTGAGTGCAAAAGTAACTGTGGTTTTTCATTGTTGGAATTTGCCATTTGATGTTGGAATACATGCTTGAATAAATGTGGTTATGTTATACATCAGTTTAATGGGCATTTCTCACTTTTTTTTTGCTAATGACATTTCTTGCTGTTTATGTTTATTTTAGACTATGGAAATGATGTTAAACAAAAAAAAAATGCAAGCAGTTTTCTTATTCGAGTTCAAAATGGGCTGCAAAGCAGCAGAGACAACTTGCAATATCAAGGATGCATTTGGCCCAGGAACTGCTAATGAATGTACAATGCAGTGGTGGTTCAAGAAGTTTTGCAAAGGATTGCCAGGCGCAGCAGCTCACACCTGTAATCCCAGCACTTTGGGAGGCCAAGGCATCCGGATCACTTCAGGTAAGGAGTTCAAGACCAGCCAGGCCAACATGGTGAAACCCCGTCTCTACTAAAAATAAAAAAATTAGCTGGGCATGGTGGCATGCACCTGTAATCCCAGCTACTCGGGAGGCTGAGGTGGGAGAAGCGCTTGAACCAGGGAGGCAGAGGTTGCAGTGAGCCGAGATTGTGCCACTGCACTCCAGTGACAGAACAAGACTCCGTCTCAATTAAAAAAAAAAAAAAAAAAAATGTGGGGGCTGGTCGTGGTGGCTCACGCCTGTGGTCCCGGCACTCTGGGGGGCGAGGCGGGTTGATCACTTCGGGCTAGGAGTTCGAGACCAGTCTGGCCAACTTGGCAAAACATGAAAAATACAACAGACAAACCAAACAACCAACTCAATGACAACAAAACAGGTCTACCCTGGAGTCATACTCCAATTTTTTCTATTTTCCTCCCTTTCTGATCCTTTATCCCACTTTCTTTTTCTTCCTCTTCCTTCTCCCTCTTCTTTGTCAAACAGAGGATTGAGTTATTATCACTGATCCATATAAAGTCCCTCTCTCATTTATTTTAACTACCACCCCCATTTCTATTCCCCGACTTCCCATGTGCAACCTTCCTAATATGTTTGATACACATCTTTTTGTTTGTATGTATTTTTAGAAAATGTTTATTGTTTTTGTGTGCAAAAAAAATTAATAAATAAATTACCTAAAAAAAAAAAAAATTTAAAAAAAAAAAAGTTTTGCAAAGGAGCTGAGAGCCTTGAAGATGATGAGCATAGTGACCGGCCATGGGAAGTTGACAACGACCAATTGAGAGCAATCATTGAAGCTCATCCTCTTATAGCTACATGAGAAGTTGCCCAAGAACTCAATGTTGACCATTCTATGGTCACTCAGCATTTGAAGCAAATTGGAAAGGTAAAAAAGCTCAATAAGTGGGTGCCTCATGAGCCAACTAAAAATAAAAAAAATATCATTTTGAAGTGTTGTCTTCTCTTGTTCTACACAACAATGAACCATTTCTCAATCGGATTGAGACGTGCTATGAAAAGTAGATTTTATACAACAGCTGGCAATGACCAGCTCAATGGTTGGGCCCAGAAGAAGCTCCACAGCACTTCCCAAAGCACCAAAAACAGGTCATGGTCACCGTTTGGTGGTCTGCTGCCAGTCTGATCCACTACAGCTTTCCGAATCCTGGTGAAACCATTACATCTGAGAAGTATGCTTAGCAAATCAATGAGGCACTGAAAAGCGCAACACCTGCAGCTGACAGTGGTCAACAGAAAGAACCCAGTTCTTCTCCACAACAACTCAATGTCCGACTGCGTGTCGCACAACCAACCCTTCAAAAGTTGAACAAATTGATGAAGTTTTGCCTCATCCGCCATATTCATCTGACCTGTGGCCAACCAACTACACTTCTTCAAGCATCTCAACAACTTTTTGCAGAGAAAACACTTCTACAACCAGCAGGATGCAGAAAATGCTTTTTAAGAGTTTGGTGAATCCCGAAGCACAGCTTCTTACACTACAGGAATAAACGAACTTATTTCTCACTGGCAAAAAGGTGTTGATTGTAATGGTTCCTATTTTGATTAATAAAAATGTATTTGAACCTAGTTATAATCACTTAAAATTCATGGTCCAAAACCGCAATTACCTTTTTTTAATTATACTTTAAGTTCTGGGATATGCATGCAGAACATGCAGGTTTGTTACATAGGTATACATGTGCCATAGTGGTTTGCTGCACCCATCAACCCGTCATCAGTCTTATCTATTTTGTTAATCTTTTCAAAAAACCAGCTCCCGGATTCCTTGATTTTTTTGAAGAATTTTTTGTGTCTCTATTTCCTTCAGTTCTGCTCTGATCTTAATTATTTCTTGTTTTCTGCTATTTGCTCTTGCTTCTCTAGCTCTTTTCATTGTGATGTTAGGGTGTGAATTTTACATCTTTCCCACTTTCTCCTATGGGCATTTAAGTGCTACAAATTTCCCTCTAAACATGGCTTTAGCTGTGTCCCAGAGATTCTGCTACATTGTGTCTTTGTTCTCATTGGTTTCAAATAACTTATTTATTAATGTCTTAATTTCATTATTTACCCAGTAGTCATTCAGGAGCAGGTTGTTCAGTTTCCATGTAGTTGTGCAGTTTTGAGTGAATTTCTTAATCCTGAGTTCTAATTTGATTGCACCGTGGTCTGAAAGACTGTTATGATTTCCGTTCTTTTGCATTTGCTGAAGAGTGTTTTACTTCCAATTATGTGGTCAATTTTAGAATAAGTGCAATGTGGTGCTGAGAAGAATGTATATTCTGTTGATTTGGGGTGGAGAGTTCTGTAGATGTTTGTTAGGTGTGCTTGATCCAGAGCTGAGTTCAAGTCCTGAATATCCTTGTTAATTTTCTGTGTCATTGATCTATCTAATATTGACAGTGGAGTGTTAAAGTCTCCCACTATTATTGTGTGGGAGTCTAAGTCTCTTTGTAGATCTCTAAGAACTTGCTTTATGAATCTGGGTGCTCCTGTATTGGGTGCATATATATTTAGGATATTTAGTTCTTTTTGGTGTATTGATCCCTTTACCATTATGTAATACCCTTCTTTGTCTCTTTTGATCTTTGTTGGTTTAAAGTCTGTTTTGTCAGAGACTAGGATTGCAACTCCTGCTTTTTTTTGCTTTCCATTTGCTTGGTAAATATTCCCCTATTCCTTTATTTTGAGCCTATGTGTGTCTTTGTACATGAGATGGGTCTCCTGAGTACAGCACACTGATGGGTCTTGACTCTTTATCCAATTTGCCGGTCTGTGTCTTTCAGTTGGGGCATTTAGCCCGTTTACATTTAAGGTTAGTATTGTATGTGTGAATTTGATCCTGTCATTATGATGCTAGCTGGTTATTTTGCCCATTAGTTGATGCGGTTTCTTCATAGTATTCATAGTCTTTACAATTTGGTATGTTTTTGCAGTGGCTGGTACCAAAACCCCAATTACTTTTGCACCAACCTAAACTTGAGAAAGCAACAGAGAGGTTGAATTGCACACCTCCATACACAGACACATACACACCAACACTTGGGAAGAAGTGTTGTTAGTTATCTCCTTGCTTTCTTCAACCCTCCATCTCAAGGCCTGTGCCTCCCACTAGCACCTGGGCCAGTGGTTTCATAATAATCTACATTCTTTTTTTTTTTTTTTTTGAGACAGATTCTTGCTCTGTCACCCAGGCTGGAGTGCAGTGGTGCAATCTTGGCTCACTGCAACCTCCACCTCCCGAGTTCAAGCGATTCTCCTGCCTCAGCCTCTCCAGTAGCTGGGATTACAGGCACCTGCCACCATGCCCAGCTAATTTTTGTATTTTTAGTAGAGATGGGGTTTCACCATGTTGGCCAGTCTGGTCTTGAACTCCTGACCTCAGGTGTTCTGCCTGCCTCAGCCTCCCAAAGTGCTGGGATTACAGCTGTGAGCCACCACACCTGGCCAATAATCTACATTCTTGATGTGTCCAGAGAATTCACATCTAAGGCCCTGTTCCCATTTTCTGACCTCTTCAGGAACATTTATATTCTATGTAACCAGAGTTGGTTTCTCAGCAAGGAAACTGTTTGCTTAGAAATGTCTATCTTCTTCAGGAACTTAAAAGAATGGATATTGCTGGCACCAAAGTATTGAGGCCCTGCTCCAGAGCACTCCTCATCAGAGTTGGATATAATCCCTTTTCTGTGTCTGGGGGATCCCTGGACATGTCTGCACAAAGCCCCGAGTCACTGGGTCCTTGGCAGCAGTCCATCCCACACAGAACTGATTGTTTCGTGAGCATGAGGGAGCAATTTGCATTTTTGGTCACTATTTTCCTATTTGTTGCTGGCTGACCCACACCTGTAACAAATTAGAAAACTTGGTCACATGTCAGTTCTCAGGGCATAGCCTAAGGAGAACATCTATAGAAGTGAGAAACCTGCCTATCTCTACTTTCAAGGGAACTGGATTTTGGGGAGTGAAGCCTCAGGCAGCTGAGTCATGGCCACTTTCAGCCCATCTCCCAAGTTTCAGCAGAGTGTTCCAGGGCTAACTGGTTTTCTGGGCTATTTCCTGAAAATGGACCATAGCACTGTCCTTTTTCTTCCTCCTCCTTATCCACCTCTCAAAATAACCTTTCTAACTAGGATAACTAGAGGAGTCCTTCTGCTTGCCTGTGCAGACCAGGTTTCTGCAGTAGCATTTTACTGTAAATGGCACCAATAGCAGATTGCTCCAGTTAAGCCCAGTTTTCTCAATAGCATCTGCTGTACTACTTTTTGCAAAAGATTCTCTAGTTTTACCATGGATGCAAAAGTCTTTTTCTCCTTACTCTTGGTGTGTGATTAAAAGAAAATTAACAGGGATTTCAGTATCTCTCTACGTTACCATAGGATAGTTGAGAGATTCACTACCCAGATCTTCCAAGGAAGGGCTTTTTGGCTGTCTGCTCCCTCTGCGACAGAGTGAGACTCTATCTCAGAAATAAATAAATAAGTCCTTCTTTCTATTCCCTGTTGACACTGTTGAGCCTCTGAATTATCTCAATGCTACCCCATCTCTAGTCTTTCCAAATACATGAGCCAATAAAGTTCTTTATTATCAATGCCAATTAGCATTGGGTTTTATATTATTTGTAACATAGACCATAGACGAGCTCTGAGATAAGTCCATTGGTAAATATTGGAGACTGAAAGAGAAGCAGAATGAGTCAGAGCTACCTACAAAAATTGGTTCCTGAAGCAGCCTCAAAACTGAGCCCCTCAATTCCAGATCCAGGTCTTATGTATTCATGCAATATGCCTCTCCTCATGGTTGATGGTACTTCACTGGGATATCTATTCTTTGAAGCCAAAGAAGCTTGACTAAAGTAGGAGACTTTTCTTTTTTTTTTTTTTTTGTTTTTGTTTTGAGACAAATTCTCACTCTGTCGCCCAGGCTGGAGTGCAGTGATGCAATCTCGGCTCACTGCAAACTCTGCCTCCCAGGTTCAAGAGATTCTCCCCCCTCAGCCTCCCGAGTAGCTGGGATTACAGGCATGTACCACCACGCCCAGCTAGTTTTTTGTATTTAGTAGAGTCAGGGTTTCATCATGTTGGTCAGGCGAGACTTTTACTTTAAAGCTAGTTTTAGCCAAAATTATTTTATCCTTGTTACTTATATTATTCACTGTATGCTTGATTTTTTTTAAAAAAAATCTCTTGAAGTATAAAAATTGTAATCATTAAAGATACTTAAAAAATATGTTGCAGGCTCTAAAAGCAATTTTTAAAAGAATTTTTAAAATGTAACCCCTAAAAAGTGTAAGACATGAGGCCTTAAAAGAGAAAATAAGAGGAAAAAGTTCTGGAGAAGATAGTGTGATGGCTGCACAACAATGTGAATGTACTAAATCCCACTGAAATGTACACCTTAAAAAGTTAAAATGATAAACTCTATACTTTGTATATTTTACCACAATGAAAATAGAATTTTATTTTAAAAAAAGCAGTAAGGCTCTCTAGATAACTATTTGGAGAAAGCCAAGTTATTCATTTGTGTGTGTTCAGCTATGATTGTTTAAATTATCTACTATTAACAGTCACATTCCCTATATCCTAAATCTTTGGGGATAGCATATTACAGTGGAGAAAGGGGTTTTAGAGACAAACTTGGGTTTATGTTCCGGTTCTGCAACTTATTGTCTGTGGTCAAGTCACATTATCTGAGTCTTTATTTCTAGATATGTAACATATGTAATAATAATTGGCCCTTGAGGGTTTGTTTGTGTTTTGTGAGAAGTAATGTTACATATGTAAAATATATCATGCATAATAGACTTCCAGTAAATGCTTGCTAATATTTTTTTTAGGAAACAAGATATAAGTCATAAAACCTTAGAAGATTTTGATTTGTCTTCCCAGCATCCCTTCTCCCACTTTTTCTAGTAATGGCCCCACCTGTGACTGTGGCAGCCTGGGATAGTGTGCTGGTCTCCTTGCTACAGTGACTGATCCAGAGCTGTGCATGTGACCTAAGCCACAGCCTTTTGCCAAGATTATTTTTTCACTAGTTCCATCAGGAGTCTTCTTCTCCTGCCTGCATGACAAGCTGCACTGTCCAGTATGCTAACCAGTAAATACATGTGTTAAGTTTAATTACAATTAAACGAAATTTATAATGTATTTCCTCAGTCCCACTAGCCACATGGGGCTAATTAATGGCTACTATATTTGACAGCACAGATATAAAATACTGTCTTATTTCCAATTATTCCTGATCCCTGAAACATTTTGTTACATGATGCAAGAAATTCTTCCCTTTTTGCTTCAGATAGTTCCAGTTGAACTTCAGTCACTTACAAACAAATGATCTTGACAAATCACATTCCTTAGTTTGTCGGGCAACAAGCCAGATGCAGAATCTTGGAGGCCTGACTTTGGCAAGGATCTTTAAACTAGACAAAGCCAAATCCTGTAAGTACTGCAACAAGGGGAAAAATTGGGGGCTGTCTTCAAGACACCTCTGCTAACAACTTAGCTAGGGCCTTCTTTTAAGAAATGTGGTTCCTCCCCATATCGAATCCTGTGTATCACAAATCTATCTTCTTAGTGTCCCTGGCCTAACCAGTGGGGGCCCTGTTTCCCTTGCTGACTAAGCTTTGATTTTTATGGTCCTGTCACCTGCCTGATCCCTTTTCTCACATCTTGTCTCCGAACTCTCCTTTTCCTACTTAGTTTTTACTTCTGGACCTGGCTGAAGGCAACCTCTTTCAGGGGTACAGCATTATGAACACTAGACAGGAAGCACAGCTGAGTGTAAGCTGTGCCAACTTGTAAAATGTGAAGGCAACCTCTTTCAGGGATACAGCATTATGAACATTAGGCAAGAAGCACAGCTGAGTCTAGGCTGTGCCAACTTGTAAAATATGTGACTTGGAGCAGGTTATTTAACCTGTCTAAGCTTCATGATCCTCCTTGAAAAATGGAAAAAAAAAATCCCATTGCACAGCATTGTTAGAAGGTTAAATAAAATAATATTCTAAAAGATAATTTGTAAAGGGCAATGCAAATGTTTTATCAATTATACTTGCTTATAGATGTAGGTGCAGCCTTCCCAGCTATAATATATTTCAGCTGCTAGACAGGGATCCAGTGATCGTGTCGTCTATTACTTTTGAATGTGCCGCCTTCCTCCTCTTCCACATCCCACCACTCTTATTAACGTTTGGAACATAGAGTGTTCTTTACACAGTAGGCAATTATCAGATGCTGGCCAGCTGATTCCCATTTCTGAGCCTCCCTCTTCGGTAGGAGGGTGAACGATGGCAGAGGGCAGCGAATCCTTCCCCTGACACGGTTGCTGGGTGGACACCATCTAAGGATCTAGGAGAAGGGAAACAATGAAGCCTTTCATGAGTTGGGGTGTAATTTGTGGCTTCCCCATGATTTTCCAACCTGTTTGTATTTAAGCACTGAAGCTTTGCAAGAACAGAACTCCAGAGATATTCTCCAGAATGTCCTTGCTGCATTTTAAATAGGTCAGCAAAAGCTGGATCTTTCCAGCCTTTTAATGCCAATTAATTTCTCCTCTTTGTTCCTCTGGAGAGTGGCTGAATAGAGCACGTTTAGCAACCATGGATACAAGCCTGAGTCCCTCTCAGTTTCTGAGGGGGCCGGAATTCTATTCAAAAATCAAATATTTATTCTCAGTATAAAAGACTTTGATGTTCTCCTGTTTTCAGTAGAGAAATGTGAGCAACTCCTTGCTGCCCTTCCAGAATTTACCCAGGACCCCATGCCACCCCCGGGATCATGTATTTCTCCCAACAAACTCCACATCTTGTGGAGACACCATATCTCTGCAGAACCCTTTTCATCCGAGTAACTCTTCATGTTTACAGAAATCTGCAGCCAGCAAAACCAATGTTCAGGATGAAGGTGCCTTTTGACTCCATTTCTACTTTCTATTTGATGTTTTTCTGAGGCCCCCAGAATAGGGCCACCTAGGAGAACTTTAGAAAGAAAATGAATAGAAAAAGAATGTTCTTGGGGAGGGCCATTCCTCACTGTCCAGGCATACAGAAAGCTTGTTTTGTTCTGAAGGGAGCTGGCTAATCTGTCTCTTATTCAGAGCTTGCTGTAGGAGCTGGGCCCTGCCTCCTCTCAACACAAAGCTTCATACAAACTCGTTGTTTCCCAGGCAATGTGCTGCAGCTCTGCAAATTCTCTGGCTGGTGTTTGCCTCCTGAGTCCTCTGTCCATTAGGAGAAATCAAACTTATGGTAGAGACAACACCAATACCATTTACATATAGATTTATACAACAAAAAATAAAAATGAAAATAACTTCATCACTAGACCAGGCACGGAGGCTTACACCTGTAATCCCAGCACTTTGGGAGGCCGAGGCAGGTGGATCACGAGGTCAGGAGTTCAAGACCAGCCTGGCCAAGATGGTGAAACCCCGTCTCTACTAAAAATACAAAAAAAATTGGCTGGGCATGGTGGCGGGCACCTGTAGTCCCGGCTACTCGGGAGGCTGAGGCAGATAAGTGCTTGAACCCAGGAGGTGGAGGCTGCAGTGAGCAGAGATCACGCCACTGCGTTCCAGCCTGGGTGACAGAGTGAGACTCCATCTCAAAAAAAAAAAAAGAAAGAAAGAAAATACCTTCACCAATATTAGCAGGCCCAAGGAGTGGGGAGAGAGGGTTGCTTCGTATCCAGAGCTAGTCAGGGAGTAGGTCCTGGAGGGTGAAAGCTTATACCAGGAGGAGGAATTCCTACTAGAGCATTAGGGGTTGGTCAAAAGCCTAAGCTTTTTTGGTGATCAGTCTGGGATCTAATCCAAATTTTGTCACTTAACAGCTATGTGACCTCAACAAGCTGCTGACCTCTCAGAAGTTTGTTTTCTTGTTTGTAAGATGGGGTTGGAAGAAATAAATAAGCAAATATATATATATATAGTGGTTGACAGAGTCAAATGCAGAGTAGCACTCTTTCTCTGTCTCTCTCTCTCTCTCTCTCACACACACACACACACACAGAGAGAGAGAGAGAGCAGTTAGAAGAGGGAGGTAAGAAGCCTCAGAAATTAACCTCTCCTTACCCCTCAGAAGCAGCCCCTTAGCGCATATTTGATGGCAGTTGGTGGATAAATACCCCAGCTCCCTATCCCCACTACCACCTAGGGCTCCCAGGAGGAATAAGCTCTAGCTGCCTACAATAGTGATTTGCTTCATATGCAGCCTTTACTGGCTTCCTTTCCTTCCAGTTTCATTCCCCCAATATACTGCCTGGTTCTGCTGTAATTACCTTTTGGATAAACTATTTGACTTCTTGACTTAGGATTTGCCTCTGAGGAAACCCAAACTAAGATACCAATATTTCTTCAAATTTTTGAAGGCCTAGGTTTTCAGAATCATCCCTGACTCCATACTCCTGCTTCAGCTGAATTAGTCAGTTTAGAGCTCATTTCACAGTTCTACATATGCCGTCCTTTCTCCATACCATGTTGTACCAAACCTGGAACTCAGTCCTCTGTGTCAGTATAAATGCACACATGCTAATTGCATTCATTTTCTATGCTACATAACAAATACTGCACATTTAGCAGCTTAAAACAGCATACATGTATTATTATTATTTGAGACAGGTTCTGGCTCTGTCACCCAGGCTGGAATGCAATGGTACAATCGCAGCTCACTGGAGCCTCAACCTCCTGGGCTCAAAGGATCCTCTCACCTCAGCCTCCAGAGTCACTGGGACTACAGGTACACACCATCATGCCCAGCTAATTTTTTGTATTTTTTTATGGAGACGGGGTTTTGCCGTGTTACCCAAGCTGGTCTCCAACTCCTGGGCTCCAGCCATCTGCCTGCCTCAGCCTCCCGAAGTGCTGGGATTACAGGCATGAGCCACCATGCCTGGCAGCATACATTTATTTTCTTATAGTTTCTTTGGGTCAGAAGTTCATGCACAGCTTAGATAAATCTGCTGCTCACGGTCTCTCATCAGACTTCAATTAAGGTGTCAGCTGTCCAGGTTCCTTTCTGGAGCCTGGGGGGTCCTCTTCCAAGCTCATATGGTTGTTGGAAGAATTCAGTTCCTTGTGGTTATAGCGCTGAGGTTCCTTTTTTTTTTTTCTTTGCTGGCTGTTGACTGACAGTTGCTCTCAACTCTTAGAGGAGGCCAGCAGTTCTTTGCCACAGGGGCCTCTCATGCCATGGTGGTACACTAGACAATCTCTCTCTGGTCTATGTCTTCCATATTGTAACCTAATCAAGAGAGTGCCTATCCCATCACCTTTGCCATATTTTATTGGCTAGAAGCACACACACATACTGCATTTGAGTGTAGTAAAGTTTTAAAGAAGAAGTTTTCTTCAAGGTGAATTTTGAAGAAGACAAAGGAGGAGAGGTATACAGTGTAACAATGCAAGCTGCTCTTAAATTTCCTTCAGTTCTCCAATTAGCCAGGTGTGGTGGCAGGCGCCTGTAGTCCCAGCTACTCAGGAGGCTGAGGCAGAAGAATAGCGTGAACCCACGAGACAGAGCTTGCAGTGAGCGAAGATTGCGCCACTGCACTCCAGCCTCGGCGACAGAGCGAGACTCCGTCTCAAAAAAAAAAAAAAGAAATCACCCTTATTAATAATAATTAATAATCCCCTCTTTCTGTCTTCATCTCTCTCCTCTTTGCACTTTCCTTGCCCCCAAATTCCTGTTTATTTCTAAGGAGGAGCAATTTATCTTTTTGTTCCTTGACTCTTAATGCTCAAGGTCTTACCTTCTACTTCATGTGGCATATCAAGATATCTTTCTTGCTAAAGAAAATTCCCTCACTCACAGGAATTTTGGTGCCATTAGTTGGAAGGCTTTTTCTCATTCTGCTACCAACAATGATTCACAATTTAGTGGAGGAGACGGATATGGCTCATTTAATAGCAGGAAGTGAATGAGTGAATGAAGGGGAGGAGGAGGCATGCTAAACATAAAAATCACCACTGATGGGATATTATTAATAAGGGTGATTTTTTTTTTTTTTTTTGAGACAGAGTCTCGCTCTGTCACCGGGGGTGGAGTGCAGTGGTGCGATCTTCGCTCACTGCAAGCTCTGCCTCGTGGGTTCACGCTATTCTCCTGCCTCAGCCTCCTGAGTAGCTGGGACTACAGGCGCCCGCCACCACGCCCGGCTAATTTTTTATATTTTTAGTAGAGACGGGGTTTCACCATGTTAGCCAGGATGGTCTCGATCTCCTGACCTCGTGATCCGCCTGCCTCAGCCTCCCAAAGTGCTGGGATTACAGGCGTGAGCCACCGCGCCCAGCAGTAAGGGTGATTTCTAAACCTCTCTTATAGTATTATCATTATTCCTTGGAGACAGAGGAACAGGCCACTCTTACTTCTAATAGTAGAATTATTTAAAATGGTACTTACTCACATGTCATTCATGTGTGTTATTTTTTCTTGCCTTTACTATTAAGTAATTTAATTTTTAAAATGATTTTTGCTTGTTCATTTGCTTTTAAGTAACATCGGGAGTCCAGGGTCCATCAGTAGATAGCCGTTTACCTTTGGGCAAATTACTTAACCCCACTACTCCTTGGTTTCCTCATCTGAAAAAATGGAGAAATGAGACAAGGTTATCATAAGTGTCTCTTGCTGCACAGTGAGTCCACTGCTCTGTGACTGTTACAAGACCTTCAGTTCTTGTAAGACAGGGTTCAGTTTTATAACTTCTTAGCCTCCTTTTTTGTTTGTTTATTTGTTGTTTTGGCCCGCTCTCACAGAGGTTTGCATCGAATGGTGATTCGGTTAAAATCACTACCTTCCTCCTTCCTTCCATTCTAGAGACAGATACTTCTGAGTTTCTGCTGGTGGATGCATGTGTGTTGAGGCACTCCATGCTGAGCTGCAGGGGCTCTATCTGGGTGCTCAGCGCAGAGGTGTGAGTACCAGCAGCCAAGGCTGCCACTGTTGCAGGGGAGAGGAGTCCAGATTCCAGAGCCCCAGAGGGGTTTCCAAATAAGAAGTAATCTGAAGCAACTGTGTGCAGTGAAGAGGCCAAGAGAACTGGGCTATGCTGCTCAGAAGAGGACAGTGCCCTCAGAAATGAATCTGTCAGAGTGCTCAGAGAAGGCAGGGCGGTGGGCCTTGGCTATGCAAGGGATGACTGCCATCAGTCAAGCAGTTCGTCGACACCATTGTTGGAGCAGCCTCATTGTGCAGAGCTCAGAATTGGGCCCCATAGGGAGATCCAGAGGAATGAAGAATTACATTCCCTGCTCCAGAGAGGCTTGCAGGCTCATGAGGAAATGGCCGCAATAACCACACTTTCTGATCCAAAAATTGGACATGTGGACTAACAAATATAAATATACTTTTGACATTAAAGAAATGTAACATTAATAGTCAGAATATCCCTTAAAAAAAAAAAAAAACAGCCAGCATCATCAACAATTACATAAGACGGACACACCCAGAGGAAAAAACTCAAAGAACACAAGGAAGGATAACATAAGGCGAGCCAAGACAGCTGAGATAAACACTCTGTGTCATGTGTGGGGCTGTTACTTTATCCCTCTGTAAATCAATTGCCTATTGGATCAGTGTCCCCACTCAAAGTGAGCCCTGGTGATTTCTGGGAATTTCCAAGGGGTGCCTCATATGTGTCCACATACTGCGGCCTCACTCCTTTGCTCGCTCCCCCAACTCCCAGTTGTCCAGCTGCTTGAGAAGCCCTCTAAAGGGACTAAGGCAAGGGCTTATCCATTCAATATTTGGCAACTGCCTGTTGAGCACGTACTATGTGCCTGCCCTGTATTCAGTACTATGGACAGAGAGACAGATAAGACAGCTCTTAAATCAAAGAGCTCTCTGTTTCTCAGGAGAGAAAGGCACATAAGTAGATGATTATAAGTTTCTAAAGGCCTACTCATTTGCTGGAAGCAAGATTGCAAAATTGCTCCTTGTACATTCCGACATACAAAGGAAAGGGAATGCCTTTATGTCTTTGTAGTTGCTGTGATCTTCCACATGAACCTCTCACCCCTCAGGGTAGCAGAGGAAAATATCACACCATCTCAGTAAGCCCAGTCTGATCCAACCATTTTCACACTGTCTTTAGGTAGATCAGTCGCTGCTTGGACATCTCGGGCAATTGCTCAAGCAATCTTTCCAATGTCCTCTCCCAACCCCAGCTCCTCTCTGGTAAGAGCTGGGGTAAATATAGGTGGTGTGGCTGAAGTAACCTTGTGGCAACAGGGGGAGACAGTGTCTGTGGACCTGTGTGGTATTCTCAGGTTTCCACCAGTCTCTACTCAGAATCTACATTTGTTCCTGGCCTGATGGGCTACCTGAGGCTCCCACCACAGCAGTAGGTGGCCCCAGCTGTTGCCTTTGGCCTCAGAATCCCCGTACATGGCAGTGCCTTTGCTCAATCTTTTGCTTCCTGCCAGTTCTTTACCCTCTCGGCACTTCTGAGTCTCCTCAAGGGCTTCTGGACACCTAGAAACCCTTGCAAATTCTGTGCAGGTATAAAGAGCCACCTCTGGTGCAGGGAAGTGGAGATATTGAGAACTTAGGTCCTCTTAGTCTCCCTATAGCACATTTTTCTTTCCACAGTGCTTCAGGATAACAAGGGCAGACTTCGGGCTTTCTATTTCCCAAACACCACATCCTCCTTTTACTCCCATCCATAAGCCTCAAGGCCCAGCCATCACAGGCCAAGAGGCCATTTATCTACACTCCAGAAGGACTCTGTGATCCAGTCCACGGGCTGATCTATCATATGTCAAGGGGTAGATAAAAGAAATTAGAATACTCTTTTGTCCCTTACAAAGACTGGCTAAGCCTTTCATCTTGCTATGGACTTTGAAATGCTATTTTAAATGTCAGAAGCCGAATATTGACTCTTTCTTTTTGTGTACCTGCTATAATAACGTTAGCTCTTCCAGTGAAAGAAAGGTGCCTTGAGTTGTCTAGGGAAAAGTCATAAACACAGAAACGCAAAAGGAGAAAAGAATCCCCTTTATATATTTCAGAATGTTTTCGGAGAGTTCTGTGAAGTTCAGTGCTTCCCAACTCTTCTCCCTCTGCCGAGGCTCAGAAGGGCTATGTAATAATACTTCAGTTCTAGAAAGTTGACCTACTCAGGCTTTCTCCAGTATGTAAAAAGAATATTTAGAGAGATAATTGCTGCATTTACAAAACCAAGACCAGGGGTTAGGGATGACCAAGAAGGAAGTTGTGAAGTTTGGTCTCCCGAAAATATAAAGATCCCAGCATGAATGAAAAAAGAAACAAGAAAAGGCAATTTTTAAAACCTTTAAAACATCATCTCTGTAACAAAGGATTTGCTAGGTACTCTTCTGTACCAAATCTTCATCAATGCTTCCAACAATTCCCCTCAAGGAAGCTATTCTTTTCCCCATTTTACAGATGAGAAATTGGAGGCTCAAAGAGGTTGCAAGCCCATCCCAAGATCACAGTTACTAGGCATCCATTCCCTTGGCCGCCCTCATGAAAAGATGTGAACATCTGAATGGGGGTCAGAGTAGAGCTAGGGTGTTTCTCCTCTTCACAGCCTCGAAACAGGAGGGCACAGCTAGGCTGTTAAGCTGATAACAGAACCCCAGGATGGTGGCTGTCAGGAGATGACCTTCATTTTGCTCAGACATCTTCTAGAAAATTGTCTGAAAGCAGGGGAATGCACAGAGTGGCTTCTGGAAAGAGGTGTCCAGCATCTATGTGATTCTATGATAGAAGAGAAAATTCCAAGCCAGGGAAAAACAAGTGTAAAAATAATAGAATTCAAGCTGTTTTCCAGTCTTCTTCCTTTGGGATGGAACAGGGGTTTTCCATTTCTTCAGCAATTCTCTGGAGTCTTTCCCTTCCCAGCTTTTTAAAAGCTCTTCTCCCTCCCTTTTCAGAGCTTATTGGAGGTCTGTCCTGGCATGTACCCTCCTCCTCAGGGAGAAGGAGTGTGAGGTGGAGACAGGGTAGGTTAGGACACAAAGTCCAGTTAAGTGTGTGTCCCAGCTCAGTGCTCTGAGCCCAGATCCTCATCTCCCCGGGTAGTGAGGCTCAGCACAGAGCCTCCAACACACAGCAACAACCAACTGCTGGGCTGCTGGTGCCCCCCATGTTGGAACCTGAGTTGGAGATTATCTCCTAAGCAGATACCCACTTCCAAACTGGGGATGTAGGGCTTGGAAACTAGAAAATGCCAGGTCTGAGGGAGAGGAAAGAACAAGTCCAGCAATACACAGAGCTCTGTGTATTCAGAGGGAAGTTGGCAGGGTTGTGTTCGGGCAGAGAAACTCCGAGTGGTACAAAGGGGACGTGCCCAGAGTGGAGAAATCATGCTAATTGTCTGCACTAGAGCTGGAGAACGCCACCCAAAATGAAGAGAGAAAGGGGAGCCCTGTCCAGAGCCTCCAGGGCCCTGCGCCTCGCTCCTTTTGTCTACCTTCTTCTGATCCAGACAGGTAGGAGGCCAGAGGGTAAGAAAGGGGCTGAAGAAAGGACCCCAGGCTTTTTTACAGCAGAGGGAGGGGAGAGTGGAGGGCCTGAATGCCTTTGGGGCAGGAGTGGGGGAGAGTTCAGCTGCCGTGGGAAGCATCTCAGGGAATTCAGGCATTAGCGTTGAACGTATTTCTTTATTTCGTGTGCCTCCCGCGCGGCCCCTGCCCCCTTCCCCCAAAAGGCTGCATGACTTTGGAGCTCCCACGGCATTCAGTACATTAGATGGCGGGCACTGGGCCATTTCGTATGGGATGACTTGTTGGCGTGGGCCAGTCTGACATTCTTTCCAAGGGATTGTGGTGGGGCTTGAGGGGTGGGGATAGGGGAAATCTTCTTTTTGTACCTCACCAGCCCCCGACTCTGACTTCTCTGAGTGTAAAAGAGTAAGGCAGATGAAAGCAGCTTTGGAGATAGTGAGCCTCCTAGTGTGGGATAGTCATACCCACCTATCCATAATTCACTCCACTCCATAGCTGCTTACCTCCTCTACCGCCCCCTACCAATTCTTCGAGAAATGATCTTATTTAAATATACCTATTTATGAGTACATACACATATGCACACACACACACACACACCCAATTACAGAGCGCCTAGGAATTCACAACTTAGTGAGGCAAACAGATGCGGATATCATTTTACTAAACTGCAGGAACTACCGTAAGTCAATTACGCAGAGAATGCATAGCAATCAGAGAAAGTCACCTACCCCATCCGGGAAGCTGGTGCTAGTGGAGGGGGTGTTGCTAGGGTAGGACACAGGGTGTGGGAATATCAGGGGGAGGTTTTCTGATAGAAGGAATGTGTGCACTGAATTTTAAAAGATGGGAAAAAAAGGTAGGAGTATAAGTGGGTGTTAGGGTTGGGAAATGAGCAAAGGTCAACAGCTTGAAATAACATCAAGTGTTTAGTCAGAGCCCAGCAGTTCATCACTGCTGGAGAGAAAAGCACGAATTGAGTTAGGCAAGAGCTTTGTAAACCAGACCCATAATCTGGGGATTGAGAGGTGGGAGAGTGAGCGGTTTTTAATTTGGGGACTATCAGGGTTACATGTACCTTTCAGATAGCTTACTCAGTCTGCAGGGGGCCATTGGAGGGGAAACTGGAGGCAAATAAAATAAGAAAGGAAGTTTGTATTCATTTTCTTGGGCTCCTGTAACAAAATACCACAAACTGAGTGGCTTAAACAACAGAAATACATTATCTCAAAGTCGTGGAAGCCAGAAGTGGGAGATTGAGGTGTCAGCAGGGCCATGCTCTCTCTGAAGCTTCCAGGGAGGGCTCTGCCTTAGGGTTCTCTCCTAGCTTCTGGTAATTCCTTGATTTGTGGCAGCATCACTCCAGTCTTGGTATGGCATTCCCCGTGTTTGCATGTCTATGTCCACATTTCCCCTTTTTATAAGGACACATACTAGATTAGGTCCATCCCACTCCAGTATGATCCCTTCTTTTTAGATCTGCAGTGACCCCATTGCCAAATAAGGTCACATTCTGAGGTACTTGGGGGTTAGGACTTCAACGTATGAATTTGAGGGGAACACAGGTCAAAAAGCTATTGCAATAGATCAAGAGAGAAATAAGAGAAATAACATGGACTGAAATTATAATAAAGATAGAGGGAATGAGGCATGTTGAGAAAATGTTTTAGAGGTAAAGTCAGGAGCTAGTGACCTGTAGGAACTAGGATTTAGGAAGGGAGGGAGGATTGCTGTGTGAAAGCTTAAACAAAAAAAAATGAGTATCATACATCTTTAGATTGAAACACCTATGAGGCTTCCATGTGAAGATGTTACATAGCCTGGAGTTGGGTGGCAGAGAGGTCAGGGTTGGAGAGAAGTATTTGGCAGCTGTCATCCCATAGGTGAGAGTTAAAACAATAAGAATAGATAATATTACTTAGGAGGGGAAAAACATGGAATGAAAATGAAACATCATGTAACCTCAAGATTCGTAGAGGAAGCAGAGGAAGAAACGCCCATTAAGGAGACAAAGAGAGAACGGTCAAAGAGACAGAAGCACTAGAAGCCTGTGGTGCTGTCCAGAAAATCAAGGGAGTTGAGAGTTTTCAGGAGTAAATCAACACCATTGAATGTGTCAAAGAGATCCAATGTGACAAAGACCTGAAAGAGCTCATTGGATAAGGCAATTAAGAGGTTACTGTTGGCTTTGGTGAAATGACAATGAGCTGAAGAAATAATGAGAGCTGAAGGTATGGAGACAGTGGGTTGAGAATAGGAACGACACAAATATACAAAGAAGAGATGGCCCTAAACTCTTTCCGGTCATCAAATGGTAAGGAAAAAATTATAGAAAGATCACATCAGTCATTAAGACTGGGACAAAACAAAAGGTGATCAAGGACACTCTACGTGGAAAAATGTAACTTAGTAAATACACCAAAACATTCTAAATGTGGCCAGGAGCGGTGGCTCATGCTTGTAATCTCAGAACTTTGGGAGGCCTAGGCAGTTGGATGGCTTGAGCCCAGGAGTTCAAGACCAGCCTGAGCAACATGGCGAAACCCCATCTCTACAAAAATGTAAAAATTAGCCAGACCTAGTGGTGCACGCTTGTAATTCCAGCTACTCAGGAGGCTGAGGTGGGAGGATTGCTTGAACCAGGGAGGTCAAGACTGCAGTGAGCCATAATCACGTCACTGCACTTCAGCCTGGGTGACAGAGCGAGAACCTTTCTCAAAAAAAAAAAAAAAATTATAATGTAAGTTATGCTAATAGGATATTAGTTAATGACCTATGATAGATAAGAGGTAAGTGCTGGGAGAGGCCATTGTACTGCTGTGGACTAAAGAGTAATAAGAGCTGAGATTCTAGAAGGAATCCCTGCCATCCCTAATATATTATTTAGAAAAATGTCTGCTTCTGGGACCAATAAATTCCAAAATTTAAGTTCCTGGCATTAACTATGTGATAGTCCACTGTAGTTTCAGACTAGGCCTGGGAAGAGGAAGGACTCTACTCCATGAAGTTTTTCAGGGACCAAGCCAATGGAGCCCTATCAACTTTGACATGTACTTCCAAAGATCACCATGAGGTTTATCTTCTTTTCTTCCAGGTAGAGAATTTTATTTTATTTTTTTAATGGAGAAACATAAAAGGAAGACTTTGCTAAACAAGGTCAGTAAGTGATACATATCACTTGCACTAGTTCTCTTTGCTACGACTCAGTCATATGGCCCTACTTAACAGCAAGGGAAGCTGGCTGGGAAATGTAGTTTTTAGGATTGGCACTAAAGGAGAGACTGGACCATGTGGCCCTGGCTCCCCAAGATTTACCTTAATCTTGTACTATGGCAGACACCACCAAGCTAGCCCTGAGGCGTCATGGAGCACACAGTCTTTAACACTCTGCCCCTGACATGGACAAATGAAGCTTTTCTAAATTCATCATTTTTATTTCCCAATTTTTAAATTCCAATTTACGAAACATTCAAATAAAAATTTTCTAGAGACCAGAATATTAACTGACAGACATAGGCACAGCATGCTGTAAATGTAGGTAAGCTGATTTTCAAGGTTGTATTCTCTGGAATACAAGAACTATTCCATCCTCTAGGGACCCAATAGAAACAAGTCTCTTACCTGGGTTCCATGCTCTCTAGCCCCAAGTTCACCCCCACATTGTAGGTGCTGTCATTTTTTAAATTGTTTATTAAAAATTACATACAAGAAAGTACATTTAGTCTAAAGATACAGTTTGGTGAGCCTTTAAAAAGTTAACAAACCCATGTAATCAACCCCCAGATCAAGAAACAGAACATTTTGGCACCTCAGAATCACCCTCATACTATCTCAGTTACTACTGCCTTCCCTCTGGGATTATAGTGGTATCGTAACTTCTAATACAAATTAATTTTGCATGTCTTTCTATAAGTGGTATCATATGTATTCAGTCTTCTATGTCTGAACACCAAGTTTGTAGGATTCATCTACATTGCTGTCGTAGTTTGTTTGGTCTCACTGCTGTATAGTATTCCATTGTATGAATATGCCACAATTTATTTCTCTATTCAACTTTGATAGACACTTTGGTTGTTTCCAAACCAACCCAACCAACTTAGCCCCATTGGGGCTTTATGAACAGAGTTGTTACTATTATACATCCTATTATAGTACGTGTCTTTTGGAGAACAGATACGGGCATTTCTTTTGGGGATACACCTAGGAGTAGAATTGCTTAATTATAGGGTATTTGTGTGTTTAGCGTTCATAGATGTGGCCAAACAAGTTCTCAAAAATGAATGTGTCAGTTTACACTCCTATCAACAGGTATGAGAGTTTCAGATGATCCATATCTTCCCAATAATTGTATTTTCTTTTTTTCCTTTTGGCCATCCTAGTGGGTATGAACTGGCATCAGATTCTGGTTTAAGGTTGATGTGATGGCTCACATCTGTAATCCTAGCACTTTAAGAGGCCAAGGCATAAAGATTGCTTGAGGCCAGGAGTTCAAGACCAGCCTGGGCAATGTAGTAAGATCTCTATAATTTTTTTTTGATTAGCTGAGTGTGGTTATGTGTTCCTGTAGTCCCAACTACTTGGGAGGTTGAGACAAGAGAATCTCTTGAGCCCAGGAGTTTGAGGCTGCAGTGAGGTATGATCACACCACTGCAGTCCAGCCTGGGCAACAGGGTGACACCTTGTCACTGAAAAAAAGAAGTTTAAAATTGTATTTCTATTAAAATTAATTGCCCATTTTCCTATTGTGTTGTTTGAATTTCTTTAAAATTGTGAACTTGTGGGAGTTTAAATTATATATTTTGCATATGAGCCTTTTATAGGATATATGTATTGCAAATATCTCCTCCCACTTTATGGTTTGCCTTTCACTTTCACAATGGTATCTTTTGATGAATAGAAGCTCTTAATTTTACTGAGTCTAATGTATCATTTCCTTCTTTGATGGTTACCACTTTCGTGTCCTTTATAAGAGATCTGTGTCTGCCCTCAAGTCAAGGACATAGTGTGTTTTCTTTTTCAAACGTTGTTGTTTTGCCTTTCATATTTAGATCTGCAATCCATCCAAAATTAATATTTGTGTAAGGTGTGAGGTAAGGGTCAATTCATTTTTATCCTACATGGCCCAGCACTATTTTGTGAAAAGCACTTTTCTCCCTGCACTGCAGTATCACTTTTGTCATCATTTGAGCAATCATATTTAAGTATGTTTTCAGACTTTCTGTTGATCTATTTGTCTATCTTCGTGTCAAGATCACAAAGTAAACCTCCTGGGATTTTGGTTGGCATTGTATTAAATTATAAATCAGTTTAGGAGAATTGACAGCTTAACAAGAGTGATTGTTCCAGTCCACAAGCATGGTAACTCTCTGTGTACCATCTTAATACCTATTAACTAGGTACACATTCCTGAACATCAACACTCCTTAGATTGTAGATAAAAAGCTACCAGCTCCTTTCTTCCTGGATCCCAAAAGCCTTCTTCACAGCTTCTGTTTCCTGGTTTTCTCTCACATCCCTGAATAACTGGTGCTTCAAATGACTTGTAGGCCTAAACAGGATAACAATATAAGAATACAACACAGCAGCCCCAACATCCACACAATAAGTGATGCACCTATACAGTAACAGCAGAGAAGGGGGGTGGTTTTCTCAGACCCTCATTAATTAGGAATAATATTAAAAACCAAAAGCAGAAACAATATGTTTTCCTTTTAGGAAACCGAGTTGTTCTGCCCTTGGATTATTAGATGCAGTTCTGGCTACCACACCATAAAAGGAAATAATACAGTTGGAGACGGCCCAAGGAGGGGTATCTATGACGGCCAAAAGGATGAAGAGACTTCTTTATGGAGACAGACTCAAACTAAACCAAAAACTTTTCAGATGAAAAGGGACATGGCAGCAACCTTTGGTGTTAGGGAATATGGATAAGGTGTGTATAGACAAAATCCTAGAACACACATTTGGCACTACCCCCACTGACACTTTTAAAAGGTAAATTTAAGACAAATACTGGCGAAAGGAAACTTTGGCCCAGCAAAGGGAGCACATAAAAATGAGTGGATGGTGATTTCTCTAAGGGATGACCCTATTAAGAAAAGCCAAGGCTATCTGCAGGTGCATTCTTATACCCTAAAGTTTGACATTCCCCAGCATCGCAGCAGCTCAAGATCCTACTTGAGGAGTGGCCACTGATCTACCCCAGTACTGCATTGTTGAGGTTGATAGGGTACAACTTGCTGAGATCTCATTTCCTTTTCTTCAGCCTCTGATGGGAACAGAAACTTTCTATATTATGATGCCTTGGAGACAATGATTAAGTTAATCACTTCTCAAGATTGAGTGGTCCTAGTCCTTTTATTTCCACTCTGGACCCTAGTTGTGAGCCATTTCCTCATTTCTGTGTCTGCTTTGGCTCCTGTCCCAGTTCTCTGTGTCCCTTGAAAGTTGTGGAACCCTGAACTTAATACAGAGCATGACTTTGGATAGAGTTTTTGGGAAACTGTTTGCTCAGCAAACTACTCTCTCTGTCAGCTTTCAAGAAAGACTCCTTCATTCACTTATGAACACGTGTGATCCATCCTTTCGACCCACGGACATGCCCATGTTTCCAGGCATGATGAGGGGACTTATCTAGAGGAGGGTAAGGCCTCAGGCAATCTGTAGGCCGTAACTTCTCCAATATTTTTATCCAGAACAAATCAACTTTAAATTGGCAGAAAGGCTTCAGGGAGAAATACATAGCAAAAAGGCTACTAGGACTTTGGATGGGATAGGAGAGCATGGAAGCCAGGGCAGCTCCAGGAGGCCACAGAAGATAGAAGGGAGAGGGGAAACCCCTTCCACTTGTTTTTGAGGTTGTCACTGTCCAGACTCCCAGAAGAAGGAAATGAGAATCCTCAAAGTTTGGTGCTTGGGGTCATTACACTTGTGAACCCCGAATATCTGAGACAGGTGTCAGTTAATTTACAAAGTTTATTTTGCCAAAGTTGAGGATGCACGCCTGTGACACAGCCTCAGGGGGTCCTGATGACATGTGCCCAAGGTGGTCAGAGCACAGTTTGGTTTCATACATTTTAGGAAGACATTAGACATCAATCAACATATGTAAGATGAATGTTGGTTGGGTCCGGAAAGATGGGACAACTCTTGTCAGGAGAGGGCTTCCAGGTCATAGGCAGACAACAGACAAATAGTTGCATTATTTTGAGTTTCTTTTTTCGATTAGTCTTTCCAAAGGAGGCAATCAGATATGCATTTATCTCAGTGAGCAGAGGGGTGACTTTGGATAGAATGGGAGGCAGGTTTGCCAATAAGCAGTGCCCAGCTTGACTTTTCCCTTTAGCTTAGTAATTTTGGGGCCCCGAGATTTATTTTCCTTTCACACACCAATTTACTAAACTCCAGGATGGCTCTGCATATGCACCCCTCACGTGCATAGCATACTACTGCACACTGGGTCCCGAGAAAGGGGGTAGATGTTCCCCAGCTATTTGATCATCACCCCAGTGGCCTTTAATAAAGCTCATGACTTTTTTCAGGGCCACCTCTTGTTATACATACCAAAGCCTATTTGCCTACTCAGAGAAATTTGAAAGTTTGCTTTTCTAAATCAAGCCATGCCTTGGACCTAGCAGTTGATAATCACAGAAATTAAGAATTGGAAGAAACCTTATGGATCATGTGGCCAAATGGACTTCAGTCTGATGCACAGAGTCAATAGGGATTCCTAGTTGCTCCTTGGGTTATTGAGGGGGACAGGACTCATCCCCACCACCTCTTCTACCACAGCAGGTGAGATGGAACCATATTTCCTTTTTCCATTTTTATTTAAGATTTTGTGGGAAGAAAGTATATTAATTTTTAAAAGTCTGAAAATAGTTTATGTTGTTCATTTTACTTGCCCCAAATTAAGATTTTCGTTCAACAGCAAGCATATGATATTCACGCATTCAGCTTTAACCAGTAGAGCTGTCTCTTCTGCTTTAATTAATTAATTTACTTATTTATTTATTTTTTGAGACAAAGTCTTGCTCTGTCACCCACACTGGAGTGCAGTGGTGCAATCTCAGCTCACTGCAACCTCCACTTCCCAGGTTCAAGAGATTTTCCTGCTTCAGCCTCCCGAGTAGCTAGGATTACAGGTGTGTGCCACCATGCCTGGCCTGTTTCTTCTAGTTTTAAGGTTTTATGGTTCTAACATTCCTGGCAGGTAACGGATCATAGAATGTCAGAGCTAGGGCCAGGTGTGAATGGCCCACGCCTGTAATCCCAGCACTTTGGGAGGCCAACACGGGTGGATTGCTTGAGCTCAGGAGTTCAAGACCAGCCACCTGGGCAACAAGGTGAAATCCCGTTTCTACAAAAAATACAAAAAAAAAAAAAAAAAGAACCAAAAAAAAACCTAGCCGGGTGTAGCAGCACATGCCTGTGGTCCCAGCTACTTGGAAGGCTGAGCTGGGAGGATCGCTGGATCCTGGGAGGCAGAGGTTGCAGTTAGCCAAGATCGCGCCACTGCACTCCAGTCTGGGTAACAGAGTGAGACCTTGTCAAAAAAAAAAAAAAAAAAGTCAGAGCTAAGAAGTCCCTAGAGATCTTCTGGTCCTGCTACTTCATTATACAGAGGAGGAAGCTGAGGCCCAGCAAGGTGTAAAAATGGCCAGTTGGCCTTTCCTTGGCCATTTCAAAGATGAAGAGCTCACTACTTAGCAAAGCACTTTTTCCAAAAATGGATCTAATATGTTTAGTAACCTCGTGGTGGCTCACGCCTGTAATCCCAGCACTTTGGGAGGCTGAGGCAGGCGGATCACAAGGTCAGGAGATCGAGACCATCCTGGCTAACACGGTGAAACCCCATCTCTACTAAAAAATACAAAAAAATTGGCCGGGCGTGGTGGTGGGCACCTGTAATCTCAGCTACTGAGGAGGCTGAGGCAGAAGAATGGCGTGAATCCGGGAGGCGGAGCTTGCAGTGAGCCAAGATTGCGCCACTGCACTCCAGCCTGGGTGACAGAGCAAGACTCTGTCTCAAAAAAAAAAAATTTTTTTTTTGCTTTGATCTTCACCACCAACCTTTTTGTTTAATTGCCTCTTGGTTTGGTCTGGGCCCTCTAAGCACAAGGAGAGAAATAAGGAATGAAAAGGTACAGCTCAGTTTCCCCAACACTGAACGGCAGCAGCAGCAGAGTGAGAAATAAGGGTGAGAAAGAAAGAGGGAGCTTCAGAGGGAATGACCGTCAAAGGAAGCGGCAGGGGGTGCAGAGGGACTGAGAATCTGGCATGTATGTGTCTATTCAGCTAAACTCAGCCCTGCTCCCAACCGGCGTACTCTCCAGAAGACCCTCCTTCGGATGGTTGGATTGCTCTACAAGGCCAGATGACACCAAATAACAGCATCTTTTCAGGTCCCAAAGCTCCTAAGAGGTCTCTGAAATGCCCTCTGGACAGGGCATCCATTGGACAAGTGGTAAAATCCCAGAATTATAGGGCTGAAACAAACCAACGAGACCATCTAGCCTGCTACTCCTTAAATCTATGGGGAATCTGAGCTCCAAGGAGATGGGACCCTCGTAAGTCATGTATCAATAAGAAGGCCCAAAACTCTGTTCAATTTTGTGTTCTGTCTGCTATGTGACAATTACTAACATGCATATTGTACTTTCCAATCCTGTGAACTTGATAAGGCAGTTGCTGTTGTTATTTTTTTATTTTATTTTTTTTGAGATGGAGTCTTCCTCTGTCACCCGGGCTCAAATGCAGCAGCACTATCTCAGCTCACTACAACCTCTGCCTCCCAGGTTCAAGTGATTCTCGTGTCTCAGCCTCCGGAGTAGCTGGGATTACAGACACGTGCCACAACGCCCAGCTAATATTTTGTGTTTTTAGTAGAGATGGGGTTTTGCCATGTTGGCCAGGCTGGTCTCGAACTCCTGACCTCAGGTGATCTGCCCATCTTGGCCTCCCAAAGTGCTGCAATTACAGGCGTGAACCACCGTGCCCAGCCTTGTTATTATTATCTTTATTTTACAAATGAGAAGAATGAGTACCCAAATCCACATAGCCAGTAAGAGGTAGAGCCCAGCCTGAAAAAGCTTTTCTGATTCTAAGCTCTTTGTTCTACCGATTCCAAATCCCTCTTCTAGGGGTATAGATTGGGCTGGAGTTTGGGTGAATTCCCAAAACCACCTTCCTAGTTGCAGGACTATTCTGCACTGAGTGGGCCTAGTAAGATGCTACATGCATCTGTAAAAAAGACGGGGAGAGGCTCTCGGTATAACTAGAAAGTGGTCAAGTTGTCTTCAAGTCCCTAAGCTTTCCCTTTACTGGCACTGTCTCATGACCCGCTCCTTTCTTTGTGAATCTGTGTTCCATGCTTTCTCCATCTCCTCACCCTCCCAATCCCCAATCAAGAAGATCTGACAAATTCACCCAGAGGTCTAATGACCTATAAGCTTCGTGGAGGTAGGGATTTTTGTCGGCTTTGCTCATTGCTATATCCTAAAGACATAGAAAAGTGTCTGGCAGATAGGAGACGTTCGATAAATGTGTTTATGAATGGAGCGCATAGGGTGTGGGTGAGCCACAAGAGAAAGGCAATGGACAAAGTGCCAGAGAGGCAGAGGGCCAGGTGGAAGAAGGATTGAAGGCCATGAAATGGCTGTGAGAGAGAACAAAGGGGCAGAAGTGCACAGAGTTACCATGGGGGAGGAGATAGCACCCGGGCTTAAGAAACCAGGATTGGCAGGGAGTGAAGAGCCAGAGAGGTGAAGCTTTGGGAGATCAGAGGGCTTAAAGTTGGGAGTGGGCTAAGGAGCCCAGGGCCTGATGCTTCCCTCTTCCTCATGGGCCTCTGTTCACAGACCCCCTGGAGGGGGTGAACATCACCAGCCCCGTGCGCCTCATCCATGGCACCGTGGGGAAGTCGGCTCTGCTTTCTGTGCAGTACAGCAGTACCAGCAGCGACAGGCCTGTAGTGAAGTGGCAGCTGAAGCGGGACAAGCCAGTGACCGTGGTGCAGTCCATTGGCACGGAGGTCATCGGCACCCTGCGGCCTGACTATCGAGACCGTATCCGGCTCTTTGAAAATGGCTCCCTGCTTCTCAGCGACCTGCAGCTGGCCGATGAGGGCACCTATGAGGTCGAGATCTCCATCACCGACGACACCTTCACTGGGGAGAAGACCATCAACCTTACTGTAGATGGTAAAGGGCTCTGGCAGGGAAAGAGGCAAGACTGGCAGGTGGGACTGGGGAAGGGTCTGCCCAGCACACCAGCTAGACCAAGGGAAAACCAACCCAAAAGGCACTTGGGAGCTGAGAATGAGGCAAGTGGATGTTAGAAGTTGGCAGACAGGCACAGCACGGCTAACATGTAGAGTGATTGCCATGTGCCAGAAACTATTCCAAGTGCTTTGCATATGTTGACTCATTTAATGCTTATAATAATCTGGGGATATTTAATATCATTATCCTCCTTTTGCAGATGAGAAAAGTGAGCCACTGAAAGGTTGAATAACTTGCCCAACGTCACACAGCTAGAAGTGATAGAGCCAAGATTTGAACCTAAACAGTTGGACCTAGGCTTAGCCCAACTGAAATATCTTCCTGGCTGGGTCAGTTTAAGACATTAAAGCCCAGGGTTCATGGGAAGGCATTTGGAAAGAGGGAATGAAGGCAACACCATGTCTGCATTGTTCAGCATTGTACCCACTATGCCTAGTTGGTGCTCCATAAATAGTCAGTGAAACGAATGAATAAGTGATGGGAAAGAACTGGACTTAGGATGTCTGAAGTCTTCTCAGCCCACAGATTGAGTTGGAAGGTAGTGTTAAAGGTGTGTTGGAAGACAGGGAGCTAAAAAGGGGAAGGGAGACACTTCTTAGCCAATGACTCACAGGCTCCCCCATTCCTGCGGCTCAGTGCCCATTTCAAGGCCACAGGTGTTGGTGGCTTCAACCACTGTGCTGGAGCTCAGCGAGGCCTTCACCTTGAACTGCTCCCATGAGAATGGCACCAAGCCCAGCTACACCTGGCTGAAGGATGGCAAGCCTCTCCTCAATGACTCGAGAATGCTCCTGTCCCCCGACCAAAAGGTGCTCACCATCACCCGTGTGCTCATGGAGGATGACGACCTGTACAGCTGTGTGGTGGAGAATCCAATCAGCCAGGGCCGCAGCCTGCCCGTCAAGATCACCGTATACAGTGAGTTTCCCACAGGCTTTCCTTTAGGACTCAAAGCCCCGAGAGGCCGGTGACCATGAGGGACTGAGGACATCCCAAAGAAATGTCACTGGGGGGAGGGGAACAGAGATGGGCCAACTATCCATGGAGGACACCAACAGGTGGGCAGTGGGTTCTGTGCAAGCTCCACCACCAGCATCAGCCAGGCATGCAGCCTGGGGCTCCCCCTCTCTTCCTTCCATGGCAGGAAGTTCTGCTCACCACATCTTGCCCCTTTGAAGTCCCTCCTGCCTCTCTGTTTCTCTCTCTTCCTAGGAAGAAGCTCCCTTTACATCATCTTGTCTACAGGAGGCATCTTCCTCCTTGTGACCTTGGTGACAGTCTGTGCCTGCTGGAAACCCTCCAAAAGGTCTGCGTAACTCTCCTGAGCACCCAAGTCTTTCAATCCATCCCAAACCTAAGCCCCATTTTTTTCTTAAGTCTGTTTAAATGCCTTTCCTCCCAGGGCTCTGCATCTCTTTCCAAGAGATCCATTCTTCCATTGTGTATGCAATAGCATCTTGTGCTCCAAAGCCCCTACAACCCCAGCACCAGTAACAATAGTTTTTTTCACTTGCCAACCACCTTTTTTGGGACCAGGCACTGTGACAGTGGTTAGCCTGCTACCTTTTAAGTATGATTATCTGCAGTTTACAGATAATGACACTGAGACTCGGATTGGTTAAATGGCTTGCCCACAGTCACAATGCTAGCGACAGACTCAAGGTGCAAACCTAGATGTGATTCATTCCAAAGCTCATGAACTGTACCCAGCCCATCTTCCTGTCACAAGGCCTCTTTTATGGCCATCAGATCCCTCCCTGTGTCCCCACTGGATCTTCTGCTCACATTCAATAATTCGGCTCATGGTGGGGCTGAATTGATTCACAGGAAACAGAAGAAGCTAGAAAAGCAAAGCTCCCTGGAATACATGGATCAGAATGATGACCGCCTGAAACCAGAAGGTGAGCTCCCAGCCACCCATTCACCCATCCCATCAACACTCAGATCAGTGGGCTGCTGGGAAAAGGCAGAACTGGGCGACAAGGAAAACAGCTCTGCAGGGACCCTTCCCCCACCAACTGCACGAAGACTGCAGAGGAGGGAGAGGTTTGGCCAAGGTAGGAGCCAGGATATTCAGATATGTTGGTGGAGGTTGTGGCGGGCCATTTGGGAAGCACAGAGAGTAGGTGCTGGCTGGTGGGGAGAGTCTGTACCTGGGCCAGCCACCCGCTTCTCTCCCCTGTGCAGCAGACACCCTCCCTCGAAGTGGTGAGCAGGAACGGAAGAACCCCATGGCACTCTATATCCTGAAGGACAAGGTGAGTGGCTCCGGACTGGGTGCCCAGAAACATGCAGTGAGCCCCTCCCACATGCCTGGTGCTAGGGAGCCATACTATATTCCTATCCCTTTATAGCAGCAGTCCCCAACATTTTTGGCACCAGGGACTGGTTTCACAGAAGAAAATTTTTCCATGGATGGTGATGCAGGTGGTTTCAGGATGAAACTGTTACACCTCCGATCATCAGGCATTGGATTCTCTTAAAGAGTGTGCAACCTAGATCCCTTGCATGCGCAATTCACAATAGGGTTTGTGCTCCTACGAGAATCGAATGCAGCCACTAATCTGACAGGAGGCGGAGCTCAGGCGATAATGCAAGCCATGGGGCGTGGCTGTAAATACATATGAAGCTTTGCTCTCTGGCTTACCGCTCACCTCCTGCTCTGCCGTTCCGTTCCTAACAGGCCACGGACCAGTACCAGTCCTCGGCCTGGGGGTGGGGACTCCTGCTTTATAGTTCTCAGAATAACCCTGTGAAATATTTGTGTCATGCACATTTTAGAGATTAGAAAAAACAAGGCTGTGAGATTAAATGACTTGCTCAGGATTAAACAAGTCAATGAGTGGCACATCTAGGTTTCAAACCTAGGTCTTTGGACACCAGTTCCGGTGATTTCCCCAGTATTCCACAACTAACTCTGTCCCAGGCTGTCCACGACGGGTGGAAAGAGAAGAGTAAAGGGGAAAAGCACTCAAATCATCGCATTTCAAAATTTACTGAACACCTATTATGTGCTAGGAGGCCCCATGCTCAGCGTGGCATATCGTCAGGAAAACCAGACCTGTCTGCAGCCTTCCAGGAGGTGGGCGTGCAGAAGGAAACTGGGTCCCTTCCCTCGGAATTCCAGCAAGCTCTAACACCAGGCGCGCTGCCAGGCTGGGCTGACTGTCCCCTGACCCCTGCGGCGCGTGTCCTTGCAGGACTCCCCGGAGCCCGAGGAGAACCCGGCCCCGGAGCCTCGAAGCGCGACGGAGCCCGGCCCGCCCGGCTACTCCGTGTCGCCCGCCGTGCCCGGCCGCTCTCCAGGGCTGCCCATCCGCTCCGCCCGCCGCTACCCGCGCTCCCCAGCGCGCTCCCCAGCCACCGGCCGGACACACACGTCTCCGCCCAGGGCCCCGAGCTCGCCCGGCCGCTCGCGCAGCGCCTCACGCACACTGCGGACTGCGGGCGTGCACATAATCCGCGAGCAAGACGAGGCCGGCCCGGTGGAGATCAGCGCCTGAGCCGCCTCGGGACCCCCTGAGAGGCGCCCGCGGTCTGCGGCCAGTGGCCCGGGGGAGGGCTGGGGCTGGGAAGCCGGGGCGCGGCGCGCTGGGGGCGAGGGGAGGTCGCGGCGGGGCGCTGGTGTCTCGGGTGTGGACGTGTATGAGCATGCGCAGACGGAGGCGGGTGCGCCGAGGCCGCAGTGTTGATGTGGTGAAACCTGGTCGCATTTGCTTCCGGTTTACTGGCTGTGTTCTCACTTGGTATAGGTTGTGCCCTCTTAGGACCACATAGATTATTACATGTCTGGCCCAATACTCAAAAGGGTTTTATGGAAACTAACATCAGTAACCTAACCCCCGTGACTGTCCTGTGCTCTTCCTAGGGAGCTGTGTTGTTTCCCATCCACCACCCTTCCCTCTGAACAAATGCCTGAGTGCTGGGGCACGTTTTTTTTTTTGCAAGCTTAGATTAGAGAGGCCACTTTCCCAAAATCCACAGCTGCACTAAGCTAAGGAGAAGCCAGATGCCGGTTACGCGGTGTGCAGGAGCTGTGCTGAGCTGGGGGGTCATTGTGAAGGCCTTCTTCCCTGGGCATCTGGTACCTGGGGACCTACAAAGTGGTGAGGGAAGGGTATAAGTACATTCCTTTTCCCTCTGACCTGGGCCCTAGCAAGGGCAAAGAACCCGAGCCTGCCAGCTTGGCCTCCTCCCAGAGCCTCCCTCAGAGGCATGCCATGCCAAGCATTCCTTCTGTCTCTGTTCATGAATAAAAGAGATGGATGGGCTTATTCTTATAGAGGAGTGAATTTCACTTACTCCCCTGGCCCAGAAAACCAGACCAAGTGAGGAACTGTTTTAGCTCATCAAACTCATATATTCGTCCTGGCTTCCTTACAAAACAAGCCTTTCAAACAATCATTGTCCTCAGGAAAGTTGTTGAGCTTCCTCCAGCTGTGAGAATAAGTCCTAATCTCCAGAGAAATGGTGGGGGGAGCGGGGGAGGAGGAGGCTTATTGCTTCCCAGCATTTCAGGGGAACATTATCCAACCTCTGGCCTCCTGCCACCCATCTGCCCTGCTCCCACATGCTCAGGTCCAAGGGCACAGAAAAAGGACAGACTCCCTAATCACACTAACATCAAAATAAAGAGGCTGGGCCACTGTGTAGCCAGGACATGCCCATGCCACCACCTATTGAACAGTTCATAGGAGTGGCAGTAATCTACTACGTGAGGAGAGAGGGCAATTAAAAAGCTGAAAGAGAAGGAGGCCCTCTGTGTATTCTGTCCCCTCCTCCTTAATGCCTCCAAGCATCCTTGCATCCCTAGCCTCCTAAACTCCAGCTCTGATTCGCCATCAACCCGTGGATCAATTCCAAGGCCCCTGTTACCCATCACCTCCACACCAGGTCAAGTTTTGTCTCAGCCCCAAAGGCACTGACATTTCTAGTTTGCCCCCTCTGCCCTGACCCCAACAGCATGCCTGTCTCAGCTCCCTATCCCTCGGCGCTTCCCCAGGCTCATTTGAGCAGGTGTGCCTTCACAGCTCCCCTAAACTTCCCAGGTGCCTCATCCATAATGATATAATGCATGTAGGGGAAAAGTTTCTCAGGAAGGTGGAAGAGGCAGCAGGACTTGGATAAGGAGTACCTGCTGGTCAGCCTTGAGATGCACAGGTGAAGGTTAGGGTGAGATGAGAACATGCCATACCCTGGTGCTGAATCCTTGAGGGGCCAGCTTGCCAGGCTTAAGCCAAATCTGCCTTAAATTGTGGGTGGGGAGGGGTAAGTAAGGAAGTGGGGTTTGTTTGTGTTGTTTTCATCTTCATCTTTGTATTACTAGCATCCAGCAGAGTGCCTAGCACATACTGGATGCTCAATAAACTTTTGATGAAATGAAATGACAACTTTATTCCACATAAACAAGGGTAACAAAAGAAGCTGCTTAAATATACCAGTCATTTCCCTTCTTTTCTTCTCATCTTCTTTCACATCCTTTACCCTCTTTCCAAACCGCAAATTGTCCATTCCAAAATCACTTACCCGTTCATTCCTTTACTTATTCGGGTGTTCTTTTATTTATTCAACAAACATTTGTTTATCTACCCTGGACTAGGCCCTGTGCTAGACACCGCTGATACAGCATAACTGTGTCAGGAAGACAGATCAGTAAACAGATGATTACAATATAGTGTGTAAAATGCAATGGCAGAAGTAGATACAAGGTGCTCTGGGAGCATGTAGATTAGATGTCAGCAAAGGCATCTTGGAGGAGAACAGACCTGAGTTGAGTCTTTCTTAGAAAGACTTGTTAGTTAATCTGGTTTTTAAAAGTATGAGAGGACACACTCCAAGCAGAGGGAGAAGCATGTATAAAAGCTTGGAAGTGCAAGACACGATGGGGGCGAATTCAGGGTACTGAGCCGAGCAGTTGATGAAATTATTTCAGGAAAGTATACAAAGTAGAAGGTGAAGAAAGCTGCAGATAGATTTCTGAGGACATCAGTATGTGTAGAAAGTTTAAAAGGACCTCACCAAGAAGGCTAAAAAGGCACAGCCATTAAGATAGGAGAATATATAGGAGATAACTATATCACACAATCAAAAGAACAAGAGAGTTTCACGAAAAAGGGAGCATTCGGGACTGCAAGGGCAGGGGGCTCACATATGAAACGAAGTGAAAAGTGCGTGTTAAATTTGGCAACAATGAAAACATTGAGTGACTTGGCATAAGTAGTTTAAGGCATGTAGTAGGGGTTAAAGCCAGACTGCAACAGATAAAAGTGATATGTGGAACTTCTCTGCTAAATACTTGAGACTAGATGTTTGAGAGGTCTTCCTGTTTCAAAACAACTAGGTCCTGCTTAAATGATATTTGTTTTGCATTGCTGGCTTCAAAAAATGGGGGAATTTTTTTTTTTTTTTTTCAGATGGAGTCTCACTCTTGTCACCCAGGCTGGAGTGCAATGGCGCAGTCTAGGCTCACTACAACCTCTGCCTCCGGGTTCAGGTGATTCTCCTGCCTCAGCCTCCTGAGTAGCTGGGACTACAGGCACGTGACACCATGTCTGGCTAATTTTTGTATTTTTGGTAGAGACAGGGTTTCACTATGTTGGCCAGGCTGATCTCAAGCTCCTGACCTCATGTTCCACCCACCTCGGCCTCCCAAAGTGCTGGGATTACAGGCGTGAGCCACTTCCCTGCCAGAGATGGGGGAAATTTTTAAGCAGCCAGAAGTAAAACAAAATTTAAAAGCCCAGTGAGCTCAAAGTACTTAGCACTCATTAAATGTGAGATTACCAAGGGAGGTGAAGCAAGATGGCTGAATAGAAGCCTCCACTCTTTGTCTTCCCTGCAAAAACACCAGATTGAACAACTATCCACACAAAAAAGCACCCTCATAACAACCAAACATCCAATGAGTGATCACAATACCTGGTTTTAACTTCCTATCACTGAAAGAGGCACTGAAGAAGGTAAGAAAGACAGTCTTGAACTGCTGACACCACCCCTCCCTCATCACCCAGCAGCTGCCGCATGGAACAGAGAGAGAATCTCTGCACTTGCGGGAGGGAGAGTGCAGTCATTGTGGGACTTTGCGTTGGAACCCAGTGCTGCCCTGTCACAGTGAGAAACAACACCAGGCAGAACTCAGCCAGCACGCACGGAGGAAGCATTTAGACCAGCCCTCACCAGAGAGGAATTACACATCCTAGTGGTTGGAACCTGAATTCCAAAAACGCTCACGACCATGGGTTAAAGTGCTCTGAGGTCCTAAATAAACTTTTAAAAGTCTGTCTAGGACACAAGGACTGCAATTCTAGGGGGAATTCCTGGTGCTGTGCTGGGCTTGAAGCCAGTGGACTTGGGGAGCATATGATCTAGTGAGACACCAGCTGGTGCAGCCAAGGGAGTGATTGCATCATCGCTCTGCCAACACCAGGCATCACAGCTTGCAGCTTTGAAAGAGACTCTTTTCTGTGGTTCGAGGAGAGGAGCAGGAAGAGTAAACAGGACTGTGTATTGCAACTTGGATATCATCTCAGTCACAGTAGGACAGGGCATAAGACAAGTTCAGCCACAGCAGGATAGGGCATAAGACAGAGTCCTGAGTCCCCCATTTCAGGCCCTAGCTCCCAGACAACATTTCTAGACACCCTGGGCCAGAAGCGAACCCATTGCTTTGAAGGGAATGACCCAGTCCTGGCAGCATTCATCACCTGCTCTCTCTAGAGCCCAAGGGCCCTCAATACTTTGCAGTAGAACACAGGCAGTACTTGCCATTGGCCTTGGGTGAGACTAAGAGACATGTTGGCTTCAGATGTCACCAAGCACCTTTCCAGCTGTGGTGGCTATCGGAAGGGGCTCCTTCTGCTTGAGAAAAGTTGAAGGAAGGGTAAAGGGGACTTTGTCTTGCAGTTTAGGTGCCACTGGGGCCTCAGTGGGGTAGAGAACCAAGTGGGCTCTTGGGGTCCCCAATTCCAGGGTTTAGCTCTTGTATGGCATTTCTGGACCTGCCCTAGTGGCCATAGTGGAGCCTACTGCCTTGAAAGGAGAGTCCTATGCTTGGCAGCATTCATAAGCTGACTCAAGAGCCCTTGATCCATAATGAACATCAGCAGTAGCCAGGCAGTATTGACCGTGGGCCTGGAGCAGTGGCGGCCTAGGGGAGAGACACCTCTGCTTGAGGAAAGGAGAGGAAAGAGTGGGAAAGACATTGCCTTGGGCTTGGGTGCCAGCTCAGCTGCAGTAGACTAGAGCACCAGGTAGTTTTCTAAAGTTTCTTACCCTAGGCCCTGGCTCCCAGGTGGCATCTCTGGACCTGCCCAGGACTGGTGGAAACTTGGCACCCTGAAGCAGTGGATAGAAGCCTGGTTGGCATTGCCACCTGCTGACTCTAGAGCCTTAGGGCCTTGAGCGAACATAGCTGGTATCCAGACATTGGTTACCACAGGTCTTTGGTGACACCTGGTGCTGTGCTGGCTTCAGGTCAGACCCAGCACAGTCTCAGTGGTGGTGGCCACAAGGGTACTTGTGTCACCCTTCTTCCAGCTCCAGACAGCTCAGCACACACAGAGAGAGAGAAGGAGAGAGAGAGAGAGGAAGAGAGAAAAAGAGAGAGAGGAGAAAGAGAGAGACTGTTTGTTTTGGAGAAAGAAAAGGAAGAGAATAAGAGTCTATGTCTGATAATCCAGAGGATTCTTCTAGATCTTATCTAAGACCATAGGGTGGTATCTCTTCAAGTCTGCAGGAGCCACAGTGTTACTGGGGCTTGGGGTGCCCCCGATGAAGATACAGCTGCAGTCACCAAAAACTAAATCACAACTCCCAAGTTCCTTTGAATACCTAGAAAGCCTTCCCAGGAATGAAGGGTGCAAACAAGCCCAGACTCCAGTGAACATCCACAAGCATTAAGACCACTCAGGAAATATGACCTCACCAAAAGAACTAAATAAGTCACCGGTGACTAATCCCAGAGAGACAGAGATGTGTGACCTTTCAGACAGATAATTCAAAATGGCTGTTTTGAGGAAACTCAAAGAAATTCAAGAGAACACAGAGAGGAATTCAGAATCCTATCAGATAAATTTAACAAAGAGATTGAAATAATTTAAAAGAATCAAGTAGAAATTCTGGAGTTAAAAACTGCAACTGAAATACTAAAGAATGCACCAGAGTCTGTTAATAGTGGAATTAATCAAGCAGAAGAAAGAATGAGTGAGCTTGAAGACAGGCTATTTGAAAATACACAGTTATAGGAGACAAAAGAAAGAAGAATAGAAGAAAATGAAACTATGCCTATGATATCTAGAAAATAACTTCAAAAGGGCAAAGCTAAGAGTTTTGGGCCTTAAAGAGGAAATCAAGAGATGAGGGTAGAAAGTTTATTCAAAGGGATAATAACAGAGAACTTCCCAAACCTAGAGAAAGATATCAATATTCAAGTGCAAGAAGGTTACTAAGCAGATTTAACCCAAATAACATTAACTCAAGACATTCAATAATCAGACTCTCAAAGGTCAATAATAAATAAAGGATTCTGAAAGTAGGAAGAGAAAAGAAACAAATAACATATAGTGGAGCTTCAATATTCCTGGCAGCAGACTTCTCAGTGGAAGCCTTGCAGGCCAGGAAAGAGTGACATAATATATTGAAAGGGCTAAAGGAAAAATAACTTTTATTGCAGAATAGTATATCTGGTGAAAATATTATTCAAACATGAAGGAGAATTCAAGACTTTCTCAGACAAACAAAAGCTGAGAGATTTCATCAACACCAGACCTATCCTATAAGAAAGCTAAAGGGAGTTCCTTAATCTGAAAGAAAAAGACATTAATAAAAAATAAGAAATTATCTGAAGGCACAAAACTCACTAGTAATAGTAAGTACACAAAAAGACAGAATATCAAAACACTGTAATTGTGGTGTGTAAGCTACTCATATCTTGAGTGGGAAGACTAAAAGATGAACTGATCAAAAATAATAATTACAACTTTTCAAGACATAGTACAATAAAATATAAGTAGAAACAACAAAAAGTTAAAAGTAGGGGCATGATGTTAAAATGTACAGTTTTTATCAATTTTCTCTTTACTTGTTTGTTAGTTTGTTTATGCAATCACTGTTAAGTTGTCATCAGTTTAAAACAATAGGTCATAAGATATTATTTGCAAGCCTCATTGTAACTTCAAATTTAGAAACATACAACAGATACACAAAATATAAAAAGCAATAAATTAAAACATGTCATCAGAGAAAATCACCTTCACTAAAAGGAAAGAAGAAAAGAAGAAAGAAGGCCATGAAACAACCAGAAAAAAAAAGTAACAAAATGGCAGAAGTAAGTCCTTACTTAACAATGATAACATTGAATGTAAATAAACTAAATTCTCCAAACAAAAGATGTTGAGTGGCTGAATAGATTATAAAATAAGATCCAACAATTCCTTGCCTGCAAGAAACATACTTCATCTATAAAGACACACATAGGCTGAAAATAAAGAGATGGAAAGAATATTCCATGCAAATAGAAACCAAAAAAGAGCAGGAGTAGCTATACTTATATCAGACAAAATAGATTTCAAGACAAAAACTATAAAAAAAAAAAAGAAGTTCACTGTGATGGTTAATACTGACTGTCAACTTGATTGAATTGAAGGATGTAAAGTATTATTCCTGAGTGTTTCTGTGAGGGTGTGGCCAAAAGAGATTAACATTTGAGCCAGTGGACTAGAAAAGGCAGACCCACGCTTAATCTGAGTGGGCACAATCTTATCAACTGCCAGCGTGGCCAGAATAAAAACCAGGCAGAAGAACGTGAATAGACTAGATTGGCTTAGCCTCCCAGCCTACATCTTTCTCCCATGCTGGATGCTTCCTGCCCTCCAACATCAGACTCCAAGTTCTTCAGCTTTGGGACTCAAATTGGCTTCCTTGCTCCTCAGCTTGCAAATGTCCTATTTTGGGACTTTGTGATTGTGTGAATTAATACTCCTTAATAAACTCATATATATATATATGTATATATATATATATATATATATATATATATACATATATATATATATGTTCTGTCTTTTGAGAGAACCCTAATACAGATTTTGGTACCAACAAATATTAAGGATGGAGTTCTTTTGTTGGTTTTGGGGTTTCTGGAGTTGGCTGCTAAATATGAGTAGACCCCAAAATGCTAAGGACTCTACTTCTAATAGTATGGAGAACACTAATAGTCCCTGGCATGAACTGTTTAGAGAGTTATGCAAAATAAATGCATTTGACACTCCTGATTCACTGCTCATGAGAGGCAAGGAGTTTAGTGACTCTGTACATAATAACTTTGACCATATGTGGAGAACCAAGGAACATAATGAAGTTGGTTGGTTGCTCCTAAGTTCACTGGACAAAGTGATGAAAGAAAATGGTGAACTCAGGGATTCTAACTCCTGGCTTCAGAAGCAGATACTGAGCTGCAAATCTTCTAAGATTGCCTTGAGTGAGAGTCGTATCTCCTGAAGAGAAAGAGATGAAGCTGTGGAAAACCAGACAAAAGCTTTTATCATGCGAGTGGCCGGCCTGCAATGACAGGTGCATGCACAGCCTTGCCAGGTGTCTACTGTTAAAATGAAGGCATTGATTGGAAAAGAATGGGACCCTGCAACTGGGAATGAGGATACGTGGGAGGACCCTGATGACACTGGGGACACTGAGCTTGTAAACTCTGATGAATTTTTTTTGCTGGAAGAAACAGCTTTCTCATCCCCACCAGTGGCAACATCCCATGCCATCACCCTTTCCACCTTTGTCTGAGGGGATAAACCCTGCGCTGCCTGAGGCAAAAGTGATGGCCTCCCCTGAGGCAGTTGCCAGGCAATATAATGTTGATTCTCCTCAGGAGCTATCCCCAACACCTCTGTTTGCTTCTAGACCTATAATAAGACTAAAGTCCTAGCGGGCTTTTAGAAGTGAGGTTCAGAGTGTGACCATGAGGACATGTGCTACACTCAAAAGGAACTGCTTGAGTTCTCTAATTTATATAAGCAGAAATCTTGAGAAGAGTCCTGGGAATGGATATGAAGGTGTGGGATGATGGTAGAAGGAACATAGAGTTTGATCAGGTGAATTTGTCAATTTGGGCCTACTAAATAGGGATTCTACATTTAATGTTGTAACTCAGGGAGTTAAAAAAGATTCTAATAGTTTGTCTGCTTGGTTAGCTAAAATATAGCTTAAAAGATGGCCCACTGTGAGCAAGCTGGAAATGCCTGATTTCCTCCCTTGGTTTAGAACAGGATCCAAAGTTGTAGGGAGATGGGAATGGTGGAGTGGATTAGTCACTTTAGACCTTCTCATTCCAGCTGGGAGGGTCCAGAAGATATGTCCTTGACCGATGCTTTCCAAAATAGATTTGTGAGGGCAATACCTACATCTTTGAAGAGCTCTGTAAGGATTGCTCTTCTAGATCTTGATGTATGCCAGATCTAACAATGGGAACCCCAGTCGCTCAACCACAAAATTTAAATGCAATGGGAATAATTGGATCCCGAGATGGCAGGGCCAAGTGGCAGCACTCAACCATCAAAGGTAAGGTGGGCATTGCTATCATAATGGACAGCAGAAGCAAAGCAACAATCAGAATCATTTGACTTATGCAGAGCTCTGGCACTGGCTAATTAATCATGGTGTTTCTAGAAGTGAAATTGATAGGAATCCTACTGCATTCCTACTTAATTTATATAAGCAGAAAAATTCCAAGTCAAGTGGACAAAAGACTAATTTTAAATATAAAAACAGAGAATCATGGCCCCTCAATTGATATCCAGACTGGAGCCAGTTTATAGACCCAGAACCTCTTGAATGAAGGGGAAGCCTGCTCCCCTTGAGGAAGGACCCCACTATACTACCAACAATTTATGCTATTAATCTTTCTCCCATCCTTCCCCAAGGAGAACTCTGGCCTTTTACCAGGGTAACTGTGCACTGGGGAAAGAAAGATGATCAGACATTTTGGGGGCTACTGGACACTGGCTCTGAGCTGACACTGAATCCAGGGGACCCAAAACATTACTGTTGTCCTCCAGTTAAAGTAGGGGTTTACACTGCTCAATGAAACAAAAGAGGACACAAACAAATGGAAGAACATTCCATGCTCATGTGTAGGAAGAATCAATATCGTGAAAATGGCCATACTGCCCAAGGTAATTTATAGATTCGGTGCCATCTCCATCAAGCCACAAATGACTTTCTTTGCAGAATTGGAAAAAATTATTTTAAAGTTCATATGGAACCTTTTTTTTTATTATACATTAGGTTTTAGGGTACATGTGCACAATGTGCAGGTTTGTTACATATGTACCTAAAAAGAGCCTGCATCGCCAAGTCAATCCTAAGCCAAAAGAACAAAGCTGGAGGCATCACGCTACCTGACTTCAAACTATACTACAAGGCTACAGTAACCAAAACAGCATGGTACTGATAGCAAAACAGAGATATCGACCAATGGAACAGAACAGAGCCCTCAGAAATAATGCCGCATATCTACAACTATTTGACCTTTGACAAACCTGACAAAAACAAGAAATGGGGAAAGGATTGCCTATTTATTAAATGGTGCTGGGAAGACTGGCTAACCATATGTAGAAAGCGGAAACTGGATCCCTTCCTTACACCTTGTACAAAAATTAATTCAAGATGGATTAAAGACTTACATGTTAGACCTGAAACCATAAAAACCCTAGAAGAAAACCTAGGCAATACCATTCAGAACATAGGCATGGGCAAGGACTTCATGTCTAAAACACCAAAAGCAATGGCAACAAAAGCCAAAATTGACAAATGGGATCTAATTAAACTAAAGGGCTTCTGCACAGCAAAAGAAACCACCATCAGAGTGAACAGGCAACCTACAAAATGGGAGAAAATTTTTGAAATCTACTCATCTGACAAAGGGCTAATATCCAGAATCTACAATGAACTCAAACAAATTTACAAGAAAAAAACAAACAACCCCATCAACAAGTGGGTGAAGGATATGAACAGACACTTCTCAAAAGAAGACATTTATGCAGCCAACAGACACATGAAAAAATGCTCATCATCACTGGCCATCAGAGAAATGCAAGTCAAAACCACAATGAGATACCATCTCACACCAGTTAGAATGGCCATCATTAAAAAGTCAGGAAACAACAGGTGCTGGAGAGGATGTGGAGAAATAGGAACAGTTTTACACTGTTGGTGGGACTGTAAACTAGTTCAACCATTGTGGAAGTCAGTGTGGCGATTCCTCAGGGATCTAGAACTAGAAATACCATTTGACCCAGCTATCCCATTACTGGGTATATACCCAAAGGACTATAAATCATGCTGCTATAAAGACACATGCACACGTATGTTTACTGCAGCACTATTCACAACAGCAAAGACTTGGAATCAACCCAAATGTCCAACAATAATAGACTGGATTAAGAAAATGTGACACATATACACCATGGAATACTATGCAGCCATACAAAATGATGAGTTCATGTCCTTTGTAGGGACATGGATGAATCTGGAAACCATCATTCTCAGCAAACTATTGCAAGGACAAAAAACCAAACACCGCATGTTCTCACTCATAGGTGAGAATTGAACAATGAGAACACATGGACACAGGAAGGGGAACATCACACACTGGAGCATATTGTGGGGTGGGGAGCGGGGGAAGGGGTAGCATTAGGAGATATACCTAATGCTAAATGACGAGTTAATGGGTGCAGCACACCAACATGGCACATGTATACATATGTAACAAACCTGCACATTGTGCACATGTACCCTAAAACTTAAAGTATAATAAAAACCATATAGAGAAATAGTATAAAAATAAAAACAAATAAATTAATTAAGTAGGGGTTTATGGAGGTCCGGTAATTAATGGAGTTTTAGCTCAGGTTTGACTTACAGTGTGTCCAGTGGGTTCCCGAACTCATCCTGTGGTCATTTCCCCAGTGCCAGAATGAATAATTGGCATAGACATACTGGCAGAACCCCCACATTGGCTTCCTGACTATTAGGGTGAAGGTTATTATGGTGAGAAAGGCCAATTGGAAGCCATTAAAGCTGCCTCTACCTAGAAATATAGTAAATCAAAAGCAATATTGCATCACTGGATGAATTGTGGAGATTAGTGCCACCATCAAGGACTTGAAATATGCAGGGTGGTGACTCCCATCACATTCTCATTCAACTCTCCTATTTGACCTGTACAGAAGACAGATGGATCTTGGAGAATGACAGGGGATTATTGTAAGCTTGACCAAGTGGTAACTCCAGTTGCAGCTGCTGTACCAGATGTGGTTTCATTGCTTGAGCAAATTGACACATTTCCTAGTACCTGGTATGCAGCCATTGATTTGGCAAATGCCTTTTTCTTCATTCCTGTCCATAAGGCCCACCAGAAACAATTTGTCTTAAGCTGACAAGGCCAGCAATATACCTTTACTGTCCTGCCTCAGGGGTATATCAACTCTCTGGCTTTGTGTCATAATCTTGTTCAAAGAGAGCTTGATTGATCTTCCCTTCCACAAGATAACACACTGGTCCATTACATTCATGACATTATGCTGACTGGATCCAGTGAGTGAAAAGTAGCAAACACACTGGACTTATTGGTGAAAGATTTGCAGGCCAGAGGATGGGAAATAAATCTGACTAAAATACACGGACCTTCTACCTCAGTAAATTTCTAGAGGCCCCGTGGTGTGGTGCCTGTCGAGAGATTCCCTCTAAGGTGAAGGATAAATTGCTGAATTTGGCCCCCCTACAACCAAGAAAGAGGCACAACGCCTAGTGGGCCTATTTGGATTATGGAGGCAACACATTCCTCGTTTGGGTGTGTTACCCCGGCCCATTTATCAAGTGACCCAAAAGGCTGCCAGTTTTGGGTGGGGTCCAGAACAAGAAAAGGTTCTGCTGTGCAAGCTGCTCTGCCACTTGGGCCATATGACCCCGCAGATCCTGTGGTGCTTGAGGTGTCAGTGGCAAATAAAGATGTTGTTTGGAACCTTTGGCAGGCCCCTATAGGTGAATCACAGCAGGGGCCTCTAGGATTTTGAAGCAAGGCCCTGCCATCTTCTGCAGATGACTCTCCTTTTGAGAGACAGCTCTTGGCTTGTTACTGGGCTTTGGTGGAAACTGAACATTTGACTATGTGTCATTAAGTTACCATGCCACCTGAACTGCCTATCATGAACTGGGTGCTTTCTAACCCATCTAGCCATAGAGTGGGTCATGCACAGCAGTATTCCAAAATCAAATGGAAGTGGTACATACGTGATCAAGCTGGAGCAGGTCCTGAAGGCACAAGTAAGTTACATGAAACTCCTGCCACCCTGCCTTCTCTTCCCCAGCTTGCTCCAATGGCTTCATGGGGAGTTCCCTATCCTCAGTTGACACAGGAAGAGAAGACTAGGGCCTGGTTCACAGATGGTTCTGCGTAATATGCAGGCACCACCCGAAAGTGGACAGCTGCAGCACAGCCCCTTTCCAGGACATCCCTGAAGGATAGCAGTGAAGGGAAATATTCCTAGTGGGCAGAACTTCGAGCAGTGCACCTGGCTGTGCACTTTGCATGGAAGGAGAAATGGCCAGGTGTGCAAATATATGCTGATTCATGAGCTGTAGACAATAGTTGGGCTGTATGGTTAGGGACTTGGAAGAAGCATGATTGGGAAATTGGTGACAAAGAATTTTGGGGAAGAGGTATGTGGATGGACCTCTCTGAGGGGTAAAAAAACTGAAGATATTTGTATCCCATGTGAGTGCTCACCAACAGGTGAACTCAGCAGAGTAAGATTTTTAATAATCAAGTGGATAGGATGACCCATTCTGTGGACACCACTCAGCCTCTTTCCCCAGCCACCCATCATCACCCAATGGGCCTATGAACAAAGTAGCCATGGTGGCAGGGATGGAGATTATGCATGGGCTCAGTAACATGGACTGCCACTCACCAAGGCTGACCTGGCTACAGCCACTGCTGAGTGCCCAATTTGCCAGCAGCAGAGACCAACACTGAGACCTCCATATGGCACCATTCCTCAGGGTGATCGGCCAGCTACCTGGTGGCAGGTTGATTATACTGGACTTCTTCCATCATGTAAAGGGCAGAGGTTTGTCCTCACTGGAATAGACGCTTATTCTGGATATGGGTTTGCCTATCCTGCATGCAATGCCTCTGCCAAGTCTACCATCCGTGGACTCATGGAATGCCTTATCCATCATCATGGCATTCCACATAGCATTGCCTCTGACCAAGGCACTCACTTTACATCTAAAGAAGTGCAGCAGTGGGCTCATGCTCATGGAATTCACTAATCTTACCATGTTCCCCATCATCCTGAAGCAGCTGCATTGATAGAACAGTGGAATGGCCTTTTGAAGTCACAATTACAACACCAACTAGGTGACAATACTTTGCAGGGCTGGGGCAAAGTTCTCCAGAAAGCTGTGTATGCTCTGAACCAGTGTCCAATATATGGTACTGTTTCTCCCATAGCCAGGATTAATGGGTCCAGGAATCAGGGGTGGGTGCAGAAGTGGCACCACTCACCATCACCCCTAATGACCCACTAGCAAAATTTTGCTTCCTGTTCCCATGACATTAAGTTATGCTGGCCTAGAAGTCTTAGTTCCAGAAGGAGGAACACTGCCACCAGGAGACACAACAACGATTTCATTAACATGGAAGTTAAGATTGCCACCTGGACACTTTGGGTTCCTCCTACCTTTAAGCCAACAGGGTGAGAAGGGAGTTACAGTTTTGGTTGGGGAGACTGACCCTGACTTTCAAGATGAAATCAGTCTACTACTCCACAACGGAGGTAAGGAAGAGTATGCATGGAATACAGGAGATCCATTAGGGCATCTCTTAGTACTACCATGCCCTGTGATTAAGGTCAATGGGAAACTACAACAGCCCGATCCAAGCAGGACTACAAATGGCCCAGACCCTTCAGGAATGAAGTTTTGGGTCACTCCATCAGGAAAAAAACCACAACCTGCTGAGGTGCTTGCTGAAGGCAAAGGGAATACAAAATGGTAGTAGAAGGCAGTCATCAATACCAGCTAGGACCACATGACCAGCTGCAGAAACAAGGACTATAATTGTCATGTACTTCTTTTGTTAAAAACATGTTTGTGCATGTATAAACTTGTACTAAGAAAACATCTTCATTTTATTTCCTTTTTTAAAAATCATGTGACATAAAATTTATTGGCTTCATATCAGCATTTAAGTATTGTTAACTTTATGTAATAGCATTTGGGTTGGGGATTGGTGCATTTCCAGTTGTACAACTGAGAGTTGTATTATGTTAGGCATAATTATGACCTTATTATTGTCTTTATTTGAAGATTATATATGATCTCAGGAGATGTGGTTGGATTCAAGTTGACAAGGGGTGGACTTGTGATGGTTAATACTGAGTGTCAATTTGATTGGCTTGAAGGATGCAAAGTATTGTTCCTGGGTGTTTATGTGAGGGTGTTGCCAAAGGAGATTAATATTTGAATCAGTGGTCTGGGAAAGGAAGATCCATCCTTAATCTGGGTGAGCACAATCTAATCAACTGCCAGTGTGGCCAGAATAAAAACCAGGCAGAAGAACAGGGATAAACTAGACTGGCTTAGCCTCCCAGCCTACATCTTTCTCCCATGTTGGATGCTTCCTGCCTTAGAACATCAGACTCCAAGTTCTTCAGCTTTGGGACTCAGACTGGCTTCCTTGCTCCTCAGCTTGCAGATGGCCTATTTTGGGACCTTGTGATTGTGTGAATTAATACTCCTTAACAAACTCCCATATATATATATACACATACATACATATATCTACATCTATACATATACATATATGTATATGTGAATCTATACATATACATATATGTATATGTGAATCTATACATATACATATATGTATATGTGAATCTATACATATATGTATATGTGAATCTATCCATATATGTATATGTGAATCTATCCATATACATATATATACATCTATACATATATACATATATATAATCTATACATATATACATATATATACATCTATACATATATACATATATATATACATCTATACATATATATATATATATATACATCTATACATATATATATATATATATATATATCCTATTAGTTCTGTCTCTCTGGAGAACCCTGACCAATACAGTCACTATATAATGATAACATTTCAAATAGCAAACAAGAGGATATAACAACTCTAACTATATTTGCACCCAACACTGGAGCACCCAAATATATAAAGCAAATATTATTAGAGCTAAAGACAGAGATAGAAAACAAAAGCAATAGACTTTAACACCTCACTTTCGGAATTGGACAGATCTCCCAGACAGAAAATTAAAAAGGGAACATTGGACTTAATCTGCACTATAGACCAAATGGACCTAACAGAATATTTACAGAACATTTCATCCAATGGCTACAGAATACACACCCTTCTCCTGAGCATGAAGATCATTCTCAAGGATATACCGCATGCTAAGCCACAAAACAAGTCTTAAAAATCCAAAAGCATTGAAATAACATCAAATATCTTCTTTGACCACAATGTAATAAAACTAGAAATCAACATGAGATTTGGAGCAGATGAACATCCAAACTATATCATGAGAGAACGAAATTAGTTTGAAAACTTAGGCAAAATGGAAAATTGTCCAGAAAAATGTATCATACTAAAACTGACTCAAAAAGAATTAAAATATTGAATAGTCTTGTTATTATTAAAGAAATTGTGACAGAAAAAAGTTAAAATCATCGTATTTAAAAAATCAGCTTAAATGTTTTTTCAGGAGAGTTCTACCAAACATTCAAGCAACAGATATTTTCCATTATATATAAAATATTGCAGGAAATTTTAAAAGTGTGAATACTTTTGAACTCATCCTATGAGATTGGTGAAACGCTGATATCAAAATGAAACAAGGAAAGTAAGAGGAAAAAAATTATAGGTCAATTTCATGAACATAGATGCAAACCATTCTAAACAAAATATAAGCAAGTGAATCCAAGAATGTTTAAAAGGGGTATCTATCATGACCAAACTCTATTTTTCTCAGGAATGCAAGAATAATTTAACATTAGCAAATTCATAAATATCATTTGCCACATTAGCAGATTAAAGGAGACAAACTATCTCAATAGATGCCCAAAAAAGCGTTTGTAAACGTTAATACTTAATTATGATTAAGATCTCTTAACAAACTACAAGTAAAGGAAACTTGTAAAACCTGATAAATAGTATCCATAAAAGCTAACAACAAATATCATTCTTAATGGTGAAACACAAGAAATATTGTTTTTAAAATGAAGAAGTAAATAAAGATGCAATCACTTCTATTCAACACTGTACCGGTAAAGTGAGAAAAAGAAATAACAATATAAAGTTTGGAAATAAAAAACCAAAACTGTCACATATTCAGATTTTATGACTTTCTACATAGAAAATTCAAAAGAATCTACAAGCCATTATTTCTAATATCAGGATATCTCAGTTCTTTATTGCTCTGTAACAAACCACCTGAATATTGCATGACTTAATAGCGTATCATTTGTTTGCAGTTCTTTGTGTCAGCAATTTGCCTACTCAGGTGGGCAATTCATTTGCTGGTGCTACCTGTGGTCACTATATTATCTAGGGATTTGAACTGGAGCTCGATGCCTTAGATAGCCTCATTCACACGTCTAGTGATTGATGCTGGCTGTTGGCTAAAAGAGTTCATCTCTGCTCTATGTGGCTAACCCAAGCTTCTTCACATGGTCATCTTAGGAAGTGTTTCAATAGGGAAAAGCAGAAGCCACAAATCTTCTTAAGGCTTAGTCTTGGAAGTTCTGTGGTATCACTTCTACTCTATTCTGTGGGCCAAAGCAATTCACAAGGCCAGCCCAGCTGCAGGGGGCTGGGAAATAGATTTTATTCTTCATGAGCTAGGAAAAAAGCATTGTAAATGGATATGCATCAGGATGGTAGGGATTATTCAGCTATCTTTACAGATAATCTGCAACACAATGTTTAACAAGTATGGTAAGAATACATTTAGCAAAATATGTGTAAAATCTATATAGTGCGAATTATAAAACTTTATTAAAATACATTGTAGAAGATCTAAATTTAAAAAGAGGTATACATGTTCCTGAATATGAAGACTTAAATGTTAGTTCTTTCTATAGATTCAAACAATTCCAATAAAAATTCACAATATTTTCAAAGAACTTAACAAGCAGAAGACCCAAGAATAGCCAAGATACTCCTGAAACAGAAAGGAGGGAGGAGAAACACCCTACCAGATAGCAAAACTTATTATATAGCTCTAGTAATAGAGAAAGTGTGGTATTCATGCAAGAATAGACAATAGGTTAATGAAACAAGCTATGTATACATGAACATTTGATGTATGAATGAATCATAGCAGGTCACTGGGATTAAGCAATGAATAGGGCTGGGATGATAGGCTACCATCTGAAAAAAATATATCCCTACCTCAAGCCATATAAAATAATCAATTAGCGATAGTTCAAAAATTGTAATGTAAAATGTTTAAGCTTTTAGAAGAAAATATGGAATAATATATTTACTTTAGTGTAGAAGTTTTCTTTAAAAGTAGAAAGAATACACTAAACATAAAAATAAATATTAATAACTTTACAGTAAAATTAACAACTTCTGTTATATCACAAAGAAATAAAATATGAGATCAAACTTGTTTTTGCAACATCTTTAATCCACAGAGAATTTTTACCCAGGATACATAAAAACTCCTAAGAGTTATTGAGAAAAAGACAAATAAGCAATAGAAAAGTGGGCAAAAGGTAAAAGTAGATATTTCCCAAAAGATAAAACCTAAACTGTGAGTAAACCCTTGAAAAGATGCTCAGCTTCATTATTTTTTAACCAGGCAATGCAAATTAAACAACTATAAAATACCATTTCTTCTAGTAAACTGGCAAAAGCTAAGAAGTCCACCAACTGCTCTGAGGACGTGGCTCAAGGACATTGGTATGATTGACTTGGAAAACAACCTGCTAATTTCATCAAAAGTGGAATATTTGTACATCTCAAGACCCAGATATTCTACTCCTAGGTTTATTTTCTAGAGAAACTCTTAAATAGTTATACTAGGGGACATATAAAATAAAGATTCAGAGCAGCACTGTTTATAATAGAAAAAGAACCACTTGATATACTACAAAGACACTCCTCTGCAAAGAATCATTGCATGTCCTTTCTTCCCAACAGCACCCAATTTTGAGTGAAGTCTCACTTCCCTGGACCCTCCTCGAAATCACCCAATCAAAGCCCAAATCCTAGAATAGGTTCTTTCTAACAGCTCTCTTACTGAGACATTACATAGTTCTCCATGGCATGCACTCTCTCAAGCTACAAGGAGTAAATCAACTTGTTCAACAATAGGTATGTTCCTGATGGTCTTTGACTGGAGGGCATTGACAGGGTGAACACAAAGCACAGTAGCTGATATCCCCTTCTTCCTGGACATGTGAGCAAATGGTTAAATATTGATGTCAGCAGCCCTTGAAATCTCCAACTGGGCAATGTTTAACCTAGGTGTGACTCGTAGTCATTGGTGTCGAGAAAGTTAAGAAAATGTAGGGTTGAGAGTATTCGATGTGATTTTAGATTCCAAGCACCTAAAATCACCCACGATGTTGATGGGATCAAAAACTAGGGAATAGATGCTGTCCAGTGAAGTGGACTTAGGGTGAGTTTTCCAGCCAGCTAAAAAGAAGTCATTACTGTCTTCTCTCGGCTCAATTTCCCTCCAGCTGTTGGCATCTTGGAAAAAACATGAGAATTTATAGATTGAGACCAAGCAGACTCAAGCAAAAAAGGGGAAAAAACAAGAAGGCAAAAAGTGTGAGTCTCAAATCCAAAAAGAGTATCAAGGGGCAGCTGGGACTGGCTATGGCTGTGTTGGTCAGGCATGCTGATCCCAGAACACTCAAAGGACAAGTAACACATATCTAGTGTTTTCAAAGAACTTCCATGTCCATTGTCTGTAAACCTCATGCGGACATTTTAGAGATGAGAGAAGTGGGTCTCAGAGAGGTTATGTGACTTACTCAAGATCTCTCTGCCAATAAGAGGTGGAAGCAGGATCTCAACCTCAGTGTAACTGACTCCAAATCCCACCTGAGTTTATCCCTTTTTCTCCACCAGCTTGGCCAGCAGGAGTCTCAGATTGCATCTTCAGAGATCACAGAGCAGAAAGCCAAAGAAGCCAGGAGCCAGAGGTTGAAGAGAAATTTCCTCTGGAGGTTTGCTCAGAAGGGCACCAGGTGCTTCCCCTCTCTTCTCCCTTTTACAAGCAACAAAGAGGGAGTTAGAATACACAAAACACTAGAACTAGGGGTGAAGGAAGGCACTGCTTAAACTGGTCACCAGGACTGCGCGTCACCAGAGCCCCAGAACAGAGCTTCCCTGAAATAGCAATTGGAGGCGGCTCCCACCAAGCCACATCATCCCCATGACTCATGCAGTCGGCTCTTCCTTAGTTTGTGGAAATGAGACAATGAGGATGCGGATGCACCAGGTTGCTGGAAATGAGCCCTGCAGTCTCTGGGAGCCATCCAGACATACCCTACTGTTGGGAAGTCTCCTCGGCCACCACCACATGTCACTCTGAGTGCCCTGGAAAAAAAGTTCTAGTGTCCTGCAGGAACAACTGAGGAATCTGCCTCTCCAATCACCTTCAGGTGTTAGCACCTAGCTCTCCAGAACCTGGGAGTAGGGCGAGGCTGTGCTGAAGGTGACAAGGTAGGAACTATTATTACTATTTCCATTTTACAGAGAAGGAAACTGACTTGCCCAAGGTCTCCACAGAAGCTTATTTCATCCATCTCTGAGCTGAATATGGACACATCCTGTGGGAATCTCCCAGCTCGTCCCAGACGCTCTGAGTCCTTCCTGTCTCCCACCCTATCCCACCTCCTGGTCCATCTGCCCTGGGGAAATGGACCAGGGCGTTACAATCCACGCCTGCTCCACTTCACTCAGCCTCCCCAACCTGCAGCCCCACTGCCTTCTGTCCTCAGCTTCTTACTGTGTCCTGAGACTCCTAGGGTTTTCATTCCTCTCTAGCAGGTGGCAAAGGGATAAGGATTGGGATCCAGGGATAAGATTTAAATAGAGGATTAAGGCCCTGATTGGAGTTATGGTTAGTGTAAGGATACACCCACAGAATTTGGGGTAGGAATTGGGACCAGAGAACAGAATTTAGGATTTCAGAATTAGAGGTGCTAAGGGTAGTGACATTCTGTTCTCTGGCCCCAATTCCTATCCTTCCAGCTCTGCCGCTCTATGACTTTCACTCTGCCTATTCTTTGGCCTCTGCAAACTCCCCAGTTTGTAGAGACCATGGTGTTTCCTTGCTCCAATTCTGTCTTTGTCAGTCTTGGTCTGAGTTTGAGAGGAAAGAGGAGGAGTGAAGGAGCCTTCTACTTGACAGGCTGTTAGGCTGTGGCTGGCACGGAAGCCAGGATGGGAAGGGGGAGGAAGGGAGGGCGTCAGCTGGGTTAGGGGCCCTGCAGAGAAGCCGGCCAGGAACAACTGGGAACAAAGGCTGGATACTCTTCCGCTGAGCCCCAGAGCCTGGTCTTGGCCTTCCGGGAACAGCTCCAGGAAATGGCTGAGATTCCAGATTTGGAAGGAAGAGACCGGTAAACACGAGCTGGGATCTGAGAGGGGAGTGTGGCCTCTGTCTAGGTTGTGAGGGAAAGGGGGCAGTGGGCAAGAGCTGACATTGTAGGCTCAAAACCTGCAAGGCCTGCCTGCCACAGATATGGACACAGGGTCTCGGGACTGGAAAGACTCTTAAAAGGTCTTTTACTCCAACCACCTTTCCAGGGCCTGAAAAATACTCCTGCCGAGGATCCTCCAATAGTTTCAGTGATGGGATGGGCCTAAAAATAAATACACAGTGTTGGCTCAGCTTTGTGGATCACTCATAATGAGTCAGGCACTGGATGCCAGTGGTTTTATGCTTTACGTGTTTCATCATTACTTTATCCCTCAAGGTAGGAACTACTATTATTATTTCCATTTTACAGAGAAGGAAACTGACTTGCCCAAGGTCTCCACAGAAGCTTATTTCATCCATCTCTGAGCTGAATATGGACACACCCTGTGGTAACCTCCCAGCTTGTCCCAGACTCTCTGAGTCCTTCCTGTCTCCCACCCTACCCCACCTCCTGGTCCATCTGCCCTGGGGAAATGGACCAGGGCGTTACAATCCACCCCTGCTCCACTTCACTCAGCCTCCCCAACCTGCAGCCCCACTGCCCTCTGTCCTCAGCTTCTTGCTGTGTCCTGAGACTCCTGGGGTTTTCATTCCTCTCTAGCAGGTGGCAAAGGGATAAGGATTGGGATCCAGGGATAAGATTTAAATAGAGGATTAAGGCTCTGATTGGAGTTATGGTTAGTGTAGGGATACCCTGTAAGAAATCCCCGACTAGATCATGAGATAAAGCTTAGCGCTGAAGTTAGGGTCGGGGGTTATAGCTAAAGGGTCGAGGTCAGAGAGTTTCTCGCCTCTGGTCTCCTCCCAGTTCTCCAAGTCACTGAGGGCCAGGCAGGAAGCATCGGTTTCCTCAAAGCCGCTTCCCTCCTGGGGCAGAGTCTCGGTCACAAACAACCACCACCAGCCCACCCCGCCCCTCCTTCCCTCTTCCCTGTGAGCTCAGAGCAGCAGGACAAAGTGCTCGGGACAAGGACAAAGGGCTGAGAGTAGCCATGGGCTCTGGAGGAGAGAGCCTCCGGGGGGGCAGGTGTTCCTTGTCTCTGCTGCTCCTGCTCATCATGGGTGAGTTGCTCTCCCTCTCCCGGCCCATGCTCCCTCCATCCAAGGCCTGCTCAGGGCAGAGGAGGCCTGCTGACCGCTTGCTTCCCTTTTGCAGTGGGGGGACCAGAGATGAGGAGGATGATGATGATGATGATGATTAGTGTGTGTTAAGTGTATGTGTGTTTGTGCATGTGTGCACACAACAGAGAGAGAAGAGAAAGAGAGAGAGAGAAAGAAAGAAAGAAAGAAAGAAAGAAAGCAAGCAAGCAAGCAAGCAAGCAAGCGAGCGAGAGAGAGCGCGAACATGCTGTGCGAGCCCTGGCCTGGATGCCGTGCATGCTGGCCCTCTCTCCTCCTAGCTAGCTTGTTCTTTGGGAGGCAAACTTTAGTAATTCAGATTACAGGTTTTATGGCAAACTTGCCCACAAGAGAAGACAGATAAGGGGTGGGCCAGGAATTTGGGGTGTTGCTGGTGATCAGACCGGGCTCTGCTCCCTTTCCCTCCCAGGAGGCATGGCTCAGGACTCTCCGCCCCAGATCCTAGTCCACCCCCAGGACCAGCTGTTCCAGGGCCCTGGCCCTGCCAGGATGAGCTGCCGAGCCTCAGGCCAGCCACCTCCCACCATCCGCTGGCTGCTAAACGGGCAGCCCCTGAGCATGGTGACCCCAGACCCACACCACCTCCTGCCTGATGGGACCCTTCTGCTGCTGCAGCCCCCTGCCCGGGGACATGCCCACGATGGCCAGGCCCTGTCCACAGACCTGGGTATCTACACGTGTGAGGCCAGCAACCGGCTTGGCACAGCAGTCAGCAGAGGCGCTCGGCTGTCTGTGGCTGGTGAGGCCTGGGAGGGGAGCTTCAGGGTGGGGCAAACCTGGGTGGCGACATGAGTTGAATGTTCAGGGGAACATCTGAGAGGTCAGTGGGATACCTGTGAGCAGAGGCCTGGGCTGGAAGGCTTGGGAGGGCAAGCTGGGCTGGGGCTGGTCCGAAGTGGGAGGCCAGGAAGGTGGGCAAAGCAGAAGGGGGCAAGAGTGATAAGGGAGGGAGAAGAGGCCGGGGCCCTGCTCCGTGTCACCTTCCATCCTCCCCACAGTCCTCCGGGAGGATTTCCAGATCCAGCCTCAGGACATGGTGGCTGTGGTGGGTGAGCAGGTAACTCTGGAATGTGGGCCACCCTGGGGCCATCCAGAGCCCACAATCTCATGGTGGAAAGATGGGAAACCCCTGGCCCTCCAGCCCGGAAGGCACACGGTAAGTGTGGCCCCCTCCCCCACACTTCATCCTGGCCTGGGCAGACCTGGGTACACTCTGAGGGACTGACCTGCTGTCCAGCCCCGCATCCTCCGGTAGAATTTGAGGAGGGGAGAGCAGGCGGGCCTCAAACTTCCCCCCAGCTCAGAGCCCCTCCCCACATAGGAGACTTCACAGTGAACCTGGCCCTGACAGGTGTCCGGGGGGTCCCTGCTGATGGCAAGAGCAGAGAAGAGTGACGCAGGGATCTACATGTGTGTGGCCACCAACAGCGCAGGACACAGGGAGAGCCGTGCAGCCCGGGTTTCCATCCAGGGTAAGGGCGGGGGTGGGCTAAAATCAGAGCCAGGCTGCAGGCTCCAGTTAGGGTGGTGTGTGCTGGTTTGGGCTGGGGTTAGGGTATGTGGGGTCAGGGTCAAAGTGCTGGGGGTCTCATGTAGCGGGAGGCTCCCCCCTGCTCGAGTAGAAATCGGAATGCTGAAGACCTGGAGACTCTGGGAGTTTGGGTTCCCTGGGGTTCTCCCTGGCTGAGGGATGTTCCACGCCTCAGTTCTGTGACTCGGGCCTGTAAGCCCCAGCCCAGCCCTACCCTCCCCACAGAGCCCCAGGACTACACGGAGCCTGTGGAGCTTCTGGCTGTGCGAATTCAGCTGGAAAATGTGACACTGCTGAACCCGGATCCCGCAAAGGGCCCCAAGCCTGGACCAGCGGTGTGGCTCAGCTGGAAGGTGAAGGCCAGGTGCTAAGGGTGAAAGCCAATCCAGAGCTCGAGAGAGGGCGTTCCTGAGCTCTCTGACCCCTCACCCTTCCTCGAAACTCCTTCCCAGGTGAGCGGCCCTGCTGCACCTGCCCAGTCTTACACGGCCTTGTTCAGGACCCAGACTGCCCCGGGAGGCCAGGGAGCTCCGTGGGCAGAGGAACTGCTGGCCGGCTGGCAGAGTGCAGAGCTTGGAGGCCTCCACTGGGGCCAAGACTACGAGTTCAAAGTGAGACCATCCTCTGGCCGGGCTAGAGGCCCTGACAGCAACGTGCTGCTCCTGAGGCTGCCGGAAAAAGGTCAGGGCCTGATCCCTTCAGAACCCAACAATATCCTCTCTGGCTCCTTCTTATTTGGGGGCGCCTGGACTGTTCTGCTTCACTCTTGGGGGGAGATTATGGGTCCTACCCTGGGACTCCCTTCTGCCCTGGCCAGGACAGCAGAGCTTCAAGAGGCTTCTTGTCTCCTTGGTGGGGTTCTGACTCTGTTCCCCATCCCAGCTCCTTTCCCTAGACTCCTCTCCCTCAGGGCCCCTCATAGCCTCTCTTCCACCCCTCCAGTGCCCAGTGCCCCACCCCAGGAGGTGACCCTAAAACCTGGCAATGGCAGTGTCCTTGTGAGCTGGGTCCCACCACCTGCTGAAAACCACAATGGCATCATCCGTGGCTACCAGGTACCCCCCACAAGCTGACATAGCCCTTCCTAGTGCTGCCAGGACATTTCTTTTCTGTGGAGTTCTGCATACCCCTGCTCTGGGCACTGAGAAAGGTACCTGGGCAGAGAAGCAAAGGAAACCTGCTTTTGCTGAGCAAGGACCCACTGTCTGCCAGACCCTGCCAAGAACTTGACCTCCATGATCCCATCTCACCTCACAGTCTACCCTGGGGTATTATCCCCAGTTTACAGACATGGAAAGTGGGGTTAAGGCCACAGGAATAAGAAACAGAGTAGATCAAACCAGGCTGTGAGTAAGGGTGTGGTGCTCAAAGTTTGACTTCTAGAGCAGCAACATCAGCCTCACCCAGGACCTTGTTAGGAATACAAACCCTCAGATCCTTTCCCAGGCCTAATAAATCAGAAACTCAGAGATGGGCCTGGCAAACTGTGCTTTAGCAGGCCCCCCAGGTGACTTGGAAGCATGCTGTTGTTTGAGAACTGCTATGTTACATGTATTTTAGCAGATTGCTCTTGCCCTTCTACTGTTGATCTAGAGAGAGGTATCTCTCACTTGGTAGAGAGAATAGGAGAGGAACAGGAAATTGGGTGCATTCCCCAACTGGATGGTAGGGCAGAATAACCACATCCCCGGAGTCTGATCTGCAGATAAAGGGCTTAGCTTCTGGGATGGTGCCTGGGGCAGCTGTTCACTTCTGCTTGTGCCTCAGGTCTGGAGCCTGGGCAACACGTCACTGCCACCAGCCAACTGGACTGTAGTTGGTGAGCAGACCCAGCTGGAAATCGCCACCCACATGCCAGGCTCCTACTGCGTGCAAGTGGCTGCAGTCACTGGTGCTGGAGCTGGGGAGCCCAGTAGCCCTGTCTGCTTCCTTTTAGGTGAGGGCAGTGCCCACAGGCCCACCCTGCCCTTCAGCCTGCATCCCGCCTTCCTCTCTCCCTGCTCCCGCCTCACACTTCCGGCTCTTCCCCCTTGCCTGCCAGGCCCTCAATGCCTCCACTCCCCCTCCCCCTGAGCTCTGCATCCCATACAGAGCAGGCCATGGAGCGAGCCGCCCGAGAACCCAGTGGGCGTGGTCCCTGGACCCTGGAGCAGCTGAGGGCCACCTTGAAGCGGCCTGAGGTCATTGCCACCTGTGGTGTTGTGCTCTGGCTGCTGCTTCTGGGCACCGCTGTGTGTATCCAGCGCCGGCGCCGAGCTGGGGCGCACCTGGGCCCAGGTGAGAGTCTGAGGAGGACCCACATGTATACAGGCCTCCGCAGCATCCAGCCAGAATGGTGCAGGGGCTTTGGATCTCTGGCCAGGTGATCCAGCCTCTGGATTTAGCCTTCCTCCTGCCTTCTCCCAGGTCTGTACAGATATACCAGTGAGGATGCCATCCTAAAACACAGGTGAGAGGTGAAAGGGGAGGTCTGAAGTAAGGGCGGGTGGCAAGGGACAGTGGGGCTGCAACAGAGAAGAATGGAGTACTAGTCTACCTGCCAGGAAGTTTGGGACCCTCGTACATGAATCTCTCCTGTAACTCCAACTGATAGTTCATTTCTCTGTCATTAATATTCCTATCACACCACTTGACAGACTAGTAAACTGAAACTCATAAAACCTTCTAAACCCCCAATCCAGGACTCTTGTCACCCCACCTCTCCTGCTGCCTCACCCTGCTAGTGGAGAATAATCAGCATGAGATGATCAGCTCAAATGTCTCATCTTCTGTGTGCACCCATGGTCTACCAAGTAGTGCCTCTGCACTCAGTAATTCTCTCACTGAGCCATTGTGCCTGCATCATAATCCACCCACAGCCCCAGCAGAGGGTGTTCAGTGCCTACATCATAGATTCTTCCTCACTGTTCTCAAAAACGGGATCTGCCCATAGGCCCTTCTGCTTCCAGTATATTTGGCTGCCAGAATAAGTCTGCAGTTTGGGGACATCATGCTGATAGAGAACACATCCTTCTTGCTCCCGTTGTCTGAGTTTTGTACTAAGTAACTGCCTCATCTCTCTGTCTGCCTTCTTGGCTCTTTATTTCACTAGATCTCCTCTGGGAGGCTTCCCACTCCAGGTCTGCATCTCTCCGCAGAAGTTATTGAGCACCTACTATGTGCCAGCATATCCAGGCCTACAGCTGCCATTTCACTGTCAGGTCCTCAGCCCAGAGCAGGGGTCCAAGCCAGATGGTGTTGTATTCTGAGTTTTCTGAGCTCACTGGCTTCTTTCTTCCAGCTATCTCCTGGCTTTGTCTGCTCTGCCCTAAGCTTTCTGTGGCTTCCCTGGGATCTTCTGCTCTGTCCTTGAGGGAGATTCCATTCTGATCTTTGGTTCATTCATTCCTTTGGAATAGCCTCCACCTGCCAGGATCTCTCAGTATAGGCAGAGACAGGCATGAGCGGATATGAATGCAATCGTGTACTGGCCACGCAGAAGCGGGTACAAGACACATGGAGGGTGTCAATGTGGAAAAACATAGGAGAAAGAAGATTCCACATTACCCTGACAGTAAGAAGGGGATGGAGAGAAGAGCAATGAAGCAGCAAGTAATAGCCTGCTATGTCCACAGGGAAAGACAAACCATTTGTTCTGGCTCGGGTATAGGGCATGAGATGGGTCAGAGCAAAGGATATAGTTAGGGAGCTGGAAGCCAGACCAAGGAGGGTCCTGTTAGCCGTGCTAGGTACATGGGCTGTGTCGTGGTAAGTGAGGGGCCATTGAAGGTCTTATGCAGAGAAGCTCCTTGCTCAGATCCCCGTTCTTGAAGGATCACTCAGGCAGGCAGAGGCCAATGTCCATGGAGGAAGCTCCCGCTCTGCCAGCTGAGTGATCTCACATTTCCTCATATAAACTCAGACCATCAGTCTTGAGTGTGGAAGGCCTTATTGCTACCATTTTACAGATGAGAAAACTGGGGCTTAGAGAGGATATACTTACCCAAGTACAACAGATATACTTACCCAAGCTAAGCTGTGGCAGATAGAGATTGTCAAACCAAATTTGTCTTCAGGTCTTCTTTTTACCTCAGCATACATAGCTGTCTGTCATTACTACCTCCCAGCTCTGGGTGACTAGGATTTCCCCTCATCCAGGAATAGAAAGGGGTGCTGACTTTGGGGGACCAGGTCAGAGATCTCAAGGAGTCTGTGAAAAGCTGAAAAGCAGTAGTAGGGATAAAGCCAATACCACCATCTCCTTGCCCTCTTCTGCTGCCTCTGAACAGGAGGTCTTGGCCAGTAAGGTTCTCACTTCTCCCTGTTTCTCCCGGCCTCACCCCCTCCCTCCACTGCCCCAGGATGGATCACAGTGACTCCCAGTGGTTGGCAGACACTTGGCGTTCCACCTCTGGCTCTCGGGACCTGAGCAGCAGCAGCAGCCTCAGCAGTCGGCTGGGGGCGGACGCCCGAGACCCACTAGACTGTCGTCGCTCCTGTGAGCGTGCTCAGTGGGGGCAAGGGCCTAGCTGGGGGCAGTGATCTCAGGGATGGAAAGCGGGACATGCTCACCATAATTCCTCCTGTCATTTATATCACAGTGCTCTCCTGGGACTCCCGAAGCCCCGGCGTGCCCCTGCTTCCAGACACCAGCACTTTTTATGGCTCCCTCATCGCTGAGCTGCCCTCCAGTACCCCAGCCAGGCCAAGTCCCCAGGTCCCAGCTGTCAGGCGCCTCCCACCCCAGCTGGCCCAGCTCTCCAGCCCCTGTTCCAGCTCAGACAGCCTCTGCAGCCGCAGGGGACTCTCTTCTCCCCACTTGTCTCTGGCCCCTGCAGAGGCTCAGAAGGCCAAAAAGAAGCAGGGTAAGGAAGGGGAGAATAGACATAGACTGAGCTGGTGGTAGGCGGGCCCAGGAATGGGAATGTGATGGGAACAAGGCCTCAAATCCTGGAGGGGGGTGCAACCTCCACACCCTCCTTCCATTCTCCTCTCCAGGTAGATAAAAGACCTCTTTCTCCTACCACCAGAGCGCTCAGCTAGGGGTGCAATAGCCTCAGCTTTTTGCACTGTGCTCTTGTTTCAGTTTGGCTACACCAGCAGTGAGCCCTAATGCTGCATTCAATTCAACTCAGCAAACATTTAATAAGCACCACTGCATGCCAGACATGGGGAACACAAGAGACGTCAGACACAGCCCTTGACTTCTAAGGGCTCAGGGCCTGTCTAACGAAAGTGTTGACTAGCATATAAGTAATGCTAGAGCCTGGAGGAATGTGACCAGTGCTGGCACAAAGCCTCAGGGTCCCATGAGCTCATCTCCTGGTGTACTATGTACAGGTGTGCTTGGGCACCAACTCCCAACTCACTTCTCAGAGAGGAATGGCTATTTCCTTTCTGGACAGGTTTATCTCCTGACTCCCAGCTGCCTTCTTTGACTTTCCAGAGAAAAATAAGTATAGCCTCCATTTTTGATCAATTACTATATGCTAGGTGCTTTACTTATATTTATTATTTCATTTAATCCTCACAATAGATTGGCTAGCTACTATTTCTCTAATTGTACAGACAGGAAGAGGGTCAGAATGATTGAGTTACTGGTTCAAAATTCTGCAAGTAATTAGCTGCAGGACTCAAATCTGAAGGCAGGATAGTCTGCCTCTGAAGGTGATTCTGAGTCTCTCTGGAGCTCCCTCAGGAAATCCTGTTCTCTCTTTGAGTCTTTTTTCCTATTTCTGGCCTGCAGAACATTGGCCTGCACTCTACCTGCTGTCTTCTTGAGTCTTCTGTACTAATTAGTAAGACCTAACAAATGTTCTACAGCCAAGTCTTTTTTTTAAGTGGATTTAATCCAACTTTTAATAAGACAAAGATGGATTAAGATAATTAACAGCTTGTTCAATATCCAGAATTTTATGACTCTAAATATCAGCGAAGCTGGCATTCTTACCAGCTTTGCCTCAGAGCTATTGCATTATAAATCCTTGGTGGTAATGAAACACCAGCTAAAAAGAGGTTGAATAGTCTCATTTAAAAAACAGCCTTCCCGGGGAGAACTACACCAACTTTAATGGAATGGATAGCCCCTCTTAGAACAGTAATGCTACTGGAAAGAGGTGAGTGGTTTTCTACAGCCAGTTCTTAAGAAGGGTTCCAATTCTGAGATGAGGCTTCCTAGCCTGTGGTTTAGGTCCTTACTTCACTCCTTGTTTCTCCTCGCTCCAGCCCCATCTCACCACTGCCCCCAGGATAGGTCAACTGCAGCGACTCCTTGGCTGATAGACACTAGATATTCTACCTCTGTCTCCCAGGACCTGAGCAGCAGCAAGATCATGCTATGGTCTTCTCCAGAGCCATGGAGTTGATTCTACTGCTGTTTCTTCCTCTTCTAAAAGTGGCAGGCTCTCCCAGTGCCCCCCACTCTCCTTGACCTGCTTGCTCCTTTTTCTTATTATTTGGCCTTAGTTGGGGTTTCTTCTCCAGGGCTGATATCCTCACAATTACAGTCTCCTGTCTCTCATCCATCATAGCAGGTTCTTAGTTCTGCTCACTTTGCCAGATATATGCAATGAATATCCTCATTCATTCATCATTTTATTCAAACAAATATTTATTGCAAATTGACCAATGAGTTTCAACCTTTCACCTTGGTAACATTTTTCTTGTACAGTTTATTCAATTAGAATTGAAACTAAAGTCCAAGTAACTCCCAGCAACGTAGGAGGAGGGCTTTTGTTAACAGGGTCCCTTAGAGGAAGTGAAACAGGCTGGGATAAAAGTGGCCTTTTCCAGGCCTGGCTGTTTTCTTTCCCTTTCCACTCAAACCAGCCAACCAACTTGTGCTCACATTTCTGAGCTTAGTCAAGAAGCCAGGCACCAGACAAGACAAAGCTGATGATGGCAGAGTTGGTGCACCAACCCTGAAGTTGGCTCCCAGGACTACCTGGGTCATATGAAAGCTATAGAAAATCAATAAAAACCAAACAGCCAAAGTACCAAAGGAAACTTTGATGGAGGGAGTCTAGTCATTGATGAGTTTTCATCCCAAAGGATCAGAAGGTCTGGCCACTAGTACATAAATGGGGTCTTGGTCAATGCCAAAGCCTGGCTCACTTCCCCGCTCTGAAGCTGCCCATAGTGGCCCCCAGATCTCTGATACGTGACTGACTAGATAGCTCTACCCTGAGGGTCCTGCCTGGTCCCTGGTCCACCAAGAAGGGAAACCCTTTCCTATCTGGGCTTCTGATCATGGGACACTGATCTAAAGGCTGTTTCTTTTCTCCTTTATCTGATGTTCTTCAGGTTCCTGGCAGTCCTGGAAAAATCTCTTTCCTCTATTACCCTATTCCTCTCTGGCTTAAACTTAGATCCCTTTTGCATTCTGGCCTGACCAAGAAGCATGCTCACAGGTCACTGCACAGAGTTGGGGCTGTCTCTTTAGTTTCCAGCTTCTCTGTTGTGAAAGGTCACTCAGAGCCCTGTCTCTCCACTGCCCATGTGGGCCAGATGACAGCTTCCATCTTGTAGGTGACTCTTCTCACTGTGTGTTATATCCACATTTCTGATATACATTCATTCTTTCATTCAACAAAAAGTATTGAATAGCTATGGGCAGGGCATTGCCTCCCTGGGATAGACCAATACGTTTTCCCACTCTGAAGTTCCTCTTCCTATTAGCTGACTGTCTCGTGTCACAGCCGACATTGTGTGTCGATCCCTGTTTTTGTCTTACCCACTCAGCTCAACCTGACAGTCTACCCCATCTTTCAAGCGAGAGACAGTCGAGTTTCCCAGAGCAGGGCTATCCAGAGCCATGTGAGATGTTTGCAATGTAAGAAATGGAAATTAATAGATTCTGTCCAAGAAAAGAAGGAGTATTTTTCTTACTGAGCCAAAATTCATGAGAGTAGCAATGTGAGGGTATAGAGATCAGGAAGATTGGAATGAATACAGTCAAGGAAAAGAAAGTTGTTTTTTAAAGCATCTATCAAGGCCAAGAACTTGTGCAATCTGTTTTTACTTAATTGTCAAGACCATCATTCGAAGTGGTTGTTTACACGTGAAACTGAGACTCAGAAAGGTACATGGACTGCCCTGAGGTCACACAGCTAAGCTGGGCAGGTCTTTTGACTCTAAGCCTAGTGCTCCTTCTACCCTATCACAGCTGCTGGATGAAGATGGGGGTGTGGAGGGGATTCGGGGGGATTCCCCCTCTTTTCTCTGAGTTCAGGCTCGTGCAGGCTGAATTGAATAAGGCTGAAGATGGAGCCAGCAGCTGGGGTCTGAAAAGTCCATCCTGGGCCCCGCAACCACCAACCCTTTCTTTGCAGAGCTGCAGCATGCCAACAGTTCCCCACTGCTCCGGGGCAGCCACCCCTTGGAGCTCCGGGCCTGTGAGCTGGGAAATAGAGGCTCCAAGAACCTTTCCCAAAGCCCAGGTGAGAGGGGGTCCCTGAAAGGGTGAGATAGGGTATAGGGGTGCAGGGGCTCACCAGCCCAGGCCCCTCCCATGGGCTCATCCTCCTATCCCTGAGGAGGCTGATGAGGGTTTGCTGGAGTAGCAGACAGGTAGCTAAGGGGGCTGGTGGGCAGGCCGGCAGGCTGAGCTCCAGAGCAGATGGGATGCCACTGTTCTCACACCCAGGCTTCTGTTCCCCAGGAGCTGTGCCCCAAGCTCTGGTTGCCTGGCGGGCCCTGGGACCGAAACTCCTCAGCTCCTCAAAAGACCTGGTTACTCGTCCTCTCCCTCCAGCACCCCTCTTTCCTCATGAAACTCCCCCGACTCAGAGTCAACAGACCCAGTAAGAGGGCATGGGGTCGGGAAGCAGGGCTGGGAGAGCGGGGGTGTGGGGAGTGTGTGCCAGGATTGGACAGGCTGGGGAAGGGGGAAAGGACTTGAAGAGCTGTGCTAACCACCGTGCCATCACTCTCTCACCCCAATCAGGCCTCCAGTGGCACCACAGGCTCCCTCCTCCATCCTGCTGCCAGCAGCCCCCATCCCCATCCTTAGCCCCTGCAGTCCCTCTAGCCCCCAGGCCTCTTCCCTCTCTGGCCCCAGCCCAGCTTCCAGTCGCCTGTCCAGCTCTTCACTGTCATCCCTGGGGGAGGATCAAGACAGTGTGCTGACCCCTGAGGAGGTAGCCCTGTGCTTGGAACTCAGTGAGGGTGAGGAGACTCCCAGGTGAGTAGCTTGAGAGATAACCAAAGAACTACAGAAAAGCTGTAGTTCTCCACCCATTCCGCCCTTCCTCAACTGGGGCTTTTCTGCTACTACAACCTCCATCCCATCGAAACCATTGCTGTCTCACCTTTTGCCTCTCCCTAGGAACAGCATCTCTCCCATGCCAAGGGCTCCTTCACCCCCCACCACCTATGGGTACATCAGCGTCCCAACAGCCTCAGAGTTCACGGACATGGGCAGGACCGGAGGAGGGGTGGGGCCCGAGGGGGGAGTCTTGCTGTGCCCACCTCGGCCCTGCCTCACCCCCACCCCCAGCGAGGGCTCCTTAGCCAATGGTTGGGGCTCAGCCTCCGAGGACAACGCCGCCAGCGCCAGAGCCAGCCTTGTCAGCTCCTCCGATGGCTCCTTCCTCGCTGATGCCCACTTTGCCCGGGCCCTGGCAGTGGCTGTGGATAGCTTTGGTTTTGGTCTAGAGGCCAGGGAGGCAGACTGCGTCTTCACAGGTATGTGAGGTCTCCCCATCTCACTCCTCACTCATGCCCCTTGCCTTTCTAACAACCATTATCATGTCATCGTTGTTAAAACAACTAGTTTTATTGAATGATTGTTGTATCTCAGGCACTATGATAAGTGCTTTGCATACATTTAATATTGAAAGTCTATGTGGAATATTCTTTATCTCTCTTATCCTAATGAGGAAACTGTAAGTCAGATCGTTTTATTAGCTTGCCCAAGGTCACCCACAGAACAAGGACAAATTGTCCAATTCGTTTTTGTTTGTTTTTGTTTTGTTTGTTTGCCCAGGCAGTGGCATGATCTCAGCTCACAGCAACCTCTGCCTCCCAGGTTCAAGAGATTCTCCTGCCTCAGCCTCCCCAGTAGCTGGGATTACAGGCACCTACCACCACACCCAGCTAATTTTTTTGTATTTTTAGTAGAGACAGGGTTTCACCATGTTGGCCAGGCTGGTTTTGTACTCCTGACCTCAAGTGATCTGCCTGCCTCAGCCTCTCAAAGTGTTGGGATTATAGGCATGAGCCACTGAGCCTGGCCCAAATTGTCCAATTCTACAGGCAGCCAACTGTAGGTCCGTTTCCCTGCCTCTAGGACTCCCCTCTTACCCTGACTTGAGTCTCCAGGAAAGGTTGCTCCATCCTCTTCCAATCCCATCGTCCTGCTCTGTCCATGGCTGGAGCTGAGGAGCCACTGGGCTCACCTCTGACATTCCCGGCAGAGTGGGACCTTTATCTGTATGTCAGCAGAAGGTAGTACAGGGTCCTGGCTCCTTGGGTGTCCCTTCCCCACATGTACCATCAGATCCCCCATCCCCATTTTACTAACCCTAACTCTACCCTTTGCCCCCACAAAAAAAAAAAAAAAAAAAAAAAAAAAAAAAAAAAACAGGCTTGTGGTAAATGGGAGGGCAAGGATTATCCACGGCAGAAGTGCCATGATGGCAGAAGAAGAATGCCCAGGGAATGGGGATGTGAAGGGAGAGTGCAGATAGAAGGCCAGAGCTGGGCTGGGAGGAAACAGTTCAATCACTTCTCCCTAAAGAAACAAATGGATCGGGCCCCTGGGGATGTGGCCTCTGGGACTGAAGGGCTGAGTTGGGGCTAGGTTATGTTTAGGGCTGGGTACATGCCCTGAGCTGGTCCTAAGCTTTCTGTACTAAACTGGCCCCTAGGGGCTGAAGGTCAACCCCCCACAGACACCTCTACCCTCCCTGACAGATGCCTCATCACCTCCCTCCCCGCGGGATGAGATCTTCCTGACCCCCAACCTCTCCCTGCCCCTGTGGGAGTGGAGGCCGGACTGGTTGGAAGACATGGAGGTCAACCACACCCAGCGGCTGGGAAGGGGGATGCCTCCCTGGCCCCCTGACTCTCGAATCTCTTCCCAGAGAAGTCAGCTCCACTGTCCTATGCCCAAGGCTGGTGGTGAGTGTCTGTCTTCCTGGCTAATGTGTTCTTCTTGACCAGAGGGCCTCTGGGAAGAAGCCAGGAGGAAGCCTGGCACTGGGGAAGGGAGATAAGGAGCAAGGGAGATAACTCCACTGTCCTTCAGCTTCTCCTGTAGATTACTCCTGAACTGTGTCCCTGAGACTTCCTAGACGGGAATCAGAACCACTTCTGTCCACCCACAAGACCTGGGCTGTGGTGTGTGGGTCTTGGCCTGTGTTTCTCTGCAGCTGGGGTCCACCTTCCCAAGCCTCAAGAGAGTTCTCCCTCCAGGATTGTGAAAACAAATGAAAACAAAATTAGAGCAAAGATGACCTGGAGCCCTCAGGGAGCAAAACATCATCTCCACCTGACTCCTAGCCACTGCTTTCTCCTCTGTGCCATCCACGCCCACCACCAGGTCATTTTGGCCTAAGGAGCAGCCTTGTCTCCTCCTCTCACCACCCATTTGGATCACAGGAAGTGGAGGAGCCAGAGGTGCCTTTGTGAAGGACAACAGTGGCTGCTGGGAGAGGGCTGTGGAGGAAGGAGCTTCTCGGAGGCCCCTCTCAGCCTTACCTGGGCCCCTCCTCTAGAGAAGAGCTCAACTCTCTCCCAACCTCACCATGGAAAGAAAATAATTATGAATGCCACTGAGGCACTGAGGCCCTACCTCATGCCAAACAAAGGGTTCAAGGCTGGGTCTAGGGAGGATGCTGAAGGAAGGGAGGTATGAGACCATAGGTCAAAAGCCCCATCCTCGTACTGTTGTCACTATGAGCTTAAGAAATTTGATACCATAAAATGGTAAAGACTTGAGTTCTGTGAGATCATTCCCCGGAGCACCATTTTTAGGAGAGCACCTGGAGAGATGGCAAGAATTTCCTGAGTTAGGCAGGGATCAGGCATTCATTGACACTCAAGGAGTGTCACACATTTCTGTTCGCAATTAAAGGGAGAATGAGGTTCATCCACCAAATTTTAAGCAGAATATAGGAAGGGCAGTGGTGGGGAGTTTCAGGGTCTGCTGCTCCTAGCAGCTTATATTAAATCCACCTCCTCAAGATAAGCCTTAGGGATATTTATGGCTGAGGGAAGTAGGATGGCCTAAGGCATGGGGAACGGTGATTGGCTGTGGGGAAAATGAAGTAATAGGTTCATTCTGCCCAAGTGTAGTTGGAGTTCATGGCATTTCATAAGGACATACGTGTAGAAAATTGTTTTGCTGGCTGGGCACGGTGGCTCACGCCTGTAATCCCAGCACTTTGGGAGGCAGAGGTAGGCAGATCATGAGGTCAGGAGATCGAGACCATCTTGGCTAACACGGTGAAACCCTGTCTCTACTAAAATGAAAAAAAATATATATAAAAAATTAGCCGGGCATGGTGGCAGGTGCCTGTAGTCCCAGCTACTCGGGAAGCTGAGGCAGGAGAATGGTGTGAACCCAGGAGGTGGAGCTTGCAGTAAGCAGAGATTGCCCACTGCACTCCAGCCTGGGTGACAGAGAGAGGCTCGGTCTCAAAAAAAAAAAGAAAAAAGTAAAGAAAAGAAAATGGTTATGTTATGATCTGAGGGTGGAGTTTTTGGCCCTCCGATGTCAAAAGGCCACCCCTCGAGCACTTGCAGAGGCCCAGTAGAAAAGTCGGTGGTCTCGATTGGTTTGAGCTGGACAAGAGCTGTCCCAAGTTCCTGAAAAATGACTGTAGCACCCATTCTCATGGTGACCTATGAATGTGATCTATAAAGTAGCCAGTGAAGGTTGTTTCCACGTTCAGCAGCGAGACCTTCAGCTACCAAAGCCTTGTGCTCCATGGAAAAAGGGAAAAAACAAAAAGCAAACAGGGCAGGCAGACTTGATCAAATTAACCCCTTGATTTCACCCATCCTGAGGAGACAACTGCTTTCAGCAGTCCCAGATGGTTTCTTAAAATAGACAAAGTGGCTAAACTCCACAAAAGGTAGAACCACCTGTCACGGTTGGCTTGGGAACACCCTTCAAAGAAAAAAACAGAACAGAGAGATGAACCTCGAAGCAGGACTTCCAGGGCCTGAGCCACAGGAGGCGCTGGAGGGTAGGCAGGCCTGCGTCTTCCTCCCTTGGCAGGAAAGGTCGGGGGCAGAATCCACAAGTTGGTGGAGGGGATGCTACAGAGTATGACAGGGCCGCAGGAAGCAGAGCCTAAAAGAGGGTGCTCATCCCTCAAACCCAGCAGCTCTACTTGGAGGCCACTGGAAGTTGAGAGGCTGAATGAGGCAGGACCATGGGGACTGGGGGATTCCTGAACCACATTAATCAGGACAGTCTGGGCCAGATTTTTGTGATCTCAGGAGGAAGAATCAGTATTCCACATACACATCTGTTCCTCTGTATTTACTTTTCCTTATCTGGATTTTGTGGCATTTGCGGGGAGGAGGTTGTTTTGGTTTTTTTTTTAGCTTCCTGGTAAAATTCCTTTTGAAAATATTCCAACCCTGTTTGCCAGACTGAAAGGGAAAGAGAGATTTGTACACTCATAGGTCAAAGGGGCAGACAAGGTCAGGGCCTGGGACTGGAGGGCAGCTGCCAAGCCCAGAGAGTCCAGGGAAGTCACTGAGTCAAGGGTGGAGCAAGCGAGAAGGAACAAAACCTCAGGTCACCAGTGAGCACACGGGATGTGGGGCAGGAGGTGACGAGGACCATGGCATTACCACAAAAAAAGTCTTAACAGTTCTGTGCCGTCAACCCAATCACATCTGGGCCCACCAAGAGGTGCCCATTTGCACGTACCCTCTGTGATGGAGTCAGAGGGTTTGAAACAGCATGCTCTTCCTTCTTGCCTGGGGTTTCTCCCATAAACTCCTCCTTTTGAGTGTTTCAAAATAATTTTTTGTGAAGGGTGTATTTTCTTGTGGGAAAGTAGACAGATCCCAGAGGAGGGCACTAAAGAAGGGCCTGGCTTGACCTTCCAAAGGTGGAACATGTGTCTTATTACTGGGCATTTGGAAAGTCTCTATGGTTGTAACTCAGGGACAGTGAGCTTCTTACTCCTTTAAGAAGCAGGACAGTACAGTCCCCACCTAGTGTTTTTTCGGTTTTTTGTTTGTTTGTTTTGGAAATAGGGTCTCACTCTGTCACCCAGGATGAAGTCCAGTGGCACAATCATAGCTCACTATAACCTCCAACACCTGGGTTCAGGCAATACTACTGCCTCCGCTTCGCAAGCAGATAGGATGACAGGTGCACACAACCATACCTGGCTAATTTTTTATTTATTTTATTTGTGTGTGTGTGTGTGTGGTGTGTGCTAGGTTGGCCAGGCTGGTCTCAAACTCCTGGGCTCAAGTGCTCCTCCTGCCTCAGCCTCCTAAAGTGCTGGGATTACAAGTGTGAGCCATTGTGCCTGACCTCGCTTAGTGCTTTTGACGGAGTGGAAAGGGAAGCAGAAGCTACCAGTGTGCGTTGATATACAGGACCCTGCAGTCCCCTTCTTCCCAACCTTCTGCACAGAACCAGACAGACAGGGCCCCAGGCTCTGATCAGACTCTTTTTATTGTTTTGTTTTTTATAAACAAGTCTCAGGTAGAAAGAGAAAGAAAGGGAGGAGCTAGCTCTCTGCCTTCTCAGCCGATTGAAATCGTGGAAACCAATGGGCTTCAGCTGGCCTCACTCATCACTGCTGGGAGGGAAAAGACATCCCCACTCCCCTTCCCTGTGGCACTCCTGATATTCTCAATGCCCCAACAAGGGTCATCTTGGTTCCTAGGGAGAGAGAGAGAGATGATGTTTTGTAAAACCCTGGCCCAGGGCAAACAAGTCCAGGAAGGGTTCAGGCTTTCTCTCTCCTAACCCAGTTCTCCTACGATGAGCCCAGGCTCCTCTATTATGTGTCTTCTTGTCCTCACCCCTTGTCATTTGTTTTGTTTGTTTGTTTGTTTGAGACAGAGTCTCACTCTGTCGCCCAGACTGGAGAGCAGTGGTGTGATCATGGCTCACTGCAGCCTTGACCTCCCAGGCTCAAGCTGTCTTCCCACCTCAAGCCTCCTGAGTAGCTGGGACTACAGGAGCACACCACCACGCCCAGCTAATTTTGTATTTTTTGTAGAGATGGGATTTCACCATATTGCCCAGGCTAGTCTCAAACTCCTGAGCTCAAGGGATCCGCCCACCTCGGTCTCCCAAAGTGCTGGGATTACAGGCATGAGCCACCACGCTCAGTCCCCTTGTCACTTCTACAGGATTCCTCCCTCCCCCTCCCTCTCTTGATCCCCTCCTTTTGACACTCCTCCACAAGCCCTTGCCCACCTTCCTGTTTTCCATGACCCCTTGCTCCACCCTTCCCTAGTCCTCTGCCCTCATTTCTTTGCAATCTATAGCCCCTACCTCTCGGCGTTTCTGTCCTGGCCTTTGGCTCTGGCTCCGGCTCTGACTCCGGCTCCGGCCAGGGCCCCGGGAGCCCCTAGAGCTGCTGGAGCCCCTAGAAGAGTTGCTGCCAGCCGTGGAACACGTGCTGGTGCCCTGGCCCCGGGACAGGAAGCTTGGTCTGCTGTACGGGAGCCAGGCCTCTTCTGCAGCACAAGAGGGAAGGGCAGCCAGGTGCAGGCAGGAAGCAGAACTTCCCTGTCACCCACCCTGCCACCCTGACCACAAGCTCGGCTCTGGAAGAAGATGAAGGGCAGGCACAGGGCTCAGCCAGCCTGGGGCTGAGGAGCAGCAGAATGACCGGCACATGGCCTTGACATCACGGGTGCTCAGAACGCTGAGGGGGAGCTCCCAATCAGAGGGAGCCTTGTGGGGAGCGGGGACAGAGCACCTAGAGCCCAGTCCTCTCATCTGGGCTTCCATCCTGGGAATGAACACAACTTGGGACTTCAGGGGATTGTGCTCAGAGAGAGCTAGAGAGACAGGGGAGTTTGATGTGGATCAAATGCATGAACCTACCTAAAGGGAGGGCTGAGCTGATCTACTATCAGCCCCCAGTCCCAAAGCCCGCAGTCTCCTGTGGCAGCAGCCCTCCTGCCTGCCCTGGCCGTGCTTACCATCCGGGTGGAGCCCCCGCTGGGCTGCCAGAGGCACAGCCTGTACCGCTTTCCTCTCCCCGCTGCGCTCGCGCTCCAGGGAGGACATGCTGCCTGCTGCCCTCAGCTCTAGGGTCCAGCTCACCTCTTCCTCCGGCGGTGGCAAGGGGGGTGGGGGCAAGTCTGGGGAGGGAGCTGTTTTCAGCGGAGGCTCCTGCCACTCCTGTCACTAATCTTTCTCTCACCTGCATTCCCTGGCACCAGGAGGCTGCCAATGAACAGCCCAAGATTGGGGTTCACCTCTTCCCTCCTCCAGCCCCCAGAGTGCACCCTTGGTTTCCTGCCTGTCCCCCCACCACTACTGTCACCATCTCCCAGGTGCATCCCCCCTCACCCCCAGGACTGTTCTCCCTCCTGTAGGCAAGAGCCTTGGGTTTCTTCCGGAATCGAGCAGGGGGTCCTTGAAGTGGGGGAGTCATCTCCCCATTCCCCTGCCAGGTTCTTCCTGTAGCGTTAGGAGACGGGAAGAGGAACAGGTAAGGGCAAAGATCAGGAAAGAGGCCTAAGGGTGAAGGGGAAGCAAGCACTGGAGGGAGCCAGGGGGCAAAAGGAGGTTGTAGTGACTTACCTGGGGCACTGCTGGCTGTGCTAGGGGCAGGACTGGGGCTGAGGTGGGGTGAGGCTGCAGGGCCAGCACCCAAGCCAGCAGGCCTCACTTCACGGATGCCCAGCGTGGGCTGGGATACACTGAGAGGGGAACTCGGCCCAAGGGGCACCCTCCTGCAATGACAGGAAGCCTCAGCATCTGTTCCCTCCACAAAAACTGAATGCCTACTATGTGCCCGGCACTGTGCTAGACACTCAGCCTAACAGATAAGCAAGACACAACCCGTCCACCCATAAGTCCTCCCAAGCTAGAGAAGCATGAAGAGAGCCATATCTGAAATGTCTCAGGAAGCGTGCTGACCACTCCAGCGAGAGGCAGTCTGATGGGCATGAGAGATCTTGTCAGCCTCCATATTCCTGCCCAAATTACACTTCCACCCTGACACAGCCCTGAGACCTCTGTACCCCAGATCCATCCATCCATTCATCCATCCATCCATCCACCCACCCAGTCATCTACTGAGTAGATATGTATAGAGGGCTTGCAATGAGTAAGGTACTATATACCTCCCTACCTGGGCATCTGATGGAGATGGGGCATGTCAGTTGGGGGCTGGGGAGGGTCAGGAGGTGAGGGCGTAAGAGTGGCTGTGGACTGCTGTCCATAGGAAGGCGTGGGAGAGGGGGTTTCCCTTCGGGATGGAGTGACAAGGCACCCCCCACTGGAGCTGGGCTCTGTCAGGTGACCTCTCTCAGGCATTGGCGGGCACCACTCCTCTGGCTCTGAGCTGGGGTCAAAGAGGCAGGAGAGAAGGAAAGGGCTCAGTTGCTTCCATACCTTCCCGTTGGCCTTCCTGCTGCCCCCTCCCCTTCCTCCCCAGTAGCCCATGGTCTGGCCGCAGGTGTGTGGGCCTGGAAGCAGGGAGCATCCCTACCTGCCCTCCAGCTCCTCCTCGGGCCCCTCTAGGCAGCTCAGTTCACAAGAAGGAGGAGGTGGGGGCAGGGCTTCTGGCCAGTTCAGAGAGGGCATCTGCACAGCTTTCCCCAGAAGCTTCACTTTGCCTCCCTTGGCTCCTGAGGAGAATAGGATGGGGACACCCGGAGAACAGGCAGGAAAGAGCCAGAGATGAGACAGGTCAGAAGGAAGTGCCATGCTAGGTGCCAGAGGGTCAGGGAGGAGGATCCTCTTTGGGGATACCCTGGTCAGAGCTAAACGGGGTTTCAGGAGTTGGAGTCATACCACTGTCCCCCTGGCTCCACTCTGGAGGAGCGTACTGGCTCCAGGGACCCAGATCTCCTGAGGGATGTTGGGGGAAGCCCGCATGGAAGGTCTGCAGCTCCTCCCCCGCTGGGTCAATGGTGCTATAGACAGGACCCTCGCCAGGGGCGGCCGTGCCCCGGGCCGTCTGAGCCAGATACAGGGAGATTCCTGCTTCTGCAGAGAAGAGAGAGGCAGGCCCGGGAGCAGAGACAGAAAAATAGAGGACAACAGAATGGAAGACAACGGGAAATCCCACGGGATCAACTTCTTCCCCCACACAAGCCTTACATCCTAAACCAGGGTGGAGGTAGGTCAGAGAGGCTTCCCCAGCTCACATCCTCCCCAGGGACTGACCAACCTCAGAGAGACCGGGCTCCCGGGCGCCCTTCAGTTTGCCCCAGTAGGTCGGGAGAAGTGCGCTGAAGCCAGGTGAGGGAATGAGAACTCCTCACCATTGTAATATCTGTCGTCCGGGTCAGGATTGCTGGGGCAGCAGCTTCCCCTGGGTTCCTGAGCCGAGGGGCTTCGAGATGGGTGGGGCCACGAATCTGCCAGCCATGGGTAGGGGGCGGGGCCAAGGCCCATGGGCGGCCTGAGGGAGAGCAGGTGAGCGTTGGGGAAGGAAAGCCTGAAGAGGCCAGCAAAGGAAAGGGAGGTGGCGATATTCGGGAGTTGCGGGACAGTGGCGGTGGTGTTGGGGTGGGAGGTGGCCATACTCCCTCCACCTGGGGCGGCAGCGGGGCGGAAGAAGAGTGGCCTCTCGGTGGAGGTCATCCTGAGGAAATGGGCTAAGAGAATTACCTGGAACTGGCTCCAGAGAGGCCCTCTGAGTGCGGGAAGGACACTGGGGAAAATGAGGGGGCGAATGAGTGAGAGAAGGGCCAGTCCTGGGGGGTCTGAACCCCACTGGGGCAGAGATGGCTTACCTGCCGGTGTGTAGGCAAAAGAGGCTTCCAGAAAGGAACCCGTGGGAGAAAGAAGAGGTGAAATAAGGAGAAGGGTCAGAAATACCCCTATACTTGTCCAATCCTTGGCCCCGGTCCCAGTTCCACCACTCAGGCTGCACCCTGACCCATTTCATCAGAATTTCTCGGGGGTGGGACTCAGGTATCGGTATTTTTCTCAAGCTCCCCAAGTGATTCCTATGTATAGCCAACCAAGACTGAAAACCACTGACCTCAGACACCTCAGAATCTCTCCAGAGACGTCCCTTACTAGGAAGTAGCAGAACTCGGGTCGCCTTCTTTCAGCGGGCCCAGCCTTTCCATCCAGACCCCGCCTCACAATTTACTGCCTGGGATCCTGGCCACACCCCCTCTTGCCAGGCCCCGCCCCCCGCCCTTGGAGTGGGCTTTCCGTCCTCGAACTTGCCCCTTCTTTATGGAGATGGTCGCAAAGCCTGGCCTCCTCGCGGCGTCTTAGGGGCAAACGTCATCCCTCCTCCCCAGATCCAGATCCCGCCCCGTCTTGGCCCGCAGCCCTCCCCAGTCCTGGCAGCTCCTCGAGCCGCCCTGCGTATCCCGCCCCTACCCAAGAGGCTGAACTCCAGGTGCGACCCCTTCCTCCCAACCCGGTCCTCACTCGCCAGCGGCTAAGCCCCTGCCCCTCCCAATGGCCCGCCTGGCTCCTTCCCGGCTCCGTCCGCTCCGAGGCCGGGCGCTCACCCGTGTAGTGGCTGAGCTCTTTGCGCTGTTTCCGGCGCCGGTAGAGGGCGACGCAGAGTCCGAGCAGCAGCGCCCCGCAGGAGGCGCCGCTGCCCGCGAGGAAGGCGGGCTCCCGCAGCACCCGCGCAAGCCGCTCCGCCAGCCCCGCGCCCGCCTCCAGCCCGGGCTCCAGGTCCGGCGGGGACGCTGTGAGGGGTCAGAGAGGTGAGGGGAGGAGGGGCCCGAAACCCTGGAACTGGGAAAGGGTCATTCCCGACCCGGCAGGCACAGCTACCCCAGCGGGGGGCTTGCCCCGTCCCCGCCAAGATCCCCAGCACTGCCCTTGGGTGGACTCACGCAGCTGCACCAGCAGCGGGGCACTGGGCACGCCCACGCCTGCGCTGGTGGCCGCCGCCACCAGGGTTCTATAGAGGAGACCGGGCACCAGTCCTCGGAGCATTGCGGAGCGTGCCCAGCCTGCTGCAGACCGATTGAGGTGAAAGCGGCTCTCATTGCCCAGGCACCAGATCTAGGGAGGCCGAGTCCCGGATTTAGAGTCAGAAATGGGATTCTTAGCCTCACCGGGAAGCTTAAGGCTCCAAATGGTAGAGAAGCCTTAGACAGATGTAATTCAACCTGGAAACAACACTTGGAAACCTCTCTCTTCTCCCCTAAACTCATCCCCAACCTTAAAGCCAAACCTATAGTAGATTTCCTCCACCCTAATTCTAGCCACTAGGTCCTCCCTCTCCCTCCCGGCCCGGCCCTCCCATCCAGTCCCTTCTCAATCCCTCTACCTGGTATTCCGTGATGACCCCATTTTGCTGGGAGGGGAGTGGAGGTTCCCAGGACACAGTGATACTGTTGTTGCCATCACCCCCCAAGGCCACCACCACTCCCTGGGGGGGGCCACTGGGGGCTGGGCCAGGGTGGAGCATGGTAAGAAGGACACAGACAGTCACTGCAAGCTGCCCCTCCTGCCCCAACATTCCCCCTCCCTGTTCTAACATCTTAGGGAACTGAGAGCCATTCCTCCTTCCCACCCACTCACCCTGCTCTCCTCCTGCAAATTTTCAACCCCCCTCCACCTCCACCCCCACCCCTTCTTCCCTCTTGTCCATCCATCTGTTCAGTGGCCCTCCTTACCGTCCTCAGGAATGCTCCTGGTCACAGAGAGGCTTTCAGCCCCCAGCCCCTCCTGGCCTTGGGCTTGCACCTTGATCTGGATTTGGGTCCCTGGAGGGAGTCCTCTTAGCACAGTACTTTGCTGGCTTGGGGACTGTAGGTCCAACATTGTCCAGCTTCCTCCCTCAGGGCCTGCTACCCTCCAAGACACCCGGAAACCTCGCACCAGCTGGACTGGGCCATCCACCTGTGGAAGACAGGACAAGGCACACCAGAGGGGGAGGCTGGGGCCATACAGGCCCTCCAGGCCCAGCCCCTCCTCCACTCATGCCGCCTTCCCCAGCCACTCACCTCCCACTCTCCCATACTCACTCTTGGAGGCCCTCATGTGCCTCATAATCATCCCCACCCTGAATCTCCTCCCCATACCACACTCACAGTCCAGGACACCTGCAGGGTCTGGGGTCCCAGGACTTTGGGCTCCTGCAGGCGCACAGCCACTTCTGCCAGTCCCTGCTGGCCTCTCCATGGGTCCTCCACTGGCCTAGAGGGGCTGCTATCTGTTGACCAAAGAACCCACTCAGCAGAGGCCACCAGGGACAGGGAGATAGGGCTGAGAGCGTGCTCCTGTCCTACCTCTGCCCTGCTCCGCTTAGTACTCCAGAGCACACCCCATGGTCAGGAGGGGACTGGTCAGGTAAATAGCTTCCAGATGTGGGCCTCGGTGTCCAGCTAGCATAACTACACATGCATCCTTTACAGGCCTCAGTTCCTCATCTCTAAGATGAAGATGGCCCCTCCATGGTCCCTTCTAGTCTTAATAATCTATATTATATATGGGTAAAAGGCTCAGAAGTCAGAAGCTGCCAAAATGAATGACTACCTCTTTCTCTTTCCTTCTTCCCTCCTCCCCTCTCCCTGCCTTCCTCCTCCCTTGTCTCATCTATGAGAGGCAAAGGTGATCTCCTATTCCGGGCCGGGCCACTAGTATAGACCTGGCATAGCAGGAAAGAACTTTATGAACTGCCATGGTGTCATGGTTTGGGGGGAGGGGGATGCTCTACGATGTTACATTTCATGCTCATGAGCCCAGGGACTCTGAACTTACCCTGTGTACGGACAGGCTCAGAGACGGGGCTGGGCTCACTGAGGCCCCAGGCTCCCACTGCTCGAACCAGAAACAGGTAGATGGTATTGGGCTGCAGACCGCTGACTGTGTGTGTCTCCAGCTGCACGCCATCTGCCACAGTACGCCACGTGTTGCCAGCTGCTGGGCTACAAGAAGAAGGAGATGATAGGGTTTTCTAAGCCAGGAACTCCCAACCTGCCTACTCCATCTCATCCACTCTCTATGAACCACCATTATGTCTTCCCCTTGGGAGAGGGTACTGGAGAATCCTGCCTCACAATAGCAAAGACCCTAAGGGCATAGGATCCCCTCCTTTTAACTCTCCAGGTTTGCATTGAAAACTTTCTCCATACCTGAAGGCCTCTATCACATAAGACGTGACTGCAGCCCCAGTCTGTGGGTTGGGCTTCCAGGTCAGGGTAATGCTGTTCTTGGTGATCTCAGTGGCCACTGGCTGAGAGGGAGCCCCAGGAGGGGTACTGGGCTCCGTAGGGGGATCTGGTGATACTCCCCAGTCTTCTGCAGTGGGAGATAATCTTTAAGTAGAAAGATAGGGAAAGGATAATCCTAGTGTAACCTGTCTCCTTCCCAGGGGAGCTATGGAGCTCTGAGCAGTGGTGATGGTCAGAGTGGGCTATAGCGTATGAACCCCTACTCACATCTGCCTCCCACGGGCACCACTACTGTCCTCCTCATCCTCACCGCTGTAACCATGGCATTTGTGACATAAAGTTAATCCCAGAGTTTGAGGAGGTATTGACTACCTGTTGAAGCAGGTTTGGAGGAAGGTATTATCAAAATAAGGGAAGAAAGAAAAAACTCACCCCGCATCTTAAGCCAGCCACTCCACATGGCTTCCCCTATGGAACTCTTGGCAACGCAGCTGTAGAAGCCCATGTCCATCTCCTGTAAGAGAGGGCAGAGCACTGGCAAACTGAGAGTGGAGCAAGATCCAGTGAGGGGGTGGAGGCTGGTAGCAGAAGGATGGGAAGATGTTGGACAATGGGTGCTCTGAGAGAACAGAGGGGTAAAGATGGGGCTACAGGCCCAGTGAGTACTTACTTGTGTAAGGAACGTGGAGCAGATAGCTATTCTCAGCTGCTAGGGCCCCAGGGGTGACACTCACCTGCACGTTGGTGATGTACAGGGTACCGTTGGCCATTGTCTTGAACTGGAGGTCATCCCCCTGCAGCCACTGCCCATCCTTCTTCCATCGGACACTGGGTTGAGGGTTCCCAGTCACTTTGCATGGCAGCCACACAGAGGAGCCAAGCACCAGCGTCTGATTGGCTGGTCCCTGGAGGATTACAGGAGGCAGCCCATCCAAAGAGGCTGAGAGAGGAAGAAAGTGTGCACCTCAGGGGAGGAGCTTAGGCCCCGCGGCCAGCCCCTTGTCCTCATTCTCTGGTCCTTCGCCCTCCCTCCCTCAGCCCCTGAAACTTCCAGTGATCAGAGGGGGCTTTGATAATCATCTGAAGTCTCTGCCCAGGACCAGCCATTATTAGTGGCTTCTGCTGCTGGTTTCCAAACTTCAAGGTCATGCCTCAGGAACACACCTCTCCTCTTGCAGACATAGTATATAGACTCCAAGAGAAACACATCACTTTAGGCCATTATTTCGTCCCAAGCCATGGATCCAGCCCTATCTCCATGGGCACGTACCTCCTTTTATCTCCAGCAGGGCCTTGGCCAGGATGCTGCCAGCCACACTGACAGCCTGGCACACGTAGTACCCAGCATCCCCACGCTGCACTGCAGTGATGTTGAGTTGGCCTCTTGGAGACACTGAGAAGCGCCCCGTCGGCTGAAGTGACTGACTGGGGAAAAGCAGGACCTGGGGACACAGCAAGGAACCAAGGTAGGGAATGAGCAGGCGGCTGGGCAGGGAGAGGTCCTCATTCCTGTCAATCTCAAAATTCAGAGAATTCCTGTGATTCTAGTTCATTGTCTGTCTCCAGCAGTGATGTGACCTTGGGCAAAGTAGTTAAATTTATTCACAAAAAAATCATGGAATTTTATTAGACAATTTCATAGTCTACTTCCCAGCTCCATGACTTACTAGTTGGGAAACCCTGAACAAGCTGTTTAACCTGCCTGAGCCCCAATTTCCCAAATTTGACTCCTAGAGGATAGTTATCAAGATCACATGAAGGAATCATATGAAAGTCTTCTAACGCGTTGTGGTAAACGCATTCCTCTTCTTCCTGCTTTAACAGTTGTCATTACATAGATCCATGGAAGATAATCCATTAGGTTAAATAGGGAAGCAGGTTTGGGTCTCAGGACAAAGGGCACCATGCTGAGACCCTGGCTAACACCTGCTTCACCCCTACTAACCATCACCCTTTTTATTCATGTAAGAATCTAATTAGAATTCAGCAGTCCCAGGTGCTAGAAAAGATGTTAGAAAATTGTGGCTGTCGATTTGGAATGAGGTAGCAGGTTGCCTTGTTTTCCAGCAGAGTGGAGCTCATCATACTTATTTTATCTTACTGACCCTGTTTCCAGTAGCAAAATTCCTACCCTTCCTTTAGAGAGAGTTTTTTATGTTGTAACTTCAGTTAATGTTCATTCTGCTTCTGGATTTTGAGATTTGTTTGCAAGGTTCAAAAGGGATGACTGCGAGCTCTCCCTTGTGAAAGTCCCTTGTGGCGCTTATGAATAGAAGAGCGAGTACTTTTCTACCCTGAGCAGCTTTGGTTCAATACTGTTTCCAGAGCAGTGTGTTATGTCCAAAGCCAAAGCCCAAGGGGTCTAAAGGAGGAGAGATAAACTGAATTTGTTACATCCTCAGGATAGCCTTGCCCAAAACAGAAAGATTCTCTAAGAAACTACCATCCAGGACTGTTCTCCACCATCTAAATGTATTATTATAATTTATTAAAAAGTGTCCCAATGTGTTCCAGGCCTTTTATATTCATTATCTTACTTAATCCTCTCAAATAACCTGCAAGGGTTTCTGGGGGCTCCCAAAGATAAAACAGAAGCCGCAGAGAGAAGTTTGCAGAATCTAGAGGGAGGGAGGCTGAGCTGCAGAGGAAGGCTGATGGGAAGCTCCTTGGAGATGGCCACCCACCTGACTCCCCTCCTTCTGCCAGAAGATGGCAGGTGGGGGGTTTCCTTTGGTCTCACACTGGAAAGCCACACTCTCTCCAGGAGCTGCCATCTGGTCCTGGGGCTGGGTCACCAACTGGGGTGGGACTGGGAAGGGAGGGTGAGAAAAAGGAACAGGGAGTCAGAGGCACTAAGAAAGGAGACTGCGGGAACAGGAGAGAGAAGCTCCAGCTGAGCTCAAGTGTATAGGAGCAGATAATCCATCTCTTCCTCCTGGCCTGTTTAGCGTTCTCCTCCTCCCACTCCTTGTAGAAGTCTCAGGTGTCCCACCCCCATGCCCTGCTCTGCCCTTTCTCCCTCAGTCTCCTGCCAACCATCCTCCTTCTCCCCTCCTACCATTCCTGCTGCAGGCAGTCCCAAGTACAGCCCTCACCATGAACACTGAGGGAGCCAGATGCTTCAGCGCGGCCCACACTGTTCTCCGCCACACAGGTGTACGTTCCCTCATCTTCGGCACTCACATGCCCAATCCAAAGGCTGTGGTCACTCCGGATCTCATACCTGCTCCACTCCCCACCCCAGGCTGGGTTGGCCACAGCTACAGACCCTTTCTCTCCCCCAGGACAGACACCAGGGTCAAGGTACATAAAGACAGGCAGGACCCAGCAGGGACAGAAGCTGGTTACCCATGGGACCCATCAGTGGAGGTGGGGACTGGATAGGACTGGGGCCACAGGCTCTAGGGAACAGACTTCTCTGTGCTCTCAAGTGAGAATGTGCCTGTCTTCCAGTTTTCTAGGGCAGAATAGTCTCTTGATCAGATTGGGTCTTCCTACAGGCAGAAGGGGGCCTCTCACCTGCCTGTGGGCAGTTCCCCATCCTCCTTGCGCCAGCGCAGACGAGGTGGGGGATCCCCCTTCACCTCACATAGGAAATTCACAGGGGCATCAGCCAGGACCACCTGATTCACTGGTCTGCGCAGGAATGAGGGACGCTCTATGGAGTGATAGTGAGTGAACAGTCAGGGTGTCTGCACGGCTACTTACTCTACAGGCTACCTGTTCCCATAATTTCAAAATTCCTTGTGCCTACCCAGTACCATGACTTCAGCTGCCGCACTCTCCCGTTCTCCCGCCACGTTGGAGGCCACGCACGCATACATGCCTGCATCGCTCTTGAGTGTATGTGACATCATCAGCTTCCCTCCACGGATCTGCAGCGTTATAATGGTAACTTTGGTCCATTTCAGCTATCACAGCATATATATATAAATATATTTATATATATAAATTATATATAATATAAAATTTATATATATTATATATAATTTATATATAATATATATAATTTATATATATATATGGTGTATATATGTGTATATACACATGTATAAAGTTTATTTGATCCTCACAGCAAGCTGATAAAGGAGACCAAGGAAGTTGACCCACATATCAAATGAGAAGTTCCTGGGGCATCATGCCCCGCCCCTTTTTTATACCAATTCCATCTTCCTTATCCCTCACTGTATAGCTGACTCTTAGTCTCTGGTTAGCTAATGCCCTGATCTCAATCTCCAGCCTTGTCACCTCCCTACCCTATGTCCCCTCCCCTGGTGGGGTCCTCAGTCATAATCCCGCCCTCACCGTGATCCTTCCTTCCTCTTCCTTGAGTCTTGCACCGTCCTTCCTCCAGGACACGGAAGGCTCCGGGTGGCCGCGGGGGGGCACGCATTCCAGTACTGCTGGCTCCCCCACTGCCACCACCACGTTTCCAGGAGACTGCCGGAAATCATCGCGGAGGACTGGGCGGGGGGAGAGAATAAGCAGGGTGTAGAGTGACATAACTGGCTGAGGACACAAGGAAAGTGTTGTCTCGGGAAGGGGCTGATCGCTGCAGACTGGAATTCGTTCCCAGGTGAGAAAATATCAGCCTGGAGTCACATCCACTTCCTTCTCTGGCCGTGATGTGGCCATTAGAGATCAAAGGTCGCGGTCCCAAAGGAGGATGCTGAGTGGGCTGAGGTCCTTTGGGGCTGGTTCTGGGTCTGATTGCCCAGTGCCCTCCCGCCTACCCCAGGCTCTGGAAGCAACCAGCTGATGCTCACCTGCCACTTCCAGCGAGGCGTTTCTGCTCGCTGCTGCCCCCAGGTAGTTGCGAGCCACGCAAGTGTAGACACCTTCGTCCGGCCGCGCGCGGCGCCCGTGCACGATACGCGGGAAGAAGAGGGCGCCGCTGGGCAGCAACAGGCGGTGCGCACGCGGATCCTCTCGCACAGTGGCCACACGAGCCCCGTTCTTGTACCATTCAATGTTGGGTCGGGGTCGGCCCTCAGCGCGGCAGGGCAGCGTGGCGGGCTCGCCTCGGGAGACCAGCAGATCTGGCGGCTGCTCCACGATGCGGGGCATAGCGTCCTCCGGTCCTACCCTTGACCCTGGGGACAGGGGGTGGCGCAGAGCTTTCAGACAGGGAAATTGTGGGGAGAGATTGAGGCTCCAGAGGGAAAGAGAATCCTCTGGTCGTCCCATCTCCTATGCTTCTCTGCTGGAGCTCAGTCCCCACCTGCCTACCCTCTCCCTCTGCAGGATCCAATATCTCCTTATTGGCAGACGTTCCGCGTTCCTCGTCTCAAAAGACGATGCCTACAGACAGGCCAGACAGGCCGGTTAGTAGAGGAATCGGGACACAAACTTCTAGGCCGGCCTTCTGGACCACCTAGAGACCGCCATCTCCTCTCCCGCCAAGTTTAAGCGGGAGTGGCTAAACCACCACTCGGCGAGTAGACCGCTCCCTCGCCTCCTGGCCAGTGGTTTCCATCTCCCACCTGCACTGGTTCACGGGTCGTCCTTGCTCAGGGAAAGACCATAAACCGGGCACTGGAGCCAACAATTGGTTATTGACCTCTGCAAGGTCCCGGCCCAGTGAAATTGGGAATGTGGACTGGCTTGGGATCCCTTATGAAAGGCAAGACGGGAGTGATAGGGCCGGGACTAGAAGGGGTTGTCAACCTAGATTCTATGAGTCGGCACAGAGTCCTTCTTACTGACACCCCGGATAATCACGCTTCATTTCAAGGGTCCTGTGAAGTCACATGAATTGAACGCAAATAGCAGTAGAAATGTTAGTAAGGCTCTTTTTCCTGAGAGGTGCATAGTTTCCAATAGAGTATTCTACTGATTGATGTTCCTCTACTTCCCCTGTTCACTCCGATCAGTTCATCCACATATTCTGTCCTACCTGTCACTTGGCCTGCAGACTTTGGCCTGTTTCGCCTTCTGCAGCACGGTTTGGATTCCCGAGCCTGTTTTACTCCGGCACTCTCAGCCCCTAGTTCTACTGATTGATGTTCCTCTACTTCCCCTGTTCACTCCGATCAGTTCATCCACATATTCTGTCCTACCTGTCACTTGGCCTGCAGAATTTGGCCTGTTTCGCCTTCTGCAGCACGGTTTGGATTCCCGAGCCTGTTATACTCCGGCACTCTCAGCCCCTAGTCCAGCCAACAAAAGTGGATTTGTAACCCGTGGCGGCCAGTAGGTGCCACTGCAGCCCTGAATAATCTGGTGTAAAATAACTAGGGACCACTTCAAGCATCTGTTCTGCCCCCTGCCCCCGCCCCTCCTACCCTGTTCCAAAATCTGCAGGAACCTCCCGCTTCCAGCCCGCGTGTGAGATTGGGTTTCATTTCCCACCCCTCCTCTTAGAAGTTCTGTTGTAGACAAAGCTGGACAGGCTGACCCGTGCTGGCGCTGTCCTGGGTTTATTTTAATTGCCTGGAGTCAAGAAGATCGATTTCTGTCCCACTTGGGACAGTAATTTTCTCCATCTCCTCCCTTCCAAATGGAAATCTCTGCTTTTCACCCGTCTCTTCTCCTCCATCTCCTCCCATTCCCAATTTTGGAACACCCCGTGGTGAGCAACACTGGAGTGATTGAGAGCTCAAGTGTTGCTGTTGAACCAACCAGGGCTGGAATCTCAGACTTTGACGCTTCCTAGCTGTAAGAACTTGGGCAAATTATTTAACTTCTCTCAGTCTCAGTTTCTTTATTTGTGATGTGGGAGCAGTGATAGGGTTGCTCTAAGACCATAATGTATGTAAAGCCCTTGGGAGATAAACGTCACTACTCTGCCATTATTTAAGGGCTTGTGTTCCCAGCATATGCACCTTATCTTGTCTCCTACAGTCTCTACCTGAATCAAATTCTACCAGGCCCCAATATTCTTTTTTCCCCTTGGTATAGCCCTCAGGTGTAATGGAAACGGACTGATCTCTTATCGCTAGGTTTTGCTTCATGCTGCTTTTGTGACGATTAGGGCACCATTCACTCTATAAAGCATTTTCTCAGCGGCAAAATGAGTCTGTCAACACCTTCCTTACGTACCTCACTAAGTTTCGAGCTTAGATGAGACAAAGTATGGTGAAAACACTCTGTAAACGCGCTAGGTGAGCAGAAGCGGGACTCTGCGGGGTGCCAGCGAGAAGGAATCTGTGCTTAACCTCCTGGGAATCTAGGAGGGTCAAGAGGTTGGAGAATCGGGCTCCTCCCCCATCGTCTTTCTCCCCACTCCTTCTATACGGACCACACCCTTCTGGTCGGCCTTTTCCCCCTAATTCCTGTAGACACAGCTGCAGGCGCCCTTTCCCTGGAATGTCCCCCTCTATCCTTCCCGGTCTCAGGAGATGCTTCGACTGCAACCTAATGAATAGCTAATGGCCATGCTAATGAGGCTCTGGGGCTCCTCCCTCAGCACCTGATGTGCCCCACACATAAACACACACATATTGCCTGGATCTCCTTTCTCTCCACCTTCAAGTCCCCAGCACAGTACTCGTCACTAGACTCGAATGGGTCGAGGCAGAGGGATGGGGACCGCGTGCACCTGGAGGGAACCACACGCGAAAGCGCCCGGTGCGGCAGGCAGGGGGCGCGCTCCGCCCTCTCCGCAGGTTGGCGCCGGCCGGCTCCCGCAGCTTCCCCGCGGCGCTAGGGGAGAGCGCGCTGTCCCAGTCATTTATTAATCACCGTAATTAGCGGTAACGACCTCGCCGCCAGCTCCGCCCGCCCGCCACAGCTCTGCCGGGGTGGGCCGGCTGAGAGTGCCGCCGCTGAAAGACAAACTTCTAAGTTTGCTTAAAATGATCGCAGCCCCTGTCCCCTCCGCAGCAAACACATCCAGCATTTTGGCTTCCTCTGGTCCTAAGTGAGTTCTTGGGAAACTTCGGGGTTCCGAAGACCAGCTGCCTGGGTGGGTCACCGAGTGACCCGCCTTGGCCTAGGCCGGCGGGAGACCGTGCCCCCTCCTCTGCCCTCGCTGCGCTGGGCCCAGGCCTTTCTGAGCTCGGACTTCCCTGCCCGTTACCAGCAACGGTTCTTCTCACCTGGGGTGGGCGTTGTAGGAGAAGGGAAGGAGGTGTAAAAAGACTCAGTAGCCATCTTCTCCCAAGCCCTCGACCTCCCGCGGGTGCCCCCACTCAGGCGCTCGAAGCTCCAAATTATCCCTTAGACCCCACAACCCAGGGAGGCGCTGGGAGGCGCCACTCAATCCTGGACCTCGGGACAGGAGCGCTTCTCCTTCCCTTCCACGCCGCCCTCTCACCTCATCCCCATCCCAGGATCCCATATCCCCAAGAGGCAGGGTCTCACCGTTGAGAGAGGGATCGCCGGGAGGCAGCAGGGTGTGGTTGAGCGCCGCCAGCGAGGAGTTGAAGCCCAAGAGCAGCTCGCTGGAGTTGGAGATATCTCCGGCCAGAGAGTCCGCGAACAAGTTCATCTGCAGCAGCGTTTTCAGCAGGTAGCGCAGCATGGCTCGACCCAGCTGGGATCGGGGCGGGGGGCTGGGGGCCCAGCCCCTGGGTCTGAGACCCGTGGGCTGGGAGCCGTAAGCCCCTCCACAGCCTCTGCGCGCTGCGGCAGCCACGGTGCCGCTCTCCTGCCGGTGCGCCTGGGTACGGTCGGTGCCTCTTCGTGCCCTCCTCCTTCCCTCGTCCTTCTCTCCACCCCCCAGTGCCGGAGTCCCCCGGGAGCTGGGCAGGCAGAAAGCAGGTGCCACGCCGATCACGGCGTAATTAAGGGATTAATCCGCCTCCCTCTACCCTCCCACCCCTACCGCTACAGTCACTATCCGGGCAGGAGACACGAGTAGCGTAGCGCGCGAGTTGGAGTCCCCGCCCAGCACCCCAAGCCCAGCGTTCCGTTCTGGACGCAGCGAGAGATTTTCCCTTCTTTCTCAAAGCACCCAAGATGAGGGACGAGGCTCTGTCGGACTCTGCCCTTCTGCCCAACTTTAGAATAGGAATCTGTCCTCTCTTTTCCCGAACCTTTTGGAAACTGAGGCAAAGCGCAACCAATGCTCCTTGCTGCCAAAGCTCTGGTTTCCATTCCCTCCCAAGTCTAGGGGTTTGGCGACGGAAGGGCAGGAGACTGGGATGGTTTGCAGCAAGAGTTGGGAGTAGGAAGAGAATTCCAAGGCAGGTCCACCTCTCTGCCCTCTGGTCCTTTGGTCTGCAGGCGGGAGGCCAGAGTATGGAGCGGCGCGCCCTGACCCGGGATTCCTGCTCCAAACGCCCTAATCTAGGAGTTCCTGTAGGAGACTGAAAGCCAGGGAAACCCAGGCAACTGTCATTTGTTTGAATCCTTTTACATTACCCTGCTTTGACATTTTTTGTTAAATTGTTTTACGTTTTTGAGGAGACTGAAATGGAACCAAGGATTCTAGGACAAAAACAAAGACAATATTATTTTTGTAAAGGCACGTGGGATTGATGCAAAATTAGTGCAAATCTCTTCAAATCGGTTAACGGTCGTCCTTACTGGGGGGTGAGAAGAAAACCATGTGCCCCCACTCCCACCTCCCACTTCCAGTCGCGGTCTGCTTCTGACTTTTCTGGAGTTCTTTCTACCTGAAGACCCCCCAGTCCCCACCTCGACAAACTCACTTTCCTAGACAGGAGATGGCTTTGGGGTGTCAGGGAAAGAGAGAGACGGGGCATTCCTAACCTGAGGTAAGGCCCTGCTGATTGAAGAGTCAGTGCCGGAGTTCTGGCTCAGCCATCAGGCTCTGGCATGAGACAACTTTCATGGGGCGACTGCTTCTGACCCTAGAGGGGTCGAGATCAGAGGGGTGGGTGCTATACAGTCGCAGACTCGGGAGTAAGCAGAATCAAGAATTGAAATAGTTCAGGCAGAGCTTGTTCAAGGGAACCCGAGACGTTGTCAAGGGTTGGGGGGCTTGTTCCAAGCCTCCTTCCTCAGTCTAGGCGCCTGGCTGTGAGCCTCCAACTATGAGTGTTTAGGTGCCTTCCAACCCTAGCAGTTCTGGGCGGGACGTAGAACGGCTGGAAGCACTAGGTGTGGGGGAGGGGGTAGGTGGGAGTGGGAGTGGGAGTGGGAGTGGGGCCGGATGGACCCCCCCCACCGCCACCCAGCGCCCTGAAAGCTGTCCTTTTCAGCACCTCATCTGTCGGTGCCTGACTAGGGCCCTGGAGCCCCCAAGGAAGACATAAATCCGAGCAGACCCTGAGGCTGAGGACTGGGGTAGGTGGGAGACGGGCTAGAGACACATCCTTTCAAAAGCAAGAAGATACTAAGAGATTTGACGCCCCCCCCTTCCTCGCTCCAAGGTGGTATTCAGTTAAGAGAGAAAGTAAGGGATGTATTTCCCACCCGAAATCTATCCTTCAGGAATGACCAAAACAGAAGTGGGTTCTAATTCTACGTTTGCCAAGTACAAGATGTCATCGCTTTGGATCTCAGTCTTCCCATCTGTTAAGGAGGAATTGGAGTGCTTGATCTACTCTGACCAGTGAGATTCGAGGCTCCGGGGCCCTTTGCTCCGCCCCCTGCTGACCGCGGTCACCTGGGTTCCATCACATCAGCGGCTGAACCGGGATAGAAACCCCGCGTCCTGGCACCAGGCCCTGCTCTGGGGCGGAGGGGGCCAGAAACCCTCCCACCATGCGGCTCCTGCCCGGTCCTAATCCCCTGATTTGCTCTGGGCTGGCCTCTCCGCAAACACAGTGCCTGCCAGCGTCTAGGGGCTTGTCACCCTGTTAGCGGATTTGTTCCCGGAGACGGCGCAGTTAATTGGCCCTTTATGTGGGGATCAGGGCGTATTTGCTCAGGGTTCCCTGAGCGGAGGCGCGGCTCAGCCCGTGAGCAAGGCTGCTTCACAGGCCCTGTCATGTGGGTTTGGAGGCTGGACAAATAGCCGGGCCACTCTACTTTCCAGGAATCTGCTGTCTCTCCTACACCTCACCTTGTCTGGGCTCTCTCTAATTTTCACTCTCCACTTTTTCTCGTTTCTCTCTGCTCTTTCCTTTTTGTACTTCTCTTTATCTTGATGATACTCTCTTTTTAAACCAAACTCAGATCTAAGCCAAGAGGGCTGAGTTCTCCCAACTGGGGGTAGCAGAGAATAAATACCTCCCAACCATAACCTAAGTTCCTTCCCTTTTCCTTCCCATTCTCGAGTGTCCCTAGGGCCCCGGGCTGGGCAGAGTGGAGCAGAGAGTGGGCAGAGAGGGCCCAACAGAAGTCACACCTCCCAGCTCTTCTGAAGCCCTCTCCCCACCTTCTCTTCTTTACTGAAGGTCAGACAGGCAGCCTAGAAACTGGCCCTGCCCCTGTCCACATCCAGCTTCTCCCCTGGCTACCCCCATAGGCAGTTCTGTAAGGGGTTTGCCTCCTACTAGTCTCCTCATTGCCTGCTCCACTCTCTGAAAATTACCAAGACAACCCTTTGTCCTTTTCCTGGAGTGGGTATGCAACTCATTGCAACTATGTCCGTTTCCTAATTTGTCAACTGTAAGTGCCTGTACAGCACCTAAAACACTGAATAGATGCCCTGCAATTAGAGGAGCCTCAGCCAGGGTCCATTCATTCTGTTGACTTATAAATTTCCACCTTGGGCTGGAGAAACAGTCAGGGCTGGGTTTAGAGCCCCTCCCTTCTACCACCTCAGGAAACTACTTCTTTCCCAGAGTTTTACCAACAATATGTACATTCCAGACTTTAGAAAGGTTAAGAAAAAGAAACAGAGGTTTTGAAGGAGGGTTGGCAGAAAGAAGAGAGAGTAGCAGGAAGCAGGGAGGATGGGGTGAGTTGAATTTGTAGAGTTAGGGGCTAAGTTTGTTCTGATAAGGTTACAGCATCTGATGGGAAGAAGTGTGTGTGTGTGTGTGTGTTTGCATGTGTGTGTGTTTGCATGTGTGTGCATGTGTGGGTTCACAGGTAGAGCCCTAGAAAAGAGCCCTGGGCCAGGAGTTGATGAGGTAATATAGAAGAGGAATATTTCTTTCCTACGGTGGTATTTTGGGTGGGTGGATTTGCAGAGGAACATGGGAAATGGGAAGGGCAAGTGATTATGGGTAAGGCAGGAACCCTACACAAGAGTGGTGTTTTGGGAATCGTGAGCCTCTAAAGGAACTCTCCATCCCACCCCCCACTGGGGTGTGTGTGTGTGTGTGTGTGTGTGTGTTCACGTGCTAGGGGAGAGAACAGCTACCCCAGGCTAACTTCCTTGGCCTAGTGCCAGCATATCGGCCAGAGAATGTGGCTGGGAATTTTCAGTGGCCAAGCTGGGGCCATATGGGGAGGCTTCTTGGTGGTCTAAAGCCTGCATGCCATCTGGTAGTGGATGAAGCTGCTGGCATGTAATTGCCCAGGAGGGCAGTCTGAAGACAACCCCCCATTACTACCACTGCCTCCCCACAATGCACACACACACTGTCCAGTCCATTTGCATCCCCCCAGAGCCTGTAGCCTCCCATTGCTCTCTGCCTGGACCTCTTCCCAGGACATTAATACATATTGAGTGTGAGATTGTGTGTGTGTGTGTGTGTGTGTGTGTGTGTGTTTGCTGGGAGGGGGACAAAGAAATAACATCTGCCCCTTACCCCCACTAGGGTATGCCTGTGAATGGCCCAGCAGGGCTGCTGGCTTCAGAGTGATGATGCCAGGGGGCAGTGACCCAGCCAGCAGGGGCCAGAGAACCAAACAGGAGGGGGAATCAGAGAGCAAAGAGCAGGCACCCAGCTGGAAAGCACACAGCAGGAGCCTGCCCCCAGCAGGAGCAGGAGTGTGTTGGCTCAACCCCTGTAGCTGCTGAGATAATAAGCCAAGGACCCCTGCATGAGAGTACCCCTTTCCCCACAGGGTTCCAGTGGAGGAGACTGCGGGGAGACACTTTGCAACACACTCTACCAAGTCTGGAAATCTGGAGGCAACTGGGCAGAAATGTTCACATCCCAATACAGATAAAACAAAGGCCAGGGAGAAAAAGAGCTATCTTGGTTCTTTTTATAAAACTAGATACCGAGCAAGCTTCCATAAACATACATTTGGTGACTATACCTGATTAAACAGTTAAGTCCTCACAACTGCCCCTGCAGAGCCCACTAGCCTTCTCTGTCTCTCCTTTTGCATTACAGCTGCTGTAAGAAAGTACCAAAAGCTAGGTGGCCTAAAACAACAGAAATGTATCCTCTCACAGGTTAGAAGCCTGAAATCAAGGTGTCAGCTGGGCCATGCTCTCCCTGAAGGCTCCAGGGAGAGATCTGTTCTTGCCTCCTCCAGCGTCTGCTGATTACCAGCAGTGCTTGGCCTTCCTGGTCTTGAGGATTCATCACTCCATCTCTGCCTCTGTCTTCTCATGGCCTTCCCTGGGTGTGTGTCTCGGTGTCTCTCACCTCTTCTTATAAGGCCACCAGTCATTGGATTAGAGTCCACTTTAATCCAGCGTGACCTCACCCTAACTAATTACATCTGCAAAAACCCTCGTTTTCAAATGAAGTCACATTCTGAAGTTTTGGGTGAGTAGGAATTTTTTAGGGGGGACAACACATTTAACTTAGTATACCTTATTTTCCTGTATTTCCTTCCTCTTCTGCTCTCTCCGTATTCCTGATACTCTCCCAGGGCCCTATTATTTGAGTTTTAAAAATATTCTTGTAATGATAATCATAATGCATGCTCAGGCAAACATATTCAAGCAGTGTAAGAAATTATAAGATGAAAAGTCTAAGTCCTCACTCCATCATTAAGTCCTTCTTTATCCTACAGATCCAGTTGCCTGGGTAGCTACCAGTGGTTTCTTGTGTGTCCTTTCCGATTTTTTTTAAAAAGCATATGTAAGTATATGTATCTCTATTCCTTTTATTTTATTTATTAATATATTTTTTGAGACAAGGTCTCACTCCGTCCCCCAGGCTGGAGTGCAGTGGCACGATCTCCACTCACTGCAACCTCCACTTCCCAGGTGCAAGCGATCCACCCACCTCAGCCTCCCGAACAGCTGGCAGCATAGGCGTGCACCACCACAGCCGGCTAATTTTTTTTAAAATTTTTTGTATGTCTTCTTTTGAGAAGTGTCTGTTCAGATCTTTTGCCCATTTGAAAATCAGATTATTTAGTTTTCTTTTTCTATTGAGATTTTGAACTATATATTCTGGTTAGTAATCTCTTGTCAGCTGGCTAGTTGGCAAATATTTTCTCCAACTCTGTTTATTGCTGCATTTTCACTTCGTTGATTGTTTCCTTTTCTGTGCAAAAGCTTTTAGTTTGATGCAATCCCAGTTGTCTATTTTTGCTTTAGTTAACCATGCTTTTGATGTCTTACACAAAAAGTCTTTGCTAAGACCAATATCCTAGAGCATTTCCCCAAAGTTTTCTTCTGGTTGTTTCATAGTTTTAGGTCTTTAATCAATTTTGATTTGATTATTGTGTAGGGTGAGAGGTAGGGGCCTGGTTTCATTCTTCTGCATATAGATATCCAGTCTCCCCAGCACAATTTATTGAAAGAACTGTCCTTTCCCCATTGTATGTCCTTTGCACCTTTGTAGAAAATAAGTTGGTTATAAACACATGGATTTGTATCGGGGTTTTCTATGCTATTTCATCGGGCTATGTGCCTGTTTTTTTATGCCAGTACCATGCTGTTTTAGTTACCATAGCTCTGTAGTAAACTTTGAAGTCCAATATGGTAGTATGATGCCTCCAGCTTTGTTGTTATTTTTAGAGTCTCGGTCCCTGTCATCCAGGCTGGAGAGCGGTGGCACAATTATGGATCACTGCAGTCTCAAACTCCTGGGCTCAAAGGATCCTCCTGCCTCAGCCTCTCAAATGGCTAGGATTACAGGCTTGTGCCACCATGCCCGGGTTTTTTTGTTTGTTTGTTTGTTTGTTTTTTATAGAGAGGGGGTCTCACTATATTGCTCAGGCTGAGCTCAAACTCAAATTCCTGGCCTCAAGTGATCCTCCAGCTTTGACTTTCCAAAGCACTGAGATTACAGACGTGAGCCACTGCACCCAGCCCTGTTCTTTTTGCTCGGGATTGCTTTGGCTTTTCAAAATCTTTAGTGGTTCTATAAAAGTTTTTGAATTTTTTTTATTTCTATGATGCATGTCATTAGTATTTTGATAGGGATTACTGTATTTGCCATTTCTTTAATTCCTGACACTTTTTCAGTCTCAAGAAAGTCAGAAATGCACTCTGTTCTTTATTTCTCTCTGTCTTAATCTCTCTCCCCTCTCTCCCTTTCTCTCCCACATCCCTCCTCCCTCCCCCATTTTTTTTCTCTCTTTCTCTGTAGGTGAGGATCAAATTCACAAAGGAAGGGACCAGTTAAGATCTTCAAATCCCCTATATCCTACAGAGGATGTCCCACTTTTCAATTAAAGAGGAATATCCCCATGCCTCTAATGATTTCCACTCAGAGGGAAATGCTTTTGTGTTAAATGCATATATGAAAGGTTTTCCACCTGACATCACTGAGTCTTTATTGTTTTGTTTCTCTGTGCTTGTGTGTGCGTTCCTAGATTTGTTTGTATTCATTGAATATTGGACCTTTCTCCACTATCTGCAGGGATCTCTTGACCCTAAAGTCCCTCATTCCACTGCCTCACATTGATCTTTAGCCTCCACTGCCTCACACTGAGCCCCCGTAAGGGGCTCCTTTTCACTGACTTCTGGATCTCAATTCCTTGCAGTAAAGATGACTCCAAGATCTCCCTGGATTCCCACAGAGAAGCAGAGTCTACCCTGGGAAAGTCCAGCCTCACTCTAACCTCACTCCCGGTCTACACAATGAGATGCATCTAGGTTTGATGGGCGTAGAGAGATGTCACCATTCTGACAAGTCATGGGAAATACTCCCTCTCTCCTTCCTTCCTTTTGTGTGTCCCTCTCCATTTCTTATGGTTTCTCTTCCATGTCTCTCTCCCCTACCCCCATCCTGCTGCCTGTTTATTCTTTAAGCCTTACCTCCTAAGTCCTGATTGCATAGCCCATAAATATTCAGCAACTCCTAGGAGCAACCTCTGAACGGTATTTCACCACCCAGCGTTGTTCCCTCCTGTAATCAGAAATGGGGCTAGACTTTTCTCAGAGTCACTTGCCTTCAACCCCTGAGCCCTCCTCTTATCAGGATGAGGGCTTTATTTTCCTCTTCGTGGTCTTAATCATAAAAAGATTCCTCACTGTGACTTTGTAGCCCGGTATAGATTCTAACCTCCATCATCTCAGGGTCCTGTATCTCTAAATGTGAAAACTTCCAAACGTTCCATGATGAGAAAGTTTACCTATTCCAAGGCAATTACACTGGCATTAGAAGAGGAAAAGGAAATAGAAATGGGTCTAGAGTTATAACCTAGGTGGAAAAATTATAAGCACTGTGCCTGGCACATAGAAGATATTCAGTAAATATTTCAATTATGCTGAATGATTTCCAATGTGCCTATGAAAAAGATGGAATGAAAAATAAACCAAAGTATAACCAATGGTGGAATTAGGTGTAAGAGAATGTATACAACTTTTCCATCTTTCCTCCATTTTTGAATATTTTGTCCTCCTAATTAATAATGGAAAAATATAAAATTATCATTTAGAAAGGGTGAAGTAGAGGAAGGTGGGCAGGCAGATTACAGCTGGCTCCCCTTAGCACCCCAAGCTCCTGCCTCTGTGGGCATCGTAGGGCAGCCCAAGGCCGCAGAGGCCAGAGTCTCTTTCCCCCCATTGATTTGGCACCAGAGCCAGCAAGGCCAGTTGTTTGTATTAGGGCAAAAGAGGGAACAAAGAGGTGGGAATAGGAAGTAAGTGCAGAGAATCAGAGAAGTGTGGTTTCTTTGCAAACATCCTCCCCAAACTTCTCTTCTATGATATTTTAAACAGATGTCATCCAGGTTTGGCTGGAATCCTTCCAGAGGCAGGGAGCTCAGAACCTGATGGGCAGTGCCTAGGACAAGGTAAGGCGGCTCTCACAAACAGCAGGTCTTCTCTACAGACACCTGCCTCATCTGTTGGGCTAGTCCTGCCTCTAAATAATTGGTTCAGAAATGAATAGGAAGAGAGGCTGGGCGCAGTGGCTCATGCCTGTAGTCTCAGCACTTTGGGAGGCTAAGACAGGTGGATCACTTGAGGTCAGGAGTTTCAGACCAGCCTGGGCAACATGGTGAAACCCCATCTCTACCAAAAAACAAATAAACAAAAATTAGCTGGGCATAGTGCCGTGCACCTGTAGTCTCAGCTACTTGGAAGGCTGAGGCAGGAGAATCACTTGACCCCAGGAGGCAGAGGTTGTAGTCAGCAGAGATTGCCCCACCACACTCCAGACTAGGTGACAGAGCAAAACTCCGTCTCAAAAAATAAAAATAAAAATAAAAAAGTGGATGAGAAGAGAGAGCAGAGGTGGAAGTCCAAGATATAAGAAAAAGAATATCTCTTGGTATAAGATTCACATATTGATTGAGACCCTAAAGGCTGAAGGTTGAGCTCATTGTTTAACTTGCCTTGAGCCATTTCTGCTCAAAATCTACAAGAGGGCTGAGGTTGGCAGAATTTGGGGGTTGGCTGTGTAGCAATTACTTGGGCCAGTATCCAGAAAATCAGCTTCATAATCCCCATTTAAATCCTATTTCAGCACAACTTACTTTGGAGATGGGAGTGGGGACTATTCCATGGGGCTATTTCAGAAAGACCAGGGATGCTGTCAGTGGAAGCTGTGCAAGTGTCTGTGTGTGGAGGGTGGAGACAGGGCCCATGTGTTTTGGGCTCTATTAACTATCTCCCTCCCATCCATCACAGCCTCCCCCCGGGCCTCCACAGCCCTGGCAGCTGGGTCACCCCGGGGAGGCTGGGCTCGGGGTCCCTAAAGGGAGCTAGGCTTCAGGCAGAGCAGCGGAGACACATGTGTGCCGGGCTGGGTTGGGACCGGCGCCTCATTGAGAAGGGGGCTCTCCAAGCTGGGCTTCATTAGGGCAGTGGCGCTAATAGGGAGGGGGTCCTGGGGGCTGGGCTGACAGCCAGTTACTTGCTCGTCTGCATTATGGATTAACCCATCTGGGCCTGGGAGATTGGCTCTGAAAGGGGCACAAAAGGCAGGGGGCGTGACCACAATCACACACTGAATTATCCCGTCTGAGAGCAATTGTCCACCAACAAACGGGGCCTCAGGATGGTGACCCCCTTGGGTTCTCTTCATCCCCCATCCCTTGCCCCATAGGAAAAGCCAGAGATAAACTGCTGCCTGGTTAAAAAACAGGGTTGGGGCAAGGAGGACAACGGTGCCATTCCAGAGAGACAAGGAATTCAGGGGAGAGGAGTGGGATTTGAGGTTCAGCCAGAGAAGCCAGGAGCCAAGCAAAAGTTCTCCCAACCTACTTTTTGACTTCAGCTGTCCACCTCAGAAACAAAGAACGACATAAGAAACACACCTTTTGGGAATACCAGGCAGAATCCAGGAGCAGAGGGGCTCAGTCTAGGGGAGAGTCATGGGAAGGACCAGAGTCAGGTGTCTCACATCTCACCCGTCACCCCCTCTGAGGCTAATTGATTCCAGACATGAATAAGGGGCTCTCACTTGGGGTCTTGAAGGACCTCTGCCCTGCTCTGGCATCTCTGATGCTCTCCCAGTGGGAGTGCCCCAACCCCTTCGCCACGTCCTCCTCCAGGAATAAGACCCTGTGCAATGCAGGGTGATGGAGGGAGGAACAGGAGGGGGCGGCAGGCAGGGGGGCCCTCTCCTCTGCCTAATCCTCTCATTACCATCTCATAATCAGAATCACGCTTTCAATGTAAATGGGGATGTTAAATATTGGTTTCTCTAGACACAAGCTCCTTTGGAGAAAATTATTAATGCTTCCCCTTTTGCCAGTACTGGTGGCCCCCACAGAGGAGTGGGGGATGGTGCAAAGCATTACTGAGGGCTGGGGGCTTTAGAGTCAGACTGGTGGGAAGGTGGAAGTGTCTGACTTCCACGGGGGTAGACTGATTTGTTTTCAGTTGGCCTGAGCAGCCTCAGTTTCCCTGATTCAGCAGAAGAAACTCATCCAGAGGAAACTGGCTCATTTCAAACTCATCAAGACTTGGGTGGAGATGATTGGCTTCTGGTCTCAAATCATTCTTGACTGGAGATCAATATGGAGTTGTAGATCCCAAAATCAGATTACTAGTGGGAGGGGAAGGGTATTCACGGGAGAGCTCAGGCTCTTTGCCCTGTTGCTCATTGCTAGAAACCCCTGGCATGTCCCAGGGGAGTGACCTGCACTCTCCAACCAAGGACAAAAAGTGACAATGTCCTTTCACATCCAGAACTTCCTGTTTGCCGTTTCACAGCAGTCCTGCGACATAGGGAGAGCAGCTACCATTCCCAACTGGCACGATGAGGCTCAGAGTGGATAAGCAACTCACCCAGGCTCACACAACTGGTAGATGACAGATTCATATGGTAACATGGGTCATCTGAGTCCAAACTCACCCTCATCCCTTTGCACCATGCTCTCTCTTAAAATTCAGGCTACTACTCCTCTGCCATTTGTAGGGAGATGGAGACCATTTGGTGTGTCTGTGTTTTGACCACAGAAGAGTGTGCATTGGGGGTGTGCGTTGAAGGCGTGGGGGTCACTGCCTGAGGTCAGGCAGAGGTCACTGTCAGCTCTACTGCTGCAGTTAGGACACAAGGAAAAGCCATCACCCTGCCTGCTCTCTCTCTCTGTTCAGTGGCTCCGTCCCTCACTGCCTTGTCTGTACTCTGGGTTCAAAACTGGGAATGAATGTGAATCACAAGAGTCTTGAGCTCTTGGCCTCAAGTGATCATCCTGCCTCAGCCTCCCAAGTAGCTGGGATTATAGGCACAAGCCACAGAGCCCAGTAAGTTAATATTAATAGTAATAATAATTGCTTCCTCTCACATTTGCTTAGCATTTTACAGGGTACAAAGTCCCTCTCTGGGCCAGGCATGGTGGCTCATGCCTGTAACCTCAGCACTTTGGGAGGCCAAGGCAGGCAGATCACTTGAGGTCAGGAATTCAAGACCACCCTGACCAACATGGTGAAACCCAGTCTCTACTAAAAATACAAAAAATTAGCTGGGCGTGGTGGTGGCCTCCTATAGTCCCAGCTACTTGGGAAGCTGAGGAAAGGGAATCACTTGAACCTGGGAGACAGACGTTGCAGTGAGCCAAGATTGTGCCACTGCACTCCAGCCTGGGTGACAGAGTGAGACTGTGTCTCAAAAACAAAAACAAAGCCTCTCTCTGGATTTGAGGATATGATTTGATGCTCACACTCGCCTTGAGAACTAGCACCACAGCATTATGCTAAGGACAGGACACAGGTTCTGGGATCGGCCTGTGGGTGTTCACTTCCGGCTCCACTGCTTACTAGCTGGGTCATTCCTGGCAAGTAGCAGTGTGACCTCATGCAAGTTAAGTCCCTGCTCCCTGCCTCAATGTCCTTATCTCTGAAGTAAAGACTATAATATAACAGAGCCTACTTCCTAGAGTTGCTGGGAATAATCAGTGAGATTATACACGCCAAGTGCTTAGAGTAGTGTCTGGCACTCACTAAAAGCCATTGTTAGGGCAGGTAAGGAGTGCGATCCCACCTTACAGACGCAGAAGCTGAGGCTCAAAGGACTAAGTAACTTGTCTAAGGTTACTCGCTTGGCACGGCAGAGCCGATCCTTAATTCGGGTCTGGAATGCAATCTGCAGGTGGTCTGGGACCCATGCCCAAAGTTCCCTGAGGAGAAGAAAGGGGCGGTCTCCTGAGGTCCTTTGTTGTGTTTTAGATGGCAAGGCAGGCTCTTTTGCTGTTTAGCCGGGTTAGCCACACGCGGAGGAGACCGACTTCACTTCGGCCGGCGTAACTTGGGGCTACCCTCTTCCTCCGGCCCCGGGCTTGAGGCGGCGAGAGGAGCCAGGGGCACCATGTGGCTTGCTCTAAGCCGCTGCTAGAAAGAGAGGGCGGGAGATGCCTTCGGAGGGCCCCCTCCAGGGCCTCGGAGAGGCCTTCCGCGGCTCAGCTCCCTGCGTTTAGCTTTCTCCTCATTAACTCCCCGGCCTCATTAATCAGCCCCGATGAAATGCGCCCCCGGGAACGCTGCCCGCCGGCTCCGCCGTTTGGCGCTTTAATTATCCTCCCAGCGGGAGGAGGCGGAGTTGGCGAGGCTGTGTGTGTGTGTGTGTGTGTGTGTGTGCGCGCGCGCGCACGCACACACACACGCGCACACACACAAACGCACACATGCGTGCACAGGTCCGAGGATGGTCGAGCCAAGCAGAGCCTGGGTCGTGACCCAGCCAGGGCTGCAGACCCGGCTCGCCTCCCAGGACATTACCTCAGCCCCAGGCAGCCCTAATGTCTCCTGGGCATCTGCCCAGCGAGCCTACTGCCAGGCGGTCGTTTGCATCAAGTCCCTTCCCTGCAAGGGAAGGGGGATCTTCTTTCTCTCCAAAACAGTCCATAAAGCTTCATCTCTTTTGTTTAATTTCATTGACTAATCAAATCCTTACTGGCCTGCACCTACTTTGTGCATAGGGAACATGGTTGGGAACATGATCTAGGAGTTGGAGATACAGACATAGCCCCTGTCAGGCCTCAGGAAGCTCCCACACCGGGCAGGAGGGAAACAAGTGAAAAAACAAACCAAGCAAAGAACAAAACAATCCATCAGTGGCAAGGTCCTCATCTTAAAGGGAGCCAGAATGCTATGGAAGTGCAGAGTAGGACATGGAATGCAGACGAGGCTTGCCAAAAAGGCTTTTCCTAAGATCAAAGACTGGAGTGGGACTTAAGCTGTAAGTGGGAGCCAGCCAGTGAAGCAGTGGATGTTTAAAGGAGTAAATAGCAAATACAGAGAGGACATAACATAGACAAAACTGTGTGCACAGAGCCCTGTGGGTATTCCGTCCAGCTGGAGGACAGGGTTGTGACAAGGAGGCAGCATGAGGTAAGGAGCTAGCCATGGTGGAGCCCAGGACATGAGGAGCCTTGTGTGCTGTGCTAATGTTGACTTCGATGTAACCTAAAGGCAATGAGCAGTTAGTGACGGATTTAAAGACAGAGGGTGACATGGTTAGACATATGTTTTGGAAAACCTCATTGCGAGTGAGGAGGATGAGTTGGAGGAGCACAGGAATGGAGGAAGGGAGGCTAATTAGCAGGATGGGTGGCTGATTGGATGTGGGAGGCAAAAGAGAGAGTGGAGTTTGGAATAGTCCCAAGTTTCCTCTGCAAGGTGTGTTTGGAAATGGGGAGGAAGGTTATCTTGAAGTGGTCCCAGGTCTCTGGCTCAGCTCAACTTGCAGGTGCGGCAGAAACCAGCTGGTTTTCCCTGTTTGCTTTACCCTCGTCTTGGTAGGCAGCCAGGAGACTTGTCTTCCAGTCTCAGGTAGGTAAGCTACTTCATCAGCTCTCTCATCTATAAGGTGAGAGACTTGGACTGGATCTGCTTTACAGACTTTCCCTGCCGGGCAGAGGGTCCAGGGTCTAAGGAGATCAAAGCATGCCATGGCAAGAATGAATGCCTACTGAAGGAAGCAGTGCCCCTCAGCCAAAGCCTGCTCTAGTCTTGCTGGAAAAGGGCTCAAGGTTGCCAGATATTCTACAATAGAAGCCAGAGGTCAATGTTTTTAATATGACATTTCCTAATTTTAAAATGCCCAATCAAAATATATTTGGTTTGAAATACATGAGATATATTTAAATCCATTAGTTCATAAGTGATTTAAAAAAATCATTGGTCACCATTAGGGGAATCTGAGGAATCATCTCATTATTTTGATAAACAATAAGGGAAAGAATCAAGCATTTATCCTGCCTTTCCTATTTGACGTGTACCTCTGCATAAACAAATCATTGATGACAGATTCTTTTTAGAGAAGTATTCAAGCTCATAAATGAAGAGTGAATCATAGAACTAGAATGTCACAACTTGGCAATCCCTAATGAAATAATGGATCTAGACAACGGTCATCACTGACAAGCAGACATTACTTTGGATAGAATTAAACTATGGTCTATGAATTATTCTTTAAAAAATCAAGCATTAATTGATCAAGCCTCTATATCTAACAACCAATTTACAGGAAATGTAGAGGTAGAAGAACATGTTTAATGGCACCATGGGGATACATTTAACAAAATCCAGACTGTGAAAAATTCTGCAGAACAAATGATCTGGTTTATTTAACAAATAAATTTCAAGGAAAAAAAGAGATTAACCAGGGGATTATCCGATTAAAGGAGAGAATGCACTGTGGAGATTCATTTGGATCCCAATTTGAACAACAATAAAGAAAAATAAGACAATTTGGGAAGTTTGAACATTGACTATATATTTGAGGACAAGGAATTATTATTTTAGGTGTGATAGTGATATTATTATGCTATTTAAAAGAATTCTTATCTTTTAGGACTACTTTTTAGTACTTGAAGAAATGATAGGATTTCTGAGATTTGCTTCAAATTCTGGAGGAGAGTGGGAGAATAGATGAAGTAAGATTGCCTTTGAATAGATTAAGTGCTGAAACTGGGTGGTGGGACTATGGGGGTTCATTATAGCATTCTCACTAATTTATATATATTTATGATCCACAATATGCTATTATTCATGATGGAAAGTTTAAAAAACACTCTATGGACCAAAATGTGTTGGTGGCCTGGATTTGGTCCACAGGCTGCCAGACTGTGGCCTCTAAATCTGATGACACTTCAGCTTCCATCCAACTGTAAATTGCCCGTGAGTCCAAACCGTCAGTGGCGGGACCCCCTATTACTAGACTTTGATTCCCCCAAACCTTTTTCGGGTCCCTTGTCAGGTCCTTTCCCAGAGGTTCCCATCCCACAGGGAACGCGATAGTGTGGCAGAGAGGAGCATTAAACAAAGCCATGACGACCAGCCAGAGTTCTCTGGGACGGAAGACACCAGAGGATAGGGGTGCTTAGGATTGGGGTGCTTGGAGCAGGGCGTCTGGAGCTGTCCCAGACTAGCGCTGCTCCTCTATCCAGTTCTCTAGCCTCCATGTTAAAGATACACACTGCATCCAGCCAGACCCACCTTTTACCTGAGCATTCCAGGGCCCAGCCAAGGCAAAGGCATCTACTACCCAGGAAAAACTAATAATAAAAGGCTGAAGGCTCCCCCGCGGAGTTCGGGTTAGAGAAGAGGGTGGTCAATCTCAGGGAGACAGAGCGATTGGGGCAGAGGAGGGGAGAGAGTGAAAGTCCCCTTGTCCTAAGGCACGTGAGAAGGACAGTGCTGCAGACGGGCACGGAGCTATTTCCGTGCGGTCGCTTGTTTTATTGCATGCCCCCCCGCCCCACGCAGTGAACTACCCTTCCCTTGGCACGTGTCTGCGGCGCTGGCTGCTCATTTAGAAACTAAGGGGCCAGCTCGCAGAGTGCATCGCGCGGGCGGCCGCAGAGGGGACGCACAATAAGCAATCAGCGGCCGCTGGGCGGGAGGGGAGGGCGCGGGGGCGCTGCCGTGGGCGCCCGCAGCCTGCACGCTCCAAGGGCGCTTCCATCTCTCACCAGCCCCGGGGCCTCTTATTGTTCGCTGGACCAGCTCCTGTTCGTCGGACTGGCGCTGGCGTTGGGGATTTGGCGAGAGTCCGTCTCGGCCGTTGCCCAGCCCAGGGTCCTGCGTGCAGGCGCGCCCTCCACTCGCCCGTGCTCCCACCCAGGTGTCCGCGTTCGGGGATTAGGCGGCTCGCCCGGCTCCCGCCTCCTCCATCAGCTGCTAATGGGCCGCCCTCGGCCTGGCCCCCGCGCCATTGTGTGCGCGTGGGGGTGACGCCAGGTCTCCGCGGCGCGGTGGAGGGTGACCGCGCGCCGCTGCCACACCGCTTCACACCTGCTCCCCGCCCCCAGCCCCGGCCGCGCTTCGTGTTCCCTCCCTCCCTGCGGGAGGGGTCTCAGCTGGGTCTGCACTTGGTAAAGAGGCCGTGGAGAGGCCGGCGGCGGCCCAAGGAGGAGCCATAAATTTGGAGCAGATGCGGCCTGACAGTCACCCAGCTCAGGGAGGTGGGGGAGGGCTCTGTGCCCCTCCCAGGCCGCGTCTTCTGGTTTGCAGCTGAGTTAGATGGATTCCAAGCCGAGATGACCCGGGACTTTGGACACACGGAGCCTGTGCTCCTCACGCCCCCACCTCTGCCGGCCGTCCATTGTGTGCCCACGTGCAGGGAGAAGGAAAAGGGGGCAGGGACATGCCTGCATTGGCTTATGACTTTCCCCCTAAAAAAAAGTCGTTTTCCAGCAGAGACTGTGTCAAAGTCGGCCACCCTGGCTCTGAGTTGGTGCTTTTTGACAGCAGCCAGAGAAAAACATGGAAGATAGTAGAAGCAAGCTTCAGCTCTTCATTCTGCACTATTTTTTAAGTGCCTGTTTTGTGCTAGAAAGGTAAGGAGGCACAGGCATCCAGGATGGGGAGATGGGAAAAGGTGGCAGAAAAAATACCAAGGGCTAATACTTGCCACACTATAAGTATTGTGTGTACTGTAATTCTGCACATTAAATAGTATCTTCCTTTAGAAAGTGGCATTTCCTCCAGCAGAGGAGGGAGCAGGGTGCAGTGTCTCGGGGGTTGATGGAGTTCGCTCTCAATCCAGGTATCCCATCCACAAATATGCCTGTGTCAGGGGTGCTTTCCGCCGATCTGAAAGGGAGTGAAAAGAGTTGGAGCTGCGCCCAGGTGGAGTGGACACAGCCCTATTTATCTTACTTGCTCTGGGTACTGTAGGGATTCTTCTCTAGTGTCGCTTTAATTGAAGACTGAGTCTCCCATCTGAAGATCTTGTGACCAAGGGTGATAGGGAGGTCAGTGTCCACAAAGCTGGTGCTGAGTTGGCAAAAACCTCTGCAACCTCCCTTTGTGGCTGTTCTCTGCTCCTTCTGACACTCTGGGCTGGGCTGGGTAACTAGATTGGCTTCTAGGACCCATTGCTTCTCCTCTTAGCTCCCACTCCGACAGGTCTCCCTGGTCTGTGCCCACAGCATCACCCTAAGACTAGAGCAAGCTTGTGCAACCCACGGCCCACGGGCCGCATGCAGACCGGAACACCTTTGAATGCGGCCTAACACAAATTCATAAATGTTCTTAAAACGTGATGAGGTTTTTTGCAAAAAAAAAAAGAATTTTAGCTAGTGTATTTTTATGTGTGGCCCAAGACAATTCTTCTTCCAATGTAGCAGTGAGGCCAAAAGATTGGACACCCCTGGACTAGAGGTTCACAGCTTGCATGAAAATCAGCTGGAGGCCTTATTAACCCTGCCCTACAGTTTCTGATTCCTTTGATCTGGGGAACAGACAGAGATTTTGCATTTCAGAAAGTTTCCCAGGTGGTGACAGTGGTGATACTGGGGGCCACACTTTGAGAGTACTGGCCTACAAGGGAATGAAAATAGGGGCAGGTGAAAAAAGGAAGGAGCTGAAGTCTTCAGTGCTGGAGGAGGTTACTGGAAGCTGAAGCTCTCCAGGGTACTGGGGTATCTTCACCCTCTGTGAGGGATCCATAGGCCAAATCCCCAAATAATTGTGGACATATTCCAGAATTCATATTCCAGAATTCGAGTGTGTGTGTGTGTGTGTGTGTGTGTGTGTGTGTGTCTGAAGACCTAGCACTCCCTCTAATGGCCTCAGATGATTCTGCACTTTCCTCAGCCTTTCAACGGGAAGCAAGAATTACTCTTATTTTCCCAGCCTTACTTGGTTATCCACTCCCATCTCTTTGTCACTGATGGAGCGGGGCATTGTCTTACACACTTGTTTACAAATTGATGAGCGTAGATTTTTTGACATAATAGTTTGTGTACTAATGAATGAATTAGCGCTCTTTCCTCTTTAGGAGAACGTTGTTCTCCTAAAATCTACCTTAAGTCACATTTGAAGTGTTGGAGAACCACCTACCAGTGTTCTAAAACCCTTCAAATGTGTTTATAAGGGATTGAGTTCCAGATGGTTACCTAAAAATTCTCCCCAAGGTGTCGGTGCCATTGTCATCAGTTGGGAACTTTTGGCTGGCGGCAAGCACAACCCAAGTCAGAGGTTAAGGATGTGTTTGCAAAGTGGAATTTTTAAATGTGGTATATGGAAAGATCAGATGAGAAAATCAGGTGGCATTTTATTTCTCACCACCAGGTGGCAGACCTAACCTCATTAATAAGAATCATCACTAGACTTGAAGCCTGGCCTGAATTCTACTTTTTTCATATATGAGCCAGGGCAAAAGAGCTGTTTCTCTACTTAAATGACTCAGATATTTGGGGTAGGGAGAACAATACTTGAAAATATCTTTGTAGGCCGGGCGCGGTGGCTCACGCCGGTAATCCCAGCACTTTGGGAGGCCGAGGAGGGTGGATCACGAGGTCAAGAGATCCAGAACATCCTGGCCAACATGGTGAAACCCCGTCTCTACTAAAAATACAAAAGTTAGCTGGGCGTGGTGACGTGCACCTGTACTCCTAGCTATTCGGGAGGCTGAGGCAGGAGAATCGCTCGAACCCGGGAGGCGGAGGCTGCAGTGAGCCGAGATCGTGCCACTGCACTCCAGCCTGACGGCAGAGCCAGACTCCGTCTCACAAAAAAAAAAAAAAAAAGAAAATCTTAGACTAAGTAAAAAGTAAAACCCTCCAGCCCAGAGTGCTTCTCTGCATTGGGCAATTCACTTTCACTGCCAGAGCTGCCTTATACACTTTAAATGCTTATAAATACGCTAACAGACAGAGCCTATGGGAAATAATATAAGAGGATTGAATAGTAAGTATTTGGTTTTTTCTATGTAGTTTGTTAACAGAATCAGTCAAAAAATATTTATGGAATGCCCACAGGCTACATAGCATGGTACTTCACCCTTCATTGAAAATCCATTAAAACAATTACTGGGTCATGCTTGGAAACTTTTTTCACAAAGGAATTTTCTTTAGTTGCTGGGTTGACAGGAACTAATTTGAGATGCAAAACTAACAACCCCATTTGAACTAGCAAGCCCTTATGGAAACCACTACAAATGATATGTTTGAATTTATTCGCACCTGTACCTGTATATATGGACTTAAAAGCTAAAGATATCATGGTATTAACATGCATATAAGGGAAGGAGAGTTTTAAAAGTTAGTGAATCATCTTCTACTAATGTTTGGTAAATGTTTACCAAGAAGGTTGTGCCCTGGTTATAGGCTGGTAATGACCATCAACAAATAAAATTGTTTTCACCTCTATAACAGTTATGGAATGTCATTCCTTCTTGCCTTTCATACCAGGAAAACTAGGCTGAAAAAAAAAAATCACTTCTTTTTAATCAAGGCAAAAACAGACACCCAACCAAAAACCAACCTTTGGTATTTGAAATTAGTTTATTAACATAAGGAGATTTCATATTTTTTATTGTTTTCTCCCACCGCTAACGTTAAGACTTTAACAACCTTAATTAGAATACACACACACACCTATATATATAAATAAATATATATAAATATATAAATATAAAAATATATATATAAATATATAAATATAAAAATATATATATAAATATATAAATATATATAAATATATAAATATAAAAATATATATATAAATATATAAATATATATGTAAATATATATAAATTTATAAATATATATAAATATATATATAAATATATAAATATACATATAAATATATATAAATATATAAATATATAAAAATATATAAATATATAAAAATATATAAGAATATATAAATATATAAATATATAAATATATATAAACATATAAATATATATACATATATAAAT